>NC_081213.1:25915404-26573529 GCF_902713425.1 Acipenser ruthenus
TTAAAGGTTTAAACTAGGATTAAACATGTTTCACATATTGGAAATCTCTGTGCCATCATGACAATCCCTTTATTTGAGTGTGTTTACTTTTTTATGATGTACTACAAAAATATAAACAGTAAAACTTATATCTATGTTTCAGATTCATATTTTTACAATGGAAAATCCCTACCTGGTAGCATACCAGCCAAGCTTTGTGTGTGTCCTTCCGCCTCATGTCACACTTCCTTGATAATGCCTGGGTAATACGCAATGACAATTCAATGAATGATTCCAGTGGTTACAGTAACGGCACACATTCAACAGCTGTTGGCCTCCTAAAAAGATCACTTTCCTGTATTTAAAGTCACCCCTGGCAGTGTTTTATTTCTGGCCTTTGATGCACCCAGTGTAAAGTATACGGCCAAACTGCTTCCTGTGTACAGTACACAGATAAGACCCTCCCACATTTAATCAAAGCCATTCTTCCATCCACATGTGTAATATTTAATCTTCAAACATGAGAATAGATCCATTACCCATGTAAAAATGTTGATAATACATTTACATTTTAGTCTGCGTTGTAGACTGAGCCAGTTACAAGCACTGATCAACCACAAAGAGAGGTGATAAGATATTTTTGGCTAAGAGCACTTTGAATTATTCTTATTATTACACAGTTCCACTGAGCACTTAAAAGCAGCAAGCAGACATTTATTAATTGCCCACCCCAAAGTAAGATTACACAGGAGGGTGGAATAAATAGCTTTGTTTATGTACTAAGCCATTTTATTTTATTTTATTTTATTTTTTTGCTCCCAATGTTTGGATTTCACCTTCATTTTTATTTTTTAGTGTTCATATCTTCATCATGACAAGATTACACCTACTGCTATACCTTATAAGTTTAAAAATGCACACAGTAGGTTACGATATGACCCAAATGCTTTGATTGTAAATGATTGCTTTCTGTCCCCAGGCTTGGACCACCATGGAACTGGAAATACATCTTACGGAGCAAATAAATAATCTTAGAAATACATCCTCCAGGCACTTTCCATTACATACATTTACAGCTAATAAATTGTTATGTTGCAACTTTCCTGAGGTTTGTGATCACAAAACTCCTAACATTTCCCCTCTTCTGAAGCCCTTGCAATCTTGGAACCGCTGGTCTCCTTTACTCCACAGTAAACTTGCCTGGGCAATTTCAGGCAGCGTGAGTTGGTGGACTGTCTCTAGCCAGTAGTCTCAATACTTTACCTCTGCAGACATTGTGGACCGACAGTAACAGAACAGCACATGGGCATCTAAGATGGGCTTTCCTGAGATGAATAGACTCTGACACATTTGTTCAAGCAGGTTTTTTTGGCCAAACAAGCAGATCACAGGACAGTCCCGTGAAGTAGTATCTAATGCCATAGTCCGCACAAAGAGACTAGAATCATTTCTTATCTGGTTCCACCACCCCAAGCTTACACAACAGTGAGAATGAATCCGGACTCATTTTCTGCAGTTGAAACGACAAGCACTGTGCTAATGTTTCATTTCTTTTCTCAGGCATTCTAAACAGTTTGTGATTGCACTCAGCCATGATTTGAGGAATTAGTTTTCAGTTTATCACTTAGATAAGTGTAATGTGTGATCCTCTGCATTTTTAAACAAATACTGGTGTTCAAGAGATATCTGCATGTGCGTGCTTCTGAGTGCTATTGAAAGCTAATATCTGATGTGTTTTGTGTGTGCTTTCATGTCTTGTCCACCCCAAGTGATAACGTTTCAACACATCTTGCCACACATGCTTCTTGCAATCATTGCCTATTGTGTGTTCTATACAGTATGTTTTTCCAGCCTGTAGCTTAGTGTTCAGAGCAGGTGAGAAACCTCTTTCGACAAGGGTAGCACCATTAGAGTCAGTTTTTCGGTACAGTAATGCTATTAGATTCATTTCAAAGAAAAAAGTCTGCAGCCTGAATAAAATAGGGGAGACTGTGTCAGATTTTTGAACAGTATGTATTTACCATTATGAACTCTAAATGTAGCAAACATGCATTCAGTTTGACTGTCTGCTTATACAGCTATGGACAAAAGTTTTGCATCGCCTAGAATTTTAGGGTTAGACATAATATATTTTATTTAACATCATGTATTCAAAGAAACTACAAATTGATATTGAAATTCTCAGTTTGTCAGTTTTTCATTAAGTATATGGAAAACTACAAAGTGGTATATAATTAAATATGTTAACGTAACATTATTCAGCAGGTTGCATTCAACTTTATGAAGCAAAATTAGTTAATTCTATAGGGTGATGCAAAACATGTGGCCATCGCTGTAGATGAAAATCTCTTTTTTCATTTCAAAAAGATTTTTCTTGTTCCAATTTTACACCACAAAACAATTCAATTGTTTTTGTATTTCACATTGTGAGTCATTTAGTTTTCCTGTTGTAATATTAACAGATTCCTTCTTTTTTTAGATAAGAACACTACCTATGAATAGGCATGTTTTACAAGCAGGTGCTTTTGTACTATTACAGACAGATTCAAGTGGCTCAAGAGCTGAAATGACAATTGCGTTTCAAAGCGTTCAACCCTGCAGTCTGGAAAATGCGTCGCTGGCTATTGTTGAACTCCGGCCTCTGTAGCCTCTTTCAAGACCATTTCTCAGTACATGACAAAACAAGCAGAGTCTGGAAGTTGCAGCTTTACAGAAGCAGGACAGTTAGAGAGGTAATACTCCACTATTAAACGCCATGCTCAAAGTGGGTGGCCATTCGTCAGCCTGATGTGGAAAGTAAAACAGCTTAAAGCCAATTACATCGACAATCTGGGAACATTCTTTACCTTCTAAGATCCTGCTAAATATAGAGATGTAATAAAAACACATCGAGCCTTTGGAGTTGTTTTACCAAATAACTTCTTACTGACAATTATTACCCATTAGTGCTAATGGTTGGCCTAATTACTATATTTCTATAAAAAGGCACTGCAGTTAGGAGAAACTATGAATGGACTGGACATTAACTTAATTACAGGACCATTCTCTCCAGACACTGAGCCACTATGCATGACACCTGCTATACATTGTCACTACAGTAAGTACTTAAGTTCACATTGATTTAATTGTTGTAATTCTGGGAAACCCTGTGTGGTTGTAATCTCATTACATTTTAGGGACAATGCAATCAAGTGTTACATAGTGAAATGTGAATCCTATAATTGCTAGAGAGAGAGGAGTGGTTTATCTTAAGAAAACAGTAAGAAAATTCATTCATTTAGGGATTGGTATCCCACAAAAAGAGATCAGTAATTGCCAGAGCTGCCAAGAGGATCATTATACCTGTGTAGACATTCAGATTAAAAGATCTTCAGTGAGGCTGTGGGTCCCCTAGTGTTCATTAGCCAATAGTTGTTTGTCAGCTGCCAGTTCTGCAGCAGATACAATTGCTTGGTATGTCCCCGGTGATGCACTGTTGACCTTGTCTCTTAAATGTATAATCTCGTGAGAATGAGAATGTTGTGCATAACAAAACAAAGTGTCAGTTGAGTGCTGTGTAACCCCACATAGGAGCAAGAGTTGCACATCGGTTTTGAATAAATGTTATTTTTCTGTTCTATGCAGAATTACTGTATTTTAAGTCCTATAACACTATAATAAAATTGGGTAACACTTTACTAAGTGTGTCTAATTACTGTGTATTTACATAGTTGTTACTTATAATGTTATTAAATGTACAATGTACGTAATGTGTAAATCTTTTTGCACAATATATGTAAGTACATAATTGTATCAGAAAAGGGTTAGGTTTAGGGTTATATCGTGCAAAAAGATTTATAGATTTATTAGGCATTGCATGGCTATGTAACTGTAAACATGTCAATCTTCCACATGCATTGCTGCACCATAGCTTCTGCATTTAAGGGATCTGCACTATTTCCATACCCTCCATTGTTAGAGAGGCTTGTTTGGGATTTTTTGACACCGCTGAGTTATAACAGATTAATCTCAGATTTTGTGGTAAAACTTGTCATTTAAGTGTCACTGTTATAAAGGAATTGTATCACACCTCCTTTACATGAGTCTGGATCTCACCATTCATGGGATTTGTAACTTCACGCCATGGTGACATTAGCCTGCAGACACATTTAGTTTTTAATAATTGTGTTCCGATCCTTTAAAAAAAAATACAATGTTACATGTTTCCGTGTATACATGTTTAAAAAATGAAACGTTTACATCATATTAAATTACCGTGACAGGTGCCAGATCCCAACATCAGCACAGATCCCAACATGTTTTTATATGCTATTAGAAATAAGGCTGTCAACCCATAATCTTAAAAAATCCTTAAACTGACGGCCTATTCTTGCAAATCCTTCTAGTGTTCAAGATACAATTGCGTACATTAGGGTAGCACAGATTACCCAAATCATCTCCAGGCTGCACTTACCTGATTTCCAAGAAGCAGTTATTTTTGGTAAATTGGTAAGAAATCATATTTAATGATATCCTCAACTATTGCTCACAAAGCACTCTCTATTAAATCATTTCTAAAGCATGTGCACACAATTAATCTACTTTCTATTAGTAATAGAAAGGGGAGTTAAGGAATGCCCTGTGCTTGTGCTGGAAATATAAACATCCTATTACTGGGGAAACGGCTTCTCAAATGCACATTTGTATGGTGCTAAATATTTATAAAGCACGCTTTATTTTTCCAAAAAACTGTCATTAAAAATATATTAATACTATTAACAACAAAGCATAATATAGTGCCTGGGCAGAAGCACAACTGCAATTTCAACCTGGAACTGCTTTATCATTTCCTTGCAGTTGCTTCTGTTACAAGAAAAATCTTGTTCCACTAGAAATGCCTTTAATGTGAACCATGTAAAACCCTGACGTGCATTTTGTGCATTTCTTATAAAACTAGTTAAATGCATCTAGCACTATCTGGTATGACAGAAGCTGAGTCACATATTGTAACACGATGCTCTGTGTCTAACACCCTTGATAAAGAGATGCCAATGAAGCATTTGTCTTCCTTATATGATTTATTTTAATATCATTGTGTCTAGCAGACTTACCAATGAATACCACAACTTCATTGTTTGTTTTGCTGTTTGTAAAACTGCTTTGTAAACCGGGCCCACCGGCTTGATTCTTCCAGCGATTTGACCTGCCAAGCTTGTTTAAATAGCAGAGATTACTGGCAATTGGAACCGTTTTTTTTATTTTCAATGTGATATGAAAGTGCCTGATATGCTTTATTAAGGAAGCATTCGAAAGTATATTGAGACAAATTATTTCATATAGTGGTGGGAGTAGGAACCCTCCTTCATGTATTCAAATGAATTAACTTTTGTTTTTTCTGAATGTTCTGTGTCATCCATCTATTTTCAAATGCTGTTAAAAAATCTGTTGACGGTTTAAAATTCTAAAATAAAAAAAAGTGCATTTTAAATGTACCTTTTGTATTGAGACTTCGAAGGCGTAATACTCATTGATAGCACAGTAACATACTTTATGTACTCACAATAAATGATCTTGGAAAGGAATGTATGACTGATACTGATTTAATGTGCTCTGCTACAGTGAAGTATAATCTGCTGTTCCAGGTGCTTATTGTCTAGAAAGTTTTCCTATACCACAGGTTTATATAGGATGTCTCTGTTGCACAGTGTTTGAATAGGTCAGGCCATCTACAGATACTTAAAAACATCTATTTAGCTGAGTAAGTAAATGTAACAGGTTCATGTTCCGTGTGGTTACGGGTATGTGTAGAAATGAATTAGCGTGATGACTGTTTTACATGCGTCTGGTATTATATATCATCAAACCCAAAATTGGCAGATTTATTTTCATAATAATGTAGAGGAATGGATGACTCGAGGTTTCACAGTAACCTTTAGTTGCTAAATGACTCCTCACATGTGGTTAAACTCCCGTTAAATTCAGGAACGGCTAAGGCTGGTTGTTTAAATCCTCTAGCTCTCAAACAGTGGGATTGTCGAACACAGGCTCCTAGCAACTACATTATTATTGTGATTATTTTAGTGTTGATCACCAAGTGATCCATAAATAGCAGCAATACCTGGTACTGCTTATAAGGCATTATCTTCTTTCTCTTGTGTGAATGTAAAATTAGTTGCAGGCTGTGTGAAATATAAACCAGTTCCTAATAATTAACCATCGACTACAGTTGTGGAATAATAGACCATGCGGTACAAAATGATTAATTATTCCATCATGAAAAGGTTGCTGTTTATAGGAACAATAATGAAATGACTTGTCGTCATACTCCCATTTAATGTTGTGCTTTTAACATACTAAAGAACAGATTGCTTTCACTAATTATTCTACAGTTCTGCTTTTTGCATTGCACTGCTTGCTTAGCCACTGTCTCTTCCTTTTTATATGAATGTTACAGTGCTATTTTACCATATGAAGACAGAACATACAACTAGTTAAAACTGAAGAGGGTACATGAGTCTTATCGTTTTAAATTGAGCCTAGCAAGTATAACAAAATGTTGTGGGTGAGCTGTTTCTACTTATAAACGTATAAAATCATATGATACTGGTCCTGGAAGAAGTTGTGTTATTCATTACTGCATGTGTGTATTTCCACACTTTTTATGTAATATCTCTTTGATCAAGCGCCAATAGGATGAAGTGGATCACACGGCATGGTGAAATTGCAGGACGTAGTAGATCTGGACTTTAAGTTAAGGGTGCGTGAGTTCCCTATAGCTTGACTGATTGATTTTTGGCCTAAAAATTCAAAACGTCCCCAATTGCATCCGGACTGGAATATCTTGGCACAGCGCATGGGTTTAAATTTAAAGGGCCCAAATCCATAATAGGATTTGAAAACTTTGTTAAAAAAAAAAAAGTTGGTATATAAACTTTATGTTCAAAAGTTTTATTTTAAATGAGAGAGTTACATTGCAATAAAATAAAAACATTTATAAAAGAGAGTAAATATAAATAAATCATTTTATAAGACAAAAAACATTTTGCATGTACCTTTCGTATTAAGCCTTCGAAAGATGAATACTGTATTATATTAGCTGTGTTATTGTTATTAAATAAATATATTGTATATCTGAATAAGTGTGCCACATCTGTATGCCTGCTTTATAAGCACAAGTGCATTGGTTGAGTGCTTTTGTGACAGGTTTCCTACCCTTGTCTCAAAAACTGAAAAGCGCTTCCATAAGCAGAAGTAGCTGCTTGTTGGTAGAAATGCACTAAGCTGTTTAGTAGAGAAAGCAGCTGGCTGGAAATGAAGTGCGCACCTCCATGTGTCTGTTTCATTTCAACGTTGGGTCTAGCGAAGGGGGGGGGGGGGGGGTGAGTGACATCCGTCAAAACACTGGCTTGAGAATATCTGCCGCCCTGTGATTTGTCGTAGCGCTGGTACAGTACAAGGTGGTGGGGGGTGGGGGGGTGGGTGAGAGAGAAAGAGATGATTGATGGGTTTCCATTAGCCCTGCTTTTAAAAAACATTCTGTGAACTTGCAGATAAAATGGGACTAAAATGTTATTACAATAACGCAATAAATCATAAGCAGAAATGAATTCATATAACTACTTTAAAATCCTAAAGACACTTCCCTATAGGGTGCAATAAAGGGGTGAGGATCATCATCTAGAACTCCGGATTTGTATGATGATATACATGGGAGCTCCCTAATGTGAAAATGTACACAGACCCTCTTGCTAAAAGCTTGTTCGGTAGAATATATGGGTTACTAATGTAAAACTAATTGATTCACATTTATATACAAATAATCCAGCAGTGAAGGACGTGAGGGATTATTTAGTATATTGCTCTGTAAATGCCACTATAGCACACAGTGGTTGTGGTGAGGATTGTGCATTTGCACTAGATACAGCGTGAGTAATATAATACAGTAGGTATAATAATACTAAATATAAACACACACACGGTAAATAGATGCCTTCTTCAGTCAGATTACTGATGCTTTGCTGTGTAGATAGTTCTTTATGTTAGATTTAGAGTTTAGAAGCAGGGCAGTTCGAATGTAGAGTACAATAGCCGTGTACTGGTATTTGTGGGTTATTACGGCCACATAAAATGGGTATTAACCGTTAAAAACTAGCTTACACTAATTCTAAACAAGTTACTACATATTAACTAAACATTAACATAGTTGTTTACATGTTAATAAGCGGGTTATTACTCATAAGAGGTCAGTTTATATGAAAGCCTTACCAGTGTTCTTCATTTTCAGTTGCTGATGCTTTATTTAGTTTTCTTGTGTATGTGTGTTTCCGTTCCCTTTCAGCAGGTGGTGCTGTAGTGCAGTCCAGGCTGGCGCTTGTGAGGAGGAATCCCAGAGGACAGCTCAGGAGGAGAGGAGAGAGGGGGCCAAGAGAAGCCTGGGTGGGTTAAAAAAAGGTTGCACATGTCTGTATTTAAGGAGTCTCCTTCCAAAGATGGATTTTACTGCAAATATATCAATAAATATCCACTTTGTTATTTTATTTATCGATTTTATATTCATCTTGTTGGGAATTTGTTTTTCCTTATTATTTAGGGATGTGGAAATCCACCCCACCCCCCCTCACCACCAGAATACTTACTGTTGATTCTGATAGGGTTTTTTTACTGGCACGTAGCACTTTCTGTTGACCAAATGTTGCAGTGGGCTTTTCAAAGATTCTTCCAGTGTTTATCTTGAAGGGAAAGTCCATATTTCTGATTATGCATCAAAAAACTGAAAGGTTAGACCCAAATTGTGCAAAGAGCAAATCAACCTCTAGTGAGATCCGTGCAAATGAAGCTGGTGCAGTGTGGCGTGTAAATGTATGATTACAGTGGAAGATTCCTATTTCAGTTCCCTAATGTTTTGCTGCTAAGCTTTAGGGAGGCTGTGTGGTCCAGTGGTTAAAGAAAAGGGCTTGTAACCAGGAGGTCCCCGGTTCAAATCCCACCTCAGCCACTGACTCATTGTGTGACCCTGAGCAAGTCACTTAACCTCCTTGTGCTCCGTCTTTCGGGTGAGACGTAATTGTAAGTGACTCTGCAGCTGATGCATAGTTCACGCACCCTAGTCTCTGTAAGTCGCCTTGGATAAAGGCGTCTGCTAAATAAACAAATAATAATAATAATAATAATAATAATAAGCTTTGCAAGGTATTTGCGGACCTCACATAGATAGGTGGTGGTTGTCGGTTCAATAGGAGTGCCAAGCAGCATTGCGTTTAGTGTTTCCATCTCCTCCATCGTTACACACATATCAAGCTTGTAGTAACGGTTGTAATTTCTGCAATTAAGGCCACCATTATAGCTTCCTTCACTCAAATAAGGAATCTAAACTACTTGCCTAAATGCAACCACAAGTTGCTCCCAGAACTGATCTAGAAGAGAGACCTCCAAACCAACAGCTGAATACATTGCTTTCAGCTAAATGAACTAGTTTGTTTAAAATAGTATATGTTTCCCATGCTAGCGATACTATGACTACCTGAACCTCAATCTAAATGTTGTTGCATTTTTTTTTCATGTGATTAAAATGCTACTGTACTGTATATGTGGAATAAATTGTCCAGCTTGTCGTTGGTAAAGGAATAGCACCCTGTCTAGTATGTATCATTTGTTGGTCCCAGATTCAGAGGTCATGTTACTTTTTCAAATGCTGTTTTTGGAGGCTTGATGCATACAGGACAGTAACTCTAACCCTTGCAATCATTTTCAGTTTGAAATCCTTTAGTCCCTGTCGTCCTTGTGCTAAGGACCAGCAGAAACCGGTGAGTCACAGTGAGTCCTATTTCTAATACGTTAACAGAATCAACACTGTAAAGGTTTAAACAGTGAATACAAATTCTAGTATTTTACTAATCGTTTAATGAGGATCTTGTATGGATTTTTTTTTTTTTTTACATTTTCATTAAATGTCATGATTTGTAACATCATTACATAGTTAGCCACTGTACAGTATGTGAAAATATTAAAAAACAAAAAAATATACAAGACTATAAATAGTAGAGAAACTGTAGTGATGTTGGGTTTTACAACCTTGGTACATACAGGGCCTCATTATAATCATCTAAATAGACATGCTGTTTTAATTTGCTGTTGTTTAGGTAATTAAAATGGGGCTCAAATGTGCTTAATGTTAAGGAAACACTGACGTTTCTGCTTATTCTAGGGATAACTTTGACACCCACTGGCTGTTGGGTTCCTTCAGATTAGGCCTTATCTTAATTACACTTCATGGCAGAATGCGTTTGTTTAACCACAATTTTATAAAATCAAAGGAAAGGAAAGCTGTAAGCAGTCAATTTGTCACTCGTTCCCGCTACAAACAAAAACTCCTGCACACATAAACCATACAGTGTGTTACAACACAGTTGCATTCTGAAATGCTAAAAATTCAAACTGACGTTTTTCTTGTAGCACTGAAGTGTACCAAAAGGGAGTTGGTTTCCTTGTTAAGCTAGACACTTTTGTATTGAACTCCTTCAACACTGCAGACCTGTATCCAGATGTAGGAAAGATAACTCCACTCAGACTGCTATTGCACTTTAGAAAACAGCTCCATGAAACACAGTGGAGCAGTATGTCTCAGACTGGGCTCCCCTTTTAAATGCATTTCCAGTTTTAACCACAATAAAATAAGAGGTTTTATTCTGAATCAGACACTATATGATTGTTGTTTTTGTAGTAGTTACTAAGAACAACATATCTTGTATTTCAGTCTATTTATAAACGCTACACAATTTGTTTACTTACTTTTTGAAGTACAGCTGTAGATAGGATTTCATATTGTATTTTTTGTGCAGTAATGTTGACAGCTGATCATATCCAACCTGTGCTAGACACAGAACTATGAGTGGTAGTTGTGTGCTTAGTAAGGCTAGAGGTTAGTGGTTGCTTGGAACTTTCCCAGGTCATGAGTTCAGCAGAATACAGAACTTCAAGCTGTTAAGAATTCCATCTCATCACTGCCCTTGGGATGAATGATGTCGTGAATGGAGTTTTGGAGAGACTGATGTCCAGCCTGCATTCATAGACCAGCTGCGCAGGTGGCGCACTGCATACCCAGCATATTATATAATATGTCTACTGGATTTTCTTTCCATTCAAATTTATCATTTATAAATCAGTTTGTTTTTCAAGTAATTCCCGGTTGCAAATACCTGTTTTAAATCATTAAAACCATTTGGCACATTAGCATTTCAGAGTCAAGACTAGAAAATAAATGACGCATGTTTAGTAACTTGTTTAGTTTTCAGAAATATTTTTTTTCAGCATTGTAGCCTTTTAAACATTAAAAAAAACAGCCCATGTAAATGCATATGAGCTTGTTTAATAGTATATAATACATGCAGTTTGAAGACTAGCTAGACAGTGCTAAACTTCCTGCCAGATAAAATATTGTAGCATGCACGGGGGTAGGCATGAGGACTGGTAGGTGACGCAATCTAAGCATGAAGACGTAAGCCCGATATCTGCTTCTGCAAGGGAGCCCTGCTGTTTTGTACAGCAGAATCGGCACTAAGCTTCAAAGCGGGAGGTCCCGGGTTTACGTCCGACCTCCGTCTGTGAGGAGCCCCAGTTTGCGGGAACCGATGTTTGCTACAATATAATAATTTTTTGGCTTGTTTTTCACGCTGCTGTCTTCTCTAAGCAATTTACTACTCAATCAGTAGGTAATAATCTTTTTTTGTTTGTTTACTAAAGCTTTAATACCATAAGGTGTACAGACTGCCCTCGCCCACTCTTTAACTTTATTACTTAAAGCTCTTAGCAACCACAAGTGCTTTTTAAAGATCTTTCTTCCAGACACTGAGAAATAATTCAACTCTGAATCACTGCCCTGCCGCTATGATGCATCGCATGGTGGATAAACACTGATAAACTTGTCCAGTTAAGTAGAGAAACAGAAGGGGGTACTGGTGCTGCAGTACTGGAGGAGGAAACATATGAGAGCAATCCAAACGCATGACAAACTGCAGACATAACAGTCGGCTCAGACACTTGCTACAAGCACATAAACACTTGCCATCCTGGGATACGAAAGGAGGCCAGCAGCAGCTGAAAGCTGGCTAATTCACCAGGCTTGTGCGGATCTGTCATTTATCAAGCGCTAATTAACTGTTCGTTTGCCAGCCTTTAGGTTAAAGCACACAGCCAATTTATCATGCACAACAAACACACTGTCAGGCACTCCCGAAGAAGGCTGTTCGAAATCCTCCAGGAGCTTTACCTCGGAGCTCTTTAAATATCGCAGCCCACATTAATAACTTACCTGCTGTATACAACTGGACACTTTTTTTGTTTACAATGGTGTAAACAGACTTAATTGTGCGTGTCGGAATTTCTGTGAGATCATTTGAACCTGATCTTTTTCTTTTAGGGTGAAATAATACAAGTTAGTAAGCCAACATTTTTGTATATTTGATGCTAGTTGTTTTCTTTTATTTGTGACATTTTTGTGGTTTCTCTCTATGTGATCATTTCTCTTTTAGATCCCTTCTGTGTTACTTGGGTGCATTTTTGTTGTGCAGTTGAAGCTCGTTAATTACTGGTAACTCATATGAATGAATCATGATGGTAAATTATTTAGTAAGACCACAATTCACAAATGTATTTTTGCTAGCAAGGTTTTAGTGGATTAATATGGCATTTACTAAATGCTGTACTCAAAAGTGGAAGACTGTGGTTATTTGTCTGAATTCATTATTAGTTTTTAACAGTAGGCATGTGTCCCCCATATGTATGACCCAATGTTTCTCTGCCAGAAACTGACAAACTAGGACTGCTTAAAATGCATAGCAAATGTGGTCAATTCTGTAAAAATCCAGTGGCTGCACCCCACAACCCATTTATGAATTGGAATATGTGTCTGCACTTTTTCTGTCCTCATTGGATGGATATGTAACTCCACAACAAATATGCTTTCTAATCATTTACGTTTAATGTCATTGGCCAAAATCAAACCATTTTTCAGTGTGCTAAAGGTTTGACACCCAAAAAAGTGTTTGTTTGTTTGTTATTTTTAACAAGTGTATGAATCACGAGAATTAACTCCAGTCCAGAAAGGCCTCACTGTCTTTATTGAATTCCTCACAGCGGTAGTTCAGTGAGTAAGTCCCACTATTGTACATTCCAGAAGCTCAGCTTTTCTCCTGGAGTTTGAGGTTGTCAATGAGCTGTAGACTGAGAAGGAGAGTGGTTCATGGTCAGACAGGCCTCTCCTGAGTTCTGATGACAGCTGCCATCACCCGGAAGGGAGGAGCCCATGTAAAATACAGTCGCTGACAGCTGAAAGCTTGGGATTTTGACAGAAAACAACAATCTTCGTGTTTAAATGCTCAGTGGCTGATAACAGATGTATCACTTTAGCCATTGTTTGAGTCAACTCATCAGGATTTAAATGCCTGGAAATTTAACCAGACAGTAATAAATGGAAAATTCAGAAATTGTTTTCATATTGCCAATTCTGCTAGTTTTAAACTTGATGAGAGGGTTTTTGTTATAGGATTCAGTGCCCAGACAGGTAGCAGGATTGCTAAAGCATTGAAGGATAACGCCATGCACTCCCTTGACTGGGGAGTTGTTATCTGCTGACAGGACTAGAATTTGTGACTGTTGCATCCCTATATAGAGAATAAAAGTCAATTAGACTGGTTATATAAACTGTGGTAGTAATTTGATTAGACTTAATACACAAGATTATCACTGCTTTGGTCTCCTCAGTTCAGATATGCATGTTAGGGTTGTATAAGATCATCAAAGAGCTAAAACGAGGTTTAGCAGAGTGGGATAATTCATGAACAGTAAAACATGATCAACCCAGTGCCAAAGCAAGGAAACATATCAGACTGAAACTGCAATCTGCAATGGCAACAGTATTAATGTTTATAATAAAGGCATGTAAATATATATATATATATATATTTATTTAAAAGCTCTTGTGTATGTTGATGTAATTAAACCTACATTATTTGGTGGCCTTTCCGTGAATTCTCGCCCGTGAAATGTACTAAAAATCACTGAGACAAAATCATATCCTTAATAATCGATGATGTCAGTCATATACTGATTTATTTAACAAACTATTTATTCTAAGTAGTAGTTTTAAAATTAGGGTGTGGCCGCCGATGAATGCCAATTTTTAGGGGGTAATTACTTGGATACATAAACTATAATCCCAAAATCAGGGAGCTGTTCATTAATCCCATCTGACATCTTAAGCACATTTCTTTTAAGTATGAAAAATGCTTCAAGTTTCAAAAACTTGTTATACAAATTGCAAATGAGATACTTTTGTTTTCCGTGTCTTCTGCCAGAAATAAAAGTAACTTCATGACCAAATGTTTCTGCTTTGGCACACTTCTGTTTTTTGAACATTTGCACAAAAACCTGAATGAAGCTAATCCCACTAAAATAGGCATCAATTTTAAAATACATCCCAAACAAATGTAAATACGACTTTGCTATTACGGGGGGTTTTAAACTCCAGGTTTCTCAGGCTAATCACATTTAAGAAACAAACAACAGATTTAATTCATATCACCTCCAGTTGTTATTAGAAAAGTTATACCCAGAGATTGCTAAATGAAGTCAGGTCCCACTGCAATTATGGTCACTCAAGCATACATTCGATGTATCGTGCCAAATTAGGTCTATTTGCAGCAATTTTGCTTCCTTTAGCAAACCTCATGGGTACTTTTGAGAAAGTGCAGACTGTTTACTAACACTCTTGGATTTCATGGGTAACTGTGTGTAGCCGAATACCACCAGCACACACTACTGCACACCTGTTAAACAGTTTCATAGCATAACCTTTTTGTTTCTGTATGTATGTGCAGTGTAGAATATGTGGTAGTTCTACTTAATGCCATCACTTCTGCATTATTACAATGAAGCAAGAAATATCTTTACATCTTCTAAAGGTGTACAGGATATTGCACTTTACAGTGTTTGTATATCTTACCATCTGGATAATTACCCCATTTGTGATATTTACACATCTGCCCCTGGATATTTTAAATAAAGTCCTCCACATTCAACCCCATTGAGCCTAGAATAAGCTACCCAGTAGGGTGTAGCCACAGGTCCAGCAAATTCAGCAGCTTTACCTACCACCCATAAGGCATAACCAAAACCTTCATGAGCTGTGCTTATTACAACCTAGATTCAGACAAGGCCCGCTCTTTAACACTGATTGCATTGTAATCAGAGATCAGTGATTCATTATTTATCATGCAGTAGGTGTAAGAGGTTAATGAATACTTGGATTGGGTTACTGTTACGTATACTGTAGACAAGGCAATTTCAATTTAAAAAATAATGAAACACATAGTAAAGCACAGATCATTATAAAACCAGACAAGCAAGACAGCTTTGTATTACTGAATGATGCAAAAAGGCTTCTTCTTATTGGCAAGGATTACAAGATGATTCATTTGGGACGGGGGTGAATGTATCTGTTATGGATCACTTGAAGCCTGCTCTAACTGAACATGCGTTGAGTGTTTAGTAATGATGAGGTAACAAACGGCATTATTCAAGTTACTACGTTGTGGTTTTATTTTCTGATCTTACCTTTTTGACTTTCCAGTGGGATTAAAATCCCACCACTCAGCAATAATGGTTCATTACTTAAATGGGTCATTTTTGAACTGTGAATGGGGGGAAAAAAGTGTTTCAGATCCGACATGCATTATTTAAGAAAATCCTTTACTTGTTTGTCTGATAAAACATAATATTCTACAAATTGATTTAAAGCTGTTTTACAACAACAAAATCAGATGATATGTTAAATTCCGTAAATGTAAAAAAACTTCTTAAATGACCACGACAATTAATTTCCTCGTGTTAATCTTTTGCACATGCTTAATCGCTTTTTCTTCCTACGTAAAATGAAAAACGCTATGGTTTAAAAGCCTTTGTGATGTGTCTAATGTATTTACATTTTTTTGTGTGTGTGTGTGTGAAATTAAACCAACGCGCTTTGTTCTACCACAATTAAGCAGCAAGATGTTTCTGTACTGGTCTAGGTCAGTGTAATGCGTTCTGATAGTCCCTTCAACATCCAGAAAAGTATTTCCGCACACAACCCGAAGCTCAAAGCTTTTGATCAGACACAGGGCCTTCTGGCTTGCACTCATCCGTTTCTGTGTGCACATGTGTGGGTGCGTGAGAGTGTCGCTTTCAACTGGAAGCGTATCCTTGTGACAGCCAACTGAAAGGAGACCTGTACGAACGCCTGCTTTTGCAATCTCTTCAAGATGCCTCCAATCAACAACCATAGAGCATGAGCGTGTGCTATTACACCCTTAGGACCTGAGCTGTATTCCTTTATAGAACTCTGGGCCTGCATCTTGTTAGCTCCAATACAATACGGTCTGATGACCTGAATCGTAATTGGTTCAGTATATACAGTACATTTTTCATGCAGTTTATAAAAAATTGGACATCGTGTTACATTGTGCTACTTACAGTACGCCGTATGTTATGCCAAAACGCGTAGCAATGGTCTCAATGAAATAAAAAATGCCTTTTCTGGAAGTAAACAGTTTTATTTTATTTTAAAATAGATGAAGATATTCATATTGATATAAAATCCATGCATCATAGACTACATGTATATAATCTGAAACCGACAAGAAAAAGAGATAATTAAGCTATTACAATTTTATTTTATTTTCACAAAACTAGTAATTTATTGTTTTCGGTTCTGCATAATCACAGAATAGAGAGCAAACTGTAGTGTTTATGCCAAATGCTGGAAAAACAGCATTCAATCAAGCACTTTTTAATTTGAATTATTCTGGTTTCCTTTTAAGTCTGGTGCCCAGGCTTTGAAATTGAAGAAACAAAAAACAAACACTGCTCCTGGTAAAGAAAACATCATGGCTTTTATATACATAAAAAAAAAAAAAAACATCATGGCTTTTATATACATAAAAAAAAAAAAAAAACATCATGGCTTTTATATACATAAAAAAAAAAAAAACATCATGGCTTTTATATACATAAAAAAAAAAAAACATATCATGGAATTCATTGTGTCTACATCTTGGCGCAAACCAGTTGAGACAGTTCCTGAAGGTGTTGTGTTGTAAAAAAAGAAAATAAAATGACTTACCCGAAACACAAATATACCTTTACCATGATCTACATCATACTGGCTAATCTCTCCTCTCTTTTAGAATATGGCCTTTATATTATCACAGCTGTCAGCATGCCAGCAGAGTAATTCACCTGAACTGGAATTGCTCTAACAGTCCCCACACCCTGTGTCGACTGGGAACAGTAATGGCCTGTTTATTTTGAAAGTTTTGCCTCTAGCAAATCATTCCTTATCTGTCACCCCACTATTGTCCCATTGGGTAATAGTCACTGAAGAAACTAACCACATGTTCCTGCAATTGCACAGCTCCCCAGCTAACTTAAGCAAACAGTGATTCTTTTGTAATAGCCTACTATTTTTTTCTCCGTTTTTCGTTTTTTTTTGCACTGCTTTGCATATTAATGTTCCATACATTACATATTAGCGTCTGTTTATCTGTGGTTGCTGTGCTGGTTTGAGGCTGCCATAAAAAAAAGTAATTCCAACACGTTTTAGGAACAACCCTTCTTTTATTTTTCCAGTACTGATAAAATCATTCACACTCCGACACTACAGAAAATACACTGTTTCTGTTTAAACATACCTCAGGGTTCAATTTTGTTATGGCACAGTTATACTTCTAGCGGATCTTTAAAAGTAATAACAAAAACTGTGTGCATATATTTATTCCATATTTTTTAACACAGATGTCTGTTTTTTGTTATTTGGGTTTTTGTTTTGTTTTTTTTTCCTATGGGAAGTTTAAAAATGAATTTCATCTTCAAAACGAATGTATGGTCTGTATGCTCAGCTATGTTAAACACACTTACACAAATCCATGAACCCCTTTAAAAACCAAGCTTGCTGTCAAGCATGTCTTGTTTGTTTTAGCTTTTTTCGTTAACCGTTCAGAAAACACAATGATAGATAAGGTGAGTAATAAAAGCAATTCCACGATGGTTTATTTGGATTATGGCAGCTATGCACCAGAGCAGATCCATTACAATTAAAATGTAATTTGTATTAATCAAATCACCACAACCTCTGCATGTTATTTTAGATACACCATGTGATGAAACAGTCATTAAATGAAACATGTTCTTAAGCTTTTCCAAATGTGTAAAAACAGAACAAATGCTACATTTCCCTCTTTTTTGTGGTGTGGTGTGAGGAGGGGGGGGATTTTGTTGCACAATAACATTTAATTTGGCATACAGTTACTGGCTGGGTTGTGCTTTTTTTAATTGTGTTTATTTGTTCTTTTTGAGTAAAGTTACAAGATAATGTAGTTGACCTGAATTAAGAGTTGTGTGATTTGAGATTTAGAGACAGATTAGTGCATATACAGTAATTATTTCCAATTCTGTCGAGTGTCTTCAGAAAAAAAACACACACACACACACACACACACACATATATATATATATATATATATATATATATATATATATATATATATATATATGAATGCTGCTTTACCTATTGAGAAGCACTCATAGAAAATGTGGACAGTGTACTGTATATAGTGATATTAATACAGAAACAAGCTTGTCAATGACATTCACCACGCTATACATTTAAAATGAGAGCTATGAATAACATGACAAAGTAGATTGCCATTAGGGCGACAGTGTTTCGATTGACAGCTGTTTCGATCATTAAGGACCCTGTTGTGACGTACGGACGTTGTGACAGACAGAAAGAAAGGGTGCTTCCATATACCCCCACTAGCATGTGCTTTACTTTCACACCACTTCTGCAGACAGACAGTTGCACAAACAATCCTTTTGCTTGTAAACGGATAAGCAGTAACTTGTGCTTCAGCAAGTTTCGTCAGAATTTGACAGAGTTCTCCAGTTATTTGTTAAAATGGAAATGTGGCCTACACCCATATTTGGATAAGTAGTTCTCTAGAGGTAAGTGTGACATATATATGTCTAAATAGCAAATGAACACTGACATTAGACAGTAATATTGCTTTCTGTGAGATAGAAAGGAAATGCTACTGGTTTTAAATGTTAAAACCTTCTAAATTCCCCAACCACATTTTTTTTTTGAAAGAAAGAAAAAGAGCAATCGCCCACCCGACTAGCCACTTAGGTAATAATTGACTTCAGAGTTCTGCTATCAAAGTCTGTTTGTGTTCCTCTTGAATGGAAAATGGCCATGGAGCTAAGTGGAGCTGCCTTTTGTTTTCTAGAGCTGTTGAAAAACTGAATTAGTTGCTTGTGTGTTCTGTGTGGTTTTAGAGGAGCCTGGTTTACCACTTGGAATCAGTGTGCTGCTATACATCAATGGCTTTCAGTCCGATTTTGTATCTGCTACCACTTAGTCAGAAATGCAACAAATTTTGTCCTAATTAGTTTAATTTTACCACACTTGTAAATACTTGAACTACAAACCTGGATTCTGACAGTTCATTTATTTTATTTGATTGCCGGGGTCTATTTATAGAGAGAAGCCAAGAACTGAATACCATACATATGTAGAATGTGTGTCTTGCATATTATACCCGAGACTAAAGAGTCGCAGTTATTATTATTTATGTAAATGCATACATTTATTTATTGATCTCAACCTCTGTAAAAACAATATAATCGTGTTGCTTTTATCCTGGTGCCATTCCGTTAATCCTTTCCTGGGCCTCTTATGAGGAATGAACGATCGAAGCAATGATTTAAATAGCCATTCTTTTAAGCAAGCTTCCTCACATAGTCCTAAGATGAAGTGTGTTTTATGCAAAGCAGTAAAGTTATCAGGCCTGATTTACGAAAGGTAGAGATGTGCCTATTGTAATTCCAGTAATACTGCTCTAATAGGTTCCCAAGTGAAAGATGTGTTTATTTTATTTTTTTATTATTATTAAGTTGCCATAAGCGTCTTGGTTATGTAAATGTAGCATTAGTTCTAATCTTGGCTGATATTTACTTGAGGGTGAAACTGACAGA
This sequence comes from Acipenser ruthenus, assembly GCF_902713425.1. Lineage (NCBI taxonomy): Eukaryota > Metazoa > Chordata > Actinopteri > Acipenseriformes > Acipenseridae > Acipenser > Acipenser ruthenus. The sequence continues at coordinate 25,935,430 of NC_081213.1, forward strand.
AATCCAGTTTAAATTGACTCTCTTTAAACCATGTGTTAAGTAGACAAATTGGTTTTCTTCACCAGACGGCTGTGCTGAGCAGATGGAATTATGTGCAGCACTAAACAGAACATTCCAGTAGATCTGATACATCGACACTCCAAGGACACTCCACTCGGAGGGGGCATTGATTGGTACTCGGTTGTAAAGGTGAGGGAAGGACAGCTTTTCTTGTAATGGGGTTGTTTAATACCTTTATGTTTATGTTATATTGATGATAATATTTTAATGTGTGATTTTAAATAACTATCTATTCCTGTTTCAACTATTTGTGTGTTTGTTTTCAACACATCAATATTATTTTTCTGTATGGATCTGATTTTATATATATATATTAACTTAAATGATACAAAAAACTTTAAATTATTACAACCTATTACTTTAATGCTAGCAAAGTGTTTTTGTACTTAACTTATAATTCAACAAGATAATGAGTTGAACAAGACATAACAAGAGATTATCACAGATTTAGAAAAAAAGGATTGCAGAAACTTTGAAGGTGATGTGTTACCTGAAGGGAATTTTGCAGTGCCAAACGATAAACCCTTGATAAATGAACAAGAGTGATGAGTGAGCAAAGAGAGAGGCGCTTCAAGGGAAGAACTACTCAACCAGGGCAGGTATTCAGCAGCACATGGGAAATACAACACCACAGATTGGAGCAATGGAGTTATATTACCATGAAGGACGGGCTTTGTGCTTGCTGTCAAAAATTATAATTCATGTCAGGATCATTTAGGCTCAAAGACTGATCTGTTTATTTTGTCCAAGCCAGCAGATGTTGGGTGAAGATGGGACTCCGCTTTACGAATGGAGTTGTTTATTCTACCACTATCAACTACTGTTGACCACACAGACAGTAATTACACATCATCCCTCACCTTTCCCTGATCTCATCTGTTTAATTAAATACAATGGGTGACAATACAACCGTCATCTGTTTTCTGGCATAGATGACCACGCTCCATTTAACTTCAACAAACGCCCAGGGATGTTGTCTTGATTAAAGTCAGGATAACATGAGTAGGATAAACGCACTAGAAAGAGCCAGTCAGTCACAGGTTGTTAAGTCTCTTTTAGAGAAACTGTTGACATTTTTTTTTAAGTGAATGTCAGGTTTCTTTTTTTTTCTTTCTTCAAAAGTTTTCCATGTAAAAAAACATTAAGAGGCAAAAGGATGCCGATGCGTGTGTAGTGGGGCTTTACAATCACCATAAATGTGTTTATTTTTGTAAGTGCAATTAAATTGTACTGTTACATACAAATTTAATTTATAGTAGCTTCTAGAATAACAATTTCTAACTAGCTATTGCGCTGTAATATAGCAATTGATTTTAACCAACATTTTGAGCATTGCCCTTTTGACCAATAGATGGAGTAACATACCGTTTCTATAGTTAATTAACTGCAGGCCACTGTATCACTGTATCCATTTTGGTTTTTAAAATGTAGAAATATACATGGTGCACAAGAAATGCTAATGTTAAAAGCAGAGCTAACACTTTGCATGAAGTGTCTCTAATTACTGTGTATTTACTCAGCACGTACATGTGTACTTACACAGAATTACATGTTATTATGCGTAGTTACAATGTACCGGTACTTAATGTGTAAATCTTTTTGCACTATATAACCCTAACCCTAACCCTTTGCTAATACAATTGTGTACTTACATAGCGTACACTTAATGTAAAGAGTTACCGACTTTAAACCCTGGCACAGAAAGACAGATCATGCTTATCCATTTATTTACAGGAGAGTTTATTTTATGATCCCTTACAGCAGCAATAGAATCAAACTGTTTGGCTAGTGGAGTGTTTTGTTAAAGCAGGTCTCGGCGCATGGAATATTAACAGCTCAGGGAGCTGAGTAATAATGGCAGCTTTCAGCCAAAGGCAGTTTCTTTCTTTCTTTCTTTCTTTCTTTCTTTCTTTCTTTCTTTCTTTCTTTCTTTTTTTAAAGAGAAAGGTTCCCCAATTAATTATGCTCACTGAGGTCAAACGTCAAGCTCTTGGAAACCAAGAGCAGGCACCTTGCCCTTGCTGCACGGTCCTGGGCGGAGCTGCTGACATGCTTGATTTTTCCCACACACTAACTGTTGGTAGAAGATACAATCTGGGCAAAGAAAAAGAGCCCAACGATCGGAGAGGGCTGATCCCCAGAGGGCTTAAACTGCAGTGCCTGAGGACAGGCAAGGTGTCAAGCTACAAACAGACACACACACACACACACACACATGGAAACAAGTACCATTAACTCACTGTTCCTGGATGGCTCCTAAGCATTTCTTCCTTTTATAATAAGCCCTTGTTGCATTTTCCAATAAGTTGTGTTCAATTACAAAGTCGTGCCACCTCCTTAGTGAAAATAAGCATTGTGAAAGTACTTTTCTCAAATGAGGTCGGAGGTGACGTTTGTCTTGGTGGATGATGTATGGTTGGAGTCAATTGCTGTACTTGAGGCTACTTCTTTTTTTAACTCTTAATTGAGGTGCTGAAGGTGCTGCAGTATCCTTAACTTGTACCTTGGTTTACATCTTTGTTATTCCACTGTGTACACTGATCCAGTTACTGTGCTTGAAAAACTGTGTACAAAATAAACTGAACTGGGTAAACCATACTTGTGGCGGAAGGCGATATCAGAGGGATTTTTGTTTACATGCTTAATTTGAATGCTTTTACAAGAAGACCAGTCAAGTTAAGTTTGCTACCCACTCATCAGTACTGTAGAGGGGTTGCATTGCCTTTTCTTAGGATCAAGTTAACCATAAGGCTTGCGGCCAGAAATTTGCAATAAAAATGTAAAAATGACATGGGCTGCACCTGTAAAAAAAAATATTCTTTCCACGTCCTAATTGGAGTATAATTTTTATTAAATGCCATGAATATTTTAAATCACGCCTCAACTGCAGTTAAAATGTTTATAAAAAGTTGTACTTGGAGAATAACAATTTACTGTGTAATCTACCGTAACTAATCAATCTTGATTAACATGCTCCTGATTTAACAGTTGAAAAGCAATACAGCAATACAATGTGCATGTGTTGAAATAGGAGAGAAGAAATTCTACAAACTGATTGTGAGTCAGAAAGTAGAACAATGTCCTGTAGATGCTTATCAACATAGAGACAAACCCCCTGGTATTTCTTTAGGATGGGTACCTCATTTTTTCACATTTTCTACATGTGGCTTTTTATTGTGTCTGGAACTCAATCAGCCCGGATATGTGTGGAGAATAGTGGCATTTCACTAGTATGACTTGCCCTTCCCTACTATTAACCCAAGGGAAGGTTTAAAGAAAAAACTACCAGGCACACATACACCCTTTTCAGAGCACACTCCCACATTAAGATGTTTTTAGGTCGAAAATATACATTTCAGGGGAACACAAACTGTGTTCTTAAGGGCAATAATATCCAATGTCAACAGCAGCAGTCCTTTTCAAAGGTACACTTCAGAATCCCATCTCTTTTTATAAGTTGCGATTTGGCAGGGTTAAGGGGTGAAGCATTATAGGCAGGCAGCATGTGACCACATCATTTTTGTCAGGAAGGCACATGTTTCCTCTGTGTGCTGTCATTATACACTCACTGGGCCACATAAAAGCCCAGTCATCATTTAAAGATCCTGGGGTACTTAAATATCTGGGCTGATTGACTATTATCTAAATGACTACATGTTCTATATCAGGGTTTTTGACTACATAACTAGCCAGTTAATATTCAGAGGAAGTTCCCAGGGTCAAAGAGCACTCCTCCAGCAGACCCTGGGGGTCAGACGAAATTGCACTGAGAGGTGGCACATGGCAATGAATGAGCTCTAATGATTTACATGGTATCTATTACACATCCAGGAGAAGGAGGTAATCTTTAAAGGTTAATAAAAAAAAAAGAAAATGGAGAAAAAGCAGAGTACCACATTTCTACTTAAAACATACCTTCAAGTTTACTTCTGTTACAGGAACATGTGATGTGATTACAGGCATGTAGGGTTACCTCTTTGTTGGAGGAATGATTTGTAACGATGTGCTGTAACTGAGAAGTTCTTGTTAGTTTTACAGTGTTAAAAATGTAATCTCTGAAAACTTGTCTTTGCCTGAGTACTGGTTTATGAAGGCTGTTATTTTGAAAGCTAGTTAAATTGTCCGTATTGGTATTCTGGAAAACATACAGGGTGGTTTATTATAATAAACATTTTTGGAAGTTTCTTTAATTTATAGGGAAGGAATTGAAAAGTATACCTGTTTAAAAAAAGAAATGACGAAAAGTAGATTATCGCACTAATTAACAAATTGCGTTTTCTGAAGCAATGGTGCCCGTTACTTCTAGTTTCCATTCCTTCGGTTAATTTCAAACCATACAGAAGCCCACTGTCTGTATATGTTCATCTATCTGTGTGTATTGAGTTCTCACAGAAGCCTCTACTCCGTGGGGATTAGCAACCATTTGGTTTCACTATGCTTCAAATATGTTTTTTGAATAATAGTCTATACACTTGCTGATGTAGAGCATGGCTTTGGATTCCCTTTTTAAATGCTGCGTAAACATTAGGCTTATACAACAAAATGCTGTTCCTTTAAAAGAGCACTTTTAAAAGCAATTTCCTTTTTTGACTACTGCATGTAAATATAGTAATTGCACTTGGGTTACTGTCTGAGGACAAGTTATTATTGCCTTTTACGAAGTATAAAAAGATACTGAAAATGCATGATGATCATACCAACAGAACTCAACTCACTTGTTTGAATTAATTTGATGAGTTTTGTATTCCTTTTCTAAAGGATTAGATGCATTTTTTTAAAACCTTTTAAAGGCATAATTGTGGAGGCAAATATTTTATATTCTATAAACAAAAATGATCTTTGACTAAAACTTTGCGTGTCATAAATAAGCATTTAATGAATATGCAATTGACCATTTGCTGAAGTTTAGTTGCATGTTAAAATAGATTGTATTGCTGCCTCACAAGAAGGAATGGATCAATCGACACACTACTGTGCAAAGCCAGATAAATAATGGGCTTCAACGAGACCTATAATCAACGAAGCTGGGTCTCAAGCCAGTGCTTTGTTGATGTTCAGTGAGTTGTAAAACTGTTATGTTAAACAACATTCAGACTCCGGCACCTTCAAAGATTCATGAATCATTACAGGCTGTTTTCTATAAAGATGAATATTTAATGCCAAATGTTTGCTGCTGCATAACTTGGTTTTCTCTCTTTAAATTAGAATATTAGAGCTTTATTTTTCATTCAGATTTTTGTTGCATTTCATCCAATTGGACTGGAAAATCACGTGTTATATTTCATTTTTTAAAGTGTTCATAGTAATATGTACTACTTTTCCTGCTAATTATCCAATTGTAGCAATTTATAGAGTTAACTAGAGCTGATGAGACATGGTGTGTGTCTTTCTAACCATTGTATTAGAGCACTACTGTAGGGCAGGGCTACTCAACCCTGGTCCTGGAGGACCGCTGTCCCTCCTGGTTTTTGCTTATTAGAAGTGTAATTGGTGTACAGTTAGAACAAAAACCAGGAGGGACAGCGGCCCTCCAGGACCAGGGTTGAGTAGCCCAGCTGTAGTGCTTTGTATTGATGTTTACAGCAGCTGTCTTCTGTAAAATGTTTATTTAATGATTTATGATTTACACAGTTGAATAGTTAGTGAGTGTAAACTTCTTGTTAAAGGCACGCTATCTCTATATTATTTATTTCTTAGCAGACGCCCTTATCCAGGGCAACTTACAATTGTTACAAGATATCACATTATACAGATATCACATTATTTTTACATACAATTACCCATTTATACAGTTGGGTTTTTACTGGAGCAATCTAGGTAAAGTACCTTGCTCAAGGGTGCAACAGCAGTGTCCCCCACTGGAGATTGAACCCACAATTTTCCGGTCAAGAGGCCAGAGCCCTAACCACTACTCCACACTATAACTTACTTTCTTAATGTGTTTCAGTCTCTAAACTCTAGTTGTTTAAATCTTACTGTGGGTCTCTCTCACTGTTTGATTCTCGTTTTATTATTACTGTGTGTCATACTAACTATGTTCTCTAACTGAAGTTTGTCATGAAGTGTCACTTGAACTGTATTAATTCCCCACCTCTCTCTAGGGAGGCTCCTCCCACCCACTTGTATTGACATGCCCCTCTGCCTACCGTTTCTCCTCCCCTTTGTCGCTCCACTGAAATGCAGAATGCTAGGAATGCTAGGGGCCTGTATTCCAGGTTTAGCTAACACATGTTCCTCTCTCTTGCAGGTGGTAATCCTTGGTGACTGCATTTGGGGAAGGGTGCAGATATTTTCACATGATATGTTTGGTTGGCAAATCATGTTTTAACCCTTGTAAAAATATTTGACTGCAATTTGTATGCTATGCTTTTGTTTGCCTTTAACGTCTCAGTGACTTTGAATAAAAACCCATTTCACTGTCTGATTTTCATGGTTCATTCTTTCAAGCTCTATTCACTTTACTGTGTTTGTGTTGTTTATTCTTGTGTTTTCTTTGGTTTTACTTTGTTCCTTTGTTTTTCTTATACTGTTTCTTTACTCACTGTAATCGGTCATTGTTTTCATGTATGATTTTAACTGTCGCAGTCTTTTTCCCAAAACTAAATGTCTTTCGTCGGTTCCACTGGCTCTTGTTCGCTCCGTTTATTCTCGGATTCTAGTGGTTCACTCTTAATTTGTTCCAACTGTCTCTACTCATTGTTTTAATAGTTTTCTCTAACTTTTTTCTCCAATGGTTTTATTCTAACCATCCTAATTTGTTCTCTATGGGCTTAATTATTTCTGTCTTAATGTGTGTCTCGCTAACTTAAGTGTCTTAACTTCTTTCTTATTGTCTAACTTACTTCATTTATTTCTAACTTAATGTCTAAATTACTGTCGAAGTGACTTGTTAATTCTTGCTTGTTTTTTCTGTTACATTGTTCATTAACCTTAAAGTCAATGAAAACGCTGTCTCTTCCATGCAAGGGAGATGGCACAGTGAGCTAATTCACTAGCACGCCGTGTTGTTCCTTTTGAGGTAATGGGTTCAAATCCAGGTGAGTGCCTTCCTTTAGTTTCAAAGACTTGGTTAAGTCCCTATATATTCAATGAAAAAGCAGGCTCTTCCACTGAAGTGAGATGGCGCAGTGGATTAATCTCCCAGTATGCTGTGCTGTTTTTCTTGGAAGACTGTGTTCAAATCCAATTGTCCTTCCTTTATTTTAAAATAATTGGATCTTTTACTATATAGACAATAATTCACTTGCCTACTATGCTGTTCGCAGAGTAAGTGCAAATCGTTGATTCCTTGTTTCCAAGTACTTTGTTCATTAACCTTAAAGTCAAAGAAAAAGCTGTCTCTTCCATGCAAGGGAGATGGCACAGTGAGCTAATTCACTCGCACGCCGTGTTGTTCCTTTTGAGGTAATGGGTTCGAATCCAGGCGAGTTCCTTCCTTTAGTTTCAAAGAATTGGGTAAGTCCCTATATATATTCAATGAAAAAGCAGGCTCTACCCCTGAAGTGAGATGGCTCAGTGGACTAATTCGCCAGCATGCTGTGCGGTTGTTTTTGGGGTACTGGGTTCGAATCCAGACGATTCCTGTTTGTTTTCAAAAAATTGGTTCATTGACCTTATGTTCAGTGTGAAACCCAGATTTCCTGTGGGAGCTGGTGGCGCAGTGGTTAAGGCCACTGCCTCCTCTCCCCGAAGACGGCGGTTCGAATCCAGCTCCCGGTAAGTTCCAGAGGTAAGTAATGATGTCGGTTGTAAGTAATGATGTCGGTTGTGTTTCCACAGATGGTGGTGGGAGGAGGAGGAGGAGGAGGCAGCAGTAGCGGTGGAGGCAGGAGAGGACAGAAAGGGGGGGGTCTGGCCCCCCCGCCTGGGAGGAGAGCGGCAGGTTGGGGTGTTGCTACCTGAGTGAAGAGAAACGTGACCAAGTGTTGTTTTAGTTTGAGTCCCCTTGAGCATTCTACAACTGTCTCTTAATTAATAGGTGGTCTCTTTTACTATCATAATACACAGTAATATGTTGGTTTATTGACTAGGATAGTAAAAGAGACCACCTATTAATTAAGAGACAGTTGTAGAATGCTCAAGGGGACTCAAACTAAAACAACACTTGGTCACTTTTCTCTTCACTCAGGTAGCAACACCCCAACCTGCCGCTCTCCTCCCAGGCGGGGGGGCCAGACCCCCCCCTTTCTGTCCTCTCCTGCCTCCACCGCTACTGCTGCCTCCTCCTCCTCCTCCCACCACCATCTGTGGAAACACAACCGACATCATTACTTACAACCGACATCATTACTTACCTCTGGAACTTACCGGGAGCTGGATTCGAACCGCCGTCTTCGGGGAGAGGAGGCAGTGGCCTTAACCACTGCGCCACCAGCTCCCACAGGAAATCTGGGTTTCACACTGAACATAAGGTCAATGAACCAATTTTTTGAAAACAAACAGGAATCGTCTGGATTCGAACCCAGTACCCCAAAAACAACCGCACAGCATGCTGGCGAATTAGTCCACTGAGCCATCTCACTTCAGGGGTAGAGCCTGCTTTTTCATTGAATATATAGGGACTTACCCAATTCTTTGAAACTAAAGGAAGGAACTCGCCTGGATTCGAACCCATTACCTCAAAAGGAACAACACGGCGTGCGAGTGAATTAGCTCACTGTGCCATCTCCCTTGCATGGAAGAGACAGCTTTTTCTTTGACTTTAAGGTTAATGAACAAAGTACTTGGAAACAACCAAGGAATCAACACCACCAGAGTCAATGCTATGAGCGTTAATACTTATCTTATGTATATAATAACTGTGCTGGCTTGCATAGGAAAATCAGTTTGTGTCCCTTGTCAAGCTGTGGAATCTGAAGCTGTGCAGCTAAAATGAATTCCACTTCTAGCAGGGTTAACTTTTTGCAAAGTTTCTTAGTGTAAAACTATAAAAGTTGGATGTTTTTTCTTGCCATTCCATTGTGAAGTAAACTTTCATACCCCCTACTACTGTACTACCTCCACTTGAGTGACAGTCCTTCCTAAATAGGCAAAGTTAGCACTGCTGTTCAGGAGTCAACATGCCTTGGCATTACCTGCAACCACTTCTGTGACCAAAGCAGGAAAATAACCTTGATTCACTGCCGTTGCGTGAGTGAGGTGAGACCGTAGTGAGAGAAAAAAACAAAACAAACTATTTATCCAACGTGCAAAGTATAATGAAAACACTTGTCCCTCAGGCAACTCTTGTTCTCCCAGACGTCAGGCAAAATATGAATTCCACACCCCTGTTTATAGTATGCAACAAAGGGTTAAACATGTCAGCAAAGTTTTAATTCTGCCACCAAGTGTCAGTAAAAAATGTAACTCCATTGAAAGCAAGGAGAAAAAAATGCCAGCATACATTCAACACTGTTGTTTCAATATTTCCATGTAATGGATTATGAGGTTTCACTGAGCAAGAAAATTGGAGCATTTGCAAACTAGCGTTGTCATTAGCACATTGTGTGTTGGATTCGAGATCTCTGTTTTTATTTACACAGTATTAGATTCCACTTGCAGCACATTTGGCGTGGGGTCTGTTTGTCAGAGAAGCAGTCGGCACAGCAGCTTGTTTTGCACACCCTTCATTAGCAGATTATTACATAGTGCATTCATATGAATTTCAATTGTGCGTTACCAAACCGGTTCTCTGTTTATCATTACCATCATGAGTTATTCAATATAATCTTATAGCATGGGTAGTCCAACAGGGCTTCATGCTCAGTCATCACTATTGTGCATTATCATGTGTGTGTGTGTGTGTGTGTGTTTAAAAGGTCATTGTAACTATATTAAATCCTCTCTCCACTGGTGACTCAAATGGTAAATGGTTCACCTGTTGTGCGTGGATCCAACTGCCTGTAAAAAAAAAAACATACATTTTGATTAAAATAGTCCTGCTTAATCAGTGTAGGCGAAACACACTTCATTGCATAATAATATTATTGGTAACACGTTACATTAAGTGTCTAATTAGTAAATACATGTGTACTTATACATAATGACAATGTTATTATGCATAGTTACAATGTATTTAATGTGTACATCTTTTTGCACCATATAATTTTAACCCTTTTCTGATACAATTGTGTACTTACCACAAAAGCAGCAGGGTACTTGACACACTCAGCACTGTGATATTTCAGTTTTACTCTGATATATAGCGTTGTTTTTTTTGTTTATTTTTTTTAGAATGTCTTAACTTTGTGTCACCTGAGGATGTGTCAGCTGACTTTTTGTTTTGTTTGTTTTGGTATTAACATGCTTATAATTTTATGACACATTAGCAAAGCTAATTACCTACTGTCCGCTATCTACGGTTGCCTTTTATTCTCTGTGTAATGTTGTTACATTATACCTCAACACATTTATGAGACCCTGAGAGGAACACTGGGATGTGACATACCGGTAATTCTTGTTTTGTTTGCCTTCAGATATACCATATGGGCGTCATTCACTTTAAACTTTGCTTACTATAAAGTACTTTAAGGACCTTTTCAATAATCTGACTTCTTATTATTGTTTAGAAAAACGAAAGAAACTTCAATGACTAACTTTTCATGAAAGTCGTTGTCAATGTCTTCAGAAGGATTTTTTTCAATTCACCGACAGGAATTCACCGACTTTTCTTTTAGTAAAGAACCATTCTTTAATTTTTTTCTCATCATTAAGACAGCAGCAACGATTGGGGAAAGTCTTATTCCTTCAGAGGGAATGTCCTTTGGTGTAAAGTCCAGCTTGAAAATCAGCTGAGACGGTTTGAACAGATGTTTACCCAGCTGAGTCAAAGCAACCCCTCCACCCCAACATCTCCCTGTCCAAATTTCCAATCGTGGGAGAGACTGTTGCTTTGTCATATAGTGTCATGTCACTTCTTGAAAAGCAGGGTAAATTAAGATTGGGGTTTTCTACTTAAACTTTTAGATAGTGGCGAAACTTATAGCAACAGGACAGAAGGAAAAAGTCTTTTTGTGTTCAGTTTGGGATTCAGGCCCTTCTTTCGTGTGCTGGCTGCATGTGTGGAAAGGGTCCTTTACCTTTCCCAGTGGCTAATCCGTGCAGATGGTCTGAAGCCATGGCAGATCACAAACAGCATCTGCTGACATGTTTTCATCACCATGCATTTGAATGGAGGGCGAGGAACAATAATTCCAACTAAAATCTGATACTAAAATCTGATATTGGGGTTTTAATAGCTGAGGTTCAGTTTAAGTGGGCAGGCTGCATTCTGTCCTCGACAATCTGCTTTCATTGGAATCAGTGTCCATTAACAGAAGTGACAGCCAAGAATCTAAATAATTTAATGAATAAAAAGCCTTGGACAATGAGGTACTCTCTTGTACTGGAAAAAAAATTTTCTTGCTTCACTTAACGGCCACACAGAGACAAAGCTTATAGTCAGATTCCATTCTAATTAAGAGTTCTTTCTTACAGCACGTTTCTGCTAACCACAAGGGATCTGTTAATAACTGACTGGGGCCGTAATGAAATGGGGAGGGGATTGTACTATAAGCTTATATTCACAATCAGTGCTTTAAGTGTTCAGTAAGTATGATCCAAGGGTAAGACTGAACCCAGGAGTGTTAACAGCTACATTTGAATTGTATGGTTATACCATGCTAGCTACAGTCATGCAAAATAGCATAAATTAGTGTAAGAATTAATAATGATGGGTGTTGTCTGAAGTATGTTTAATAAATATGACTGCACATTCCATTTTAAAAGCTCCCTAGTGAAATCCTAATTGATAGCATTTTGTGAAACATTTTCTTTGAAAACCGAATCAATAAATCGTACAAGTTTCGCGTTTTGCATTGATTACTCTAAAATACTTTTCTTGTTTAAATGTTTTTGTTTTATAATTTCATATTCTTTAAAATTATTTCTGTACTTTAATACATTTGATAACTATGTAGTTTTTCCCCTCCCATTCATTTTGCACATATTGCATCACGTATAAAGTCCCTATATGAAGCCCTGTTCTAAATGTGTGTCTATCAAACAAGTTTCAGATTTGTTCTCAATGGAAGCCTGATTAACTGGCCCGTTTCAGTCTAGCCCTGGAGGACACAGACGTGCGATTCTAAAAATCACGAATCGTTACATACAGTACTATACAGTCCATGAAGAAAAACATGTGCATGTTTAACAAATGCGTCTGTAACTCACTGTTAAAATGTACTTACGTACAACATTTTAAGCTTGCTGGGTCACATTTCTGGAATTGGGTCCTGTGTGTGCACAGTAGGTTTCTTCTTTGTCGGTGGGCATTTGCAATTCCTCTGTGTCATTGATACAAGTGTTAGAACTAGAAGGCAGAGACACTACATATAACTAACAGTAAGCAGAGAGAGTCATGCTTGATATGAAACATACATACTGTTCATGATATTTTGGGGCCATGGCTAGGGTTAAGCGCACTCCTTCCGAAAATGATTTCAGAGAATTAATATAAAGCATGCAGAGGCAATGCTGCTGTAGACTATGTTACATTTTCATTGGGCTATCCTTTATTGCATCTTCATTATATTAAGATTAACACAGCAAGTATTCCTTGAATGACCTTTTTAGCCACTACCCCCTGTAGTTAAATCATTTGGTTAAAAGCCTCAAAGAGTATACTTAAAGGGTGTGCCATTGTATTTGACAGTCTACGAGTGCCTGCCATCCATAGTTGTTTTCTATGCTGTATCTGTACAAACATATATATTTACACCAAACGATAAAATCAGGAGATTTATGCCAACACCATTTATTTAGTGGGAAACATTTTGAAGGTTGTGCTTCCTTGCCAAGTTTCACTTGGTATTGCTATTGCTGTATATGTTATAAATCAGGAAGCCACTCTCAAAAACACCTGATTGCAGAGCATTCCAATATCTCTTATGGTATAAAAGTGTTTTAATGATTCACTTCACAATCTTGTACCATCAGCTGCACATATGAACGTATATATGCTTTGGATACTGATTTTGAACTTGATTAATCTTATTACCACTGAATAACACCAACTGTAATGATTAAAAGGGCAAACAAACCACTTCAGGCTTGAAATACTAAAACATTTGCCTTGTAAATAGTTTGACCTTTACTCTGTGCCTAAAACCTTTTTTCTTTCTTTTTTCTTTTAGCACAGCATCCAGCACGGGAACGTTATACTTTCTGAGAATAGGCAGCATCTTCTCGATGTTTACTCTAATGCTGTGTGTGAATTTTGCTGTTTTCTTTCTATTGCAAATCCATGTCAGATGTTAATGGAAATAACATCATTTTTATGTCACAATGGCAGCGTGCCATTCTTTGAAACAATAACAAACATGTTCCCCTTAATTCTCTTGGAACTGAATCGAGATGAATGCAATGCCTGAAAGATTTATGTGAGATCGTGCCAAAGGTCACTGAGAGAGGGGAGCCGATTGGTAGAGAAACTGAGTTTCACTCTTTTTTTTGTTAATATCAGCTGACTGCTTTGGCACTTGGAATCCTTACAGTAATTACCTTCTCGCTTATGACAGTCTCTATTTAGAAACTGGGGGATTTCTGGAGGCTTTCCAGTTGCTGTTGTTACAAGTAAGAATGCATGCAAGACTTACTGTGTCCCAAATCAAATAAACGATCAACTGATTAATGGACTTTTTGATAAACAGTATACATGTACTGGATACTGTGGTTAGAGATGGGATAATCCGTTTTATTTCAGTAATGGAGCAGAGACCCTATTATTCATGAGAGGAGGGGCAAGCAAACCCGCCAGTGTGCAATTAGGTTGTTGTCACTTAAATGAAATACATATTTTATACCATTAAAAAAATAATAAAAATACTTTTTTTTTTTTTTTTTTTTTTAATTAAAATGTTTGGGATGCATTTTATTAATTCGAAGACTGATTTTTTATTTTTTTTTGTAGATGTTTTCGTTACAGCCCCAGCTGGCAACTTTACAAAACTTTTCTTGGCTCTATAATCAATTAGGTCTAATGTCGAAATAGATAACTCCAATGAGATTTTTAAAACAAATATTCAAATGTATGGGGACTCACCTGGTGAGTGCACTCCGGTTTGGAGTGCAGGGGGAGCTGTATGAGTGTGGTTGATATCTCCCAAGCAAAGGGTTTGGCAGGAGAGCTGGATGGTGATAGTTCACCTCGCCGCACTCCAGTGTCCATCTGATGGAGGCGGAGTGTTCCCAGGCTGAGCCCTTGCCTCTCAGTTGCTTGGTAACTATGGTTCAGTGGGTGAAAAGAGGCGATTGGCAAAACAGTGGGAACTGAGGTTGTCTGTAAGTAGGTTGCAGCAGTGAGGTGACATCTGAAAATGGATTAAAAATCCCCCCCCCCCCAACAAAGCTAGATTAAATTTGTAAACATCAAGCATATTAGGCACCTCCATTACCAGAACATTCGACAGTCAGATGGTTAGCATCTCATTCACCATTCATTAAACAACACATCCAATGATCAGCTAGAAAGGGTTTTATATCTTACCTCAATCCATTCGTCCCCGTCGTGTGTCAGAGTTCAGCTCCTCATCCCCAACCACCTGTTTTCCGGCTTCGTGTAAGGGGGAGGGCAGCTATCCCCCTGCCCATGGCTTCCCTACAGCCAGCCTCTCCACTATCAGCAAACTAAATTATGGGCAGAGGTACCTCAAAGGGTGAGGCCAGAGGCCAAAGATGTTATGAAAATATGTATAACGTAGTATTTGTTGTCTAAACTTTAATAAATATTATTCTTCCTACGGCATGAGTTTTCCTGACTGAAATATGAATTTATGGATTTCCGTCGATCCATATTAGGATTAGATAAATAATGGTTCAGGCTTGTGCAGATGTGAAGTCTCAAAAAGCCTACGAGAAAGAGTAATTTGCGGTTAAGAGGTCTGCCAGGAATTCCAGTTCAGATTCTAAACCGGAGATGTTAGAAAACGCAAAAATGAAATAAGTACAATTTTAAAAAAGCAGAACAACTATTGAAGGACTTTGCTGCCACAGGGCAAAACTAGCTTGGAGGACTTTTACAACCGAGAGTCCTGCTGCTCCACTCTTTCATTTTGTGTTTATTTGTGTGTTCAACCATTCCCATTTTAATAGGCCCCTTAATGGCCAGCTGTACAATAATGGAAGCAAGATCTGTCATTCCAGCTGCAAGAGGTGCCACACTGCACTGGCATCAATCACCTGGAGGCATGGCATCCTATCTTACAGGGTGGCCAAGAATGCCAGTCAGTTCCAGGAACTCCAGTGTTTTTGTGCAAGGAGAGAACAGCCGGCCACCTTAGTCCCGTTTAATGAGAGGGCAAAGCTTTTGCGTCAAAGTCCTAATTAGGCAGGCAGTAAAAGAAAATATTGTATTTTTAATAACCCGTATAATAACGGAGACTACTGCAATAACATACCACCTCATTAACTCAGAATTGGTCGTACAAAAATAGTATTTTATAAACACTGGCAGTTTAATGGAAACCTGGTCATTTGTAGTACTTGATAGATGGTACGGTAATAGCTGCTGCTAAAGCTGAAAGCAGAGATTATGTTTAATGTTAAATGGGCCTTAAACTGCAGTCTGTAGTCATAGCTCAAAATGAAATCTTTAAATTGCATTTATTGTAAAGAGTGTAGGGATTGAGTATCCCTGCAACATGAAACTCTTATCCAAGCAGGACAATTAAATGGGTCTCTTTTCCAGGGCTCGACTTGCAGCACGTTACAATGTTGCTAATGAGGGGTTATATTCTTTGATTTTGTTGTGCGGCTGCTTTGATAAGGACAGGGTTAGGGTTTGATAAGGAGGAGAGGGTTAGGGTTTGATAACAAAGAGAGGGTTAGGTTTTCATAAGGAGAGGGTTAGGGCTAGATGAGGAGAGGGTTAGGGTTATATAAGGAGGAGAGGACCCAATTGAAGCTTTTGAAGCAGAGCCACATACCTGAAAAAAACTAAAATACTGTAGGGCTGAGACTTCAGTTTCCATACCATTTCAAGCATGGGCTGCTATGGACACCTGTACAGAAGTTTGCAATATTAAAAGGATAGCAAAGTGTAATAAAGCAGGGTGAAAGCACGGTAAAGCTGGTTTGGTAAAGCATATTTAAAAAAAAAAAAAAAAAAACTGGTGCGATCCTGTCAGTTTTCTTCTTTAAATAATATGGCACTGTGATCAGAAATAAAGAGTAAATTGAATGTTATGACATTAGGTGTCAAAGCCTCTGACTTGTTTGAATTGTATACTGTATGAAGGTATAAAAAGTGGTAAGAATACATTTCTCAAAAGTTTTAAATATTCATTTTACTACCATTTCAAACTCTTGGCAATCCTTTAGAAAAGTTGTAACTCTTCAAGAAGTTGTAGGAAATGAGTAAGAGCCAGTTAGCTTTGGTCGCTTTTGTGTCATCTGGTTCCACCTAGTGGTTGAGAAAAGAATCTGGTTATTTCACTGCCGGACCTACCTTAAATGGGGTCGATTAGTGCCACGTTCATTCTTGATAAAGAACCAGAAAGGTTCACAGGTCTGTAACAGTCTCTGGGCACTCCTATTATTGAGGCAAGGGTGATCACTTAGAACTGCTGCACATGCCTAAAGAATTAGACACTTTCCTTTTTTTTTTTTTAATTCCGAAATGCCTTGCTTTTTATGACTACCAGGTGTAAAATGACCATGGAAGTGTCTGAAACAATGCTTGTCATGTTAAACAGTTATTTTGGTGCTAAGATTTGACTTCTGGTGCACTATTGTAAGTTTCAAGTTACAAATTGCTGTTTCTTAAAAAACAATTCTAAATGGCGTAAATGCACGGTGTGGAATTCTAGCAGATTTTTAAAATATGAAAACAAAGAAGAATTGCCAGAGACAATATTCACTGTTATGTGTAATAGGGATATTCAGTGATTAGGTAGAAGGATAATTATTTGTATGAGTCGAAATCTATTTTTCCTCTGCAGTGTTTAGTACTGTAATGTATAGAGAAAGGATTGGTCTATGTCTCTTCTATTGAGTTTTTTTTTTCTTTTTATTATTGGAGAACTTATATTGGAGTATAATATCAAGCATACATACCAATATCTATAAAGTTCAAGCTTCAAGTAGACTAACATAATCTACAGTTAGACAGACAGTACAGGGGATCAGAACTCCAGTACACTCAGGTACAAAATAAAACAAATCTATATTCAAATATAAACTTCTTTAAAAAAAAAAAAAAAAGTGGATATTTTTACAATTAACACTGACAGCCATTAGTCAATACTCTGTTAGGAACACTGTTTAGATGATTATAGACTTTGTTTTGTGTTTTCATTGGTGAAACACACTGTTTGGATCTGTTAACACAGAAACATATAAGAATAGTTATACAAGTTTGTGGTTTTGGCAGGGAAGGACCTCATGCAGTATTAAGACATCAAGGAAGGCAGGCTATTAAAAAAGCTAAAAAATGAATTACTAAAAAAAAAAAAAACCTGAACTCTGAAACCAACAGCCACCTGTGTAATGACTGTATTTGTGTAGCTCTTTGTGTGCGTGTGCGTGTGGGCGGGCGGGCATGCATGGGTGTGCGTGTGTGCGGGCGTGCGTGGGTGAGTGCGTGTGTGTGGGGTATGGGGATAGGAGTCAGTGTGAAAATGTTGCCCCAGATCTTGACCTTGCTGTAACCAAGAAGCTCTCTATCCAAGGAGAATTAGGATCCAGCAGGGTACTCATTAATCACTAGAAACACTTCATGAACAGGAACTGATAAACTGATAACTCACTATTTTAATAAGAAGCTACCATGTTTCTCCAGATAGTGGGGTAGAAACAGCTCTGTAGACTGATGGTGTTGAAACAAAAAAACAAATGTCCTCTGCAGAACAATTGACATTGTCTTGTTTTGTATACACACCCCATTGACCTCCTTTTGACTAACAGAGAACCCTCATTGGTGTTGTTTTACTTTAAAAATTAACACATCGTTATGAACATCTTATTCAGGTTTGCAAACTGTATGATACTAAACTGTCCAGGTGTGCAGATATTGGATCATATTATAACACTGTTGAGTGTGTTTTTGCACTTATAAAACAGAACTCCCCACCCCTACCAAAGTGAATCGGTTGTCATGTGAACGAGTTGTGGTGGTTCTCTAAGTTCCTAGCCATATTCCAATAGTTGCACAGTTTGGAACACTTAGCCAATGAGAATTCTTCTCTTACACTGCAGTTTTACTTGCATATCTGGGCTGCATATGGAACTGACTTGCATAGCTGGGCTGCACATGGTCTCTCTTTACAGAAAACAAAATAAAATGAAATGAATGGGGGACACATTAAAATGGAATGAGGTGGAGACTCCGAACTCCTCGGAACTGTCACATTACAATGATTTTCAACAGCCAGTGAGCCGAACTCGATTTACACAGTGCTAGTGCAGCTGGTCAATTTAATGGGTTGAACATATCAAAAATAAAACACAACAAAGCAACACACATTTTGTACAAAATCCTGAAAAAAAGATAACTTGTTAAGGTTTGATCCGAGTGTATTTAAGTTCTGAGGATTTGATACAAGATTTCCATTGGCAACTAAAACTGCAACACATAACCACAGTAAACCTTGTTAGAAATGTACATATTTCAAAAATAAAATAAAAAGGCATGATGGCGGAGTTATACCATATAGCTTCTTGATAAAAAATAAAATAAAATAATAATAATAATAATAATAATAATAATAATAATAATAATAATGTCTTAAGAGAGCTTTGAAAATCTGTTTTATAACTGGGGCCCTATTAAACTAACTGACAAAGCCTTCAAATTAAAAACAAACAAACAAAAAAAACAACCTAACAGAATATTAAGGTCCTAAACCCAACCATGAAGTGCCTAAATATTAGTTAATAAGGCCTCAGTAGTATTTTTAATTTGTACTGTAGACAGATTCCTAGAAGTAGACTTTCACAAGCTGATAAAATGTTTAAAAACAAAAGCTCTTAAGAAATGTACAAATATAAAAAGCTACAAACATTAATAAATTACATCATCAGAGACACAGAACACACTTCACAAGGTGCTAGTAAAACAGCTTTTCAATCCCATCAGGTTACAAGGACTATAGAACAGGAAGCTGGTCAAGACGTAAGCATGTCTTTTTTTTTTTTTCTTTGAGAAGTCTCGTTTCTTGCTGCACGTGAATCTTTACAATACATTTGTTTGTTTTTGTGTAAGGCCATACTAAGTTTTGCAATTTGTTTTTCAGGCAACACCTCTCTGTCTAAAAAAAAAAAAAAAAGCGCCTAAATGTAGCTAAGAAATAATAAAAAAAAAACACTTTGTAAAAATGTATAATGAAGTATTAGTTAATAAAGAACAGTCACTCTGTTACAAAAGGTAGTCATTTCAAAAGCTATTTACAAGCTACATTCTATATACTGTAATGCAGTAAAATGCATATGTTATAGCTAAAGTACTTTACGGTATTGCCTGAGAAACAAGGTTGGATTAGAAAGTACCCGGTTAATTAAAGATGAAAGGAAGAGAAGGGGGAGGCTTGTCAAGAGGACGCTTCATCCCAATCAAAAGTCACCTAGTGTTTTTGTAGAAAAAGGGTTCCCAGGGATCTCTATCAATGAATATTGATGTCAGCACCAGTAAGTTAAGTGCAAGTCTGTGCTGTTGGCCACACTCACACATTCTGATTGAGTCAGTTTGCCACTTGATAATACTGAGATTTAAAAAGGTGTTATACAGTCCCTTTGTAAGGAAACAGATATAATACAGCAAAGCATGGAAATCACAGTACCCAGTATAGGGAGTCCTATTTGTCATTATGGGTCAAATAAATATTTGACAGTTCAGGCCTGGTTTAAATCAGTGCCATTAGCAACAGTAACAACATAGAATCTACCCTTCGATAAATATTTAGCTCCTAAACTACCGGTTCAGTACTCTAGGTTGCTGTTACCATACTAGTTTTGTAATATTTATTTATTTATTGGCATGTATTTCATTGTCAATACCAATGAAATGCCTGAAACTGAAATGAGATCTAATTGTGGCTACATGATTTGTTATTGTGTTAAGGGAATTGGGAGGAAAATGCAACATACAATGATTAAAATTATATATATATATATATATATAAAAACAATAATTATATAAAGAAATAATTTTATGTTTCAGCAAGGATTTGAATACAGATTTTGTTTTACAAAACAATTGTGGTAATATATTACAAAATAAAAATGTTGCTAATATATAATTTAAACAACATTTACATTATCTTTTTCTTATAGATCGCACCGAGAGAAAAAAAAAAAAAAGCATAACACTGTTCTTCAGCTCAGAGACTGAACAAGCGCCCTCTGCAGGGCTTCATGAAATGCACCGGAAGGTACATTGTACTTTGTTTCTGTTGCTTTGCAATCTGATAAAGCTAGGCTTGCTGTCTAAAGCCCCTTTCACACTGGCACTCCTACCCGAGTCCGGACCCGGGTCCTGGCTACCCGGGTCACAATCCCGTGTAGTGTGAAACCACGTACCTGGGTCGTACCCAGGTTAACCCAGGTCCCAGCGACCCACCTCAGGATGTGGGTCGACACGCTTTGAACCGGGTTGAGCGAGACAAAATGCTTGACGGCCGTTCGTGAGCCGAGACAATAACAAACAGCCACGCCTGCGTGAAGGTTTCAATTCCGCAAGGAACTGTTTATTCTGTTTAGCCATATTTTTGTTGCTTGAGACACACCGTGTGCCAGATTGCAGCAGGGATGTAGAAACATTTGCTCTAATCAACATTTGGGCCGACGGTTCAATCCAGAGAAGCTTGGATGGAAGCGTCAGTAACAAGCTGCTTCCAGGGCATTGATACGCGTATTGTGCACTTGCGTCTGTCACCCAGGTCAACCCTTGCTTTATCAAAATCAGTGTGAAATCGCGTACCTGACGCGCATCACACTGGGTCCTGACCTGGGTAGGTTCTGACCCGGGTAGAGCATGCCAGTGTGAAAGGGGGTTAAGTGTTAACCATACCCCTCTTATGATTTACCTTCTTAACAGTAGTTGCGATAGGATTTTTTACAGTTGCCTTTCTCCGACAATTTTGACATCAAGTACAGTGCAAAAGAGCTCCGATAGTTTTTACAACTGGGTTTGCATTTGCCAGCTGTTTGACAAGTCACATCCAGGTCAGATGGTTTAAAATGCTCAAAATTAAAAGCGCTACACATTTATTTATTCATATGCATGTAAGTAAATAAATGCTGGGGATACTTTCTAGAAGTTCGGAATGATCTGCAATGTTCTTCAGCAACTAACAGTTGTAGTAAATTGAGACACACATTTTGTTTTAAAAATATTTATAGCAGATATCTGAAAGTTATAAAGTATAAGTAGAGGCAAAAACCTATTTTTGAGCTATATTCTTCTTAAAAACTGAAAAAACGTCACCTGTTTTATTCCCCATATGGTTCAGTTTGCTGCTGTAGTCCTTAATACCAGTGAACAGGAGTAGGGTCAGGTTCAGGTCATTTCACCTGAGCAGCGACACAGTCCCAGTCTTGCACTGTAGATGTTACAGGAGAAGTTTCCCATTACGATGAATCTTCAAAATCTTCCCCAGTCTCTGTTTGGCAGTAGCCATGCCTTTCTTAAGCCGTTTGGCTACACAAACAACAATAAAAACAACGACAACAAAAAATAAATAAAAGAAGTTACTGTAAAACACATCACTTGTAGGAATGTACTTTCAGAGACAAGGCACAGAGGGTAGAAATTCAGTTTGGTTGTGGAAATACAAGACATGGCAACACGATTCAGCTTTGAATGCAAAAACTTCACAATATCTGTAAAATTGTTTTTTGTAATCTAAAATGTCAATTATAATGCAGTTTTTACACAATAGGCTGAATAAGTCATATGTGATTTTCAATGGCATTGCTCAAAACTGTTCAGCCCATAGTAATGGTTCTGCACTAAATGTTAATATAGCTTTGCTCCAACCTGTTACATTGACAGTTAAATTGTACGCTCAAAAACAGCTTGCAGGTGGTGTTTACCCAGTGCTAACTACCTCAGTCTTTCCACATCAGTCAAACACCTGCCTTTGCTGTGCGTTTCACTCAGCAATTACAGTTTTGTAATTACATTAGAAAAGTCACTTACTGATAAAGTAGCCGTGTTTACAATGAAACACTAAGGTAACCACGACTTACATCCAGGTCAAGCAGAAAAGCATACAAAACGCTGTAGCCAGGCATGGTAACCCAAGTGACTGCTGCTGCAGTTAGGAGGCAGGGAGCAAAGTGTAGGTGTTTCATATGGATGATTTGCCTATAAATCCCATGGCATCATAATAAAAGGGGTACCTTTGGCTGATGCGCTGTTCTGAGATGAAGTGGACGGCCTCCTCTGTGTGAGGAACACTCCGGGAGCCATGGGTTGTGGCGCGCCAGGGGTCTTGGCTGCCCCAGCCGTATACTCGTGATCCGCCAGACTGCTCCCATGGGACTCCAGCTTGGGCTCCGGTGAACTGCTTTCCTGAGGGATTTTATTTGCATCGTCTGACGAGAGCTTCTTTTTGGTATTTTTCTTCTTCTTCTTGGTTTTTTGTTGTTCCTGAAAAGAAAAAGGAAAGCGTTAAGAGTACCTCCTCCATGGGGCACTGGCGATCGTGCGCGCTGACCCTTCGGTGGCATGCCTTTCCTCAGTCTGCGTGCTTCACTGTTTGCACTCCAGAGGCATGAACGAACACGCTTCCTGAGGGAGGGAAGGACAAGCATGGGAACTGCACTGGAGAATAAGGTTCCAGAGTGGGGTTTTGGGAAGTGGGAATGCAACTTGCACATCTCCTGCAGTGCAGGGTGTGATTCAAAGGACTCACCTGCTGGGAGAGTTTGGCTGCTGCAGCCGCTAGGCCGGTTTCTATAGAAGCCACTCGAGCTCCTTCACGAACAGGTCTGTCTTGTCGGGGGACTGATGGACCTACTCTGGCTACAATTAAAAATGATTTATTATTACTACTACTAATTAATAATAATAATAATAATAATAATAATAATAATAATAATAATAATAATACATTACTGCTTTTTATAATAATGATAATAAAAAAAGCAAATGATCTTTTTAATAACAATGATAATAAAACAATACATTGTAAAAGGTTGTTATTCATTACTAACAGAGTGATCATACCTGTTGGGCTGTAAGGTGTATCATCTGAACTTTTCCTTTTCTTTGACCTGGATTTGAAAATGGGGTTGTCTTCATCTGACTCAAGAGATGGATATACTAAAAAGAAAAGGGAGCGCGAGAGGGAGAGATGTTAAAACTTGATGCAGTTTTAATATACCAAAATGCAGCAACAAAGTATTTTGGTTTATCAAAATGATGTTGCCTCAGGCTTCCAAGTATTGCAGGCAAATATGCATTTCATTTTGTATTCAGTTTCCGTCGTGGCTTTTTAAAACAATGTGTGTTTTTAAAGCAGCGGCATAACAGGGCCCAGCATCTGTGGAACAGCTGCACGGCTCTCCACTGCTGCCTTCCTTCACCAGGCTTGTTAGTGAACGAAATCAATTAAGTACAAACTTTTTCCTATAATTAAATTATCAAGATTAAAAATGACCTGTTTACAAAAAAATCTGGGTTTTGTATGCTTATGCAAGCTGATAAAATGTTGTCTTGGTGCGAATTCGAAATGGAAATGATCTCTCGGTTATTAGCTAATTAGGGCCCTACATCAAAAAGCATTTAAAACAACAATCTGCCTTTGCAGTAATGAAATATTAACAACCAGAGGGGCGATTGTGGCATTTCTTTGGAAACGCTGCCCATTAGAAGCAGATTTTTGAGTTTCTATGAAAGACCTGTTGGAAAGACAGTAAAGCCTCTTGTGAAAGAGTTTGGAAAGGATGCATAACCTGTAAATAAAAACTCAATCATCCGGTCTCCTAAGAGTACACACATTTATTAATCAATGCTGCAAAAAAACTTCATTTCTATCAACCATAAATAAACCCTTAAGAATTTTTTTTCTTCTTCAAATAAAACCTTGTGCCATGTTGATAAAATAACAAACCAAGAATGTAACGGCACACTTCGTAAACGTGATTGTGGTCATATGTTCTCAGACCACCATCGGAATTACATCGATTCATTTTTCCAGTTTTCTAATAGTTATTTGTAGGACCTCTGTTTGCTTAATAAAGGAACAAATTACGTATAAATGTAAAATGGAGGACCTGGGTTAGCATTAGCGTTAAGAAAGTAAATGACAGCACATTCATAAAACAATCTCACTTAAAAGAGGAACTTTCTACTTTCCAACCTTTCATTGCATAGATGAAATTGTGGCATGTATTTTTAAACATTACTCTCCACATGTGAAAGGAGAAGGTAAATAACATTCTATAAGAATTAACACGATTTAATAAATTCAGTCACTTTATTCATACAATGAATAGAGTTATAGTATTGCTCAACGTCTTGAGACATTGAAACGACTGTCTTGTTATATTACCTAGTTGTTCTTTTCTTTAGCACTGCAACGCCCTGGCGTCTGAGCAAGTTAACCCTTCATACCCCAACACAGAGCGAGCAGGGTGATAAATAGTGGTGGGAAGTGCTGTTGGGTGAATTCCAACACCTACCGTAATCTGAATCTTTGAAACACGCATGCAGGTGGTCCTGTTCGTCCTCAAACATCTCCACGCTGTCCACACTGCTGCTCTTCGTGCTTTTCTTCAGCGGGCGCTTGGCGGGCCTCTTGTTGTTGCCGTTGCCTGTCTTCTTGGATGACTGCGTCGTGTGGGAGTTGTTTTTTGATTGGTTGTTGGACCACGAGGTTTGTAGACAGGAGTCTGAAGACTGGAGGTTGGCCATTGACAGCATCCCCTGGATGGCTTCCTGTGTGCTGGGAGAAGCAGGTGGCGGACTGTAAATCGATAAATAAATCAATAAATACTGTAAGCAGGGTCAGGAACTGAAGTAGAGAAATGGATCCATGGGCTCCTTAGTACTCATTACTGGTATACTAGTCTAACTTAGGGGGGGGTCTGTGTTAGTTAAGCATAGATTTTCAGGAAACCATTCAATGAGTTGAACAAAAAAGAATTAAAAAAGCAACACTGCTTTTGTTTTATTTGCAGTACTGTAAAGATCATGAATGATATATATATTTTTTGATTTTCCAATGATCTTTACATAAGAATATATATGGCAGTTTGGCTCTGGGGGCACAACGTATGTATCTTTTTCTGCTCATCAAGCCATGTCCTGTTCTTTTTTGTATGCATATAAATGCATGTTTCGTGGATTTTCAGAATCCACAGGTTTATTGGTGCTACGAAGTTTTGTATTGATGACCAGATTTTTTCCATTACTGCATTTTGCAACACAGCAAGCACTCCTGACTCCTGCAGCAACGACCACAAGAAAATCAAGATAACTACCTATTAAATCATTACACAGAGAGCTGAAACAAAGCAAAAATAGGCCTTTTAATGCTGCTGTAATTGAATGAGGTCGTTTCCACGTCATTTGTCAGTTTAAAACATGCTTAAAACAATCACAGAGAAATTAACATATTTTGCTCCCATTTTCTTCTGTTTTTCTCTCATTTGCAGCCTTCAACGCAGTGGAAATGGACCATCAAAAGCCGACCAAAACACCGAAAGGCAAAATTAAGAGAGGAACTGCCTGGAGCAACGTAGCTTTTAACAAATAAATAGTGGAGCCGTGGCTGTACATGTAAGGAGTCTGTGTGGATCTAAGCTTCTACACAGGAGCCTCCTTACTGCATTTAATCATTTATGTGTTGATTGGTGGCTATATTATGCTACTTGTGTTTCACTTACGGCTTCCCTACATGCTATTGTATTTTGCTGTTGATTACGGGGACAATATATATATATAATAGTCAAAATCCACTGTATAAACTTGTAAGAACATTGTAACTAACAACAATCTTTTTCTGAGTATTTAAACTTTTAGGGCCATAGTTACAAAGCGTTTACTGAGTCCTTCAATAACTTTGTGAACAAGTTAAGTTTACAAAACTACGAACCAAACAACTACATTTTATATTTCAAGTCCTCTTAAGCACTCTCAATCGCTTTTGTTTTTCATTTTGTAAAGTTAACATGATTCTTTTCTCCTTTCAAAAAAATAGGAATTTTCTTAATTGTTGGGAATTTAGCAGTTGCAATGTTCTTGCCCTTAGCAAGGGTCCAGCATGTGTTCAGATTCCTTATCAAAACCAGTTCAAGTCTTTCCCTGGTTCCTGCAACACGTTATTCTTTATATACACATACTGTACAGCTGCCAATCCACATTAACAACATATACACATAATCAGGAATGGAAATAAGACTCCTATTGCACAGCATTTTCACCCATTCCAGGTTTTAATACAAGCTTGATTCGCCACACCCTACAGGTAACAAACTCTGATTTGTCGTCTTTAAGTCATAGTGAAACCCGGAGTGGATCAAACCGATATGCAATGGGGTCTTATTTCTATTCTTGCAATGTAGCAGATATCCCTACCTGTTTGCATTGTAATCAATTTCTCCAACTTGCTTGCTGGCCTGTAAGAGATCCAGTATTCCCGCAGCATTACCACTTTCCTTCTTGACCTTTGAATTTCGACCTTTGACTTCTGTCTTTGTTTCTGTGTCAATGTGAAGCGACCCTTCATCTGAGGAATCATTAGCCTACAGCCAGGAAAAGATTGGGAAAATGTGAGAAACAATAAGCAAACTCTTGATTGATAAACAACAAAACAGGGGCAGCAGTGTGGAGTAGTGGTTAGGGCTCTGGACTCTTGACCGTAGGGTTGTGGGTTCAATCCCTGGTAGGGGACACTGCTGCTGTACCCTTGAGCAAGGTACTTTACCTAGATTGCTCCAGTAAAAATCCAACTGTATAAATGGGTAATTGTATGTAAAAATAATGTGATATCTTGTAACAATTGTAAGTCGCCCTGGATAAGGGCGTCTGCTAAGAAATAAATAATAATAATAAAAAACGTTTTTTTTTAAAATATATTTTAGCTAGACTCTACCTTTATTATTGTACCCAGTAGACAGCACACTTCCTGTAGGGAGCACTTTAGACAGGGAATACAGGTAATTTACTGTATGAAATATCACATTTACTGAGAAGGGATACACACGCCTGTCAATTAAAGTTCCAACTGGATATAAGACCCCTAATTGGATTGTGTGTAAAAAGGAAAGCGAGGAAGTCTGTTTTACATTCTCCACACCTCTTACAAGGATAACATGCTTTCCTCTTTGAGAACTTTCGTAAAGCGATTTATAACTGCAGTTGAACTTGCACCAAAATTGTTCTCCTCATCAGTCTGTGGAATTTTCTTGGCTTTTCTTCTTGGTTTTTCTTGAAATCACATTGTATGTTGTTTTACGCCCATGCAATGCTATGTAACCAGTGCATTCCTGTATTTTAATTTCTCTTGTTCGTTTTCCACTAATGAGCCTCACAAACGAGATGCTGTTTAATCCCAATGGCATTCACTTTTGATCATTTAAAAAACAAAATTCTTCTCCCATGATCAAGCCCAACAACTTACATTCAAATGTAAATCTAAAATGGGTTAGATTCTCAAATGTACTCAAATTGTAATTAGCAACATTTCCCCCAGGAAGAACACATCAAATAAAGTTAACAAACTGTAAACAAACAAACTCTGAAATATAAGTCTGGGGCTTGCAAGTAAGAAACAAGGGCTCTTGATGATCTGAAGTAAAGAGCTTTGAGAAAGTAGCTTGATGGTCTTTATAACATACGTGAACATTACAAAAATTAAGCATTTAATTTGACGATGCTTTTCTCAGGTTTTTTTAACTTATAAAAAATGTATAAAGCAATTAAATCCAACCTCAATAATTTAGGAAAACATTCAAAATGTAATTAAGCAAAGTTCTTCAGGTCACTATAGTCTATATTAATAGACTGCTTTTAAATCACTTACTTCATAAAACAGTGCAGATAAGCTTCTACATACCTTGGCGGGTGTACGTTGAAGCTTTGGTTTTTTTGCCTGCTGAATCGGCTCTTTTATATTCGATAAAACTAAAACAAACAAACAATTAACCTTTAATACCAACATTACAAGAAAATGTCCACGGGGGTCATTGCTCTGTAAAACTGCAAAGACACTGAAAAAAGACGTCTAGGTCGAAACGTTTGTCATTGAAATGACTCATTTGTATTTTTAATTCAGCATTATTGAGTGTTTTTATAGTTCTGGATGATAACTGTTTGACAAACAAATCACCTGTCAAACAGTTACTTTTAGTATTTGTGTGTCTTACAATATAATCATTTGGAATGGTACTCATCTGCACATTTTCACTTGTTAAAAGGTTGAATTTAAACCATCAACCATCGACCATTATCTAGTAATACCACCTTACAGGTATAACTGTGCATTCCATCTGAATATGAAATCCGGTTATGAATCAAATAAATGAATAACTGGCACACTCACAAGAAATATCTCTTTTTGCTGTGTTATTTTTTCTTCTTATTGGAAACTCGTCAATTTTCAGTTCTCCTTCATCTGACACGTATTCATACTCATCCCTGACTGGCTTCACTTTATCTTCCTTCAGGTTTTGTAATGATCCAAATATACTTGAATTCATCTGTGGTTTTAGCCCTTTAGAACTGTAAAAAAAAAAAAAAAAAAAAAGTGACTAAATGTTTTCATTGATTTATTTAGCAGTATTTTAAAATGGATTTATTTCATATAGTATAACCAGGAAAGATGTAGGGTCTGTCTCCTTCACATGGAAATATACCTGTATCAGGACATGCATAAATATTCATATCGATGTACCACCAAAAAGTTAACAGCATTGTGTACTGTCATTTTGAAATGTGTACTAACTTCTCTTCCTGTTATACATTTCCCTCTGGTTATTCCTGGGGTCCTAGAAAATACTAAATTCATTCTACCTGAACTAAGTATTTTTTTTTTTTTTTGGTTTACAATTCTAGGAAACTCCTAGCGTGTACATACCTTAGTAATTTTTTATTTGAAAAAGAAAATGCAAATTTGTTGTCTTTGTTTCCTGATAATGGTGTCTTTTCCAATTTCTGTTCTTCCTCCATTTTTAGCAATGAATCTGGTTTACTGTTCTGTTACAAAGAAAAGAACAGGAACAAACACAAAAAGCAATTCAGATTTCACTCCAATGTGGGGACAGTGAATACACACTCACCTCCAGATCTGCCTCCTATTAGCTCACTGTGGCACTGCCCATGGGCATGTTCCTGTCATTAACAATTATGAATGGTGTCAATACTTAATTAGTCCGAAGAGTTGTTATGCTAGTAAACACCTATACTCTCATACAAGGAGTGTGGAGTAGTGGTTAGGGCTCTGGACTCCTGACCGGAGGGTTGTGGGTTCAATCCCCAGTGGGGGACACTGCTGCTGTACCCTTGAGCAAGGTACTTTACCTAAATTGCTCCAGTAAAAACCCAACTGTATAAATGGGTAATTGTATGTAAAAAAATAATGTGTAAAAAAATAATTTGTGATATCTTGTAACAATTGTAAGTCGCCCTGGATAAGGGCGTCTGCTAAGAAATAAATAATAATATACGGTTCTTAGAAGATAACAGCCCTCTCTATAATGAATGGTGCCAATGCAGCCATCGTAACAGGAGAGGGCCGGGAAGGAATATGTAACAAGCACAATTTGGATTCATTTTAGAAATTGGTTTTCCAGTTTGAATACACAAATTACAGTCAGGTTGCATGAATGCTTTTTGAATCTGAATAACGGTGACTTGGGTCGGTGCTGTTTTGTATTTTATACAGAACCACATCAACAACTGACCCCTGCAACACTCCAGCATTAGTTCTACCTTGTATTTCCATTTAGCTTCTGTTTTGCTCTTGTTCTGCTCTCTGATCTCAAACTTCTCCAGCTCGTTCTGCTTGCTGATGGCCTCTTTCTCTGGCATGCTCAACACATTCTTTGCAGCCTGTATATGAAAAAATAAATAAAGTCCCCGCAAGAAGTGAACATGTTGCTTACAGTACATAAGGAGTGTACAGGAATGAATTACAAGAACAAGGATCAGTGCATGTTCTACAAGGATCAGTGTATGTTCTATTATACAAGGATCAGTGCATGTTCTACAAGGATCAGTGCATGTTCTACAAGGATCAGTGCATGTTCTACAAGGATCAGTGCATGTTCTATTGTTCTATTATACAAGGATCAGTGCATGTTCTATATATACAAGGATCAGTGCATGTTCTATTATACAAGGATCAGTGCATGTTCTATTATACAAGGATCAGTGCGTGTTCTATTATACAAGGATCAGTGCGTGTTCTATTATACAAGGATCAGTGCGTGTTCTATTATACAAGGATCAGTGCGTGTTCTATTATACAAGGATCAGTGCATGTTCTATTATACAAGGATCAGTGTGTATTTTATATATATTGCCAGCTGACAGCAGGCAGTCCACACACACACACACACCTTCCCTTTCTTTGACGTTTCTGTTTTTGTCAGAGCCTCTTTTGTGTGCGCTTCCAGGACGTCCAGGGTCGGCGTGGTGGGGGAAGAGGAGCTTTCTTTTGTTTTCTTCCCTTTTTTCTTGCCCCCCTCTTTCATTTTGGGGGTTTTTGTATTTTTCACAGCCTTGGGGGTCTTGGGCGTCTTGGGGGTCTTGGGCATCTTGGGCGTTTTGGGGGTCTTGGGCGTTTTGGGGGTCTTGGGGTTTTTAGGCGTCTTGGGAGTTTTGGGAGCCTTCTTGCGGGAGGGTTTCTCTTGGGGTGGCGAGGGGATGTGCACGGGGGATACAGGGGACATGGAGGACATGGGGGACACAGGCTGACCAGGCCCCTCTGACTCCTCTGGTTCCTCCAGCTCCACTGCAGGAGGCTCCTCCACGGGTACGCTGGCACTCAGCTCCACCTTCATGGCTTTACATGCATTCTGAAAGAATCAGCAGCAGGCAAGATTATGTACAACTCTTCCAATATTAATAATAATAATAATACTAATAATAATAATAATACTAATAATAATAATAATAATAATAATAATAATAATAATAATAATAATAAAGGTCCAAGGGGTGTTGCATTGGTTATTAATGGATTGCTATATACACAAAATATCGCACGCTTTATCTTAAAGCATCCATTTATTGCACACCTGGTACTGCTTTCAATTACCATTGTATATTGGCTACCTTTGACATTGATATTCATAGTATTTTCTATCATCCATTGCTTTAACCTCTCGATCATCTCAATCTGAATACAATGATAGATCTAGCTGACAGATACATGTGTTGGCTTTCTCTCTTTATCTCACTGCTGATGGCAGAAAGACTCAGGTTGATTTGATCAACCTATACCCCGCTGGGATAAACTGCAGGTGGGTTGTTTAGAGCACTTTACAGCACTTTTCAAGATCTAACCTAATAAACTGGCCGGCTCAGCCGTTTACCAGTACCAAAACACACACAGTACCTTTTTCATTCGACCACACAGGTCTCCACACCGGTGTTTGGCCTCCACACAGACCCAGACCAACTATTTTGGCCTGCTTATACACTTGCCTGCTTAACCACAGGCAGATGTAACTCATCCTGGCTCACGCCCGTGGCATTCTGGGGGATGTAGTCCTGCATCAAACCCCTAGACTATATCTTTCCTCCCCCTACTCTGCCACGATATATATTTTTACATAGATATAGGTTAAATATTACAGCATGTATCTGACAGGGCACACCCAATGCATGCAGTCAAAAGAGTGGGAAACTCACTGGGCTGTGCCTGCTAGTTCTCAGATCTTGGTGCTTTTTTGATCCACGTTGTGTGGTCCAGCAAATCACCATGGGGGGCCAAGTGAAGCACAGAGCAAGGTGCTTTCTTTTAAAGGGACCCTCCACTTTCCTAGCATGATACACAAAGTGAAAGCCCTGCTGCTGTTAGAGTCACCTCGGCACTGACCCACACTGTGGCCTGTGCTCTTCCCAATCCAATGAGAGGGAGCCCAAAGGAGCAGCACACACCACTTACCAGTGGAGACAGGGATGCAGTGCGTCGGATTACAAACGCTTAGTAATGAACGGCATACAAAAATCAACATTTTGGACATTTCCGGTACTCGTTTTTGAATGCAAGATTAGTAGCCACAAACAGTAACGCAAGGACAACAAACTGACCTCTGTAATTCTGATTTCTTTGGCAAGGTCTTTGATAAGCTGTGATGGCTTCATGTTTTCTGGAAGCTCATCTTCGTGTTCAAGAAGAGCCTTGAGTAAAAGAAAAGATTTCTGGTGAGATTTCCCGGAGGCGCGCTGGTAGGTTATTGCACCAGCCATTCACAGAGGAATATAAATTACACACTGCAGGTCTGCAGAAATAAATCACACAAAACACATCCTATCTGTCCAGCAGAGGGCAGTGCAGAGGACCACACAGATTTTAGAGAAGAAAAAGGGAAAATGTAAATACTGTGCTTCTGCATAGGGGGTTATACAGAGCAGTTAGGGGGCTGCAGAGATTAATTTTCCTAATTTTGAGACCTCGGTATTCAGCAGTGTTCGGTTGCAAAGGTGAAGATACCGTGTACATAACTGAATACAAAAAACGTAAGAAAAATCACTGATTTAATAAACATTTCATTATAGCAAGCATAACACATGATTGGCATTACAAACAGCAGTTGGCAATATTTTGCTTTAGGCCATTTTTTTTTTTTTACCTGTTTCTTAGTCCACGACCTGAAAGCCCCATTAAGAATTTTGGCTCCTTGTACCAAGTGAGGCAGCGGCTGCTTCCCAGCTTTGTGCAAGCCTGAGGAATTAAACAGCAGTGTTACTGCAGCTAGAGTCAAACTCCTTAGAGCTCAAAATGTCTGGAACAGTAGAATTGAGGAACCAGCAAGAAGACTGGAGTTCAGCTTTTAGGTGTCAGTTACATCTTGCCATTGTAAGGTTTGTAATCTTTAGAAGAGTTTCAGATAACTGGGTAACGAGGAAACACATTACAGCATCAAAGACTGATCAAGGTTCCTTCATTCACAGGTAATTGTATAAAAAGGTACTGCAGCCCATTTAAAGTAAGAAAAAAATGATAAAGGGATGACCAGTCAGTGTAATGTTCTTTGTTTTTAACACATTTCTAAGAAAACTGCTAGTGTTTCATTTGCAGATCCATCACCATAGTCTTTCCCACAGAACATGGTCTTAGTTTTAAGCAGCATTTCCAATATTCTTACCACAAATGCAGACTAGCACGTGCAGTGACATCTAGTGGTCTACAAACGAAACACATGCAACTGGAACCCCAAACCTTCTCAAGACACATGCCTTAGTGAATACATCACATATACTTACAATGAACACACAAGACAGAAACTACAGGTATTTCCCAAAGTGTCACAAAGCACCATAGCTTTTGATTTAGAAGACTGGACTCACACTCAGCCCGGCCAGGGGGAGTGTAGCCTCACTTTCACATATTGTGAAGGCCAGTCCTGCTGAGCATCAAGTGAAATTGGCTGGCAAAGGTCAACGGAAAACCACAGCCTTGTGCATGGCTGTCCTCGCAGCTGGAAACAGGCAGAAGTTGAGAGGGGGGCTGAATCTACAGGGAGAGCTGCTAAAAGATCACTTTATAGGCAAGACCCAGTAGAGACAGGCGTGTGTAATCAACACTCAAGAGCTATTAACCTTTACTCTGGAGAGAATTCACCTGGTGGGTATTTACATGGCATGTTGTCCTTGCAGAACAGGGTTTGCTGCTGAATTTAACTCAGCAGCTTTTAAAGAATACTGTAGGATTGCTGATCACTCCTGGGGCACCGTACTTTAGCATGTCTTACTTGTTTTTACACCTGACTTTCTCCCCAATTTAGAACGTCTAATCACGCTCCTTCACTGATCCCCACACAGTTCAGACCTGAAGGTCAGTGGGCGTCCTCTGATCCCATGACCAAGCAGATCACCTTTTTACATTCAGGAGCTCGAAAGCAGATGTCGGCGAACTACCAGCCTCTAGAGGACAAAGGCAAGCCCTGCAGGTGCCCGCCTGAGCTCCACGGGCGCCTGGCCGCAATGAGGAGAAACAGTCCCTTGCCAGTTTTGCCTTCCTAACCCGTTGGAGCGCCAGAGCTAATGCAACACTCCCAAGCGAAGACAGGAGATTTCGTAAAGCCAGGACACGAACATATCATCAGATTTCTCTACACGATACGACATTTGATTCTTGTTTCCAGATACAACAAAAAAAAAATAGTTTAATTAATGAATTAATCAGTTATAAAAACAGCCAAAGGCAATTGTGCCAAATGGCAAAAGCATTTGAAGCTTTACAATAGCAAGATGCCAGAGTAACTGATTTCAGCATAAGAAAATTCCTCCGAAGCTAATCAGCAGTGTATTTAGTGAGGTTTCGCTAACAAGGGTTAAAATAACATGTGAAGATCTGCATGCAGAATCCCCTTCAGGAAGCTACAGGCAAGTTCAAGGCAGGAAAATCTTACAATTCTTTCCATTTAAAAAAAAAAAGTCTTGACAAGAGGATGGGGGAAACAAATGAAAATGTACAATTACAGTAATGAAGAACTTTCAATGGTGATTCATATTGCTAATGTAAAAGATTAGCGCAGGATGTTCTTATTTTACCTTTGAACCTCTCCAGCAGATGCCTGCCCACGTACCAGCACGCAGTTTCAAAGTTGGGAAACTGGGTAAGGCTGCCAATTTTCACTCGTTTTTCCACTTCATATGCTCTGTGATACAAAACAAATTGTGCTTTCCAATAATGAGCTGCAGACATCCCCAATTGAAACAACACACAATGCAAATCTGTGCAATCAGTGTTTCAGCAGATGCAGGAAACACATTCATCCAGATAAACCATGCAACAGTTGTGCCCAGTTTAGAAGTACAATATTTACATGAACTGTGATTTATTTTGCCTTGATAGATGCGGGGGGGAGCTCATTTAAACAAACTAGTTCAAATGACAGACACAGGTTGTTAGGGGCAGCAGTGTGTCGATGGATTTTTGAATAATGTAGCGCTAACATCGTTAAAGTGGTCCTTAAAATAACAAGCACATAAGGGAGACATTTGTAAGTCTGAATTGAAGGGTACAAATTGCACTGCAAAAATGGTTCCCAATTACTTAGCGTGCATGCAAGGTAAAAACGTTTACAAGCATTATATAAATACAAAGGATTGATCCACAATTACCGCAGTGGGTCTTAAAATACACCGCAATTTCCCACTGCATTGAGGCACCCTTCTTTCTAACCACAACAGGAACACCCAGAGTGCTTTCTGTGTTCCTAGTTTAAATGGATACACAGACCTAATTATGAAGCGCGCTGTGCTTAATAAATGCAACATCCCCAGCTGAGCTGTCTGTCACTTTTATATAATGCAAATCTGAATACTGTACACTGCATCAGATTATCTATATAATATATATATATATATATATATATATATATATATATATATATATATATATATATATATATATATATATATATATATATATATATATTAGGAGGGGTTAATCGATTAATGATTCATTGATTAATCACACCTGCAGGCTTTGATCAAGTAAACAATAATTGATCAATTAATCTTGTCTGCCTGAGTGCCCTACCAAAAAAACGTCCCTCAAAAAAAGAAAATAATCTTACAAAATGGCAGAGGGCACTTTTTAAAGACCATGGCTAACTTCCACTTACTTGTAAGCAAATATTTTCAAACTGTCAAATGACATGCAAGTAAATAGATGTGTATTAAACATTCGCTGGCATTATGCAATACTTGCAGTTCACAGCATTACGTTAATACTTTGAATTACTTTCAACACAATTTCATACACGTGTCATCAACTGATCGTATTATTAATCAAGCAACAGACAATGTCAAGATTAAACACATGTTGTGTATATATATATGCATGTATAACAATAAATAACATATTGTGATTCTTTCCTTTCAAAAGATTGCTGTTTCATTACTCCAGTTTCATGAATGAATTCTGTGTTATTCCAAGCCTCGCGGCCCCTGAATGTTGGGTGAATACAGGAATGTAAATTGTGTACCTCATCTGCATTTCAACACTCAGGTTATGAAGAAAATGCCCAGAAAAAGCCAGGCAGTCCACTGGGGTCAGCGTTGCATAAATCCAACCTGGTAAAAAAAACAAGAGAAGGGATCTCAAAATAAATATGAAATACAGAAAATTGGACATAACTAATGGCACCCCTCACCCTGATTGTTGCTTTTGTAAATGACCTGTGAGAAACAACATGCGTTTAGTTAGTTAGTTTTTTCTCATTTGTTACTCTTCTTTTCACAGAAATGTCCTGATATAAACCATTAAACAAGACTGTGTGGCCTGGAGAGGGTCCCTGTGCCAAATGATCCTTTCATTGGAATCCCAGCTTTCGCAGGGACCCTGAGCAGTAATCTAAACAGCGTGCACACAGTTACATGTATCTGTTCTACTGTACATAGTACATATAATGAACCACAGCTGGACTTTTCATTTACTATCAAGCGAATGTTCAAAAATATAATACTATCAAGATTTTGAAATTTGTGTAGGAATGTAAACATTAAGCTGGTTTTATTCAGAATTTTTGTTGTTTTTTTTTGGCCAGCCGATTCTTAAAGCAGGTTCCCTTTGTTCTCTGAATAGCATTCTTATCAAATCGACTAATACTTTTCATCTGTGTTTTGTATTTTCAGCCACTCTAAGAGCATATCCCAGTACAGTAAAGCTGTTTTGTCCAGATGTGGTGTTTTGCTGTGCAACACAACACCAGTTTCTGGAGGTTCAAGTGTCAGATGTCTATTCAATGCAGTTAGCAGGTACTTGAAAAGACACATTCTGTTTGTATTATTGGCCGATTGATTGAATGGTGGAAAATAGCTACCAACACTGTCCTTAAGTCTGTGTGCATCCCATGGATTACAGATACATTTCATGTGATCAGCAGTAGGCATGGTAAATATATTGTTTTGCTGCCCCCCTTGCTGGGTTATATTTTCTTTCCAAGCTATATATGGCTCTATATATGGCTCTATATGTGACTCTATATATGGCTCATGGTATGTTTGCCTTAGCGAACTTTCCCTGACAACCCATGACCATACGCTTAAAGAGGAGTCACTTTCCCTTTTAATTACGTTTATAATCATTCTGGTTGGTGAGTTCTCATCATTTTGTTTCACAATCCCCCTGGCATTGTGTGTATCTGTACAGCTATGGCCAAACGTGGTGCATCACCCCATAGAAGGAACTCATTTTGCTTCATAAAGTCGAATGAAACCTGCTGAATAATGTTACCTTAACATATTGAATTACGTACTGCTTTGTAGTGGGACATTTCGAAATCTAACATGAAATACTGTACTACTGTTATGGGTTCCGGTAGACTTTTGCGATATCGTTCTGTAGTTTCTTTGATTACACAATCTTAAATAAAAGATCTAAATTATGCTCATATAGTTTTTTTTTAATTATATCTCAATCCTAATATTGTAGGTGATGCAAAACCTTTGGCCAGAGCTGTAGAATCCTAGCTGTCTGCATCTGAAGTACTTACTCTTTGAAGTTCTACTGCTGAAAAAGACGGTTTGTATGCGCATCCCCTACATAACACTTTTGACATGTGAAGCCATTTACTCTGGACATCCTTAACATCACTTTATGGATATGCAGTTACAGGGAGTGCTTACCTGAAGGAATAAATAAAGTCTGTCCTTGTTTCAGAGTGCACTTGTAACACTTGTCTACTTGGTCAGCAAAAAACATCTCACTGTAATTGGACGAGGAACGCCAGTGCTCGTAAAGGGACAGGTTTGCAGAAGTTGGTTTGATTAAAAAGAATATTTTATCTCCCTGCAGGGGAAAGCCAAATGAATACAACAAAACAAGAACTGTCAATAAAGCGCACTGCATCATCACAAACACATTACGACATTATTAAAGAAAATGTAGAGCACACGCATCAAAGACATGACAACTCGGTTGGGGTCTGCTTATTCTTAAAAGATGATAACTGCCTCCGTCTGAGTTCAGGCACAAATTGATCCAAACTGACCTGCTTAAGTCAGAACCCAAATGATGCATTAAGCCTTCTGGGCTAGAAATACCTGGTGTGGGGCCAGAACTGAATATTTCCTAATTCATTAAAGCATCTGAAAAAAAATCAAAAGGAAGCTCTCGGACAAGCAGTCAAATGCTTCAGCTGGTTGATCCTTAACCAGGAGAACATGACAATGATATACAGCTTGTGCCATGCGGTTGTTGAGAGTCCTAATCAATCACACGCTAGGAGGACTGATTTCAATAGCCTACTTCAACACCACTGAATATAGAGCACAGTTTCATTTCACTGAAGGGCATTACATATTTAATGGCAAAGAGACAACGATACAGGCATTTTAACCCTGTGTACTGAGTTTACAATCCAGTCTCGAAATCCAGCATTTTCAAATGCAATACATTGATCATCCATTTTGTGTTTGGGGCAAAGGACTGCATCTTGGTAATAATAGTAGCCTATCTCCACACAACAGTATTTCATTATTGCAGAGTTTAAACTCACTTTACAGGCTCTAGCTTTCATAGTATAACACCATTGGTATAACAGGCTATCCTCATAGTGAACACATGCAATACAACAAGCATTATTAAATGCAACACACCAGAAACAGTGGCAGTGCACCGAATTCAGTACTATAAGAATGAGGGGTTTGTGAAGCTGTATGCTTACTTTGAGTGGATGGTACCATGCGGAGGCTCCCCCTGATTCTATGTGGAAGTCTGTGTAGCTGTCCTTCACACAGATCAGGCAGTATTGGGTGACTTTGGGTTTTCCAAGGAGTGCGTCGTCAGGCCAGTA
This sequence comes from Acipenser ruthenus, assembly GCF_902713425.1. Lineage (NCBI taxonomy): Eukaryota > Metazoa > Chordata > Actinopteri > Acipenseriformes > Acipenseridae > Acipenser > Acipenser ruthenus. Next base: position 25,974,427 of record NC_081213.1, read on the forward strand.
ATTCTCCACCCAGGACAGCTTTCTGACAATCTCAGGGCTCTCCACAAAACTGGACATTCTTTTGATAATAAATAAATAAATAAATAAATAAATAAATGATGTGGTGCCCGTATTCATGTGTGAACGGAACAGTGGAATCAGGGGGTGGATATTCCACAGTCTTGACCAGCATCTGCCGGAGTACTGACTGTTTCAGATTTGTACTTTGTGGTTTAATCCCAAGGGATTAAACCAATCCTCTTATTCCAATCTGATAACTCAACGTGGGTTATATTTAAGGTTTTTGTTTTTCAGTCTTATTCATTTTTCAATGCTTATTTTTTTTAGCTATTTTCAAGTTTTATAAAAATCTTTTTTTGGGGGGGGGGTGGGGGTGGGTGGGTGCTTTCGCTTTTTATATACTGTGTGAAATTATTGTTTTTGGTTACTTTCCTAAATTCTTAGGCACTTTTTTTCTGTCACAATATGTACAGTAACTGGACAGTACTTGCACACTTCAACTGTACCTTCTTTCCTTTGCTGTCTTTCACAACGAAGTCCTTATGCTCACAGGCACATTCTTCTGGGGTTTTTGTGTGTTTAGGCATTTTTTTACATTTCACCACAATTTGTAATTCTGTTTGTAATTCCATGAGTGTGTAATTACTCCCTATCGAACTGTAATATAGCTTTAAATCTCGCCAGCAAGAAAAATACAATCCTCATGTACAATCCTCCAATAGAAATGTAAGAAATTGCTGCCACTCAGTAGGGTGGGTTTAAAGTATTCTGAACAAATCAATGACAGATGCAAGTCATCGATTTTTATCGGTTAAAACCGAAAATCAGAAGCCCTATTTTGGTTGCCGTTAATACATACCAGTTTATTACTAACTATAAGTCAGTGAAGACGGTGTCTTTGTGCGCAGGAGCTGAACCAGATGACATGCAGTACACGGCCGACAGCATGTAATGGTTAAAAGAAAGGAGCGAGATTGTCGGGGCCTGACTATTTAGAACATTGGTATCTCAGACTGCAATAGAAACTGGTAGATCAAAGGGGGGGGAAGATGGCGGCTGCAGTGGATTATGCCATCTGAAAGATGTCAATCAATAAACACTTCTGTCTAGCAGAACCTGAATAAGCTGCATCGACCTGAACAGTAAATGAGCATGTCTCTTAAACCCGGTCTGAGTTTACCTTGTGTCAGAAAACTCCAAGCTTATCACGTTCAGTACTCGTTTTCTGTTTGTGCTGTAGTAATAATCAACAAACTCCTTGAGCTTCATCTTGCACTCTGTCTGTTTGGACATGTCAATGACATCCACAACTCTGTCTGGACCTACAAAGCAAACAAAGACACGTCCATGCATTATTTCATTGTGTCTCTTACTGAGACTGGAAGGGAAAGCTTTCTTTCAATCTCCAATTTGTACACAGAGAAAAAGCTAAATTGTACAGTGTGAAACTGTTTAATTCTACGACTGGTGTTTTTAAAATACAATCGTCTATAGCTTTCTCATTAAACAGTAAGGCCTGACTAGCTGCTTTCATTGTCACCGCACAAGGAGGAAAACCTATTTATTTCAAACAAAGATCCAAGTAATAGACTATCAATTTGTAAGGCAGATAACAGTGTTCCACTCACTTCCCAGAGAAGGTCAACCACTTATCTCTAGACACAGAGGTTACAGTTTTCTTTTGGTTAATACATAAACAAATGAAAACAGAAGACAGCTACAGCTTCAAGAATGGCCCAGTGAACACATGTTGACATGTGGAGTTTCAGACCACTATTGAGGTCAACAAATTTGTAGGGCCTGTTCTGGGTAATAGGAAAAGTCTAACTGGTGAATAACACAACAAGAGCTCAGACTGAGACGCTCTGCCCCTCAAAAAGCATTTCACTGATTTAATATACAAATAAAGCAAAGCAGCCTTGAAGTTTTATTAGATTCACCGTATCAGTTTAATGGTTAAAACCCAGAAATCTTTATTATTATTAAAATAAAAACAAAAAACCACCGCACAGTTAGATTGCTATAAAAGGCTAATGCTTTTGCCACACAATCTATCACTTCTTTTTTTTTTCTGTCCCATTTATTGTACTTCAGCGAGGACATTAATAACCGCTGTTTGTTAACTGATGAACACATTAGACTGCCAACAGGTTATTCACAGTCTACATGTGTTTTGTGACGTGGTGCAATGTGAATACATACCGACATAGTTTTCTACGTCACTAACATAGAACGTGGGGGCGGGTAATGACATTCCGAGTCCATCTTTCTTTGGGACCAGGATGGGTTCTGTGAAGCCCTTCTCTTCAATATAGTCTAGTGTGAGCTGGCTTCCATTCAGCTTTACCACCACGTCTTCAGAACTACAACAGAAAGGGTTAACAATCAGCGTGTGGGGACGCAACTCTATCAACACTGCACACCGCAGCGTTCCTATAGAGAACACCAGTAAAATGACCTAACATACTAATATGTATTTATATGCCCATTTCATTTATTTGTCAGTATAAGACACTGCAATTATGTAATTACTTATCCTAGGGTAATCTTTCTCTTAGAGCTGAAAGATAATCTAGATGTGATGTACTTTTAAAATTTCTTCACTTTTCTGGCACTCATTTTTCTTTCTGTAATTAAACTGGTGCAGGAGCCCCATCTGCTGACACTTTTAGGAATTACACCACATGCACAGCACACAGGTCAATTTAAGGGTCGTTTTTAAGTGCTCTTCAATATATTCACACTGATAAGGGGAAGTGTACTATTTTGTTTTACATAAATATTAAAGTTTAAATATTATATATTTGTCAGGATTACAAATAGCATTGTCTTGGAAACAATGTATAAATATATTGCGACATCTGTACTTTTCTGTATTCAGTCCTTCTCATGTTTTCTTTTTAGGAGACTAAGTGCTTGGAGTGTTTCAGTAGCATGCAAGCTACTCGACTGTATTAGAGCCGAGAACTTAACAGAAGCTCAGAATTTCACACAACAGCTCGGCTACACAAAGTATCAGAAAGTGCAGCTGTCAAAAGGCTAATAAACTGGTAAGCCATTTGAGGAGCTCTTGCACATCAAAAAGCTGTACTTTAACACTCGGAGGTGTAACAAACAAGGCTTTCTTTTACCTTTGCAATGCATGACCTCATCATATTTCTGTGGCTTGGTTTGGTTTTCCACACTTTATTTTCACTTTGAATTGGGTGAAGGACATTTATCCTACCCCAGCACTGCGGATCGAATTTGCACTGGTTTCAATCTAGTTATATGCATTTTCTACTTGAGCTAACTAACACCACGTGCTTGGTGACACAGGATGAAGTTCACTCCCATTACATGCTGGTGACGAGCCAAGAATTTACTGAAGTTGCTGCTGCCTGATGTGCAAACAAGTGACATGATGGAGTTTACTTTCCAAAATCCCTGGACTATTTGGCTGATCACAGTAAGCTGCATCCAAACATTTCTACATACAGAGTGTTCACACTGTATTTTCTCCAAAGCAGTGATGTTCTTAAACACCGGTTTAGTAACAGGTTATAGTCTGCCAGAGATCTGCCGGGTTTATTTGAATTGAAGGGGTGAGCTCATGGCAAGCCTGAAAGAGGAAATGACATCACGAGAAGCTGGCACCTGACAGAGCTGTGGAAACAACTGTCCTGGCCAGCCACTGGGGGAGGGGAGAGGGGGTCAGTGGAGTCACTTCCATTCCCTGCCTGCCTGTGAAACCCATGCATGTTCCAATGTCAACAGTTTTTAAAAAATACATTATAAAAAAGAAAAACATCTGTATTTGAATTGCAGTGTAAAATCATTTTACCAGACCTCTCCCATGCACAGTATGTTCTTATTATATTATATTAATATTATAATTGTATTATTATTATTATCATTTCCATTCTTCTCCCACCAGCCAATCTCACGCAGCACCAAGAATAAAGCGCTGTATGTTGAAGAAGTGGACAATGGTACGTGTTCAAGTAAATAACAAATCACTTGAGTTGACGAGTGAGCACAGTACAGACTCCATCTCTGCATTGATAATTTACCAATTGATTTCAAAGCAGTACTTGCAACCACTAATATTATATTCATGAAAAGGGCATACTGAACAACATTATAAACCGGTCTGGACAAGCACAGCTCTCTGATTGGGTGAAAACGATTGCGATGTCATTCTCGGTTGTTTCCATAACAGTGTCTCACACTGCTCCAGTGGCAGCTGCGTGCCACCAACTGCTTCAACAGGAAACAAAAACAAAAACAGCCGACATCTTGTCTCTGAAATCTCAAGCTTATTCCATTTACTACTCCACTTCTTGGATTCCCTTGTGCTTCACAGAGCACACATCGCACGGCTGTCCCAGCATTACAGCACGGCCTGTCAGGAGTTAATCCTTACCTCATGTGCGGTGTTAGAAGTCCTATTGGACTCCATTACGGGTGTCATTTACCATCCTAAGATAATGTAAAAGCAGAGCCTCTTACCTTGGGAACGTCCTGCTTCTGAGCTCCTTTATAAACACCTGGCTGCCGTTCAGGACAGGCTTCTTCACCTCTGTACTTTGCCCCGTGTCATTTTTGTGCCAATTCCTTTTCTTTTTCACTGAAAAACAAAAAAATACTAACTTCCAACAAGCGCCTCCATTCTTGTTATTAGTTGTTCCCTCGAGTATGCTGGATGTTTCTGTGTTTCAAGAAACAAGGAACATGTTGCTCTGAGACCTGCTTTATACTTTGCAATAAAAGCAATACCGGTGAATGCTCTAGTTCAAGTATAGTTCTACACGAGTAACACTCAGGCCTAAATGGCAGGGTATAAATGTAAGTCGATAATGAAGTTCTATTTTAGAACTGGATTTGATATCAGGCATTATGAAAACAAAGACTTCCTCCTGTCAGTTCTACAGGTACTGGAAGTACGCTTGGACAGGCTATGGCAGCAGGCAGCCATTGTGAACCCTGCAGCCTGTATTCTACTCACAAGTGGACTTGCCATGGGATTTCTCGCAGTTCGGACAGTGATAGATGTCAATGTCTGGCGCTTCCTCTTCATCCACATCAACACAGCTGTGAAGCAACAAAAGAAACTGTTACAACTGTTAGAAAGATGCTAACTGCTTTCCACAAAACCAGAAGGTATTACCAAAAAAAAAAAAAAAAAAAAAAAAAAAAAGATAGATATGGAAAAAGGCAACTTTTAATGTAGGTATAAAATTTTTTTGAAAGGAATAGAAAAACATGTTAATGTTGCAAAACGAAAAACCAAACACATGCCGAGTGCTGATAATAACTAGAATTATATTACTTAGTTGTTTGCTTCTAGATTCTGTGAAATTAAAAGGCATTTTAATGCTTTTAAAAAAATAGCAGTTAATTAAAGACTGGAGTAAATGCTTAAAAAATATGGCCGTTGGTGTTATTTTCAAGTTTCTTTTCTTTTTGAGCGATGCTCAACCCCCCACACCCCCCCCCCCCCCCACACCCCCTCCTCTACCCCCCCGACGCCCCCGCCTCCCCTATTTACACATGAAAAAAAACTGCCACAGTATTGTTTTAAACCTTATAAAATAATAACAAAACAATAACAAAACATTCCAAGCCCCAAATAGTTTTCTATTACCGTTATCTAACAGGCCAGCTGGACAATGTTTCTAACTGGAAGTCTTCGCATCCCCTTGATAATTCAATTATACCACAATTACAAGCACAGCAGACAGACCTACTTAGTTGGTGGCAGGTGCCCCAGACAGCACCTGGGTTTTGCACAAAGGAGCAAAAGTCCTTTAGTTTTAACTTGAACTGAAATGACAGCATGTATATACCGTAGCAGGAGTGCAACAAGGGAATAAGAACCTGCCGGGAATGTACAGTGTGTTTCAAATAATAAACCAACAAAGACAAAGAACTATTAATAAACATATGGGTGGGTTTACTCTGTCCTTCCAGAGTTCTGAAAATCCACATCATTAAAGGGAAGTGGTTTTAACCACAATATCGGAATGAACAACTCTCTGTGCAGCTGTGAAAATGAGCAAACTGTAAGAAGGGTCTCTGGTATATACCCCCTCCTCTACCCTCCCAATCCCCCCGCCTCCCCTCATCAATGGGCCCTGCTATACCACAAACAAGTCTGGGGTTCTTTAACCTACCATTCCCCTGCCCTGGTCTCTAAGCTCATGTTGCGTGAAGTTGCATACAATTCACACACAAAGAATGAACAATTGTTCAGCTGCCCTGCCCATGACATAAAAAAAGCTGGCAGCACTTTCTGTTGCGGCACAACCCATGAAGAGCCTATTTAGCCCCGCCTAATCCCCGCTCTCCAAGCTTGTGTCTTGTGTTCAGGCTCCAAATCCCCCAGCGCGAGGCGGGCAGCCCAGGGTGTTTCCAGAAACACAAAGTTTACTTTGGGATGCTCTAGCTAACATTTCTATCAGCAATACAAAGCTTGTGTACCATGAATGGACTTCCTTATTAAAAGTGTATTTCCTAGCTACGACAGGCATGAGGCCTTACTCTTTACTCCTTAATCATTTTTGCAAACAAAGAAGTCATTCTTAAGTGATATTACACTACAAGCCCCCAGTTTGACTAAGGGTGGGGGTACCATAGTAACTGATTATACAGCTCAACCCTCATTATTAGAAATTCTGTACCAGTCAAGTCTTTGAGGTTACACTGTGGTTAAACCTTCATCATTAAAACAGTCATTCTGTACATGGTTTTCATTTTTTGAAGCGGATGTAATTAAGAGTCATTGACGACAGTGATTTAAAAACATTATGTTTAAAGCCAAAACAGCCAGCACTACTTTAGCAGTCATTAATCCTTTTAAACTCTATTAAAAGAAGATAAAGTTTTGAAGGCTGTATCACTGAGTTACAAAAGCACAACAAGGAAAACCAAATCCCTTACTGTTCTTTATTTATTTCAACACATGGATACAGAGGCCTGGCTTATGAATTCAAGGTCTAGAAACACAAAACGCAGGCTGTCAAATGTGCTGTACCTGGACAAAACAAATAAATAAATAAGAATAATAAGGAATCACCTGGAATTCAACACCACTCATGCCCTTGAGAAAATACTAAATCTCGATCACACTGTAAAAAAATTAGTTTACACACCTTGAATTCTAGTGTTCTAATGCATCTAACCCCACGCCAGTTTAGCGCTATCCAAACCTTAACCTATAGATTTTAAATGAGAAATAACACACACACACCGTCTGGATTATTTTAGTCACACTTTTGCGTTGTTTAATAAATGTCTTGTTGTATTGCTTTTATGAACCCTGACAATCTTCTGGTCTCCTAAACAAAATTCCATAAACATTACATTGTGAAAGATGTTCTTCTTCTTACATTCCCATAACTGTATTCAGAGGAGCCCTACAGGCCACAGCTGACTACACACTGTCTCCCACGCTGTTCATAATCAAAGTGCGGCTCCAGTAACAATTTTAAAGCTCATATTTCATGACTTACGATTCGAGAAGAGTATGAGCACGTGGTTTTATCTAAACAATGCTTTGCTGAAATATTTTTATTTTGAGACCAAAAATCTGAAATAGTTAAGAGTCAATATCAGTTATTTGAACAAGTAGTCTCCCACATTAAATCAGATACATTTTCTAATGAAATGGATACATTTAAAAAAAGATCAGCAATAAGCACAGATATTAATAATGGTCATGGAAGATGTATTCACTTGAAATGTAAACTATTCATGGTAACTGTGCCTTTAAAGTATTTTAAAAGTGAGCAATATGTTTAAAAAACCTTCACACCAGGGACACAAGCCCACAAGCTCATTTAAGAAGACACACGCTCTAAAATTGTACACCACAAATACAGAAATACCAGAAATACAAAAAGGCATGGCTTCTAGTGAAAGATTTGGTTCTCTCACTGTGCAGATCACTGAGATTACTCCACTGTGATGCTGAGCTGTTCTTGTAAAGAGAACCACTGAAGGAAATAAACCCATTGGGTCACAACTGGACATGTGCTTTGCTTTGTTTTTTTTAATTCACTGGCTGGCTCTCTGTTCAGACAGGTAGCTTTTGTTTTCTACAGTTTTGCATCACCATCATTTCAGCGGTTTGTGGTTAAAACCCCAAAACACATCTCCAGAACAAATGCAAGCAGATTACACGTGATCTCATTTTCAGGTGTTTTTTGTTTTGTGGATTTTATTTTATTGTATTTTCTTTTTTTTACACTTTTGAACAGGTAACAAATTGAGTGACAAATTTAGGTGACACTTTACATTAAATGTCTCTAATTACTGTGTATTTACATGGTAATTACTTAGTAAATACATGTGTACTTACACATAATTACAGTGTTATTATGAAGATACAATGCACTTAATGTGTAAATGTTTTTGCATGACATAACCCTAACCCTTTTCTGATACAATTGTGTAATTACATATATCATCCAAAAAGATACACATTAAGTACATTGTAACTATGCATAATAACATTGTAATGATGTGCAAATACACATACTTATTTACCAAGTAACTACTATGTAAATACACAGTAACTAGAGGCAATGTGAAGTGTTACCCAGATGTAAAGATGGTTCAATAATTTGTAACAGCTTGGCCTGTGTAGAACAGACTTGGATAAAGGCAGTTCCAGCGAGAACTAAAAGTAAAATCAAAACATTCAAATAAACAATAGAAACTGAAAGTTGCACTTCCTTAACCGCTGGCGGTAGTGTCACTGGTTTCCAATCCTCACACATCTTCACTACGACAAGTACACAGTACTGAAGCTCATGACTCTACTAAAAAGAGGGAAGCTCTGCCGTCTAATAAGAGGCTCTGCTAAAATAGTCAGGGCTGCTTTTTATTTTCATTCATCTCAATATATGGTGCTTTGTGAATGAATGGAATCAGCAGCTTGAGTCGGATACAGTGTTGCAATTTCAAAGAAAATGGTATGTTACATTGTTGCTTTTGAAACCGGTGCTGTTTGCACTTTTTTTTTAAAAATGAGAATACAGACGATATGTTCAAATTAAAATCATTTTTAAAGTATACAGTGAGAATAATACAGGAAACCTAAGCAGAATACACATATTCAGAACATGTGTTGCGTGTAAAAATACTCACTGTGTGTCTCTGTGTGTATGTGTGTGTGTGTGTGTGTGTGTGTGTGTGTGTGTGTGTGTGTGTGTGTGTGTGTGTGTGTGTCTATCTGGTCTTTTTCTGCCAAATCAGACTTACACAGGCACTTCCAGCAATAGCCCTCACAACTAATAAAATAAATGTATTATGTTTTATTACCAAGGTGAAGAGCCGATAGATCTTCAGGAGAAGATAAGGTAACCTTGAAATGACGAGCATCAGCCTCAGAAACACAGCACCTCCAGTGCACCAGTCAACTAAACCAGCAGGCTCAATTATCCCTGCCACAAAGTCCATGAATAAATATGGCTGCAACACAAACAAGAAGACTATCGAAAACAGATCAAATGGAATAACTGATTTAAATAGAGGCTGTGTGGTCCAGTGGTTAAAGAAATGGGCTTGTAACCAGGAGGTCCCCGGTTCAAATCCCACCTCAGCCACTGACTCATTGTGTGACCCTGAGCAAGTCACTTAACCCCCTTGTGCTCCGTCTTTCGGGTGAGATGTAATTGTAAGTGACTCTGCAGCTGATGCATAGTTCACACACCCTAGTCTCTGTAAGTCGCCTTGGGTAAAGGCGTCTACTAAATAAACAAATAATAATAATAAATAGAGTACAACGTCATCTGCTTCATGGATTTCCTGCATAACAGACCCACACCCTGAAATAATCAAGGATGCATTGCAAAAATGTAAACTTCTGCAAGCACCTAGCCTGGCTTGCTTTAAAAGCACACATTTAACACATCAATAAAAATGTGAATACATGATCCGCTTAATTGACAATCCGGTTAGTAGACTGTGTGCTATAAACCCGAACTAGACTGTCTTAGCTGCTGCCTCTGCTATTGTTTATTCTCCTTCTCATTCTTGAAATGAAGTCAAAGCCTATGGATTTTAATTAATTTGCACCAACAGTATTCTCAGATTAAGTAAACCTGTCACTGCCTGCAGACCACCTGCCTGCTGATGGACAGCTTTACACAACATTATTAACCCTGGGTGGGGAATACAAAATGCTCATTCTTAAAGAAAAAGGAGAGGCCTGTCTCCTTCCAATACACACAGTAAAACATATGAAGCTCTTATTTCAGTGTGGGATCTTTAGTGGGCATTGTAATTGCTTTAAACTATAACAATTTAGTTTATAATATACCCTATTAACAGTTATGGCAGGTGTGCGTTTGTTTGTTTGGTTGGTTTTTTGTCCAATCCTTATATTTGCAAATTTGCATGATTCTTCTAATGCTTTTATTCAGGTTACAGGGATCCAAGTTAGCACTAAGGGAAATGCACAAAACACACGCTATTAAAACAAACTTTCACATCCATCACGTCATCACATCTACGGTATATTAATAACAGCCCCAGCACATCTACTATATTAATACTAGCTGCACAGCCACTTTTAAACTATACATCATTATAGTCTGTATTTCTATTCACAGTCTGTATTCATATTTTTCCTGGGGCTCCGTTTTCCTTAGTCTGAAGACCATGGGCTAAATTTACAACAGGTTCCTTGTCCTTATCTGCTCGGGGTACATTGTTTCATCTCTAGAATAAAAATAATTTGGCGCTACTGTCAACCACAATAAAAAGCCCCTCTAGATTGCCTTCACAGCAGCTGGTGCTCACACCATGAAAACGAATCATTCCACCGCAATATTTATGATCTTAATCACAGCAGACACCAGTCTCACACTATAATAATAAAAACATGTCACAATGTGATTCCAGAAGTCTGAAAGCATTCCCTTTCCTCCCTGCTCCAGATAGGAACATTTTAAATCATTCCTTCCAGCTTGCACAATAAAGCTGTGCCATAGGAAACCTGTCACCTTTATTACACTTAGAACCGCCAATGTTTTCACAAACTCTGTTATATTCAATAATAAAAACAGTAATAAGTACTAAGCCCTCCTCCCACAAGCACTGCACTGGACTGGACTGGACTCACCATGTCTTATGTGATTCAACAACAAGGCTACAAGCTAAACTCCCTTCATATTTAAGGTGATGCTGTGATATAGTGTCATCGTAACACTTAGTGATTATCTAAGGTGCATTTACATGCTCTCAAGAAGCGTCACCCGGTTTTATAGTTCATATTAGACAGTATTAAGCAAGTGGAAGTAGACCTGGTATTAAAAGTCTTTCTGCTTTCGTTACAAGGAGATTATTAAAGTACACTAGCTTGAAACAAGCTTGAGCCTGCGTGACAAAATCTTTAAGAGAACATTTATTCACATGGATCCTTAATCGAGAAATTACCCCCAAACATCTCATTCAGTACCTATCCACTGCACATTCCTTGCCCCCCTTGTAAAATGTCCATGATATATTTGTTCCACTGACAACAGCAGCGGTTGTACGTTTAGACAGCAGTGCCTGGGATTGTAACATCCAGACTGCAAGATACAAGGGGACATGTTCTCAAAGACCTTGCTCCAGTCTTTAATAAACTTTTTAAATGGAGAAAAAAAAAAATATTTTAATGTTATAAAATGAAAAACAAAAAACCCTTGAGAGTGCTTAAAAGGGACTTGGAATATATAATGTAGGTGTTTGGTATAGTTTTGTAATGTATAATGTAGGTGTTTGGTATAGTTTTGTAATGTATAATGTAGGTGTTTGGTATAGTTTTGTAATGTATAATGTAGGTGTTTGGTATAGTTTTGTAATGTATAATGTAGGTGTTTGGTATAGTTTTGTAATGTATAATGTAGGTGTTTGGTATAGTTTTGTAATGTATAATGTAGGTGTTTGGTATAGTTTTGTAATGTATAATGTAGTTGTTTGGTATAGTTTTGTAATGTATAATGTAGGTGTTTGGTATAGTTTTGTAATGTATAATGTAGTTGTTTGGTATAGTTTTATAATGTATAATGTAGGTGTTTGGTATAGTTTTGTAATGTATAATGTAGGTGTTTGGTATAGTTTTGTAATGTATAATGTAGTTGTTTGGTATAGTTGTGTAATGTATAATGTAGTTGTTTGGTATAGTTTTGTAATGTATAATGTAGGTGTTTGGTATAATAATAACAATAATATATAGCTTTTTCAGCAACTTGTTTTTAATACAGAGCACGTACCCATATAAAAATGTTTATTTTAGATGATGACGTCTGTACCTTTTAGACATTTAATAAATCCACTTAGCATGTCTGGCTGTTAATAATGTCAACCCAGAACTCTCAAACCATGATGACACTGTAAGAAATCAATTGATACAAACGTATAGTTCAAAACAGTGAATTTCGCAAAGACATCGACTAACACATACCATTATAAAACAGGATCGCACCATGGTATGTAGGGTACCATTTGGCACCGAGGTTATACTGTTATTTACTGTCTTCACGTGTGCACTTGCACTCCTTGATTGTCTGTATACTTGTCTGTATTGTGCTGATAAAACACATCGAGCTACAGTCCGGCGTACGTGACAAGAGCTACCATAGACGGCAGTATTCTAATGCATTAACGATTCATTTTAAGAACAATGACACGGAGAATTATATACACCCACGCGAAGGTCGGCGCTATATAGCCAAAACTGTAGCCTACATGTTTGTGAACCGATATACAGGTCAAAGTGACTCTTAATTAAAATAAATAAATAAATAAATAAATAAATAAATAAATAATGTGCTGTACTGAACAATGCATTTGACTGGCTATCTGTTGAAACAAAACAAAATGCGGATTGATTTACAGTAAACTCATGCATATCCGCAAAGGGTTAATCACATAACCGCGCGTAAAATTTTCAGAGAGCTACTGAATTGGAACCGGGGATTCGCAGTAACTCCCTTCTTTCACTTTAATTGCATTTATTCAACCCGATGTTATCATTTTCATCTTGTCCAAAAGCCCTGCTCATGTATTACAAACCATGAAATTTAATTTGAAATTGACACGGAATTGTCTACTAGTACTAAGTACAGTGGTTACAATACCATTTCGATTTTATTAGGGTGCAAATGCTCACACAGAATAAAGATCATTTATGGGGGAAAACGATGTAAAGAACCGAAAGCAATCTGAGGATTTAAATAATAGATTATATTATATATTTGCACATATGTACTCGCTATGGCAAAATACGTTACCACCAGAAATAATTGTATTACCGGCATTGTTTTATAAACAGCAGCTGTCAGTAGCGTCTGATTTCATTGTCAAGTGCGATACAGGAGGCTATAAATCACTAATTAGTGTTTGTTTTTCTGTGTTTTACAAACATTCGTGCGAACAGAACGCTGCAAAACGCAGTTTTTGTTACTTAGTAAAATATAAAATGATGGTTTATGTGGCGCAAGCTACGCTGCTTTCCAGCATTCTACCCCAGCGAAACCAAACCAACTGCAGCTCCCAGCAGTGGCTCTTTCTTAGAAGGAAGAAAACTACAGCAAAAATATATATAACAAACGAAGCCAAAATTAAATAAAAACTAAACCGTTGTCAAAATGTTTGTGATATTCACAAAAAAAAAAAAAAAATGTCCCAACCTAAATATAACTCCGCCTTCTTCTTCCAGCGGCCTCGCTCTTCAGGCAACAGCTTTCAAATCCACAACCATTAGCAAAGAATTTTATTGAAGGGAGAAAAAAACACAGCCCTAAATAAACACCATGCAAACAAATGCAAATGAATAATGTAGTTTTGTGATTTTACCTGCCGTGAAACCAGTCCTTACAGGCATCGCATTCGATCATGAAGCGGGATACGTCGTAAGGTAACCTACAGATGCAATAAACTGGTACAGTCGCCATGTTAGATCAATTCACAACAACGCTGGAGCGAGAGTCTGCAAAACCCCTGCTGCAACAAAATTGCAATTAGAAATCTCTCAGAATAGCACGCCGATTCAACACTGTTCTGCTGGCATGGACCAAATGTAACAACAAAAATCGTCTTCCTGCAGATCCAGGTTGCATTTGAATTGCAATCTTTAAAAAAAAAATGTTGAACGAATGATGTTTCCTGAAGTGTATTATTGTATGCATGCCCCCTGGTGACAGACCAGTACAGTATTGAGACTTTCATAAACAGTAAGAAAATGCATCCCTTTCATTGTAATATTGTTACGTCATCTTGTAAGGCTGTTTCAATCATCTTCAAAGTAAATGCATGATTATCAGAATGTTCTCTAGAAGATGGGTTCAGATGTATCCACCCCGGGACTTTCAAATATTAAACTGTGATTTTATATAGCTGATGGACAGAGCATGGTTCCTTAATAAATAGAAAGATACAGATCTGCATACTGTTCCGCTTTCTACGGTGACTACTTATAAATATGTAAGTTTAAATTTAAAAAATGCAGTTATGCAAACGAAATTGCAATTCACGAATAAGAAGAAAAGATATTTCGGCACGCATACATTTAAACACCTATTTGATATTACAGTAATAGAAAATAGAACGATTTATGGTAAATTCGTTCGACTAGATTTTCTGTTATAAATAGTGTCTATTCATATATATATATATATATATATATATATATATATATATATATATATATATATATATATATATATATATATCCTTAAACTGCTAGTTGTAACTGGTTTAAAACAGATGACGTTAGTTTGTTTTGCGCAGACTCCGTTGTTTGTAATCGTTGTTTTTGTTTGTTTGTTTGTTTGTTTGTTGAGTTGAGTCAGCATTGTCTTTGCACTGCCACTGTCTGTGACCTGTCAGTTAAGCACACTTAACCTGAGGGGATTTCCCTCTGCATCGACCACGCCAACTCAGCATCGCAAAAAAAAAAAAAAAAAAAAAAAAACTGTGCATGTTCTAAACCGCTGGTAATCTCATGTCTGTGAAACCAGCCCGTCATCATTCAGACGTGGTACTTTGAGTTACATGGAGTCTTCATAGCACCACAGCGGGATTTAAATGTGCTATAGCAAATGTGCCACTATACATAGTTATGTTATTGTAGTTATATGTTTTACTGCATTGTGATGGTACACAAATAAAATGCACTAAGTGTCCCGGAGGAAAGCACGCCACGGCGAATGACAGCATGATAAACGGATAACAAATACAGTAGGCCTATGCGATGTAAAGACAGTATTATGAAATCCTACCTCCGGTGGTTATATGCATTGTAAACGCCAACCAGCCCTTTACAGTGTATATAGGTGAGCGTTGACAGCTGTGAAACCCATTGCAATTGGGTTACCACAACCCAGCAGAGCGACAGCAATTCCCTCTCAGACAAGATTGCAAACCTTACCTGCAAAAATGAAAATAAAGTGTAACTGGATGCCTGACAGGAGCCACCCACGGTGCATAGGAAAGGTACGGTTAATCGTTAGTGGATCTTTGAGATACTAGTTTTATGAGCACTTACGTCACAAATAGCCTTTCTGTGTTAATGGGCGACATTAAAGAAAACTGCTTTAAAGAACGGATTGCTCATTTCACACTTATGATTTTCCAATCTCCATTAAGGCAGGACATTTACCATTCGAAGACAAAAGACGCGATCAAAACTATAGCACAGCTTCTGCCTTGTTATAGTTTGTGGAGACGTGCTATTAAGTGAAACTATGGCATTTATTTGCGCCATAGATTTACAACTGACGGGACCTCTATATATATATATATATATATATATATATATATATATATATATATATATATATATATGTGTGTGTGTGTGTGTGTGTGTGTGTGTGTGTGTAAAAGTGTTTTCTGGAGAGACATTTTGCTGACAAAACTTGCTCATCTAACAATTTCAGACATCTCGCAACCAAAGTGCTAACGAGAGAGGTTCAGCTGTATATTGATTGATACGTCTACCTTAGACACGTTCTTATTACCTTACCTTAGTACACGTTCCCATGCTGGCGCCCTCATCAGACTGATTTGAATACTGCATGTTCAGATCCTTGCGTGTCAGGTCTTTCCCCACTGGAAGCAGCAGAGTGGGGAATCAAGAGTGTGAACAGATTAAGCAAAGGCGGCACAAGGCTGTGGGTGGGGGCCCGTTCTGTACTGGCAATGCGCCATTACTGAAAATAATCACTTCAAAGGGAGATTCGAGCTCTATAGCAAAAAGGCAATGGAAGGTTAATATGGGAAAGTAAGAGGATCACGACACGCTTGTAATATTAATTATAGAGAAGATGAATGCTACTATAAAGTATGTAATTAGAAAGAACGAAGAAGGTATCATATTAATTCTATGTCTTGTGAATATTGGTTTGAGTTACCAATACCCCATATTAACCCCAAGAAGCACAAAGAAAGAGGAATGAGGTAATGAGGTAATCTGTTGTCTACCATATATTTTGCATAATTTCAAGTATAGCACTTGTGAAACCAGAAAAACTACACTGCAGTGAAATTGAAAAGCAACAAAAGATCTGGTCTACCTTCTTTGTTACTGTCTGCTAAATACTGTGCAGATTTTATAGTTTGAACACACACACAAACATTTTTATTAGCACAGTTAAAGCCAACATAACCCCCCAAATTAAGATAACCTACTGTTAATTTTAGCCTTGGTGACAAAAGTTAAACAATTTACAGTTAATGTAACAATTAACCAATTAGGTAAACAATTTGAAAACACACACAGTTACTGCCTTCAATTGAAGCCAATGAATTGCTGAATTGATACCAATTAGCACCAGTTAACACTCCATGAAGTTTCCTTTAAATTCTCTGTGAAGGACAAGCACATTAAACATGCATAGAGGAATTTCATATCTACTGGTTTAGTGGAGTAGTTTATAACACTGTTTTCTCAGGACACATTAAATCAGCATTGTTATAACAATATGCTGATGCTGTATGCTGTTTTTGTACTTGGTTAAATAAAGGTATTATGATTGGTAGCACACCGGGAGATGAGAGAACACAATAGCGTAACACCCCTGAACACTGACAGCATTTGAGGTAACATGAACTATTAACATGGTCAGCGACAGATCAGTTCGCTGAAGTAGTAAAATCACACTGGATTGGTCGTAGTGCTCAGAATTCAAAGCATTTTACCGTTCTCATCACAGGAGAGTAGAAGGGTCTTTTTTCTCCCTTCTCTTAACATGTTGACCAGATGTACTGCCCTTTGCATGGCACCTGAAATGAGTGACGGCAATACAAGACATGAGGTTATGAATGACAGGCAGGTAGCAACCTCATGGCTACTCATTTTCACTTCTTTTCCCCCTAACTTAGTGAATACTGTAACTCCTCCTTAAAAAGAAAACACATTCAATTAGCACGAACCTGGGACTGCACTGGCCAGGAATACCAATATACATGTACCATTCATTATTAGCTATAGATAAGGAAATGTTTCCATTCATTTTCATTCATCCTTAAAGTTGTGTAATGCACGGGAATTGCTTGAGTATTAGGCAAACACTTTGAACACACAACAGTGATTTGTATTTTACAGTAAAAATAGTATGATTGCGCAGCACTGCAGCTTGGAGGTATTATTGTACATATCACTTGTATCTAAAGAACCAATCCTAGATTTCTACAGGTCCTTCTATTTACATTGATTTTTTTAGTAGCCATCATCTGTAGAAAAATGTCACGCAATGTCCAGCAGGTGGCAGGCAACACAACTGTGATTATTTTCATTATGTTCTCATATACATATAAAATTAGACAAACAATTAAAAGCACTTGCATAATGAATTTACATTTAAATATATGTAAACATATGGGATCAATCAATGGAAATCATTTAAATTCACAATCTGGTATGGCTATTGATAAATCTTATTCGGAACATCTGTGATGTAATTTGGAATGTGTAAATGATCATATTAATTAGATTGTAATTACAAAAAATACCTTGCTTATTTCTAGAAATTAAGAATTACTGGTACAAGTTCATTAGCAGAGTTACTTTGAAAATCTGTATGCACCTTAAATTGTACCATCATCTTTTTAAAGCACTTGCACAATCAACTTACATTTAAGCATGTGCAAACATAAGATTCCAAGGTATTTCATAAGTGAAACTCACATGCAGTAGTGAGGGATAACAGAAGGTTGAACTGATCAGCTCTCCTTAACATATTAATAGCAACATTCCACTATAAGGGCTATAATAAACAAATCCGATAAGTCACGTTCCAAGTAATGCGAAAGCATTCCGCTGTGTTCACCTCCTGGAACGTGCCAAGTTCAGCAACACCCCATGATAACCCTGGGGGGGGGGGGGCATGCAATGTCTTTAAATCATCAAACCATTTCCTGGTTTTGCCATACAGGAAGCCTCTGTAAGATCCATGCACCGCATTCAGGGAGACTGGCCCATAGACAAGCTAATGCCTTGGTTTAACTCTTTCAACAGATCTAGAATGAGGTTTAAGAAGTGTAACACTGCAGACCAGTCAAGGTCTCGGGTGCGGAGTATGCCCCTTTATAATGTCTTGTATTGTTGAGGGGGGGGGGGGGGGTTCAGAAAGAACTGCAATGCACATTTAGAATGCTTTAAAAAGGCAACCCATTGGCACATTTCTTTGTATAGGATTACCTCACTGACATGCTGCATAAAAGGAAGTATATAATCAAATAACATCAAATACAAACCTTTTGGAAGACGCATGTTTTACTATTTAATAGGTCACAATACATTGGAAATACTATCACAAAGCAGACATTGCAAATACTGAAACTGTAAGACCAGTCATTTCATGGGTAAAGAGTATCATCTCCTGCGATTTACATTCAGCTTGTGTAGCACAGCATTGACCTTTAAATTATCAAAACTGTTAATAGGGAAATATCCCTGAACTTGGCTTGCCATCAACGTGACTCAGTAATAGACATGCCTTCATCACGTGGGAGCGTAGGGACAGTATGTGAAGTTTGGTTCAATGGTTACTGACACAGCAAACCACAGCTGCAAATCGTACACGTTTAAATGGCATAAAAGATTCTCATTACAAAATAAAGTATACATTGTTTGTTTGTCATATACCCGTTCCAATTTAATTTTTTCTTTAAAATCATTTTAAAAGTACATTTGAAAGCACCAAGACCTCACATGAACTAAATAATTTGCTGGACTGCTGGAGTTCACTTTCGGGATTAAAGTGCTGATTAAACTCAATGCAGCTTGAACACTGAGTATGTGTGATTAATCACCCCCACCCTGCAGAAAATACACAAAACAAATACAGAAGACAGTCAGTTGTATACTAAAAGAATATACTTTTATTAAGCATTGCAAGTTGCATTCAATAGCCTTCAAATACACCACACCACATTCCATCAACAGTCAGTCAAACCCAACAGTAGTTCATTCTTTTACAATCCATGAGTTAGGTCAAACTCCTCTCAACTTACATCAAGGTAACCTATTTAGCTCTTGCGGACAGGGGATTGGGGATTACACCTTATTTCTGATCACTAATGTGTGATGAAGAGCATCAGGAGAATTAGATGAAAAAAAAAAGATTATAAAGTAATGATCTGGATTCAGAAGAACAGTAAGTTTGGAAACACTAAACGAAAACATCAAAATGATTACAGGTTTACTTGCTTATGCTAAACTCTTGATGGGAAAGTCAAACAAACAGAGTGCTTGTTTCCAGCTACAAAAGGGGGTACATTGTTAAGATCAAAGCTTTTTTTAAAACGTTTTTTTAAAGATGTTTTGCTAATATGAATGCATAAAAACAGCAACAGAGAACAATAGTGAATACAGTAATGGGTACACCAGGGTTAACATTAATATTCAAAGTGGCTAGACTTTTTTTGTTGTAAGTTTTCTTGATTAAATGCAACAGAGGTCAATAAAATCACAATTTAAGGTTAGAGCAAATCAATTAATGACTAAACAGTTAACACTTTTTATAGGACTATTACTGATTATTAGTCTTTTTTTTTAATTTTGCAAATGGGCACAGTACTTTTAAGGATGGAAGAAAAAGGACAACATGCATAATAACTACACACTTTTAAAATTATGAACCATGCAGAAAGTTTAGCTGAAACAGTAGTACTAATGTTCTACATTTGATTCAAGAAACCACATTGTTCATTGTTCACTGATGTATGGTCATTTCTGACGCAAAATGTATCTGAACGCACTGTGTTTAAATCTTTGAAAAAGGTCATTTGCATCTTCAGTGATTTTAAGTTGCTTCTTGACATGTTAATTATATAGCTAAAGTATGACGTATATTTAGATCATCAGAACTTAAGTTGCAGTATTTACTCTACAGTTAATTGACAAAATTCTGCACATTAACACAATATAACCACATAAACAGTGATGACTCATAAGAGAATTGTGGTTCTGAGTTTTTTCTTCTTCTTCATATCTGTGAATTTAATTCTCAAAAAAAGCATTTACTGTGACAACACAAAATCAATTACAATGGCAAATATATGGTGCCAGGTACTGAAAATCTCAGCCTATAGTACTTAAACTGCCAAATGAAAGCATATTGTGCTTCATTATTTCAAGAACTGAAAATAAGAACTGTGTCATAAAACCAGTTTGAAATTCTTCTATAGATAATTTATGTGGGAGCCAAACGCTCTTCATTCTCTTAAATTGGTAGCATTATGACTGCCACTGGTTTTCATCTTTTTACCCAAAATAAAAATGAAATAAAAGAAAGACATTTTTCTTGTTTTAACTTGCCGACATCAAAAGAGGGATCCGAAATTCCAAAAGTCCTCATTTTTCGCTTACGGAAAGGAAAAAATGTATTCAACTGTAGGCTTTCCTTCTTTCCAGATATTCCTAACTCTCACCATTCTATCATCCTTCACCCTCTCTATAAAAAAATAGGTTTACTCTTCTTTTTTTAAGACAGAGGCACCCAGAGCTTCGTCTCTGTGGCAATCACTGTCTGCATTTAGTGCATTTAAATGAAGATTTGTATTGCACATTTTAGAGTCATTACTCAAGGCACTTTCAGCTTGGTTGGAAGCCTTGCCCTCTCCCTTGTTCCCATTCAGCTGGGAATCTGGTTTGCCTTCTACTCCGTTCTCAGCCAGTGAGCTGTCTGAAGACTGAGCAGAGGATTTGGGTTCCTCCGGCTTGGGCTTCTTCCTGTCTTTAACCACCTCGGTTACTGAAGTAGCATATGCAGGCTTACTCTGTACAGAGATAGAAAAAGGAAAATCACTCAGCACACACTCTTCTAATCTTATTGGTAAAACATACTGGTAGATTCGTAAATAAAATCAAACTGAATGTCCAAAACACACACACACACACCAAGAAACCTCTCAGAACTTATTTCAGAAATGATGCTGTTGAGAGTTCGACATTTTCTCTCTTATACCTGTTGTTACTTCTGGGAACCAAGTGCAAATTCCATACTGAAGTAGTTCGGCTGCAGCAAAGAGTTTACATCAAACTTATTTGAGGATCAGGTGCCTATTTGTGGAGAGTGCAGCGAGGCGGTCTTAGTTTTATTTGAGAAGAACCGTGATTGGCTAGAGGCTTGTATTTCAGTAAAGTTGTCCCGAGACTTCTCCAATAAAGGTTTGGATTAGAACTGCATACTGACAGAATCACCCTGAACCCTCACGGTTATGTCAAGGCCAGAATTCTGTCAGGGACCTGCAATACTTCTAGTGAATGGATCCCATCGAGGTCTGAGAATGGAGTGTACTGTATATACACATTATATGTACACAATACACATTCTAAAGACTACAGTTATATTAAGGGCAGGTCCCTCATTGACCACCAGTCTTTATTCCTTTATTTATTATTAATAAACAATCCCTTACCTGGTATGTTCCCTGATTTTTGGAACCTCTGTTGTGGTATTTGGCTCCTCTGCCAAAGGTCCTAATAACAGGAGTTGAAATAACCCCTCTAGGGCGCCTATCAAGAGGTGGGAAATACAATTCAAATGTAATGCTTTTACAGAACATGACAAGAAAATATTAAGACTGTTTCCAGGAGCCTACCCTCTATTCGGTCCCCCGACTGAAACAACCTGCAGAGGGAAGGGGCCTCTGCCTCGCCCACGTCTACTTCCTGCCCACTGGCCAACAACAGTGCCAGCTATCTCAAGTGTCCCTCCCTGGGAAGACATTGCCTGGATACCTGGACGTACAAGACCAATAAACAGAAAAAAACAAAACAAAAATGTCAATTGACAGCACTGCAAGGAACAGAACTACTACTCTGATGTTAACAAGTCTACTGCAGAAAAAGAAACAACTGTATACCCTATGTGTTACCAGTTAAGAATATAAGGAACAGCACATCCATTAGGCTTGAGGATACTCTGAAGTGCAATGCTAACATGCTGAGATGCTTACCAGCCAGTCCTCTGCCTCTGCCCTGGTGTGCAGGTTGCATTGGGGGCGGAGGGTACATATTAGCTGGGTAGAACGGCATCCCATGTGGTGGAAAAGGGATTGGATGCACCGGGCGAGAGAAATGCAATCCTTCCAGGATACTCTGACGCATCTTATCTACTTTAGCAACCTGTTCGGCCTGGACAATGAGAAACAGGCACATTAGTTTAAAATGGCATTGAAAGTACCACTTTATAACCAATTTTTTTTTTTTTTTTTTTTTTTTTTTAAATTCTGGGCACTTTCTACCTCTAAATAGTCACTATTTACCATTTTAACAACATCATTTTTGCCAACTTGAAAAATCTTACCCCCCCTGCAATGGAAAACAGAATCCCAGGTGTAATATCTTTTTAGCATATATCTGATTTGTGCCTATTTAAATCAGGAACATAGGTCAATCCCAAAGAACAGATACAACTAGATGGAAGAGACAGCCTCGCTCACTGAAACAGTTATTAATACACACCATAAGGATACAAAACAAACAAAAAAAAACACATGGTTATATTAAAAGGTATTATTTTCTAGAAGCAGTGAAATGAGGAAACTAAGAAAACGTTACCTGACCATCACAGAGGTCAATTAAGGGAGCTTTCTCCCTGTTGGCTCTTATGAGTTTACTTTGGAGAAGTTTGCCATCAAAGTACATCCAGGGACAGCAGTGCTCCCATGGGATCGGCTGTCCACAGACATCATTGGCAAAGAGAGCCATATCTACACCGCTCATAAACAGAGCGGCCAGCTGCACGCCTCGCAGATCAAGGCTGTCGATCTAGGCAAAGAGAGGCAGAACTTGCATCAGGACTTCACCGGACAGCAAAATATGCATCCACAAGCTTTCAAAACAATTTTTTTTATATATCTATATGCACACACACACACACACATCCATCTCTCTCTCTATATATCTATATCTATACACACACAGACACACACACCCCCCTATCTCTCAGTGCCTAATCTCACTGTAAAATCGCTTAAAAAAAAAAAAAAGTATGTCTTTGCACAATCCGAACTTAAAGCACATGCAGATGTATTTACCAGAAGGGCTGGCAGATACATATTTGGAAGTTTGTATTTAGTGTGCTTCCGTATGTATAATACTCATTTATACACAGAAACGTACCTTCAGTTCCTGCAGCTGTTCAGGCTCGTAGAGTTTAGGAGAAAGGGCCTGGGCTAAGAAAGCATCGAGCTCGTGACGACGCAAAATTCTTACTCCTGGCCATTGTAGCATGAACCTAGGAAACAACAGGACAGAGTACACATTAGAAACTAATAAAAGCACATCACATTTGGTTTATGTATGTATGGTGGCAACATCTCCACAGATATTAGTCCATTTCAACTAGAAAGACCCTCCCGGGGGGTGGGGGGGAAACGATGACACCCCACAAAACCTCAGAAGTAAGCACACATTTCCCCCCCCCCCCAAACTCACCGCAAGACGCAGCAAAGCACCATGAGGTGAGTGGGCACATTAGCTGGATTTAACATGGCTGGAGTATCAGATCTCATGCAGGCCAGGAAAGCCCTCATTCTCCTGTTTTTATCTTCCACTGCTTTCCCCAGCCACAGTTTCTTGAGGTTGGGGCAGGTCCACTCCCGGAAAGCGAGGGCTTCTACCAGTTCTGGGGTGTGGGGAGATTTGCCTTTGTATGCTGCCCATTCCTTTACTATCACTGGGGGATCTGGAGGATTAAGAACATTAAACGTTATTGAAAATAACAAACCAAAAAAAAAAAACCCAACTAACGCACAGCCTTTTATTGATTAAATTGTATTCTTACGAGGTTTCTGTATTTGCGTAGAGTACAGCATAATAAAGAGAGATCTCAAAATCGCCAACAGACTTACACTCTGGGTGTCGGTTCCTTCTCATGGCAAGCCTCTCAGCTTTCTTCCTGGCTTCAGCAAGGCTGAAGAGAACGCCATAAACGTACTGACGAATTGGCCGGTAAAGCTGAGTGGCAGATGGCAAATCTTTATTAGATTCATCTTCAATGGTTACTGGTATCTTTATCTCACCCTGGAAAACAGAATATACATGACTAGATTTGCACTGCATTAGATAACAGATAAGTGTTTAAAAATCTCCAGAGTATACCACAAACATCTTGCAAGAGGCAGCGCCTTGAAAAGAATTGGACATATTCCTTTAACAAAAAAACTACACAAAAAGTGGTGTAGGGACTGACAATTTTCCTGCCACTCTAAGCGTTTCAGATTAGAAAATCAAGCCGTCTGACGATGCAATAGCGTTTCCCTTACCTTGGTGAGAACGTGGTAGATATAGGGATACATGAGGCCCTTCTTGTGTCTGTGCTCAGCCAC
Source organism: Acipenser ruthenus (assembly GCF_902713425.1). Classification (NCBI taxonomy): domain Eukaryota; kingdom Metazoa; phylum Chordata; class Actinopteri; order Acipenseriformes; family Acipenseridae; genus Acipenser; species Acipenser ruthenus. The sequence continues at coordinate 25,999,240 of NC_081213.1, forward strand.
TCGCAGGACCTCAGGCGCGACTCCTGGCAGAGGGGGGGTGGTGATATCCATGTGGTTCCGGGTGGACATAGACAGAAGACACGGGATCTGGGAATTACCTCCATGATTCCCGCTGCCTTCGGCTACCTGGCTTCCCGAGGATGCAACAGAAGCAGCTTCTGCCTATAAGACGACAAATCAATAAAATCAGGATGGAACTGGCTCTTAAAGCTACGATAAAGCCCTGCCGACCTGACCTACAAATGTTCCATTTCAAAAGCCTTAACGCAGAAATGATTTATTTCTTTACCTATATATTAAGGAATTACCTTTGTTTGGTCTCCACAGTCTCCCCCAGCAAGGTGTTCGACCTTCTGTCCACTTACATGGCTAGAAAAATAAGAAACAAACTAAGACTTTATTTTGCTTTCAGACTTCTATATATTCTTGTTACAGTCTGCAAGGGACTCTGGTGTTTTCAAAACGAATGCTCATGTGTTAATTGTTAATTGTTAATTGTAACAGCAGACTGACAAAGACAGTGATGCTCAGACACTACTACTTAGATATGAACACAACCCAAAGGGTTTCATTATTATATATATTTTTTAAATAACAATCTTCAGAATTAGCTTTGATTTGACCAACAATTCTATCAACTGCAAAAAAAACCTCACTCACATACACATCTTCACTGCACTCCCATGCAGGTACAGTCACATTTCTGTAAATTGCAAGCGAAGCACGGAACTATAAACCTAAAAGACTGTGAACTCACTTGGCAGTGGCTGCACTGTTGTCATCATTCTCGGAGGAGGAGGACGTGGAGGAGGTGCTAAAGTATGTAGGCTCCGTGTGGTTCGGGCTGGTCCCCTGGGCAGGGTTAATGGGAGAGGACCGTTCATAGAGAGGTGTGTGCTTTCCTTCGTGAGGAATGTTGCTGAAGCTGTTCTGTTCCGCTAAACTTTTTCCGATGGCAGTGTCCAGGTTGAGGGCTGGCTGTGTCAGGTTCGATGGGTAGGCATTTTGTCCTGGGGGCGCACCTTGACCAGACAGCTCCTGGGCCAAAAGTAAAGAGAAAATCATAGAAAATCAGGGTTTTGGTTTTTCAGTGATTGTAGTTTTTTGGGGTTCAGTTTATTTTTTTTATTTTTTTGCCCTCACACTCTGAAAACCAGTTATACGCCTTAAATACTGCAATATTGTGTTATCCACCTGAAACCATACTATATTCTTTATAAACATTCATTTCTATTGATGGCTGGGTTGCGGGTTTGGAATCCCCTCTCCTTTACTATACATCACTAGCCAGGTGTTGACCTCAAATGGGTTAGGGATTTATTACTTTATAATAAGTGCCCATAATTTGAGACTACTCGGATCATCACACACACACTAAAGTTGTTTGCTTTTGGCTAACAGGAATTCAAACTTACACCAGATTTAGCAGGAGGGGTCTGTGGAATGTTGAGCATATGAGGGACACATTGTGGAACAGCATCAAGCACTCCAAACTGATTTGGTCTAACTGTAGACATGCAAAAAGAGAGAGTGCAAGTATTAATGTTAAGTAAAGTAGACCATTTATAAAAAGTAAAGATAAAACCTTTAGTACAAACAACCCCCTTGTCAGTCAGTATCAAATAGGGATGCACCGAGTTTTTGAGATTCGGCATACCGAATCCATCTCAAAAGATTTGGCCGAATACCGAACCTACAAAAACAGTCAAGAAAAACTGAAGGAAACTGTTGAATGAAAAACAGACTGGCAGCTACTAACAAGGGAAGCGCACAATTGTTTTGAGCCTTTTACACAAACTTACACAATTTACCGCTAGCCCCCTCCCCCCACAATAGAAACGTCAAAATACAGAACTGTTCACTTTACAAGAAAGGAGAGCTGTATCTTTGCCATAACCCACTATTTTCTCAACCTGTGTCACCTGATCTGAGAGCAGGGTTGCCAACAGGCTCCAGAATCTCGGGACACTAAGCTAAACTGCAACGTATTCAGTAAAGTGAGTATGAATTGTGCGAACTGTCGCTAAATTAATTGAATTGTTTTACTTAGTTGTTACCAAAAGCACACACATGCCTGCGAGGATCATTTCCATCAATCAGACCTATACAGCAGCTGATTGGCTTTCTGAGTCTCTGACTGGGCGGGACTGTGTGAAGCAAGAAATATTAAACAAATAGAAACTTTACCTGCTGTCACAAGGTTAAATGAGAGTGCAGGTGAGTGCACAGTTATCTATAATGCTCTTGCACTATTTTGATAGATACCTGGATTCGGTGCCTCCCTGGTATCAAATAAGCATAATTTTAGTGTTTTCAAGGTTTCTCAAACTTAAAACTATATATTTTTACAGAAGAACTTCATTGTTAAACAGCAAAAACACAACTAACATATTGTACTCATCCGAATGGTGAAAAGCAACGAACTGAACTTTTAAAGAAAGCAAGCTTCACAGTGTACATTTCTGCAGTACGGATGTTTTTTTTTTTTTTTAGTCTAGTCAGCAAACTACAGGCCATTCTGCTCCTCAACGGTCTTTTCTAAAGCAGTCTCTTTGTATGCTGAGCACATAGCAGTCATTCCAAAGTGCGCTGCGGCTCTGGGTTAAATAAGAAAAATCTCACACATTAGTGTAGAGAAGGATCCTGTAATCTTCCCATCTATTTATCCCAAATAAAGCTCAAAAGTACTGAAAGTTTTAAATAAAAACTGCAAATCTGCCTCCGACATTTGCTTTGCTTTGTTTAAACTTCACAAAAAGACGCCCGGGCATTCTTGCACTTACTGATACCATGGAAACCTGGTAAATGTTGGCGAGGCCAGAAGCAACAGATTTGTCAAGTATAGAGAAAACTCCAAACTAAAGACAGAAAAACATTTGTTCTTGGGTGGAAAATGAGCTGGTTTGGACTTCTCTGTTGCCATTACAGAGCAAATCCTTGAACACTCATTCATAAAATGTTTTGATAAGCACCTTTTAAAGTAAACTTGCAAGTTATCCATGACTGTACTGAAAGAGTTACTGTATCTATTCCAGCTGGATGTAAATACTAAGAATTCCATTTCATTTAAAACCTGAGTCCCTGCACTGCACTGAACCTCAACGATGAACACAAAACAACTTTCATAAATGTCCAGTTATTGGCAATGCTCCTTCAGTATGACAAGTTTAGGAATTGTGGTAAAGGTTACTTTACCTAAATAAGGAGGGTACTGTAGAGGTTTGCTGGCTGCTGAGTAGTACTCAACTGCCTTCTTGAATCGGACAACTTTGTCATCGGTTCTTGACTAAAGAAAAATAAAAGTATAAAGTTAAAAAAAGGTAGCAAAACATGGATTTATTGCTCAAGCACAGCAATATAAAAAAAAACATCAAATACAGTTAAAATTGACTCCTCATATAATGGGGGTTAAACATTTTTTCTCCCTTTTTTTTCTTTTTTAAAATATTACCTTCTCAAACAAAAATATGCCACGTTGCTAATAAATGTGTCCTAGGTTTTGCAATTTGACTCTCCAAAAAGTTATAGACTTTCAAAAGCTGACAGACACTGGGCAGAAGTGCTTTTGATAACCTTACCTGTGAATGTTTGAAGATGTCTTTAGCAATGGCTTCCAAACCTGCGACATCCTGAATGTTGCGGACATAATCTGCTACAGCTTTAATCACCACGTCGCAGGGTGGAAGAACAAGCTGGTGAGCTCGTACCTGTTACACACAGACCGAACAAAAAAAACATAAACACATATTCTAATGCGTTCCTTTTACAGTAACCACTTATCATAAATGCTGCCAAAACTGTAGCTAAACTCACTCTTGCATGCATAATTTGTGAGCTCAAAGTACAACAATCCATTCTGGTGTACACAGAAGCAGAAGTGCATTCATTATACTGTAAATGCTGGAACATGTTAAATAGACACTGAATTTTTAAATTCAATATATAACTACATTATTCACATTACAGAAAAGAATGCAATATATCTGCAAATATATTTGGAAACAGGTAAGCAAACAGAGCACATTACAAGCAGATGACGACCTACACTTTTGCATAGTAATGTTTTCAAAGCTACTGCACAAATATATCATTGTACAGGCATAAAGCTGCATACATTTACTTTTGCAGTCTCCTGCTAAACAAACAATACAGGACTCAAATTACAAAAAATAAAAAATAAAAAATTCCTGTCAGCCGTTTAGCAAGATCAAAAAGGTTATTATAACACATGTTCTTAGCATCGATATTTGATTCAAATCAAGTCAAGTCTTTTTTGGACAAACAAAATCAGACACACATGGTGTTGCACAAGAAAACCATAGAAATAGAGAGGGGGGGGGGCTGAACAAAAACAAAGCACCCCCCATCTACAACACTGGTGTTCTACACAGTGCAGACAGATAAAGGCTGACCATGTAGCCTGCCATTCAGAGGGGCATCACAGGGTTTGGGTTCGATACCTTTAAAGATGCTAGAGGATGCTCGGGACCTAGTAAACTCCAGTGAAAGGCAGCCAAATCTTCATCCGGTAGAATATGATTACCTGGAAATACATGCAATTTTTATTGTTATTTCAGGTTATACCTCTCCAGAAAACTGAATTCCATGTGATCATTTCTACAGCAGATAAACTTCATTAATTAAATTCAGAGAACATACAGACCATAAAATTATTACAAAAAAAATATGTGTTTGGCAATTGATGATGTCACAGCAAACAAGTAATTACCAAAGACTTGGTGGTCTTGTTACAAGTTAAAATCTGACTGGTTGACTCTGTCGCACCTGCAAACCAATCGGTGAAAGAGAACTACTGTACTTTGAACATGACAAAGCCTTTTCCAACAACAGCATCTGGCAGCCAGCTCCTGTGCAGTGCGTGATTGCATTTACTGCACAGGAGCCAGGTCCAAAACAAGGCCCTTGCCTTTAACCCAGATGACTGATCTCTGATCTCTGTATCTGAAGAAGAATCCCTTCAATAATCGGCACTCCTCTCCAGACAATGTGATGAAAGCTCACAATGCATTATTTTTCTCTTATTTTCATTGGCTTCCCTTTCAGCAGTAACAGGGCAATCATAATTTGACAGAATAGTAACTGACTTATGTTAACACACACATATATATATATATATATATATATATATATATATATATATATATATATATATATATTATATACATACACACACAAAAGATTTATGAAAATATATATATTGTTTCTGGACAGATATGTTATGCTTTGAACAACTTTACTCAGAAACATGTAATCTTTATCTGAAAAGATAAAAACAATCCCAATAGATTCAAACCACCACCACTCGCACACAAAATTATGCGTTGCACTTTAGTAAACCTAAACATACCACTTCCCTATTAATATGAATACTTAAACATTTTTTTTATCTTAACTACCAATGCTAAAAAACAAGAAGAGCACCATCAAAAAGATTACTCGCCTGCAAAAGTGGGAAGTGTGTGTATATATCTGCAGCGAGCTCCGGCAGTACGGAAACATTGTATTACATGTGTCTAAGGATTTAACGACTTTAATAAACAGCGGACTCAAAACAGAGACATGGGAGCTCTAAACTCTGCTCAAACATCACTGTGACCTCATTTTAACGTTTGAATCCCTGGACACTAAGCTTTCATTAAAAAGACAGTGTACTGTATAAAAACACAAACACGGACAGGATGTCCTGGCCTATCAACTGTTCCCATTGTTCTTTTATTTGTTTGACAGCTTGTCCATTTAAGAGGAACCAGAGCCTTTTGGTTTTTAATGCACTCTGGAAATAACTTACATCAATACCACAATATGTATTAAATGCAATACTATACTGTATATTCATTTTTGCCTGCAGCCTTTGCTGTTGTGGTCCCCGCTCCCAGCCCCGCCCATTTAGTAACATATCATCAACTGAATTTAGGTCAAAGATCAGGTTTAAAACCTGCTAATCCAGGTGACATTTTGTGCCTTCAAAATCCTAATGTATTAAACATAATGCAGGAGTGGCATTTACATTTCTTTAATTTTTTTACTTTTCACTTTTTTTTAAAGCTTTGCTACACATTGTCAACACCTGAAAAATAAGCAAATGGAGGATTATTACTTTCATATGTTTTAACTTTCTTTTTCTGGGGCCAAAAAAAATAAATACGTGCCAACCTAGCAAAATGCGTCTACTTGCCTAAAAGTGCAGCGAAGATTACAAAGCGATTTGGATTCAAGTCCAGCTGCTTGGCGACCTCGTGCATCAGGTACTGGCTGGTGGTCAGGCTCTTTCCGTTGCGGCTCAGTTTCAAGGCATGAGCACTGAAGTAGTAAGGGATGTTGCACAATGCATAATCCGAGTCGTAAGCAACCAAACCGTGGAATCCGTTCTCTCTGCACATGGAAATCACTTCTTGGTGGTGGTCCTCAATGCTCTGTGCAACCTGAGAGACGAGAGACAAAGAGATTTTGCTTGAATAAAATAGTAAATTATTAACAGTGAAACGCATCAAAGTCCTCTTCTGACTAATGTGCGGATCATCATGGTTGAATATATTGACTTCAGTCATGAGAAAACACAAAGAAACGTTGGAGGCATTTTACTGAGCTTATGCTTTAGATACTGCAATACTTATTGGCATTTTAACACTGTGTCGTCATTCTTCAGTCAGAACTGCCAAACTATGAAAAACTGGCAAAATTAGAATACAAAAATGCTAAAAGTTAATTCAATCTATTATTAAAAAAATTAAAAAAAACTTATTTTAAGTGTGGAACAACTTTTATATAAAATATTCCAGTCACCAAGCAACACATCCTGCACTTAGGTCCAAAAAGCAATACCTGCATGTTAACTGCCTGTAAATGCAAACAAGCCTGTAGGAAAGTGCTCTCCACAGCCTGTGCAAAATAAGCCGAAGTCATAAAAGGTGCAAGTCAAGGATGGGATTAAGCACCGTAGGGCTCCAATACTTGTATCCGCGGACAGGTGCAAGTGTGAGTGGTGTGGGGGGTTCAGCTCAAATCACATTGTGGCTACTGTAGGTGTGCTTTAGTATACATCTGTCCACATATATATACACATTTGAGACTTCTATTGCATAGCAGTGAGCCATCCAAGCATTTAGAGTGAGCTTAATTAGACAAGGCATGCACCTTTTGTACAGGTAACTTACAATTAAAGATCACAGGAAAGCATGGAATGACTCAAACTGCTACACAATGGGAGACTTGAATTACTCCCTGCAACACTGTACTCACTGCAGATCAAGAAATGTGTGCAAGAGGGGTATTGCTACTAGAAACCGCTGCTTCTTGTATAAAGTGTCGTCAACTTATGATACTGTAGATAGTTCACCTATAACTTTATAAATAAATAATGACTTGCTTACAAATGCAGTATTTTGGAAACTACAGATTTGCCTGGTGGCTGGCACCATAGTGAAAAAAAGTTCCACCATCTACTTGGTGTTCCTATTGGTGGTTTAAAGGATGTGAAGGCTTTACAGGAAGCTGATTGGCTGGCTGTCTGCCTGAACTACATGTCACTCAGCTGTAGCAGTACAGCTGGCAGGACTTAAATGCCTGAAGGCCTAGACTGATTTTAAAAGGTATTTTTTTAGTAGCTATACATAACTTAACAGTCTAAACATGCAAATCTTAACTTTCTTAAATCTCTTGAGAACTGCTGTAAAATGGTGTGGCAATAATCTTTATGGCTGAGGCATGATTTTTTTGGGGAGAGATTTCAGACTGATTAACTAAACTTGGTCATTGTTGATTAGTGATAGTGTCATTCATTTCCAGCATGTTAATTTGCCTAAAAAGGGTTAGTGCATGCTTGTCTTAAACCAAATTTTATAATGTAGCATGTTTATTTTGTGTGTTTGGATATGAAACATGAAAATATTTGTATACAATTAAAGTAAAAAAATATCAAAAGCATTAATAAGTCTCAACCATGACTTTGAGCAACTTATTTTAAACTGTTTGCACTAAACTACTTATTGAAACAGACCATATTATATTATGCAGAGGCCATTTTAGAATTTAATTTTAAAAAAAATATGTTGCAGAACTCATAGATATGCCATTTATAAAAACCTGAAACATTTTGCTATGCTTGTGGGAACAAAAGAAAATATAGAAATATGTCTGATTTTTATTAACTGTGGCTTAGAAACACAGCCATACTATTAGTCTGCACTACCTAAACACAAAGCACTCTTGCAATTTAGCAGTAGGGCACAAAGTTCAGTTCCTGGTGAACATTGTGACTGCTGCAGTGAAACCAGAAGACAAAAAAAACAAAAAAACATCCAAACCCAAATGCATATGCATTCAAATGTTCATTTTCACACACAACCTGATTCAAACAGATAGCATGAACAAGTTATTAAAACACAAAAGACCTGCTAGTGCTGTATTTACACATCCAGCGCATCTCTTACAAAGGCAGACAGATTGGCACAAAGATGTATTTGCGTCAGCTTGACATCCTGCTATACCGCTGCATAAAAAACATTCTTAACCAGTTTAGGTTATACAAAAAAAAAGGTTTTGTCTGCCCCTGAGTAACCCCTTCAGCAGAAGTGCCAGTCGAGTTAAATCCACGACTAATTTTAAACTTTCATTTATCTGATTTACAATCTCTAAGAGCTGCAACTATAAAACTAGGCACAACTTTATGTGCGTCAGTGCAAAACACTGGTTGCAGGCGGTCCGATGGGACATTTCTGAGTATTTCAACCCCAAATATTTAAAGTCAAGCTGTCATCAATTTTAAAATCCTGGGACAACATGACAGTTGGCTGGACCTTCTACCTTAGCAACCCATTTATTCTCATCAAATCGCTTTGTCAATAATGGCATTTGCGATGGCGTACAGGCCCCGCCCGGATTTATTAAAATCGATTAGCAGCTGAAACATCTGACGGACAGATTTAGACTCACTTTTCCAGGTGATTCAACACCTTGCTTTACCGACGTTATTCGCTTCAGCCAATGCATACGTGTAACAGAGGATGATGATGATGGGGACATATTACTTCATCCAAAACTAATGTCCTCAAAGTTCCAGTTAAAGAACAGAAATGTCTTTCTGGTTAATGCACTCACTGACAGTTGCCCCGTTTTCCTCCTGACCTTGGTATCCTTGCCATGAAAAAATATAAATAAATACAAATATTTGCATTCTGGATCTCATGCAAGGCCTTATGACGTGTCTTATTTATTTTTTAGACCGTGCATTTACAGATAACATGATGAGCAATCCTTAGACTTGCGTCTGCATTTCTTACACTGCACACGAACCTTAATAAATAAATTTAATGGCTTACCCCGATGTGGAACCTGAGGAGTGCCAATCGGATGCAGTGGGCCATGCACACCGGGGGCAGGAACCAGACCTTGGGCGGCGGAGTGCCCTTGTTCTGGATGTGGCTGACAATCTGCTGTGCGGTCTGTCTCTCGTTCACCTGCCGTTTGACCCATTCGTGGAGGCGGCCCTTCTCCAGAGCGCCATTAAAGCACACAACCAGCTCTATGTTGCCGTTAAAGCAGGCCTTGGCAAGGGCTGCCAAGTAACCGAGCATGTGGTTCCACTGCCCTCCGCTCACCCAATCTGTGTAGAAGCCGCCGTAGAGCCGGTGGAGACAGTTCTCGGCGTCCACCAGCAACCGCAGCGGACTCTGGGGCGGTCTCTGTCGGCCGCCCCCGACCAGGCTTCCCCGGGCCAGCTTCTGAAGCTCCACCGGCACCACGGCGCTTGGGCAGTGCTTTTCAATATATTCCTGGAAACCCTGGACTCCCATAATGGCTGCCACTAAAAAAATATGTATCTATCAATTACAACTGGAAAAAAAAAAAAAAAATTAAATTGGGAATTTCATGAAAAGTAATCCCCTTTTTTTAATTTTACGGTTGAATTCTTTTGCCGTTGTTTTTTTGGGGGGGTAAAAAAAAAAAATCCGGTGAAAAATAAAGCGGGTTGTTACGGGTGCATTTATTTATTTTTTGGCGAGTTGTTTTTTTGGTTCATGGCTGCTGGCCGCCATGTGCTGTCTCACGGAGCCATGTCTCTGGATGTATCTGGACTGTGCAGAGAGAAAGAGAGACAGTGACGCAGGGCACGTACCGTACACAGGAAAGGAGGAGCCAGGATCGGGAGTCTGCTGTCAGCTACAGTGGAGAGCAAGGAACAAAAACCTACCGCAAACCGACTCTGCTACCTGGGGTGAACGAAACATTGCTATAGATTAGGACTGTGCAATGTTCCACTACTGAGATCAATTTAGTTTGTAGAATTTGTGGGCACTGGTACAAACACACCCTCACACCCAACAGTATGCCAGGTGTAGATACGTTTTTATTTGTAACAATATATATATTTTTTTAATCTTTGAAAAAATGTCGATATTGAGCGTTTTAAAATCAGTGGGATAGATTTAAGCAGGCATCATATCGACTCGACTACCAATACCACATTTTATCATGTAACTGTTTATCCAATAAGCGTTCAGCATCAAGGGTCTTCGTAAAATGACAGTGCCAGTTCTACGGTGCCCTGGAAGTACAGATTATAGGTTTGACCATCAAAATGAAAAAAATAAAAAAAATGTAGAATTATATAACATTTCCCTGTTACATAGTTTTTGAATCATAGTAACATTATAGTGATACACATCGACAATATGCCTATACATTTATTTAATCTTTGTTTGCAAATATCAACGTGAATTAAAATATTCCACCCCATTATATATCATCCGAAAATGTATGATTAAAAAAAAAAAATCGACATTCACACGCTTTCTATTAAAAGAATTCCACAGTGCCATCTTGTGGACATTAGTACAAAGAGCAGGAACGTTATTCTTTTCATTAAAAAAATACTGAATTGCAGTTTCCTTGTCATAGTTATATAATAGGAATGGTATTTTATTTTCAATAAATTATTTCTTGCTAATAGTATCCTATAATAATAATAAATAATAATAATAATTACTTGGTCGATATTATTCTTTTAAAAAAATGGGAAGACAGAATACATTGTTGATTTGTATGGAGTACAAAAATATGCTCCCTGACCAAATGTCATATTCAGTCACCATTTACTTAAGTCATTGGTTTTCTTTTGTTATTTTTCCTCCTTTTGTCCAACTTTCTCATGCAACTTCAAAACCCATTTTACTTAAACATTTTTAAAATATTTCGATAGGAATAGAAATACAGTCCATATGTTTTCAAGCACAAAATAGGTTTATTTCTTTCTTTAAACATGTACAATATTTGTGATCGAGTGCCAACGACTATGTCAGTCAACATAAGAGGACATTACAACAGGCAGAAGTAATTTAGACATCAAGTTTCAGTGCAAGCATCAATGATTTTCAAAAATAGTTCCCCGTGTTTGCTCATGAAGCATACAGACATGACTATTAACAAATAAATGCAAGTGTCAAGTAACATAACAAATCTCTTACTACAGTAAGTATTTGCCAAAAGGCAGAAGAATCTGCATAATATTCTATAAAAATCCAATTCTAACCGAATTGATGGAATATATATTGAAGGGTAAGAACAAAACAAAGTAACTGAAGACTAAGATCAGTTAGAAGTACAGTAGAACTATACAATTCACAGCTTGGCAGCACAAAGCATCTCTGCAATTCAGCACGTTGTACAAAATGTGACTGCATGAAAGAATACAAAGGAATTAAGTTTTGACTTTGTACAGTGTTCTTTTTAAACCTGTGCCAATGTTTTGCCATTTGTTTTGGTCAAAAACATAAAATACAGGAACAAACTATCAGTTTTACACGTACAGTTTAGTTATTTTCTTGTGCCATTTAGTTTATTGAGAAGTTAAACAGTGTCCCCCAGGATTTATGAAGCAGGCTGCTTTTTCAACTAGAGATCTTGCAAATCATTCATGAGTGATTAGCTGTTAACATTCTAGATCTGCTCATCTGAAAAAAAAGTAACTTCTCTTTGCATTAAAAAGCTCCAACTCAGGAACAGAATACAAAGATCTCACATTGATTTATTAAACAGTACCTGCAAAAGGAAATGTCACAAGAAAGAAAAATAAATCAAAATAGTACCCATCGTGGTTTATTGGTAAAAGTCCTAGAAAATAATAGCACAGTTCACATCTGCTTTAATGTAGCGAGAACACTGTTTCACATTAGGAACTTACAGTAAGTTTTCAAGAATACCATTACTTTGAAGGAACAGTATATGCATTTTTGTTCAATATATATTAATTATCCCCTTCTGACTTTCGTGTATTTAAATCATGCAACGGTGTTATCAGTTCATAGCCAGACAACTATGTGATGTTATCAGTTTATAGTGAAGTAATAAACTAAATGGATAGCAGGGTTAAGTTGTATACTTCCATGTAGGCGAAATATAACTAAAATGAACGAATAATAATTTTCTGTTCAAACACTGATTGCACAGCCCCAAACAAACAAAAAGCACTGTGCCCACTGCTGTAAATGCATTTACTTCATTAAAAGTGTTAAATGTGCAAACTTTCTGGAGAATTGTGAAGACCAATTCCAATGTGAAAAAAAAATCCCTTTGCAATCTTCTACACATCAATATATTTCAACAAACAAAGAATACAATCCCCAGAACCCAGCTTCCAGCTCCCTCCGTGTTAAAAAGCACTGCGGTATATCGGTGTAGCTCTGGTCTGGTGTGTCTTTAATCCCCTAAAGTAAGCATTCTTTTAATCTATTTTCCTTTTATGACTTTTATTCAAGTGAATAAGAAATTGTACTGGTGTGATTAAGTAAATACAAAAACTTTTTTTGGCAAGTGAGAACCTACATTCAGAACAAAATATCCATTTGTTTTGGGTCAAGGAAAAAAAAAAAAAAGCAAACTGCATTTTTAGTGTAGCCGATTAAAGAAAAAAAAAAACCCTGCAATCAATAGATTTATTCAAAATAAATACATTTACAGTGGCGACTGAGCAGTGCTGGGTAGGTATTTTAGATTTCCTGTAATTAATACAATTAAAAATGAAAAGAAATTGAAAAGGAAATATATACACACAACCCCCCCCCCCCCCCCCCAAAAAAAAAAACAAAACATATATCTTTCAAACATTTACACCTCTTTCCAGCAGAAACTGAAAAGCATTATTCAAGGCACTATACTCCTGCAGGGTACATAACCTTTTAAATACATGTTCAAGTTCTTTGAAAACCTTGCTTTAGGTTACTAGTGTTTTAACTTACAAGCATATAACATAATAAAGTGTCTTAATAATACTTAAGCTATAAATTGTCCCAGACAAACTAACCTTAACTTTGTGAAATTGTTTCACAGTGATTGCATGATGCAATGTATGGCTATGTGCTCAATCAGCCTTACATCAGTTGCCAGCAGAACCGTATCCAACTGCACAAGTGTTCCCTATAAGCTAATACACACCAGAGTAAAGCTTTATAAAACACTGGACCAGCATACACACATTAAGCTAAGTAGTCCTCATGTTGGGGCCTGGCGGGTTCACAATGGGTTTCTGTAGTGGCACAGGATAAACTTGCAAGCCTGCATTTCCAAGGGATGGAAATCTGGGCACATCCGGTGCCCCGAACACACCGGCTTGTGCCACTGGACCCGTTATGACTGGCCATTGTACTCCATACACAGACCCAGGAATGGGTCCTCCGAACTGGCAGGCAGGCATTCTATAAGGAGGCATCATCCCAGGCACGTGGCTGCCAGTCATGGCTGGTGAAATCCTTGGTGCCAGAGCAGCAGTCATTGGGCATGACAGTGGAATCTGGTACTTTTTCATTGTTCCAGGTATACTCGTACATTTCATCTTTAAGGAAAAGAAAGAAATGGGTCATATTTGTTTTTTTTTTGTTTTAGAAAAATGCTGCAAATAAACAAAAAAAAAAAAAAAAAAAAAGTTTCCAATGGGACACACTAAAGAGCAACACACGTCATGTTGCTCAAACACACAACAGTGCCACAAAATTACTTCATTTTTTTGTAAACACTTCAGAATGTTTGAAATGCTGCATTATACTTACAGCAGTTCCTTGTTGAACAGGATTAAGATTATACAGTGCACTGTGCTATAATATGAGCTATACCAATGCAGTTTGTCCCTCAACTTCCCACTTTGAAATAAAGTGCTTACTTAAAATTGAGCCAAGATTATGCTGCTCTTACTCTATAAAATGTTGATTCCCAATAAATAAATAAATAAATAAATAAAAATAAAAACACTGCCAATTTCCTCTCACCTCGCTCACAGCTTGCTTTGGTTTGTGCTCCATATCTTGCCATTGTCTCTTTTGCTTTATCTGGTTTAAAGAAGGTTTTATATGTGTGGCTCCAACGGTTTCTTTGGTCCAGTCGTCCACTAGCTTGTGCAGATCATCTGTAAAGGTGCCTTTCTTGTCGTTGCTGTTGTTGGCTTGAGCCTGCGCCAGCCCCTGCAGCTGTTGTGGCATGGGCTGCTGGCTCTGTACCGGCACTGTCGAACTGCTATTATTTGAGGACCCTAAAAGAAAGGGATATCTTAAAACGGTACACTTTGAAAATACTGTTTAACCATTTTGCTGCTTGGTTTGTAACTTCATTGACTATATTAACAATAAAAGGTGTATTTTAATGACTAGCACATTAGATATAGCAATGCAGTCAAATCGCCAAATGAATAGAACCAGGCAGACATTAGCTGCAAAACAGAGCACCGATGATGCAGTACATTTGTATCACAAGAATGGTTTCACGGGATTAAGTGCAAAACTATAAGGTAAGAAACAAAAAGTAAAGCAGATAAACATTTCAGATGCAAGTTTATACCTTGCATTTTACTAAGGTAACATTTTAAATTGATATATTCCTTTATAATAAATAATAATAAAAATGTGGCACAGATTAAAATAATTTTTCTTCAAGCCTCAAGAGAAGCACTTGTATTCTTGTAGCAAATAATCATTTCCAGTGTTTTTACTGACCCTACAGAAAACCCCTAATCCTAATGACCCTGCGCTGTGACAGACAGACTTGGAAATTTAGAACTTCTGAAGGCTGTGCAGAAACCAAGTGAGATTTGAACAGCCAAGATCAAGAGAAGTGACTCTGCAATGTCAAGGGACAACTCTTGGGAAGACGACCAAGTTACAACAAAGCTGTTCTATAAAAATGTCTTTCATTTTAAATTGCACCAATTCAAAAGGTTTTACAATTAATAGATGGATAAATAAAAGCAGTCACATGTGTCACCATTTGAAATATTAAATCAAATAACACTAATTATGTGCAATAGATTTGCAGGATATTGGCTTTAGTAAGCATGAGTAAAACCAGCAGCAAAAGCGGTTATAAAAACACATCTCATATGAAATGACTAACAAATAGAAATCAAAATTGATGTAGTATTTAATACTGATACAATAACCAAAACAAGTTACATTCACACACACAGTAAATTTAAAAGAAACACTGCCATGCACTAACAAAATAAATGTATATTCACAAATTATATGAAAACCTGCTCTTTGTTTAAATGTACATTTCACAGCAGCTGCTGGAATTACCATCATGAATCTGGCACCAAAAAACATAAAACACGGAATACTCATGCCATGAGGAAGAGACCAAGAAAGTAAATTGGATAGTTACTACTACTGCGCTCTTTGCCTAGACAAAGTCGTTTCAGGGTAGACCCTACAAGGCAAAACAATACAAGACAAACACAGTTAGACTTTAACAGACTGAACACAATAGGTTGGGTGGACAAGGTGTTTCAAAGCAATACAAAGCCACCATTAAGATAAAATAAAAAGGAAAAAAAGGAAAAGGGGAATTTTAGTCAAAGGTTTAGATGGGAAACGCTGGACCCGCTACATGTGCAGGCAATCCAAAACTAAAACTTTTGACAGATATTGGAATCATCCTAGAACAGAAAGAGAAGTATGTGGCCTTTGTATGGGATATGAAGACACTTTCTGGATTGCACTGTACAATCAATTAAATGTTTAAAAAAATGAAAATTAATGAATGTGAAGATTTAATATTATCAAAATTATCAGATTTACTTCCATTGAAACATGAATTCTATTTTAAAATCAATGTGAAATTATGAATACTTCAACAAAAGGTACCTTAATATATCTTTATACGTTTCAAAATAAGTGGGTTTGTAAAAATCACCACTAATTTCACTGACAGATTGTTGAAAGAAAAAAACAAATACACCTATTCTAACTCTTAGCTGGTTTATGTTTTTGAATGCAAGATGTAGAATACTTTGCTTATTTGGGAGGTCACACAACAAAACAGCAAAAAGAAACTTGGGTTATATTGCTCCAGCCAGAACATTTTTTGTATAACAGAAATAATTGCCTGTTTCATATGAAGGGGGACATGATTCCTTAAAGATCATATTAAAAAGGAAAACCTATTAAGAATATATATATATATTAAAAAAGTGGGTGGGGGTGGGGGGGTGTATATAAAAACACACTTACTCCAGCTATCAAAAACAAAAAATAACAAAAAACGACAAAAAACTAGCTGGAGCACTTCTGTATCAACATTGTCATCATGCAAGTTAAGCAAGAAATTATAACAGTGGAATTAAATAGAAAAATATTTTAATACAGCCCTTTTAAAACAGACGTAATGCCCATCAGTGACCTCCTAGTACTGTATCAGCTTGTTACATGCATGTCTTCATTGTCCAAACATGTGTGAAAGAGACCATTCTTCAAGTGAAGGCCGGGATTCTGCCCTTTTTTTGACACACGGGCTGCAGACTTGTGTAATTTGCCACATTGTAACTTAGATAACTCCACAAATTCATCACCAATGCCCACGTTTACAGAAGATGAGCTCTTCCACATATGCTTTTGGTATCCAGTTGCGAGCCAAAAGCAGTGCACGAAAGCATTTGTATGGAAAAAACTAAAGAATACATGAGCTATAAAAAAATAACTGAAAAGGGTTAAATCAAAAAAGATGGCTGTGAAAAAAGAAAACGCAGGCAACCTGCCCAAATACAAAACTGGAATGAACAAAAGAAGGAAAAGGAATGAAATGGGGCAAAGTACAAAAGAACAAATACAAACAGATGGACAAAGACACAGGTCCACTGAGGAATCTGGTACGAGGTTTGCTACTAGATTTATAGGTCACTCTCTCAGGTGTTTGGTGGTAAACCGTCCAGCCTGCAAATGAATATAGAGGGAAGAAAAAACAAAAACACACTTGTAAAAGGAAATACAGTTCTGATCAGAGACCCTACACCAATATCAGGCAGTTAACCCGCAGAATTAAGTTAACACAGCCAAGAAAATGTTAGTCAGATGTCTGATTGCGTGCAAGAAGATGCAATGAAAGCATAAGGGCACAGTGTACACGTCAGTAAAAGAGAGAAGCTCTTTTATAAACTTCAATGCCATTCCCACCTTGCTACTTCAAAACCCTGTACGCACTAAACCATTTAAAAATACAATATTTTCACGGAAAACAAAAAGCATTACAGAATAAAGCAGTAAGTTTTGTGTTTGGGGTATTTGTTCTAAGAAGATTATTTTAAAACTACATTAACATTTACAGTTAGAACAACCTCTTGAAATCCTATTGCAAATCTAAAATTCTTAACTGAACACCTAAAGCATAGACCGATTTCAGAAGCCAATCAGTTTACAAAAGGTATTTCAGGGCCTATTTTTTTGTGTGCATGCGAAATGTTAAATTGCACCCTAAAATTTCACTTGAGTAAGATGGCTTTGCAAAGAATACTTTCAATTGCTCATTTATACTGCCTTATATAGAAAAATAATTCCATATGATGTTGGTATCCCTAAACAAGTACAATTTTGGTTACCATAGGTTTAAAAACCCATAAACAAAAGGACTGTGTATTTAACCTCCAAACGAATATCTTGTGTAAATCAATTTAAACATCATTAAGATGGTTCTAAGAGGCTTATAAGATGCTATCTACATGCTTACCTCATCCAGAATTCTGAAACACCGCACTAGAATGAGACACAGTTTATTACTTGCAATGCTCAGAGATAATCACCTTGACTGAGCCCGCTGTGTGCTCCGCTCCCATCGCTGATGAAGCCGGAATAGATGCCATCAGAGGAAAGAGACCCTTTGACTGAGCAGGGCTGCTGTGTCTGAACAGGCTCTGTAGCTGGAATGACAGTTGCGGAGGAAGGCAGTGTACTTGCAGTGGTTAAAGGAGTACTGTCAGCCAGACCGGAATCTGTGGCCGAGGCAGCAGTGGAATTCACAGGTGACTCACCTTTAGAAGATAAACACATACAGTATGTGGATTATTGCCAACAGTATAATTCTAAGCTTAAAACAGAGATTGTTGCTTATATTTATTGTAACCATTCTTTAAACCTGGAATATTTTAGGGCTGCACATGTAGTCATTTGATTAATAACCAGGCTGGCAAAAATGTGTGTGCTTGTTTTATTTATTTATTTTATTTATTTTATATATATATATATATATATATATATATATATATATATATATATATATATATATATATATATATATATACACACACACACACACACACACACACATACACACACACACACACACACAAAAAAGAAAAGACAAATGCACCTACTCTCATTGGTATTAGTGGTAACATTTTTAAGTTGCTGAACCAGCGGATTGAGCAGCTTCCCAGCCTTGAGTTTGCACTTGCTGGCTCTGCGCCTGCGGCCAGTTGGTGGCGCTGCATGCAGGAATCCCACAGTTGGGGGGAGAGGTTTGCCAAGTTTCTTGCAAAGCAACTCAATCTCACCCCTCTGGTGGGACTGCAGTTCAGAGATCTCCTTCATGTGTCTGGGGTAGAAAATAAATAAATAAAATAACACATATCTCTCTTCACAAAACTGTACAGGTAAATAACCTTTGACTTTTAAATTACTTTTCTTTTTGGGAAAACCTGACCAAAATGTGTGTGAGCAGATTTTCTTTTTACATCAATTAACTACATTAGAATCTGCTTGCAATAAAAACCTGGAATGGACTGGATCTCGAGGGCCAGAGGTGAGCACCACTGGACCAGGGTGTGTGAACTATATGAATCAGCTGCAGAGTCACGTATAACAATGTCTCACCCAAAAGACAAGGAGCACAAGGAGGTTAAGTGACTTGCTCAGGGTCACACAGAGAGTGAGCCGGGACCTGAACCGGGGACCTCCTGGTTACATGCCCTTTTCTTTAACCACTAGACCACACAGCCTCCTCCACATCAATTCGGCCAGCGTATAGGGGCAGCTAATTAGCTCCAATGGACAAGGCCATGGGCCAAATTATATTACATTTCATTATGGGCTTGGTCATTTGTCAAAATGCAATAAAGAATTGTTCATTTCAAATATGGTGGATGTCTCCTTTCTGAAACAGTGAAGACGTACAGCAAAGCAAGCCATTTAGCATCTACAAGCTTTTTGGGTTTTTGTTTTTTTAATGCTGATCAGGTCCTTGTTGTCAGCACCTCTTTTAAAAAAATAAATAAATAAACAAAATAATAATAAATCAGAGGCTGGACTTAATGCTACAGAAGTGCATTCTGCTGACTGGCTGACCTGCAAGTTGGTTGCTAGGTAACCACTCAATGTTCAGACAAAGGCAGATGGAGCGAAGGAGTCATTGGGAGTAAAATTTGGAGTGCCAATAACAAATGAACATACCGGTTTCTTAAACAGAAATAGTTTACATTGCGCAGCTATTCGTGACCCCATTAAAAGGCAGTCGCAACTCAGTTTGAGAACTGCTGCCTTAACCGAAAACAATTTTCAGTATTTAAAAAAAGAAAAAAAAGAAAAACACCCCCCAATTTTTTTTTTAAATAGTAATAATTTACTTACTTAAATAGCTAAAAATAAGCACAGAAAAATGTAATAAAAACTTAACAGAAGCCCTAATTTTACATATATACATATATATAAAATAAATGAGGAGAGAACAAACAACAACAACAAAAACAACAACATGTATTACATACTTTTCTCTGAGCCTCTGCAACTCTTTTTTCATATCTGCATCTTCAAATTCAGAATCATTGTCACTGCTGATGTAGGAGGACTGAGAATGGAAGGAGGTAATACTTATTGTTGGAACGTTTGCCCCCTGTCCTTTCAGAGAGTCAGGGCTCTGCACGCTGGTGTGTTTTCCAGATCTTCTTAAGAAAGCAACAGCTTTTTTCATCAGATCATTGCTGGTGTGATCGCCTGTGCCAGAACACGGGATGGTGGCAGAAGCAGCAGATTTGGGTTTGTTAACCTCATCCCCAGAATCCGTAGAATGACTGTGGACAGTGACATCAACAGGAACAGATGTATGAGCACGGGGAACAGGCTTCATTTTGGGACTGGAGGGAGGTTCATCCATGTAGAAGTCAGGAGGTGCTGAATATCTGTTATTGTTAGGTGTCTTGAAAGTTACTTCATCCTTTGTGCTAACGACAGAGAACCTGCCAATAGTTGTGATTGGAGAGCCCTCTGCTGGCGCACCAAGGTTATTGTAGTCAGGCTCAGTTGTCTTGCTCTCTCGAAAGTCTAAACCATGCACCCCATTCACCAGAGGGGCCTGTGCCGGACTGTTTGTGCATTTGGTGCTTGGACAGATACTCTTCTTGCTTCGGTCGAGTCTCCTTATGATGATATCTGGAGGGGTAGGAATAATCTAAAAACAAAAAAAAGGCAAAAGTTGTCAATTGTTTGAGTGTACAAATTTTCTAAAAATAACGTATCAAATTAAATTATTAATTTTAGAAATGCAGGTCCATACAAAAAGCAGCATTTTGAAATATGAACTCATTAATATGAGAATATATCTTTTTTTTAAATCTACCTGAAACCTGCTCTTTGCTGTGCTGGTTGGTGTACTAGCGGCAAAGTTCAGAAGAAACTCTCCTCTACTTGTACTGTCAAATGACCCTGAAAGGAAAAAAAAAAAAAAAAAAAGGATATGTTACTGAAAAGGTCAAAAACTAACAAACATTCCTGGCCACCTCTCAGAAATCCTAAAAAAGAGAACATTTACCTTAAAATGAACAGAATTAAATTAGATCTGGACAAGCAAAAATAAAACGGATATTTATGGAACAGGTAGTTTCATTTGGGGTATTTTGCTGAGCTTGCAGAGTAACCTGGCAGCCATTAGCGGTCATCAGCTTTCACTAGGAATCACAGCTTTGAGGAGTAAAATAACATTAAACAAAAATACGCAGAACTATCCATTAGAAGCCTTAACCTAGAAATTGTTGACCAAGTGTAAAAACATACCAACTGTCGAAATTACATTGATGAACCACCAGCCAGACTGCAAATACACAAGATATACACAAGTGTGTCTGTTTGGCTCAGGACAGTAATAATTTTTCTACTTGGGTAACCTCCAATTAATACAAATATTTTTGTTGCCAAGGAGATTAATGAAATTGTATTTTTGGATCTTTGTAAATCAATATACATTTAACTCCCCCCAAAGATGCAATTATTTAATAGGAGTGAAGTAAAGCCTACCTTTTTTCCAGGGTATGTCAGTTTCATTACCACAGCTCAAGCTGTCATTTCTTTCTGGAATTTGAGGCTGGGAGAGAAAAAAAAAAAAAAAAAATGTTTTAAAAAGTTACAATTTTTCGCTAAGGAATACATTTACAAATGTCTTTCACCCTAGCCTGCAAAAGGCTAACTTTGCTTCTGTGAATGTGACGCAGAGATACTAAAAGACCTTGCCTCAAACACACTGGCAAACGCAAACCAAATTTAATTGCCATGCTGGCCATGGAAGCGTAGCCCCACCATCCCTATATAGTCAGTTCAAGGGTGCTTTACTCAAGGGAAGCTCAGGTTAATACTATAACCCCAACCACTGAGCATGAAAAAATAGCATCTGTGCAATGTATGTGACCTGCCATTTAACAGTACCGATATAGAACACAGACACCTTGAAGGGAAATGTATTGATCTGCCTACCCAGATGCGACTACTGTGGATCCCTAGATAACCTTACGGGATAGCAGTGGTTTAATTTGCCTTTATACTTTGGTATTTGTTTTGCAACCTACAGTAAGGGTACATGCCAAACAATATTAGGAGTTCCAAAGGTTACACTATTTCACAATTCAGATTTAGCATCACGAGGCTAATAGAGCTCTGCACTGCTTTCTAGGCTATTCTGTGACTTTACAGAATAGGAGGGTCTTTTCTCAAGTAATTTCGAAAAACAGTATACACATCACAACAGTCGTGTACACAACACTTTTTTTTATAAACAAAACAAACTATATAATATCAATTTAATTTCTAGAGTGCCTTTCACGGCCAAAAAATAGAACTTGCCATCTGTTCACGAAATGCAGATCGTGGCGACACATAGTTACAAGTCACTGTACTGGCAGGCGCTGTCTGGATGACACCCTTCACAGGTAGTTCTGATGTACACAGAGGATGATTCAACACTTCATCAGGAAACGACATCTGATTGCCAGCTGTGTCAGGGATTCCTGATGGCATATTTTCAATTTCAGCTAGCATACTTTCAGTAATAGGAGGAGAGTGAATATATTCAGCACCAGAACCACCAGGGGTTTCAGATGTACCTGCTGAGCACGTAGGAACGTACTCTTGATATAGCAAAGTGCGTAGTTTTTCATCCAATGTCTTGATTGTGTTGTCCACAAACTCCACCCTTGGCGGGCCTTCCCCATCAGACTCCATCAGAGAAGTCTGTGGAGTGCTAGACAGCCCAGAAGCGGATGCTTGCTGTTGCAGATACTGTTGAGGAGCTTGAGCTGGGCTTTGAGGCTGAGAAGATGCCGTTGTTCCAGTAGCTCCAACGGTTTCCTGCATCTGGGCTGCAAAAGGCTGCTGCAATACCACAGACTGCTGAGCTGATTCAGCCACGCAAGCTGGTGGGTGGGCTAAAATTTGGTCCAAGACAGGGAAAGGTGGGGACATGGCCCTATATGCAGAAGTAATTTCCAATGAAGGTGGCACGATGGGGCAGCAGGGGAGATCGGCAACAGAAGCAGCACAAGCAATTTCAGCAACTTGCTGCACAGCCTGCAAGGGCGAGAGTGAACTAAAAAGCTCCTCAATTGGAACTGAGCTCAGAATTTCATTCAGAGGTCCATTGGTCATTACAGGTTGAGTCTGTTGGATTTCTGGCTCTCCTGTACTCCCACACGGATCCTTAACTTGGGCACCAGTTATTGATGGCAAAGCAGCAGATTGAACAATTGATTGAGCTGATAAAGTTGTTGAGGGGGCGACAACAACAGGGCCTGTAGCCAAAGGAGGGGGTGTGCTGCGATGGCCATCTGAGACATCAAAGTGAGTCTGAGCTACTGTAGCAGACAAGTGCACTGCCAGAGTACTGATCTCCTTTTCTGGCTCTGAAAATACAATAAATAAAAAAAAAGGAGAACAGTATAATTATGGAACTCTGTTAAAGTATAGCACATTTAAAAGCCTTAGGAAATTCATCAGACCATCTTTCTTTATTAGAAATGAACATATGCATCTCACTGAAGCAGAATGGAAGCTTGGCAGGGCGTGGTTACATAACCATTCTTTTCTCTGTCCTATACAGAACGTGGAAGTATACCCTCAGGATTGTTCCTCTTGGCAAAATGATCAACATGTAAAATTTATTTCTGTATCTACTTTGTTGTAGCCAAAAAAATCCCCCAAAAAAGAGATGATTTCTATTAAAAACATTTTATGCAAAGCATTTTGTAATTTAATAAAAAAAAAAAAAGGAAACACTAAAATTCATATATTTTGATCTCAAGTCAACTATTAAACCCTTTGCTATTGCATTTTAGTAAAAACTAGTATTTTAATTACAATCCGTACGCTTTTTTTATTGCAGCAATTTACCTTGAGCAGTTGCAGGCTGTGCTGTTGAAGCAGATGAAGTGCTCGTCTTTACCTCAGGTGTGGGCGTTTCATCCACTGGGCATATAATAAACCACCGTCTGCCAGTATGAAGCACTGTCAAGAGGAATAAAATAAAATAAATCACTACCGTAAGACAGCTTTTTTTTTTTTTTAAACCTATTTCCCTCTACTTGGTTATTTTTTCTCTGGTTCTATAGTTGCAAGCAAGGCAACTAGTTAACCCTTACCATTCTGCTGATAAACAGGCTGGCTGCCCCGCGACTGCAGATCTGTTGAAACCTTAAAATAAAAAAAATAAATTTATATATATATATATATATATATATATATATATATATATATATATATATATATATATATATATATATACACAAAATCTCTATTTTAAAATGATTATAATGTCAATATTTTATATATCAAGAATGGGTTGGGACTACTAAACTGTTCATTTAAAATGTCAGAACGTTTTGAGACACACATTGCTATGGAACTTTGCTGCAGTTGCACAGAGCCGTTTAATATTTTGTAGTACAATGGTACAGACTGCAATATACAAGAGTAGTTAAAGCTCCATCAGCTCTTTCACGGTTTCAAGTAATAATGATTTCAGATCACACAAGACTCCCAGGCTATATCGGCGAGGGCCATAACTTAGTTCCAGCAGTATACGTGTCCAAGCTAGGCTGTAAAGGGAGAACCTAGCTGATTTAATAGGGCTCTGCCATCAGACACACACCACAAGGGAGCTCTCAGCTACTAAGAGAAACACTAATGGGAATGGTAGAAATAATAAGAAACTGAAAAATGACATCCTTTAAAAAGGCATTTTTGGAACAACCTTGTGAATTATTGTGCCCAAAGAAATCCAAATAAAACACTGATTTTTAGACACATGTTCTCTGGAATTTAGCAACAATGTTTTCTTTTGTAAAATATGTCCTCACCTCTCCCATTTCTAACACAACGGTATGTCCTTGTTGTGGACTTGTTCCTTGATCAGAACTTCTTTCTCCTTCTGTATCCTCACTCAGCATATCCTCAGCTTTATCAATGATATCTTTCAGTTGCTCAATAAATGTCTCTTTTTCGGTCTGCAAGATGAAGTCATTCTCGACCTACAAAAAGTGGGGGAAAAAAAGCACTTGATACACAGCATTTCCCCTTGTACACCAAATAGACAGGCAGGGATATGTAAAAGTTGTGTAAAAAACCCAATTGTGATGACTACATAGTTCGGTAGTTCCGTCATTTATTTTAGTTCACACACTACTGCCTATATTGTGGCTTAGAAAACAGCATCTTAGTTGCCAATTATTTTTGGCATAATCTTAAACAACTCCTTCCTACATAAGGCAGTTTAAAAAAAAAAAAAAAAAAAAGGTGGGTCTTTTAAAAACACAATGTTGACCCGGAATGTAGATTCAAACAAAACCTCATACAGTAGCTGATCAATTCTGAATGATTTGTGATCATTTAAGAAAATCTGACTCAAAGTTAGAAGCCCTCAAGAATCTCCAACATATTTACCTTTAAACTATACTTTGTCATTAGAGCAAAACTTACCATGTAAATTGCTATTTCTTCAGGAGCATCCCCATCTAAATCAAACTTGAATGTTACCATTTTATGATTGTGTGTCTCCAGCTGGCACTCTACCATCTTATCTCCAGTGTTACAGACCTATTGGAAGATCAATAATTCAGCAATGAAAGAAATGAGATATATAAACATGCTTAAGTCAAATAATTAAAATGTACCTATTTTTTGTGGAGAGTTTGTAATTATTTTTAGATCAGTATTAGCTATACTGTAGATTATTTTGCTCCATATATTGCGTACTCACATTTAGAATGGTTAGTTTGGGTTTGCTTGTTTTTTCTTGACGGGAGCGAGTTCTCGTTGACCTTCTGTGATGTTTTCTTGACTTTCCTTCTTGCTTTCCACCACCTTGAATTCCTTCATAGCCATCACTCATCTCTTTACCTGACGCAGCATCAGAATTCACACTAACGAAAAAGGAAATGAAAAAAGAATGACACCCTGCCAACTGTGAAGATGATGGGCTTAACATTTTATTTTAAGAACTGCCGTGGGACAATTACACAAATATGTGCCCTTTTGCTAGCATGCCTTTGAGGTAATTAATATCATAAATCAACAGCAACAACCTTGGGTGTGACTGTAGCTTACTTCCACAACTTCTGTGTTGAGTAACCCAGAGGTATTCAAGTTGTATACAGGTAACAAAAGTAAATGTGACTGAAAAGGCTTACCTGTCATAGCAGCAACTGTGTAGTGGTAGCTGTTTCTCTGGTATGGGCTCCTGCGTGTATATTAAACAAATATCTTCAATATATTTTGAAAGACAAAAGAATAAGCAATTACACACACACACACACACACAATAGCTCTTGGTAATATGGTTAATTTATTTTTAAAAAATTTTAAAAAATGAAATGCTCATGAAAGGCTACTGTAGATGCCTGGTCCTCAAAGGGTTAGGGCCTGTTTTGCAATGGGTAATGGAGAAGGGAAGTGTCACAAGAGTTTAAAAGGAAATGATAAAAAATAAATAAATCAAACAGGAACCCTATTAACACCTACAGCCTCATTACAAAAATTAAAGAATGTTTGCACCTCTTCACAAACGTCTGCTGCAGGCTGGGCAGGTGCAGTCATCCTGGTTTGCTGACTCAACGGTTGGGTTATGTTTGTAGGGGCAGCTGTTGCGGTCTGCTTGCCAGTGGGATGCAGAACCTGCTCCACTCCAGCTGGTGCAGACATCATTTCCGGCAAAGGTGGGGACACGATTGGAGCCTGGGTAGTTCTTACGGGTGTCTGAAAATGTGTCTCTGCTTGCATTCCCAAATCAAAAGAATACTGAGTGGACATCTGTCCAGCATTCATCTAAAAGAAGATAGATAAAAAATAAAATAAAAAAATCATGCCATTTTGCCTTTTAAGTAAACCCTACATAATTCCAGGCAATGTCTGACTTCTAACATGGGGCAGCAATAGTTACCTGCCCGGAATGCTCAGCTTCAGGAATAGCTTGCTCTGGAAGTGGAATTAAATTCTGCTGAACAGACTGCTGTAGCAAAGGAAGCTGCTGATGCTGCCGAGACACTGTCTGTGCTATTTGAATAGGTTGCAAGGGTGGAACCTCAGCCTGAATCATTTGCTGTAAGGGAGACATCTGCTGCTGCTGGGTTAGTTGGTGCATTTGCTGCCGAGCTGGCAAAACTGAATCACCAAAGAAACCCATATCAAGCAAAGACACTGGTGCAGGCAATCCTTGGCATGGCAAGACCACAGATTCAGAGGTTTGAGTCAGGTTTCCCACCTGCATGGCAGGAGCCACTTTAGTTGTAGACAGAGACACAGTAGGGTTCACTGAAGGAGGATCTACTGTTTTGCCAGGCGAGAAATAAGAGGCTGGCACAGTGGGAACGTTGGAGAAATCAGGGCGAGAAGGAACAAAAGTGTCACATCCAGAAAGGGGAGTTGCAGGGGGAATAACAGGAAACTGCCAAGGGAAAGAAGAAAAGAGTGAGACGAAAGAAAACAAAAGCTGGTCGGGATACAAGAGTGTAACGTTCAAAGAAGTAGTGCTTTCTGTAACTTGACAATTGTTAATATTTTTACCTGCTAAAATTTGTCATTGTAATTAATTGTCCAATATACCCCCCTCCCCCCCCTCAAAATGCCAGTAATTTACTTTAAAAAAAGAAATTCAGGAGCACAAGCAACTGTCTTTTATAACTAGACATAATACAAACATAGGTTAGTTTAAGCATATAAAACAAATAACGCTACCAGCTTCACTGGTGCACGGCTGCTCGGAAAGGCACTCAAGAGTGAATGTCTCAAAACACCAATATATTACATTCATTTAAGACAAATCACTTCTAAGGGTTTCATAAACACCACTGCAGAGACATTTAGTAAAGGTGGCATTTTTAACATTGCAGTTAAACATCTGTGTGAAAAAGCGAAGCCGATTGATTTGTACTGTTTCAGTTCTTCATTATGTTTTTAAAAAACAAAATACACAATAAAATCACCTAATAGTATGTCAATTGATGACCTTTAGTACCCCCAAGTGATGTCAAGAAAAGCAGAATTTATCTCAAACAATATTTGGTATTATAGAGCTGGGATAACATGTACCTGTGTGGGGGGCGTGGAGATGTGAAGTGGCTTCATGTCAGAAACCTGCTGTTGGAGATTCGGCATTGCTGCAAGATGCTGCTGCAGAGAGAAATAACAGATGTTAGAATGTAGTGTTTTTAGACTTGAACTAGTGGCGACTCCAGGATTGTGGAAGAGGGGATGCGAAGTGGTGGCAGACGGATGGGCTCGGGTGGCCCATCCATCTTTTTTTTTTTTTTTTTTTTTTTTTAAAGTCTAAGGGGAGGGAGATCCATGGAAGATAAAGTAATAATCTGCAGAACATTCATAATTTTTTGTTTTTAGTAAACTCAATTGCTAAAGGTGACTCGCAATGTAATATTATATACTCTGTGCCAATAAAATTAGTCAAGAGATACAAATTGTTACCATAGATTATTTTACTGTACACAGCACACAGACAGGGAGAATGTCACACACATAATATAATATCATGAAAGAAACATGTGGGGGGTGGGAACCCAGCCTGGATATGGACAAAAAAATATTTCTGCATGACTTAGTGTAACGTATACAATAAAAACTAATATCAATTAAAAGGTAAACTTTTAAAATAATTTCACCTTACAGTTAACCAGAATTTCACACAGATACTTCACAGATTTTCGCTTTTATCTTAAATTCCAGTCTTCACCTTTCAACTTCATGGACGTCACAAAAATAACCAAAACAGAATATTTAAATACATACTACTGCAGAAAAGCAAATGAGCTAATTTACAGAAAAGCTTGCATTAAATTAAAATGCATAAAAATAGAATTAAAAAAAAACATAACATCTACCTGGGACTGGAATGTTGCAGTGTAGAAATAGCTTTGGAACTACGAGAAATAAAAACAGGAGTGAAAGAAAACTAGAAAATTAACAAAAAAAAGAACACCGGTTTACAGAGACTGTATTCCTTTTCA
Source organism: Acipenser ruthenus (assembly GCF_902713425.1). Classification (NCBI taxonomy): domain Eukaryota; kingdom Metazoa; phylum Chordata; class Actinopteri; order Acipenseriformes; family Acipenseridae; genus Acipenser; species Acipenser ruthenus. The sequence continues at coordinate 26,028,275 of NC_081213.1, forward strand.
TAAAAAATTATGAAACATGTAAAGCATGCCCACAATATCAACCCCCCCCCAAAACTACTTGGAGGAAAACCAACACCACACCATAGCCCTTCAAGTCAGAATGTGTATAATGTATGTCATAAAAATAAAACTCTGTATCACGGACATGACCAGTGGTTAAAACACTGCTGTGAGATGGTTAATTTTTACAGGACAAAGCCAGTGATAGAACTTGTCAAAGGATAATGGGGGGGGAGGAAGCTGTGTACCAACTGTAAAGAAAGCATCTTAAAGTGCGTAGTCTAAATTACTCATATGACCAGAGGCTAAAATAAATGTGGCTGTGAAACAATTTTTTTTATTTTATTTTTATCCTCCCCCCACCCCCCCAATAAGGAACTCAATTAGTTCCAATGGGTCGCAGCAATTCACGGCATTGGCCATATGATGCGATTTATTTTGCCCAACCAAAATCAAAATGTGTTTTTATTTTCAAAACATGAAAAGGGGTAGCTGTATTTAAAAACATAAAAAAAAAACACACAACAACCATACAGATCCTGTCCTGCCAAGTCTGGTAACCTTTATAAAGATATTTTAGTCCGACAGGGGGTGCTCTGCTGTGCGGTTCTAGTCCTTACAGTAAATACTCTGCATGAATGTATTTAGTGTATACGTTTGTTTGAATGTAGGTGCTAGTGTTTGGAATGGGAAGGGAAGCAAAGCAATTATTTAAAAAGAATGCAGCAGTGGAATACTGCCTCATTAAAATGAAGAAACAGATTTGTTACTGAATACTCTATTACCATCTGCATTGGAGTGAATGTGCTGCTCGCTCACCTGCTGGGTTGGAGGCATGGTCTGCGATGGGGCATGCTGCACTGTGGGGATTGCAGTTGGCTGTAGAACAGGGAATGGCTGTGTTGGCTGCTGGTAAAGCTGCTGGGACTGCTGAGAGAGGGCAGCAGCTGGGTTCTGGATCATGGAAAAGCCAGGCTGAAACACAACCGCAATGTTAAGTACATGTCAATCTTAATCCTGTCCTATTTGGTTACGAGGGAGGAATCACAATACATTTTAAATATGTAACAAGGTAAAAAAAATCCTTCAAATTGTGAAAAGTAAAACATTGAATTTGTATTTTTGGTTGACAAATTAAAAGGTTAACATACATTTTTTTTTTTTTTTTTTTTTTTTTTTAGCAAAAACAAGTAGAAGCAGCCATAACAATGTTGGGTATTACTTAAAAGGTATTTGAACAACCTCTGTTCTTTTTGTAATATGCCTTTATCTAAATATTAATCAGAAACAACATGTTATGTAAATAACAAACACACAAAAATATCTACATTTGTATCCTTTTAGAAATACACACAAGGGATAACAGGCTGAGCATCATAACACAAAGGATCTGCAGGGGTATTTATAAATGGTGTCTGGTATGACATTGCTGGAGTTAAGGCACTTTTCAATCAGGATCAATCGGATCAGTGTAAGGAAAGGTTATTTCAGTGGGACCAAGCGAGGCTTTCCAATTACTGTCAATCCTCTGTGGAAAAATCTACATTTATTGTTACAGTCCATCAATCTGGTGAATTGAGGTCTCTTGTACCAGAGAAATGAGAAGGGATGTGCATGGGAAAGTTCCATTCAGTAAAAGCGGTGAAAATCGCATCCAGGAAATATAGGAAAAATCACGTTGGAGGCTGCTTGGTATGCAATTTCAAAAGCAAAAAAAAAAAAAAGATTTAAAAAACAGAAAAAAATGGGGAGGCAAAACAGGGGAGGAGAAAACAGAGTTTGGCCCATGCAATTAGCTTGTACACCTCATATGTAAACACTCTAAGAGGTACTTCATCCACAGGGACAACAGGTGAGGGCAAAGTGAAGAGCAAGCTTCTTTATCTAACCTACCATATTACTGTGTCTGTTTTCAATAGCTGCGGTACCCCTGCTGTTCTGTGCAGCTGGAGGCATTGGTTTGGCCTTTTCACTCTGCACACTGCTCCCACAGTAGCCCTTCTCTTGCTGCTTTGGAACTGCATGCACAGCAGCCTCTCCACGGCTACAAGAAGGCTGATACGATCCTCTTTCAGTAGGCTTTGGGGCTCGAAGAAAAGACACGCTAGTCTTTCGGCTAATTATGTGATGTAAAGATTCATGCAATAATGAAAGGTCTGAAATGTCTGCACTGGTCCGTCTTCTAGCCAACAGAGGCAAAGGACAGGCTGCTGTTGGTTTATTACAGATGCAAGGTGGAAGCGAGTGAGGTGAAACGATTGCAGTGTGCTTGAAATCTGCTCTAGACCTTAGCAGTAGTGCCACACAAGCCTGACAATACTGAGGTTTTTGCATCAACAGCTGGATGGGATGCATGTGGAGATCCAATTCACAGAGCTTTCGCTCAGCTGCTTCCCCAGGATTTCTATTCTGGGATGAGTTTTCCCTGGCTTGTGCAGAACAAGATAGTAAGGAAGTGGCAAGTACTGTGGTTGCCGAAGAGGATGCCACTGCAGAATCACTGTGACGGCGAGAATCTGGCAGCTTTGAGTTGAGGTGCAGGAGGAAAAAAGGATTTAAAAGCGAAAAACTATTTACATTTCCAGAAAGGGCTTCAGGAAGACTCTTGCCTATTGAACGTTCACTTGTCAATTTCAGAGCTGCCCTACCCAAGGGAGGCAATCCTTGCTGAGCAGAGTTTGATTGTCTGAAAAAAGGATGCAGGCTGCTACTGCATTTTGGTGCATTAATTAGAGAGGTGCTTCCGCAACTGTGTGCAAAGTTCATTCCTTGCACGGTGCTAGAGCCAAGCGCAAAGGAAACTTGACCCTCAGAACAATCAGAGGAAACATCTGACAAAAAAAGCTCCTGGACTATGGCGGGGACACTAGAATGTGTGTTTTGATAGCGAAATACAAATACATGTTAAAAATAATTAATTTGGAGGTCGAGACCAACATCTGTACCTCCAATTCAAAAATTAAGTTAAATCTATAAAATGAACTACATTTAACAGTGTTCTTAACTTTCGGATTTCTCTAGTTAAGCAGTATTTTACACAAAGGGCTTAAGTACTGTTTTCAGTGGTAACACTTGGAACAAAAAACAGGCTTCATGCATTAATGTATGATGAGGCTAAAGTTTTACTTTAAGGTTCAACCTGGGCACACTGGGTTTTTTATGGTTTTTTTTTTGTTTGTTTGTTTTTTTAACAATTATTTTTATTCATTTTCCAATTCTCCCAATTTGGAATGTCCAATTATTCAACCTGGCTCACCGCTGCAACCACCAAAACTAACTTGGGAGAGATGAAGAGGAGCACTCGCGTCCTCCGAAATGAGTGCCGTCAGCCATCTGCTTTTTTTCAATCTGCAAGCCCGCCGTGCAGCCATATCCAGAACTTACAACGTCGGAGGACCAAGCAGTTCTGAATTGCGCACAGGCTGGCCTGCAGGCGCCAGGCCAGTCACAGGGGTCGCTGGTGTGTGGTGAGCCAAGGACTCCCCAGCTGACCTAACCTCTACCCCAACCTGGGAACATTGTTGTTGTTTCTTTCTAACTTCAACTTTCTACCCTCCCTACCACCACAGCTAGCTCCACAATGAATAATAAAACGTCAGTATACATTATGAACTCTTTCCATCACATTGTTATCAAATGGCTGGGGTATCAAATTCTGCAATCTATTCTGACAGTGTTAAATGTGGGTCAGTATCATATTCTCTACTACTCACTGCTGGAGGCTGTGGATAGGACCCCAGCTGCGGCTGCTGTTGGTGGTGGTGGTGCTGCAGACTGGGGGGAGGGCCCTGGGTGTCACTCAGGGGTGGGCTGCAGACCTGCTGCACAGCACAGGGGATGGGGTCCAGGTGAGATGGGTAGATGACACTCTGCTGGCTGCTCTGAGAGTCCGAGTACACTGTCAAACCCAGGCCACTGTCGAATGTACTGTCAGCTAGAAGCAAAGGAGACAGGTCTAAGAAAACACAGATGCCTCCAATTCCTAAAAGGATAGGTATACTGTCAAACATACATGTGCTAATATGAAAGTACAAGCTAGGCCTTCTATTCTGGGGGGACGGGGGACGGACCCTATGTACTTATTCATTTAATAATGCACCTGGTGCAGAGCATCCCACTCCCCACATATCATCCACATGCAGTACGAATTTGCACGCGTTACTTTGAAGATCACATGAAAGCCGGGCCCCAGGAGATTCACAAGGCTTTTAAAATACACATTAGCATGCAAATGGTGTCCAGCAACGATACGTCAGGCTGAAGTGATAAAGCCCGGCGTGAATAAATTACATCTAGTGGGTTGTAAGGCAAAATGCCAAGCTGATGCATGCACCAACAATGGAATAAAATCCTCCAGCACTCTCTAAAAATGACAGCTCAGCTCAATTATTTCTGCTCTCTGTGGGGTCTTTGCGCTGTTTCAATGAAATCCACCCGGTAAGTACATACATATTGACACACACATGTTCATGATCATGATCAATTCACTGTAAAGCTATATTCTGAAAGACTAATGCTTCCTAAAAACAGCCTTTTGTTCTGAAATCATTATCAACCATTAAAGTGGACAAGACAACACATGTTTTGATATGCAAATGGTTAAAAAGAAGAATATGAGGTCACCAACAAATAAAGTATTTTTATGCATTGATTTTTAAGCAACTACAGATTTTGCTACTACTATTGGAACAAGCATTATTACTCTGTAGCCAGAAACCAATACAGCTTACTTATAGCCTAGGTTGTATCATTTTCAATCTTGCCTTTCTAAGCACTTTCACTGACAACAAGTAGAACATAAAAATGATCCATAACTCATTGTGATCCCTTGATTCAAACCAGGGCTGTCGCTTCCATCCAACCTTAATACTTTGTAGACTGACAAACACAGAGAAATAACCGTATTTGTACATGCAAATGGGATACGCAACTAGGAAGCAATTCATATTAAAAGTCTTCTATTACACTGCAGTGTCGTGGAGGTTTTTCATTCCTTGTGTAATTCAGATGAGGATGCATCATTTAAAAGCACGGTTTGTTCTTACATGTAACAGATGTGGCACTGGCAGGAAGATTCAGATGGTGGGGATACTGGTCTGCTTCTGGCTCCTCAGGCTCCAAGACGACTGGCTGTCCCACTTGAAGAACGCCTACAACTGGGATCAGCAGTTGTGCTTGTTGGGCTTTCTGCTTCTCTAAGCCATCGCCATCTCGGTGCTCCTTGTTTACCTGCAACAGAACTGTTCTTTCCCTTTTCCATTTGATTAATGCCACCCTGTCCTTTATAGACTTTCCAACAATCTTGATATCACTTTCATGAAAGAATCCAGACTCAATCTGGAAAAAAAAAAGATTTTTTGTTTTATTAGGTCTTGGCTGCACATTTAAGATAAAAAGCACAACCAAGCTCTTCAGCAACGAATTATAGCAGCAGTCTTTAAATGGAAATCTGAACAATGACACATGACTTTACATCCCATCCTCACTGCCTTACAAATAAGGACACTATTTCAGGGTCAAAACTAAAATGCTAATGCACAGGTATGCACACACACTTTGAAATGTTGCTGTGGAACAAAACATTCCTAACAATGAACGATGCAGTTATTCAAGGGCTGTCGCCCGACACCTGCTTCTTTACTGCCGAGTAAGCTTGCTCTATACAATTCAAGCCAACGTGGATTTTCTGTCGGATTCACCTTAAACAGCATCACACCAATTTGAAATGTCAATAAATTAGGCTTCCCAGTTCATATTGTCTTTGTAACATCCTGTCAATGGGCTTTAGGCAAATGTTTTTGCTCCAGTTCAAAATTTGAACCTTCCATTTAACATTTATTTATTATTATTATTTCTAGTTTTTAAACACAGTCTCCTGCCACCACACTCAACAACTGAAAAAAAGTGTTGGTTAATAAATAAAGTTTATTTCAGATCAAATCTTGGCCAGCTGGCATTTAAAAAAAAAAAAAAAAGACAGCTGTCTGGTCAGCTAATCAATATTTTTTTCAATTAAGACATTTAAAAATTACATAACTTCTAATCATTTGAGCACATTGAACAAAAGTTCTGGATTACTTCCATGATGGTTTATATGTTATATTCGTTTGTAAACTGTACTGTATTTATTCTGCACAGATGGATTTCCAGGTTCTTTCACAATTATCTGAGCCGTATTGCAAATAAAAAAGGACATACCATTTCCTGAGCTACATCCTCAGGAACTTCATTCTCCAGATCAAAAGTAAATTCAATGGCCCCGTTGTCTTTGTATTTCGTTTTGAGTTTCTTGGGATCTTCAACCCACAATTTCAAGGCAATTGAGGACTTCTTGCCATCATCTTCCTCTGCGAGTTCAACCCTCACCCCTGTGTCCTCCGCAAAGAAGGCATGATTTAGAAGATCTTTTATCGAGTACCTGCAAAACAATCCACCATGTCAGAGTCCAAATTACTAGGGATGTGCAAACAAACCAAAACTTAGAACTTGAAAATCGGTTTCAAAGCTCTTTTCAAAATATCCACTTCAGTGCACCAAGGTTTGAGTTCTGTCCTCTAAATCACTTCTGTTCTGTACCGCATCATGGATTATTGCTGTGATACCTGTTTGGCAATGTCAGCAATAATCCTTACACTATCAGTGCACTAAAAACGGACATGTAAACAGTTGTCCGGATGTTAGTAATGAAAAGGAAAATTACAGGTACGTTATTTAAACAGTTGCAGCAACATGTGAGGACATGTAATGCTATATTTTTCAGAACCCTGCAACCTACTCTCCAATATATATATTTTTTTATTTAGTAAAATCGCCAATTATTTTATTATTTCCTCCCAATTTGGCATATCCAATGGACAAACTTTCAGCTAAAGAAAAAAAAAGGCATTATATCAAGATAAAAATGTTGGCAATTACTCAGAGATGGAGTAGCAGAGACACTAGCCACACTATTAATGCTGAAAACTGATATTTCAACTACCATGCGCATAACCATTTGCTCTGTACATAGACTCAAGGGCACACTCCACGCCCAAGTACATTTTTTTTCTAAGGTTGTAGTAACCTTTCAATCAAAGGCTTTTGTGCTGCACGAGAATACGGTGGTGTTTGTTCATTGTTCAGTTTCAAACAAACCTTTCTTCTTTTTTTTGGCAGATGCATTCTCCAATAATTTCCTTGATTTCCGGATCAGTAACCTTGTTGTAGCTTGCTGGCTTCACACCCTGAAATAAAAACAGAAATAAGTTTCTGTGGGATACATAGTTTATCACGAATTCCACCCAACTAGAACAAACAAGAAACTGTAAAAAAATAAACAAACATTGTGTCAAAATTATCATTTAGGAACTATAGCCTAAATATTTTACAAAGTACAGCAAGCTTAGTAACTTTTAAAATAAAATGCCAATTCGGCAATTCATTTTCCAGTTGCGTTTGAACTGTATTTCACAGCAAAGAGTAAAAACGGAAAAGCCTTAAATTATTCTTCCCCTCATTTTTCACTTATCTATCGAAAACAGGTAAATACATGCTTGAAAATGCAAAAATCACCTGTTTAATTTTCTGACCACAAAGTTTAATACACCAAAAAAAACCAATGAGTAAGCAGAATTCTTAATATTGTAATTAAAACCACATGATTCTATCCTAAAACCTATAGGATGCTCTCACTATGAGATCTTATGAATTTCCTGGATACAGTAAAATGACAACTGAGGGGAAGAGGAAAATTTCACACAGCTCGATAAATAAATTAAATTAAACCACAACCTGTATAGGAATATTAAAATTAAGGTGACCAATGTTAGCTGAATACAACATTAACTTGACAAATGGTCTTCCTCTTTAGTACAGTGTATTTGGATTGTAGCAGTCGTAAAAATGAATGTTTACTTGGAATGTGTAGCATTACTCTAAAAACCACACTCCAGAATACAAACCTTCTAACCATAAGGCATTTAAATCCATCTGCTTGTTCACAAGTTATTGCATGGCAATTGTTATTTTTTTTTTTTTTTTTTTTTAAATGTTAGGAGAAAATGGAAATAGGTGGTTGACTAAACAGAATGCCTCCAATCCCGACTGGATAAACACAATGTAAAGTATTAGAGATTATTTTGTTTTTACACGAGAATACACATTAGTAATTCCTGTGGTACTATTACAGTACTTGTTTTTTTTAATCTTAGTTTTGCTCAAGTAGTGCTACGAGAATCTATAGGAAGCATTTTCAGAATTGCCATGCTCGGGCAAAGCATAAACCCCTTTCTACTTTAAAGTCCCTGCTCAACTACAAAACCGGAGAATCAACTTTTTTTTTTTTTTTTACTGATTTGTGAGACCAAGAAAAATTAGTAAAGCGAGAAGACATGTGCATATTTCTCTTCTGTCAAACAGTGTTTAATAATGTAGTTGTAACTCCTTGGGGAGTCAAGTACTGCAGATCATCTTGCTAGAAAAGGTGTCAGCTGCAGAAGTCAAGCAATCTGTTTTAGATGCATGTTTGGCTCTACTTTAAGGGTAGAAAAAGGTAAAATGTAAACCCATGTCAGTAATCCACTATATATACTTTGCCAGACAGTAAATAAGGATTAATCAGAAGGATTACTAAAATAAAAATGTCTTAAGAATTCAGAAGATATTTTTTGTGGTAAGCAAAACCTTGTCAAATCACAAAAAAAGGAGAGAATCTAAATTTTTATACAGTAAATGTTTCTTTTAGCTTCCATCCTTAGTTAAACTCTAGGATTGTGATCAAAATATTCCCCAAAATGGTTAACTTAATGAGGATGGACACAATGCCGAGTAAGCAAAGGTTTACACCACTTTTTCCTAAAGAGATTTTAAGCCTGTGACCTTGGTACAATCCTGATGACAATTGGTTACATCAGGTGCAAACAGACCTCAAAATGTCAGCCTGTCCCTTAAGGACACATCCCCGTCATCAGGACACAGCAGCAGCACTGAGAGAGACCCATCTTTGTGCATTCAAAATGTTCCCTAGTGGAGGAACACTGCATGCTAGAGGGCACAACGAATTCTTGACAGATCTAGGGTACCGATTGAAACTAACAAACACTTGAGCATTCACCTTCATATTGTAAAAGGAATGTCACATACAGTATGTGTTCTTTACACTTTGAAACCCCTATCTAATACTCACCTGAAAAAGTCTTCATTCTAACAGTGCTGGTTCCTAGACAAGTTTTCCCTGTTTGTATAACAGAATCCGTCTTTCTTTACTAACTGACCCTTTCCCCAAACCACCTTCTTTGGAGTAAAGAGCAAACATCTACAGGACTACTGTAAACAAATCATTACCCATAACAATTATATTTCGGATGTGCCACAGGACTAATTTTGCAGTTGACTTCTTTCTGGGGAAATTGTGTAATTTAATATGGGTGATGAATCTGCTTTTCCAGTTAAAACTAATTTACATATTTCTTCATGCCAAGTAGAGATTAACATATTTAAACATTTCCAAGGAATTATTACTAAGGCAACAATCCAAGTAACTAATAAACCTTAGAAAAATCCAGTTCCTACTGTACTAATTCCTCAAAACAATTCTGTAATGTTAATGTTTTTTTCCTTTCTAAAAAATTGAACGTCAACAAGTTATACATTTCAGAAAGGTCATCGTATGACTTCCTGCTGTAACTCAACAGTCACTTACCCCAGCCAAATAAGTAGTTTAAGACTGTTGCTCTCTTTGGGAACAAACTAATTATTTCATTGAACTTTCATTTCATAAAACCATTAGCCACACTAAGCTCAGCACATTCCACCTATATTAAATTACTGTTGTAAAAAAAAACTGTGGGGTGTGGTTTAATAGTGCTTGTAAATGTATTTAAATATCATAACCATAACTTTTAATTTAATAACTTTTCATCTTGAATCTAGTTTAAGGTACAGCTGTATATTGTGTGTTTTTATAAGAAAACAAACAACAACAAAAAAAAAAAACACATTTACTGTAGTTCACATCAGAATATAGCTTTACGTTTGTACTTATTTTCCTGTAACAAAGTATTGCAAGTGAATTGATTCCAGCAAAACAAAGTATCTCAATTAACTGCATTTCTGAACTTTTGTAATGGCTTCTTACTCACACTTGTTACTTTTCGGTAAATCTGTGCAGCATTCTGGCACTCCGAGTATGGATATTCAGTGGTAGCCATTTCCAGCATGCACATCCCAAAGGCATACACGTCTACAGATTCATCGTAATGTTCTTCATACATTTCTGGAGCCATAAATTCAGGAGTACCTGGAAAATTTAAAAAGTAGAAAAACACACAAAAAAAGCTAAATTAATGGGTTTTCCTTTACCTAAACTACTAGGAATAATTAAACAAGGGTATCAAGACATTTTTGCATACAGAACTAACACAGCAGGTTCTCAGAATAATAAGACATCAGTAGCAACATTTGTATATCAAATCAAAGGCTTATATGGTTTAATTTACAGTATCGCAATAAACCACTGTTGAACAGGGCAAGCATGGTGGTCATGGTAGAGTGCAGAAATAATCTGAATTCTGCCATAGTCTCAAAATCTAACTGAATAATAAATGCTGAAAATAAAACGCAGTGAAGTTCAGCAAGACATATGCAAACACAATACTTCAGCATATCCACAAAAAAAAAAATAATTATATTTATATATATATATATATATATATATATATATATATACATATATATATATATATATATATATACATATATATATATATATATATATATATTACATATATATATATATATATATATATATATATATATATATATATATACACACACACACAGACGTGCTCAAATTTGTTGGTACCCTTACAGCTCATTGAAATAATGCTTCATTCCTCCTGAAAAGTGATGAAATTAAAAGCTATTTTATCATGTATATTTGCATGCCTTTGGTATGTCATAGAATAAAGCAAAGAAGCTGTGAAAAGAGATGAATTATTGCTTATTCTACAAAGATATTCTAAAATGGCCTGGACACATTTGTTGGTAACCCTTAGAAAAGATAATAAATAATTGGATTATAGTGATATTTCAAACTAATTAGTTTCTTTAATTAGTATCACACATGTCTCCAATCTTGTAATCAGTCATTCAGCCTATTTAAATGGAGAAAAGTAGTCACTGTGCTGTTTGGTATCATTGTGTGCACCACACTGAACATGGACCAGAGAAAGCAAAGGAGAGAGTTGTCTGAGGAGATCAGAAAGAAAATAATAGACAAGCATGGTAAAGGTAAAGGCTACAAGACCATCTCCAAGCAGCTTGATGTTCCTGTGACAACAGTTGCAAATATTATTAAGAAGTTTAAGGTTCATGGAACTGTAGCCAACCTCCCTGGGCGCGGCCGCAAGAGGAAAATCGACCCCAGAGTGAACAGAAGGATAGTGCGAATGGTAGAAAAAGAGCCAAGGATAACTGCCAAAGAGATACAAGCTGAACTCCAAGGTGAAGGTACGTCAGTTTCTGATCGCACCATCCGTCGCTTTTTGAGCGAAAGTGGGCTCCATGGAAGAAGACCCAGGAGGACTCCACTTTTGAAAGAAACATAAAAAAGCCAGACTGGAATTTGCTAAAATGCATATTGACAAGCCACAATCCTTCTGGGAGAATGTCCTTTGGACAGATGAGTCAAAACTGGAGCTTTTTGGCAAGTCACATCAGCTCTATGTTCACAGACGAAAAAATGAAGCTTTCAAAGAAAAGAACACCATACCTACAGTGAAACATGGAGGAGGCTCGGTTATGTTTTGGGGCTGCTTTGCTGCGCCTGGCACAGGGTGCCTTGAATCTGTGCAGGGCACAATGAAATCTCAAGACTATCAAGGCATTCTGGAGCGAAACGTACTGCCCAGTGTCAGAAAGCTCTGTCTCAGTCGCAGGTCATGGGTCCTCCAACAGGATAATGACCCAAAACACACATCTAAAAGCACCCAAGAATGGATAAGAACAAAACATTGGACTATTCGGAAGTGGCCTTCTATGAGTCCTGATCTGAATCCTATTGAACATCTATGGAAAGAGCTGAAACTTGCAGTCTGGAGAAGGCACCCATCAAACCTGAGACAGCTGGAGCAGTTTGCTCAGGAAGAGTGGGCCAAACTACCTGTTAACAGGTGCAGAAGTCTCATTGAGAGCTACAGAAAACGTTTGATTGCAGAGATTGCCTCTAAAGGTTGTGCAACAAAATATTAGGTTAGCGGGCCCATCATTTTTGTCCATGCCATTTTCATTTGTTTTATTATTTACAATATTATGTTGAATAAAAAATCAAAAGCAAAGTCTGATTTCTATTAAATATGGAATAAACAATGGTGGATGCCAATTACTTTTGTCAGTTTCAAGTTATTTCAGAGAAAATTGTGCATTCTTCGTTTTTTGTGGAGGGGTACCAACAAATTTGAGCACGTCTGTATATAAGGGTAGAATTGCCAACTATACAAATTGCCTCCAAGAAAATAGTAAGACGAAAGGGGATGCAAATTACCTATTACACTTTTGGCAAAAGAAGCCCTTTTTAGAGTTGCAAGGCCCAAATCGCCTATTTTCACAGATCCAGTCGGTCCAGTAATAAATATATTATCACATTTCAAGTCTCTGTGAATGATGGGGGGAGTCCTTGTATGGAAGAAGTGCAGGCCTTTCAAAATCTGTCGGCACCAACTACGCAGAACCTTTGGTTTCATCACTTTAAATCTCTTCAAATATCTACAGAAATAAAAAACAAGCAAACAATCAAAACTCACATTTTATTTCTTAATTATAAATTGCTTCAACTTAAATGTTGGAATACAAGACAATTCCCCCAAAGATTTTATAAAATTTTAAAAAAAGAATACTTGCGTTTTTAGAGTTCCAGATGTCATCAGCTCAGTAACCAATACAATACATTTCTTTCCTTTGAGTGAGGATTCCCAGGAGTCATAAAATCGAACAATGTTTGGATGCTGCAAGCCTTTCAACATTTCTGCCTCCTCCTTAAACCTCTGCCGCTCTACCTTTGAGAGTTTGCGGTCCTGTAGGGGAGAAAAAAAAAAAAAGTGTGTCATTTGAAAATATAGCCCCACAGGAGCACAATGTGTGTCTATATTTGTGGAATTAAAAGAATAAATCAAATTGAAAAGGTTAATAAAAACACACATTTGTTTTGAAACAGTTACAGTAGATATTTTCAAAGATTGCGATAGAAGCCAAATTTGATGCTGCTTCCTGGTCAGAAATCACTTCCTGTGCTCTAGCTCAGTTTCATGCCATGGTCAAGCTGTGTTCAGGTCATGTGACCTACTGCACAGAAAGTGATTAGATGCTAGGAAGAAATTATTTTTATAATATAAAATCTGTATGTGAAGAAAATAAAATCAAAAGAATAAATGCACCAATAATAAAGAAGGAAGATGGATTTTAGGTTACATATACTGCAACAATCCTTAAAGCACAAAGCTTAATTGTTTTCATTGCTATTATGTTAAGTATTTAACAGAAGAAAATACCACTGAAAATCCAGCAACTGGTGTAACTCTGCCCATATGCTGTGTGCTATCTTGCTTTGTAAACCTGTTAAAACATTGAAGTGTGAAGATGACATTTACTTTTAGATTTAATTGAGAGGTGGCGGTGCGGAAAGAGAGCTGGACAAACACACAGTGGTATTGTTTTCTACTACAGTCATTGTTTTCATTGTAAGAGCTGTCTCTTGAAGTCTGTTTTACATTCAAACCAATACAAATACACTTCATTTATACTAAAATGGTAATGCTGGGGTGGGGGGGCCATTTAGTATTTAAAATGTAAACAATGCTTGGGAAACAAAGGTCTGATTAAAGTGAGTTTATTACTGTTCCTGGGACAAGCCTCTGTTCATTAACAAAGTCCATCACGATGTAAATACCGTGCAGTGGGAAAACTAATCCTCAAGTCTCCTGTACTTTTTGAACTGTCAAAAAACACTATTTAAAAAAAAAACACACACACAATATAGTAAATGCAGCAGACAAATACATAGCCACTACATTTAGTGAAGCTGCATTTTCACAGAGGATCACTCCTCTTATAGGAGCCTAACCTGTAGGTTGCCCCTCCACTTTTTCCACTCAGTGAACACACGCACTAATATTCTGTTTTGCGTTGGCCTTTTAACAAAGTTTAAAATTAAATACAAAAAAAATGGAGAGGTATTCAGAGGATGCCAGAAAGACCACAAATGATAGAAAACCGCAATTAAAATTCACCCTACACCAACACTGGTGTTTTATTATGGGCAAACTTGACCCTATTTAGAAGCGTGTGTATTTCTGTCAAATACATATTGTTAATTCTTTGTTTTTGCACTTGCTTCAAAAGTATCTTACAGTAAACCTATGTTTGACATGGCAAGTATTTTAAACTACTATTTCTATTAACTGACCTTGGAGAATACTTACAGTACCCTTAAAAACAGTACTTGCTATTGTTTGTTTAGCACTTCCCTTTAATAAGCTGCAGGTGGCAATTCTAGGTACAGCACTGTGCAGAGATGCTATTGCTAATGGCTAAGCTACTTGCATGTATTTGTATTTAATACATGCTCATTAAGTACACATTGAACAGTTCATTTCTAAAACAGTAACTTGATATAGATTGAACAGCAAGGTTTGGTTGGTTTCTCAATCATTCTTGGACGCTGGGCAGTTAGTCCTTTAACTTTCCCCACCCGCTTTCCAACAAACAATCACAGTAGGCGCCTGTGGCTCCTCTTAAGTTTTCTTTTTACAAGTAAGGCATACTGAGCCTATAGAAGAGGGGTTCTTAGAAGCCAGAGCCATCAAAATGCTTATTGTATACTGTAGCCTAGAAGGGAGCTTTTACTGTACTCTTAATGTATACCATATTAATAATGCATCATTGCAATTAATCCATTATGCATACAGTACTCTTGAAACCAGGTTTTATGGTGATGCTGTTCATAAATTGCAAGTCGGCCTATTTAGTTTGCTGTGGCCATTTCACTAAATAAACCACTGCATTATTAAATTGTAGCATGCAAGGGGGCTCCCGAGTGGCGCATCCAGTAAAGGCACTCCGTGTGGAGTGCAGGATGCGCCTTATAGCCTGGAGATCGCCGGTTCGAGTCCAGGCTATTCCACTGCCGACCGTGGACGGGAGTCCCCAGGGGGTGGCTCACAATTGGCCGAGCAATTGGCCGAGCACCACCCGGGTGGGGAGGGCTTAGGTCGGCCACGGTGTCCTCGGCTCACCGCGCACCAGCGACCCCTGTAGACTGTGGGCCTGCCCATAAGTTGCCCAGGGCTGCACGTTTGAGGACGCATGCGTCTGTTTTCATCTCTCCCAAGTCAGTGTAGGGATGGCATAATTGGAGAATAGTGATATATATATATATATATATATATATATATATATATATATTTATATATATATATACATACAATTAAGAGTTTATTGGGAACTGGACCTATTTTACAGACAAAATTCTTCACAGGAATTCAGAAAACAAGCCTTGATCAGTTACAATGTAATGGAAACAACAGCATTCACAGCAACAGTAAACCAAGCCAGAATGATTACTCTTTAAATAGCATATTGGCTTTCAGTGCTCACTCTGACAATCATGGTGAGAGTCTGCAATACTCTTCCTTGACAATAGGCATTTAAATGACTTGGATTACTGTAATTATTATTTTTAAAAAACACACACATTTTCCTGTTCAGGAAAGGAGTCAAGTGAAAGTCCTGGCCGGGCAATAACATTTTTAGATATTCTATTTGTACATTTTCAAAATGGTGCTTTCTGCTTCGGTGCTCCTATATAGACATACACTACCAGTCAAAAGTTTTAGAACACCCCCATTTTTCCAGTTTTTATTGAAATTTAAGCAGTTCAAGTCCAGTGAATAACCTGAAATGGTACAAAGGTAAGCAGTAAACTGCCAGAGGTTAAAAAAAGAAGTTTAGGTTACCAAAAACTGAAAAATAATGTACATTTCAGAGTTATACAAAAAGGCCTTTTTCAGGTGTTACTACACCCTCTTAAGCATTATTTGGACAGTATTGTACTGCAGGAAGTAGTATATTGCTCTCATAATGGCAAGAAAAAGGCAATTAAAGAAAGACAGACAGACCATTATAACCCTTAAAAGTGTAGGTCTTTCCTTTAGAGAAATTGCAAAGAAAGCCAAGGTGTCACTGAGTACAGTTTCCTACACCATCAAAAGGCACTTGGAAACTGGAGGAAACTCTGACAGGAAGAGGTCTGGCAGACCCAAAGCCACAACAGAATCAGAAGACAAGTTTCTGAGAGTCAACAGCTTGCGTGATAGGCGGCTCACAGGACAACAGCTTCAAGCACAGCTTAACACTGGTCGAAGTAAGCAAGTCTCAGTTTCAACTGTGAAGAGAAGACTTCGAGCTGCAGGTTTGACAGGTCGAGTGGCAGTAAGAAAGCCATTGCTAAGATGGCAAAATAAGAAAAAGAGGCTTGCCTGGGCCATGAAGCACCGCCAGTGGACTACTGAAGACTGGAAGAAGGTCTTATGGACCAATGAATCAAAATTTGAAATCTTCGGTTCATCACGCAGGGTTTTTGTACGCCGTCGAGTAGGCGAAAGGATGGTTCCTCGGTGTGCGACACCAACTGTCAAACATGGAGGAGGAAGCGTGATGGTCTGGGGCTCTTTTGCTGGATCCAGAGTCGGCGACTTGCACAGAGCGAGTGGCACCCTGAACCAAAACTGCTACCACAGCATTTTGCAGCGCCATGCAATACCCTTTGGTATACGCCTAGTTGGTCAGGGGTTCATCCTACAGCAAGATAATGACCCAAAACATACCTGCAGGCTATGTCAGAACTACCTTAGAAGAAAAGAACAAGACGGTAGGCTTCAAATCATGGAATGGCCAGCACAGTCTCCAGACTTAAACCCCACCGAGCTGGTTTGGGATGAACTGGACAGAAGGGTGAAAGCAGAGCAACCTACAAGTGCAACACATTTGTGGGAACTTCAACAGTGTTGGGAAGAACTTTCCGAACAATATTTGATTTCCATTGTAGAAAGAATGCCACGAGTGTGTTCGGCTGTTATATCTGCAAAAGGTGGCTACTTTGAGGAGTCAAAAATTTAGATTAAATTTTGTTAAACAAAACGATTCCATGATTTCTTTTTTATCTCCAATTGTTTATTTGTTCTATGCTTTAATTTCAGAGTACACTGAGACATTAAACTGCGTAAATTTCAATAAAAACTGGAAAAATGGAGGTGTTCTAAAACTTTTGACCGGTAGTGTACATGTGACTTTACAGCAATATACGCTGCTACTAGAGTATAAACAGTACTGCAATAAATCAAAATCTGCCGTTTCTGGGTATGCCAAAAAACAATTAGCAATGTTAAAAATCAAGCAGCTTCAGAAAGCACAACCTGTGCTTTCACAGGGCATTTCAATGACCCTCCAAACATGAGGACACCTTCCCTTCTCAAGGAACCCTGCTCACATTTGCAAGGAGTACAGCAGCAAAAGGATAAGGACAGCTATCTGTACCTTCAGGGTTTAGGAAAGGCCTGATGAAAGATATTCCATGCAGTGCTGAATAACTTCACAGGTTCAGGATTTTTGTTCTGGAACACAAATTACGTAAATGCTGCCTTTCAGCAGGTTTTTGCCAAATAGGGTCTGTGACCAAGCACCAGTACTTTGATTCAAAAGGCTTTCAGACTGTCGAAGAGCCCCAAACCACATATTGTTTAACCAGGTTGTGCTAAAAACTGACAGATCTGAATGTAACCATTCACTTTCGAGGTTTTGCCTCATTTCAACTTGTATCGGTTTTAATACTTACAGCATGAATCATAATGCAATGCTCCAATACACATGTTTTAGCAGTAGTTAAAGAAATTCAGACTTGCTTTTATGTGGCTAACACACATTACAAATTACTGTAAGCATTGATCTTAATATCTTAAAGACCAAAAACAGTTTGCTGGATTTAGCTTTAAAAATAAATAAATAAATAAATAAATAAATAAATAAATAAATAAAAACAAAAGCCTACTGCTGTACAACTTATCTTTTGCATACTGCTATTGAGCCATGAGTTTTTGCGACCCAATTCTTTCCTCTATCCCCAGCAAAATGTCCATGCTGGCTAATAAACAAATCCAACACATATTCCGGATTTACATGAATGACACACATTCCTTAAACATTACTTTTCAGATTACAAAAATACAAAGTTCAACAAAACAACAATTAAAAAGGCCAAACACAGGTTTTTAGGGCATGAATTCCTTGCAAACAACCCTTCAACACTTTTCAATTACCCAAAGATATAGTTCAGTAACAAGATACACTACCTTAAATAGAACAGAACTGCAGTTAATATCAAGAGAGCCCGCCCATTATAAAGGTTTTCTTTAACAAAGTACAAGAAAAGCAAAAAGTCAGAGAGATATGGTCAAGCTATTAAAAACATGGCAAACCACCACCATGGGAGAAGTATTGGAAAACTGCAAGATTACTGTGCAACCTTTAAGGGCCTTTACAGTATATTGCGTTAAATGTTATAAATTTGTTAGTGAGATAAAAAAGACAATTTACTCTATCCCAAAAGAAGCTGGAAATTAAATTCTTAAGTAAACAGAATTTACACAGATGTTATCTGATTTAGCATCCACTTAAAATAACCTAATGAGCATTCTGATAAACAAACAGTCTGTATCCCAAAAGACCATATAAAAACATAACAAGCTGCAGTCACCCAATTCAGCAGGGTAATGCTTTAGTATACAGTAAGTTCAACAGCTATTCAGTATACAGTACCATACAGTTCTGCAAAACATCTGAACTACAGACCTTCTAAAATGTTTCAACATGACAATGAATGTCACTGTACTGTAAGAATTTGCATGCCTCTAAATATGAACACCATCATTCCCTCTAAGCCTTTATGGGTTAAAATGCACTGACTGGCAGTGCTACAGTACAGTGACAGGATATTCATCAATCACATATACACAACACAAAGGCCAACATTACTGTATGTACATCACCTGATAACTTACAGCTACAGTACTCTACATACTGTAGCTACTGTATTATCTTGCAAAGTAATATTTTTATGCAAGTGAAAAAATAAATGTTGTCAGTGCATAAATGTTATTATATTGTCACGGTTCATCCCATTAACCAATACCTGTTACGTTACAATATCACTGCAATGCAATTAAACATGCATGCTCAAAGTACCTTCTGAACCTGTCAAGTTATACTCTGCTCTACGCTTTTCTCCATGCACACTTGTCTTCCCCTTGTTATTTATGCACTGCAATGCAGTTACCTTGACAGTTAAGATAAAGGTTGCATTAGATTGTTTTTGTGCACTCTGTGCAACAGTGTTTGGTAAACGGTGGGAACAAAATGTTTCAAAACTACTGCAGAGTCATGTGTTCTCTGTCTCTTCACAATCTCACCAGCTTTTGCAGGGTACACTGTTAGGGTTCAAGAAAACCAAATCCCATTCATCGGCACATTTAAGTTTTTTTTTTTTTTTGGTCAGTTATAATATTTTGGCTATCAATCCACAGTCGTATGTGGTGAAGAATAAAATGTTGGCTTGGGTTAAGAGAATTTTCTATTGATTGGTATTAAAAGGGGCCACCCATTTGCTCCGACACACATTGGTACTGCATGTCTCCTGTAAATCCCAAGCCAGTTCCATGAAAATATGGCTTTCATAATATGAATTTCAACTCTATTTCAAAAACCGTGTATCGCAAAAAATATATTACTGCTTCACATACAATAAAACACAGGAATCAAAAGATAACCAATTTGTCACCCTTTTATTATAATATGGGTATGCCTGCCCTTCCTGGATGGTGTGAGACTGTTGGGAGACTGCCAATAACATATTGCAGCAGCCTCAGGGGTGGAACATAGCAACCAAAATTAAAATGAACACAGCAGACGGAATTTCTAAATCTTAGGTTTTACACTATTATGCTTTTTGCGAGTTTAACAAAATGGGCATTAACTGGTTTTAAGTGCATAAAGAAAGAATCCATTACATTAGATATCTGAATTGATGTTAAGGAGCATTTCCACTAAACAGAGTGTACCTGTTAAAAATGTACCTTGCTCCCATCTGTGTGCTGTACTATACAGTGGAAAAGAGTTATGTTCAAGAAGGGTCTGTCACTATCCTGGAGGAGCTGGTAACGAAAACCATGCTACCATTCCATTTTTATCCTAACTTGACCCTTCCAGTACTTTATCTCCTGTAGCTAGCAAAGTATGCAGACTTCCCTCAGTACATTAAGACAAGCTCAGTCAGCATATTGAATACCCTGGAGACAAAATACTGCAGATCAGGAAGGAGAGAGAAAAGTAAACCTTTTTATTGAGACTAATTCCTGATAATCCACTTTATCAACTAAAAACTGCAATGGATGAAATCCAAAATGCTGGATAAAAAAAAAATAAAAAATAAAAAGTTCTCAACAAGCACAAGATTAAAAATGCTACTTCATAATACACTGAGCTGGATTCCCACTGAATTCATTTATTTCCAACAAAGCAAACATTCATCAAGTCTTTCTCACACTAAACCCACCCCCACCCCCAAATCCAAACCCCACAATGGGCTTGTGCCAAGTTTTCTATTAAAGCTTTAGTAGGTTTCTTGTGTGTTGAATCTTCCGACACTCTTTTGGGAAAATGTAAATCGGGCATGTATCAAGTAAAGACCGGAATACTGAAGGTGTTTACATTTCAACCATACCAGTACAGTACTTGTGTTACTAATTGGCAAACATACTGTAAATATCCACCAAGAATTGATTCTCAGCCCCTGCAATTACTAAAATATCTTTATATTGAATTACAGCATAAAAGCCGCCTTTGACTCGATACAATTTTCTTTATGCTATTAAAATCAATACAAGGGTTGCACCTTTA
This sequence comes from Acipenser ruthenus, assembly GCF_902713425.1. Taxonomy (NCBI): domain Eukaryota; kingdom Metazoa; phylum Chordata; class Actinopteri; order Acipenseriformes; family Acipenseridae; genus Acipenser; species Acipenser ruthenus. The sequence goes on from NC_081213.1 coordinate 26,049,254, forward strand.
CCACCAGCATATTTTCTTTTAGCATATTGAAGTTGAAGATTAAGTTGAAGGCTGCTCACTTCCAACTCCTATAATGGCTATACAATAGTTCTCCAATATAAAAGCATTACAGTCAATCTTACGATAGTGCAGCAGTCTTGAATCATTTACAAACACATTAATTTCAATTTTATTATACCAAAGCCCCCACTGCCTCCAATAACTTATCAAGTATGAGAGACAACAGGGAATTGTGTACTATATTTGTATCCATTTTGTGATCACATTAGAATTAATTATGCAATCTGACCATCTGTGAAGCACTGATCACTAAGCAGTATTGGTATACAGGAGCACTGCAAGTAACTGTGAAGGACAATACCAAGCTATAGGGACTGCAACATGGTCTGACAGAATTTTACTGCAGAGAGAATATGAAAAAAGGTAAATGTACTAATTTTAAAACAAGATTAAAAAGTGTTTTGGGGATAATATTGCATTCGTAAGAAAAGGAATACAGCAGGTAATGAAGCTATAGAACAGTAAGTTTCAATCTAGTTTTAAGGCAATATTACCAATTCTTGTTTAGAAATTAACATGTCCCATCATTAAAAACTTGACTTCGGTTAGAAACTTGCTATTAAAACGATAGCTGTAGAACATCACACAATAATTACTGTACAAAAATAGCCTACCAAGAGATTTTACTGACTATCACATGACTTTTGTGTGAAGCTTCCCCTTAAGAAAAGGAGGAATCAGAGCATGATAGACACCCTACGATATTTGGTAAACATACATATGCTACAATTAGGGAACTTGCATAATGGAAAAATGCTAAATTAATAACTTTATTATTTATTTTTTTTCCTTTCAGCAACTATTTTAAAACCAGGAATTATGAACTACTGTATATAGACTATACAGCAGTAAAATCACTGACTATATTCCTAAAATAAATGCTGTGCCAGGTATATGTTTAAAAAGGATCAATCATTTAAAGTGGGAAATGACTCATTAAGAGGGTAGATGATTCACTACACTTCATGTTAAGTGTTCCTCACCCTTCTGGTTTGTGTGTTACACAACACCTTGTTACACCTGCTAGGGTTAACAGTTTCCTGTAAAAACTGTGCTAAAACAATAAGAATTGGGGGGGGGGAAATAAATAGAAATGAAAACAGCCGTTTCAGCTGCATTATGTTGCTGGAAATGCGCAAACAGCAGGGGGCTGCTTTGTATAACACAATGGTCACTGCTACTTTAAGATTACCTAAGAAAGGGTACTTCCCAATCTGCTCCCAGTGGTCTAGTGTACATCACAACAACACCATCACAATATCACCAAAATACAAGTTAAAAAGAAATTAATTCAAAGCGCTATATACAGTACGACTATTGTATGCTCCTTGTGTATGTCTGCTGGTTTTGCCTTGGACATGCACTTACTGTACAATGTGAGGTAAACTGCTAGAAGATACTACAAATACTCGCCAAGGCTTTATTAAACGGAGTGTATTCACTGGACAGACACTCAGGTTCAACAGCCAGAAAACAGTTTAAAAAATAATCAGGTGAATGAGTCCTAAGTTTTGGAAACAATGTTCTAATCAGACACAGCTGTTAAACACACAATAGTGCTGAATTAAGAAATAGCCACAAAAATAAAGTAAAATCCAATGGCAAACATTTGGACTAAAAGTTTTTGAAATTTAGTTCAATATAGCCTTTGTAAAACAACATGGTGGTTGTGCTATTGATCAATAAAGAGTTTATTTGATGATTTGCATCCCAGAAAGATCTGTCTGGTAGCCTAATGTAAAGTGACAGAAATTGTTTAGATATATTCATCATTATGTGGGCCAGTATAATAAAGTCTTTGTGGTGTAAGAAAGCAAAGTGCTGTTAAAAACTATGAAAAACAGAGTCTGTTAAAACATCCATCCTGCACGGGGCCCAATTTAAAAGAATCCTTCAAGCTGCCTGGATTGTATTACAATCACATCTCAAATTAATGCTTTAACATCCCTCTCAATACTTTATTGTTCTGGAGTTTTGAAGGAGTATCAGAAATGCAGGTCACAAGTGTTGAATCAAGTGACATATACAGTAGAACTTGTGTTGCAGGATGTTCTTGTAACATAACAGATAGCTGAGGACCATGAAAAATGCTATCTGTCAATTTACAAAACTGCTGCCAGTACAATAAAACAGTTGAATCCAGGTCACAAGGCTGGATTTGTAACATTCAACAACATGAAGCTCAGCTACAGAATTTGACATGAATCTGTTTCACCAAAAAAGAAAATAACTGGAGTTGCCAGATTAAGGGATCATTCAAAGGAGTTTATGGTCTCCTATAACTATAAATAGGAAGATACTGTTTTATTGCAGCATGTTACAAGTAAAATACTGCATAAGAATGCCCATTATAGAAAACAAATCAACAAAAGAAATGTATGAATATATTACTTCGCTTAATTATTTTTTTTAGAAAAATGCCTTTCAACAACTTTAAATACTAAATTACCTGAAACACTAAATTAGTTGGCTTCTTTGTCCTATACTTAACCCACACAACGGGAAGAGTTTGGCATTTTATTTATCAACTCACTGTCTTTAAAAAAAAATTAAATAGCATTTTATCAAAGAATACTGTGACGTCTGCCATTCTTGACCTATTTAGAATAAGTTAAATGGCAGATCAAGTGTAATGGGGCCTATTGATTTTTTTTTTTTTTTTAACCAAAGAACCACAATGAAATACATATTAAGATACTAGATTTACCTTTTCCAGAATATAAACATGTGCAATAAGGAGCAAATGAATCTTACAAAAGGTCCCTGTTGAAAAAATAAGTTAAAATACATAAGTTCCAGGAAAATCCTTGCTTACCCTTTTAAAAAAACATTAAAATCTGTACACATGGTCACTGGAACAGGAATGTCTTTCACAAAGATTTACTGCCCATAGCCAAAACTGCCCCAAGGAAAGTACATAATCAGAACTGGGAAATACTGTGCACTTGAACATAATGCTCAAACCTAGCCAATTTCAATATAATCCATACACACTGTTTCAAAAAACTTTATTTCCAAATATTCAAAAAGTTCTACAGTGAAACAAAACTACTGTATTGTCTAATTCACAAAGCTAAGAATATATATATTTTTTTTGCAAATTCCTTAAACAAAAACGAACACACAACCACACACACCCCGCTTCTACAGTGTATGCATCCAAATCGTTCTTTCTCTAAAGCTTTACATACTGTTTACATTATGTTTTCTACCATTTGGAACCATCATTCATTATGGACCAATTAACCAAATGACAGCAGGTTTTGGTGCATTATTTCTCACAGATCAGCTCAGCCAGTCATGTTCCAAGTAGAGCAGTTGTTATCCTACAGGTAGATGCCCTCGAGAGCAAACTGGCATAAAACAGCAACATAAACGCCAAGCAGCCTAACAGACTGAGTAAAAAATATAACCTAAAAACACATCTTACACAAAAAACATATTTGGTTTGTAATAGTATTGATACTATATCTGAGGCAGTGGTCGTAGCTGTTGATAACTGACTTTTTTTGTTGTCTTTGCCATCAACCTAGGACACCTAACTGCCACCATCCAGCAGGCAAATTGCTGCATCAGATATCAATACTTAAATATAATTTGACAAATGATATTAAAATGAGGACACCTACCATGGCATTCAAGCAGTTGTGAGTTTACTATGTTTTAAAGAACCGCATACTACTGCAAGTGCCTCATTACGGCCTGTACAATGTGTGCAACTGTCTGAATCTTTTTTACTTATTTCAACAATGGAAAGTACATGCCAAAAACACTCAACACATACTGTAACACAAGTCTTACAGTCCATACTATTGCAACTTTAGTACTTGACAACCTTTTCACATCTGTCCTATATTCTAATTGCACTACTGTACTGTAAAATGGACAGCATCGGTGAATAAATGCTCTTGAGGAAACATCAGCATACTGTTTTGTTTTAACCCTGCTAGTAACTGGGCTTTTGGAGAAGGCAGTTTATTCCAGTAAAACTGTTTCTACTTGACGTCATGCACACACACACACACACACACACACATATATATTACTGCTAATGGTAGTAATGAAAAGATAATATGCAAGAAACAGCAGAATTGATGTTTATTCCTAAAGGTCATGGGTATAAAATTCTAATTTTCCCTGGACTCCACAAACACATGTGTTTTGTGCAGTCATTTCTTGGTGCAGATAGACCCTTCTTGTAGTACAGTGAAATTAAACCTTCTCTGTGGCAGACCAAGACATACGAAACCCTCAAAAGAGCAGCATAATAAATGCACCAGCAGGTCACAACACTGTTTAAATAGCATCCCTCCAACGATAGAAATGAACTTTAAAATAAATGTATATTCAATGATTCTTTCCTTGGGTTATTTGGGTGGGACATTTTATGTGGCAGTTAAGGGTACAGTACACCCAGGTGAATTAATTAGGTATTGCAGATTTAGAATCTCAGTCGTTCAACACTATTTTTACTGCATGTTAAATCACCACCTGGGACAGCCAAAGATAAAACATTGCTTGTTCTTTGAAGAAAAGTCTGCTTCATCTTGGCTGGTGCCACTTTTTGAAATATTGTAAAACTTTTCTGACAAATGTGAACATTTTTATTGACATTTCAAATACAATTGCTTTGCTGATGTTCTTTAAATCAAATCGAATGTTGTACTGCAACAATCTCATCCCAAAATTACATTTGAATATTACTGTACAGGAAAAAGCCTTCGTTCATGTTCTGGCACTGAAAAGCTTTCAAGGACAACGGATTAGCAAGCATGCAGTACGACATCTGTTTCAGGACAGAGAAAGCAATAGTTTTGAAAAGCAATGTCAGATTATCACATCGTGAGATGGAAACCCAGGTTTGTTTCCATGCGATATACTGGATCAGAGACTCACTTAATGGAAAACAGACATGCCCTTTCTCTCAAGCAGAAACATGAATGTAATCCATAAAAAAAGTTGTACAGTACCTACAGCGTAGGACACAAAAGTGTATTAAAAAGGCCACCGAGCAGCGGTTTCGATTTGATTTAAACGGTATGCACCTGGGTCACACTGTAGCACTGTTCATCTTCCGTATTATACACTACATGCACCTCATTCAAAGAAAACACACAAAAAACTATGATAAATCGGTGTCTAGGTCTCTGCTGCTTTCATTAAAACAGACAGCATCACTGCCATAGGGTACAGTTCTTATTACCATTACTGGCACTTCTGTGATTCAGAGAGTAGCCTTTAATATATACGCAGTAGTCCTATGCAACATGGCTCAAAGGGTAGCTTTTATTTATTGCTTTTTTATTTAAAACTGTCTCAGTTTCAACACATCTTTTCAGTACAATTAAAGTTAAATGTTTAACATCTGCAAACTGACTTGCATCCAAGCTATAGCTGTGACATGAAACTCAATAACTATATTAGCGATATTGACTCATTACTGTGATAATGGCATAATCCCAAACCAGAGATGGTTAAGTTTATTCTCTTAATTACTCGATTTGCATATACTAAAAGGAGTCCAGTGTGCAACCAAATTATAACAAATAACATTCAAGATTTGAAGAGATAACTACAAAGAAAACCTATAAATATCAGGGTTAGAGGGCAAGGACACAATGTTCACAAAAACTGGCATGGTTAATGTTAGAGACAGAGACTGCAATGTAATCGCTATAGTGGCTTCACGGATTAAAGATGTATGTGCCATCATAAAGTATTTGCCAATCTGACTGAAGCCACAAAGATGGTGTAGTCAACCTAAACCCTCATGCTGTGAAAAAGCCATTAATTCCCCAGATGAGATCAAGGATTGAAGACGGCAAAAAGAAAGCAATGGACTCAAGAGCAATGCAGCTACATATGTATTCTTGGCTGATGCGTCAAAGTTTGACCTTTTTCTCATCTTTCTGGAAATGCATTCAAGGCAAAATGCCAAGAGAATAAATGCCAGCCATTTTCATCATGAGGAAACACATGGTCTTTACTGTATATAAAGACTACAATGACATCCAATATCATTGTTCAACAAAATGAACTGTGGCACCAATTTCAACGACATACATATTGAATTACTACTCAATTCCTTTAACATAAGTTCAAGTGCCAAATCAGATTTAAAAACAACAAAAAAGACATGGGGAAATAGCCAACATATCTTCAATTTAGCACACACTGCGTTCTAGTAGCCTAAAACCCATTCTCAACTTACTGCAACACCTTTCTAAAAGTGCTGTTAAAGACATACTACTAACATGACCTGCATTCTTTGGAAAGCATACAGCACTAAAATTGCTTGTGCAGTATGCCTCCCCTAAATACCAATTAGGATGTTCAAACCCAGTTAGCCATTCGCTCTCAGAGAAACATGACAAATGTGTCTGGAAACATCCTGTATAAAAATGATTTGCAGCATTTACACTCACCAGGCATTTCCTGTTTACGGAACAACACACACTGTAAATTCTATGCTAGAGTTTCAAAGAACTAGAAATTGGATTCCCAATTCCAAAATGTTAATTTACAAAAATATTCCTTAGTTAAGATTTCCTAGTCCAGTACACTGTGGCACTGTGTTTTGTTTCTTGTGAAGATGATTTTCTTTACATCATGAATATATATAAATAGTGACAGGGAGGTATTATCAGATTATACCCTGAGGTCACATTTTACCCAGTCAATGTTTCCAGATGCTAATATTTCCCCCAATGTCACGGCTGTAGCAGAAAAAGACAAGAATCTGCCTGTCTGACCTGAAACTTAAATCAGTCACTAGTCCCTTTACTTTATTACCAGGTACTGTAGCCACTTCTCAGGTTCTTCAACTGGACTATAATTCAGGTTTCCTAGTCTTTGCCTCTTTTATAAAAACGTGATACATAGTAGCAACAAAGTTACACCAACAGCAATCTGTTACCAAATAGCAGCCTACTCTAATGGAATAGCCTGCTTGAAACACTGTAACTCATACTGTAGGTGACATCACATAATTGATACAGTACATGCTTCTGTACACCCTGTGGGCATTTAAAAACTTTTTTTTTTTTCTTGTGTAATAAAATGCGATATGTTTTCTCTGTATCCTTTGTTTTAATGTAGTGTCAAAGTAATAATGATGGAAATAACTAAAATCAGCCAACAGCCAATCAGAATTGCATTCCACTGTATTCTGTTTTGAAGAGGTGTGGAAATGCCTTGTCACAGTTTAGGCATGATGGCTAGATTTTAAACTGGCACTTGCCCCTTATTTGTGCTGAATTTAAGTAGACTTAAGAGCAACGAATTTAAAAAAAAAACGTATAAAATGTCAACAATTCTCCTGAGAAAGCTAACACTTTGGAAACATGTTAATCATACTGTACACGGAGGTGTATTTAACAGAACACGTTCTGCCATCCCTGCAACCCCATTAATCTTTGCAATATAAATCCTGTAATAGTACTGACTTGGGCAACCACAGGTAAAAAAAAAAAAGTCACAAACTTGATACCTTGGGGTAGTTTTACTTCAGTAGTCACATGCATATTCAAACATTTCTACAGATTTGACTTCTCTAAACAGGATTTTCAGAACTTTCATACACTTTTCATTTAACGTTTAGAAATCAGTCATTTTACCAAGGGCGCTGGAACTAGGGGTGCTGGGGGTGCAAGCAGCACCCCCTGGGTTTGCATGGCTTCCATCATATACAGGGGTTACAGTTTTGTTCAATGGCTTTTAGCACCCCCACTTTAAAAATGGTTCCAGTGCCACTGCATTTTACTTGTGTACATTAATGTGTTACAGTCGTTTATTTTTGTGTATGTATCATGTACTGTGTTAATATATTTTGTTTCTCTTTGTGTAATTGGACACCGTTGGGATTATTTGTCAAGTGTATTGTACATTACCTGAAGTTCACACCAAGCAACTTCAACCCAGGAGTCTGTGTCCAATCCCTTGTAGACGGTCTTGAATGACCCTCTTCCAAGCTCAGTGTCAAATTTAAGAAACCTCCCCCCTGGAGATGTGGAAACTGCTTTCATCCCAGCCTCTTCTTCAGTCTCCTCACTCGCCGATTTCCCCACAATCTTGGTATTTTCAGGCAAGACAGCGTTGCACTTCTGTTCGACTTCAGCTTTCTCCTCATCTGCACTAACGCTTTCCGTTGCACTGTCTTTTTGTCCGCCTTGACTCTCGGTGCTGGAGCCCTCCTGCACGCAACCCTGAGTCCCCACTGTCCTACCTACAATTGTCCGCAGATTTAGATTTTGAATTGTGTTTTTATTGTCACATTCGGGTGAATCAAAGCTTTGTTCTTCGGAGTCAGAAAACCACAAACTTCTCCTTCTAAACCGCTGATTGACAAGCCTATGATGATGTGATGGAGGATAAGCGCTAGGATCGCTTCCCCCTCTCGGCACTGCAGCAGTATCCATGGTATTGACATTATTGTCACTGACGGCGTGATAAATATTAATGTTAAGTTCACAGTCGTTATTGGGAACAGATGGAAATTTACCTCCCAGCGGAGGATTGGAATTAGACTCGCCTCCCGTTTCCATTTCAGCAGGTGATTTTAGTATGTATACTTGATGTTCCCGATTTATATTACCATGGTCTTTCTCCAAAACAGTAGCAGCAGCTCAGTACCTGCAAAATCAGGAGACACTGACGCAGTTTGCTATAATACGGGTATCAGGATAGCAATTTCAAATACATCCGTCTAAACAGACGAAACCTTATCCATATATATTTTTGCTACTTAAACTTCCCCCAAAAAACACAATCCAGAATTTAAGAAAGCGGTATTTTGCGAATGTACGATAATGTGAAATTTTCAATTCCGAGATCGTCGTAGGAGTACTGTAATCATAAGAGCATCTCATCGCCCCATATTATATGCTCCTATTTTGTAGGGATGTGCTGCGTTAATAACTATTCACTGAAGCAATTTCAGAGGCCAGTTTGAAATTAACTGCAAAACGTTCGAAAAAGAACTGCATAGTAAAATCCTAACAAATACAAGCCAGCTTTACCTTCGCTTCAACGCGTTGTGTGTAGTTGTTCGTATATTACAATATATTTTTAGTTAAACAAATATATCGGTATTTACACTTACACATTCCGTTTTAGCTACCTAAGTTAAACTCCAAAAAGAAAAAGTGTATTTATATTTATATATATATATATATATATATATATATATATATATATATATATATATATTAAAGTAAAGTTATACTTAATGAGACTGTATTAATATTATTGGCAAGAATATAGCTTTTCCTCTGTGTGCCTGGTGTTCAGCTTCAAGCGTTTTATCCTCAGTCTGGTTTTATTTTTAGGAAAATCCCATTCATCGGCAGCAGCTTGTTCGTTCGCTTGTCCTTCTGAATACGCAAACATGTAAATAAAATTGCACAGCTTCTGCCCCACTTAGAACATCGAAATTACGAACTGTGAACAGAATTTTAAACACGTGAACAATTTTAAATGTTTACGTCCAGCCCTTTCACCTCAATATTTAAACTAAAATAGTCCGATATTGTCCATTTTCTTCTGGTCTCTCACATTTTAAAGCTAGTCAATGGAAACCGCTTGCATCCGGCTACCATTTTTACACATCTCTTCCACGCCCCTAGCAACGCCTCACAACCAATCAAAATGCACGTTGTTATTCGATACCGCCTTTTGCTTGAGAAACCCATTGAAATGACGAGACATGTGTTCCCGCCCACCGCTCACTGAGTCCATGGTGAAACCCGCCCATATTTGGTACTCATGCTTGTACGCCCTAAAGAAAGCAGTCGTTTTCTATTGTGACGATTCTTTTAGGGGTGACGATAAGTGTTGCATTTTTTTTTCGTGGAATACTCTGTGCACGACCAGTGCTACTCAACTTAAAGCAATATCCGAAGCTAGTGTTCACCAGTTATCGGTCCTTACTGCAAACTAACCTCAGAAGTTGTATGTAGCTAAATCACCTACCCCACTTAATAATATTAAAATCTGAGCGATTTACAAGCCAAGACCACAGTATCTATAACTAATTAAAATTAGAGTACAGCTCCGCGACTTCCAGCTGAATGTGCGTTTCTGTGTGCGTTTCTGTGTGCATTCACAAGCTCATTATTATGTGTCTGAAAGGATGACGTAAAGACCGAGTCAGCTTAAAAATGCTTGGTTTCTTTTGCAGTGTTGCACAAAGAACAACCGAGGACCCAGTCTGTTAGGATTTCAATGGGAATCTGAAACAACACTACCAACTATTTATTTGTTTTGTTTTTAGCTGACTTACTTTTTTTGAATACCTTCAAAGAAACATTGTTTTTGTTTGTTTGTTTGTTTGTTTTTGTATTTGTATAAATCACCATCTTAAAATGATATTAGGTCATTAATCTTTGTTCTAGCCTATCATTCAAAATTGTACACCGGTACCTGCACACTTCAGTTTTTAGTTTTTCCATTGTTTGTTTTTAATGCCTTTATTTATAATAACAATGGTGCAAATATCAACAGGCACATCGTAATAAAGAATAATACAGGGCATACTGTAAATCTCTGCAAAAATAAATAAATAAATAAATATTGGGCATCATACATGTAATCTTTTAAATCTGTGAGTTGTTTCCACCCGTATTTCGCAGCTTCTCTCACAGTCCAGAGGTTGGCCTGTCATTCTGGTTTAGTTCATTATTTTGAGAGATAATTGAGCACAGGTTATTTAACAACTGTTGACTCGTTCAATTAGATGATGTCAGTTAACTTAATACAGCAGTGGTCTAGTTATGTTAGCCTAAAATGTAATGCATTGATATCTAGCAGCTATATTATATAGCATTTGTACTATACTTTATCAGGTAGTAACCTGGTTGAGGCTGAGAGTCCAGTTTGTTTACATTCTCTAAAGTCGGGTTTAGATGCAAGAATTTAAACCTGTTACCCCCCCCCAAAAAAAAAAACGATTTTAAATATTCCAAATGTTTTAAATATAGTTGTTGTTTTTTTGTTTTTTTTTACATTTGTATTAGCTTACACTAAAAACATAAATACTGGAAACGGGCCTTTTCAAAACGCTACACGTACTATTTTGGATTCTGCTGTTCATTTATGACGCTCGCAAATCCTATTTTTAGAGGGCAATCATAAATAATGAACACTGCAAATATAGAGTAGATGGGAGCATATCATATACATTGTGAATGCACCTCAGTAAATAACGGCTTGTAATATGACCCTCTCAATAGTCATAGTAACTTACTGCTATAAGGTATTTGTCTGCTTTGCTGTGTGGTCTAGTGGTTAAAGAAAAGAGCTTGTAACCAGGAGATCCCCGGTTCAAATCCCACCTCAGCCACTGACTCATTGTGTGACCCTGAGCAAGTCACTTCACCTCCTTGTGCTCCGTCTTTCGGGTGAGACGTAGTTGTAAGTGACTCTGCAGCTGATGCATAGTTCACACACTCTAGTCTCTGTAAGTCGCCTTGGATAAAGGCGTCTGCTAAATAAACTAATAATAATAAACAACAATAATTCCAGTCGAGTCTGTATCACATTCCTGTCGAGATATGTCTTCCGCGACACTTCAGTTTACGCCAGTGTGTAGTATGTCTTGTTGCACACATGTCCTTCCTCCTTGTCACTCTGTGAATACCAATCTGCAGCAGCAGGAGGTCACACATGCCCTCTGTAAACTCTCCTGTAGTCCACGGAAGCAAAACAAGCACCAAATGGGGTTTGTGTTACCGGTAACATTTTACAGGAAAAACGGAGTGGAAACTGCTAGGCTGCAGTGATATAGTTACAGCAATATAACTGATACAGTCTAAACAGTGCAATGTTTCAGAACTTCAGTCACGCTAAACAGAAAGTCTCTGTTTTAACCAACTTCACCACCAGATGGCACTGTTTATAAACGGGTTTGCCAATGACACTTAAAAAATGCAGTGTCCTGTCTTTCTGTCTACAGCAAACATAATTTCAAGTTTTAGCCTTCTGTGGGTTGTGCTTTATCGCAAAGAAAGATGACTTTACATATTTTCAACTTTATGTTGCTAACTATATATAAACTGTTGGTTTTGTGATGTGTATGTCACTATATATTTTTCACACGGTATATAACAAACAACTAGATACCGTTTCTTCAAATTATGATAATGTGAATTGTCATTTTCCCCCTTAAGAGGGCAGTCTTTTTTTGTTTTGCTTTTTTACTGAATGATGAACTACAGTAAATGACTGAAACGGGGCACAACGTTTTAAAAACAAACTACACTTAACAAGGCGGCATAGCGATTATTATCATGCGTTGAAAAACCTGGAACTCGCTACATTTTCTTTCTTTCGGATGCCATAATATATGAGCCGCATTGACCAGCCCATAACGCCCCCAAACGGAAGACGCCAAACTGTTTTTTTTTTTTTTTTTTGTACTGTACTAGTACGTAGCGTTTGAAAGCGACATTCAAAAGCACACTTGCTTTACTACGTTCTGTACAGAATGGATCGTGAAAACATCGAACTGAACGGTGCCGCTGGCGCGGGTTCTGCCGACCATGACTCGGTAAGAAGCATCAATTATATAACCCATTACCTATTTAAACCTAAATTTAAGAGCCATCTTAATTGAACGGAATGCAGAATTCGGAACCTTTGTTAAAACATAACAATGCCTATTTGTTTACATTGTAGTTTATGTTTCAGATCGAATGTATTTGAATTGTTGGTATTCTTTTAAGATATATTGTTGAATTCATAGTCATGATGAACCAGAATTCGCCAGATATGTTTTGTGAAATGAAAGTATGCGGCGCCTAGATGCCGGTGGGTGGCTGGTCTACTTGTTATCTTTCAATACCAAACTCGTGTTTACTATCAGTAAATACTTTTTTTTTTGGTTGGGTTTGTCTGCTTTTGAAAACAGTATGTATGCATTTACTTATTTATTTATTAGCTTCTGGTGTTGCCATAGTAACTGAAACACATTTGCCTGGTTATAATATAATCTGTTTTCCCGGAAGTGCTATATTATGATTTCGCGTTGTGTGATGATATTAGTATGTATGTGTAAAGCTAAAAAAAAAAAAAAAAAAACAGGTGTATGGAATTTATTTGTATTTACATATTTACCCCATTTCACAGATATGATGAATTTACCTGAAAATGATATATATATATATATATATATATATATATATATATATATATATATATATATATATATAAATATAAATATAAATATATATATATATATATATATTGGTTATGGACTTTTTTATAAACTCGCCATGGTAAACAATTCCAAGTTAATCATATGAAATGGAACAAATACTCAAAAATAGTGATTTGTTTTATTGGTATGTGACACATTATGAATAGGCTATCAGTCCATCGTCAGGAGGAAGTTGCGGCTTCGTTATGATTCCCAAAAGTCCTTTACTGTTTTATGTGACCTGCAAATACCGCCCCTTCCGAAGAACAGTATGAGTATGACATCAGGTAACAGTGGATTTTTAAAAGAAGTAGAAATTGAATAGTGATATGCAAATTATTACTGTTCCACAACATTGATCAAATGTCTAATTTCAGCAGGAACCATAGCCCATATTGTATACAATAACACACAATTATATATGTTTTATAGTCTACAGTACTTTTTACTGCACTTGTGAGAAAAAAAAAGAGATCCTGATGCTTCTTGCAGGGCTTGATCAAGCTTCAAAAGAACAAAACATGTGATAGTCCTGATGGCACTGCTTTGTTGATGCATTGATCAAATGTTTAACGATGGGAGAGTATTCAACTTTAAAACGCACGTATTCTTTATTCAAGAAACATTTGGTGAACCACAACGAGCTATGCTGTGCTTTTTGTATCACGACACAAGCAGTACATCTATCATGCAAAGAAAGTGTCTTGAATCATTGATGCACAATGAATCATTACACCCTGGATAATAAGTGCCGTTAAATTACTCTTGTCCTTAAAACAACATGCTACACCAGGCTGGGTACCAAAGCACTGAGCTGTCTGTCACCTGCCACTGGAACATCTCGCTTTTACAGACGTTACTATAAATTCTTGCATCATCTCAGAAGATTCCATTTCGATTCTGTTTTTTAGTTGTCAATACCCAGAGCAGTGTGTGATGCTTGCTGTCTACGGTTCTCTTTTATCTCAATGTAGAATTATTAGGGTTAGTGCACAGAGCTGTATCGTTTTGTAAATGTACAAGATGTTAGTTAGGTTCATGGTTTGTAGATTGATGTTCACATTGACAAGTCAAATAGCATATATTTTCAATTGCCAAGTACAGTATTAAGCTGTTTTTTGGGTCTAAAACCCAAATACTGGTAAGTAATAGTTTGTCATGTACACCGTTATAAAGGTTTACCATAGTAAAAGGACAGTAGTGTAATGCAGCATAGTGAAAGCGTGGCAATGCATAGCCAAGCATTTTAATGCCCAGATACTGTAGGTATGGTAAACAATGGTAAATGCATAGTAAAACCACAGGGAAGGCATAGGGAAACTGCAAGATTACACTGCAAATCTACCTTGGTAAACTTTTAGCATAAGTTCAATTGGTGTACCGAGTGTGTTGCTGCTTGATACATTTCAGTATAAAACTGAATATACATTTTGGAACATACAGTAAAAGCTGTTTTTATTAGGTCATCTTTACCAGAAATTAATTTAAATAAACGAGTACAATGAATTAATACAAAAGCAGGTGTGGTATAATTTCATTCATGTTGAGTTCCATTAACTGTCCTTTGACGTCAATGAGAACAATAGACCTATACAACTCAGCACCTGTTGGTTGGGCATGCTGGATTCACACAAAGCCAGTCCACTAGGAGTTAAGTTTTGGGCTTATGCTGAACATGGATTTCAGCGCTTGGAACAAAGGAATTTAATGAGAAAAGAATGCAAGATTCTTAAGCAGAACATAGAAGCTAGATGTATTTATGAATGGACTTTCATACAGTCTAGTCTCTTTAAAGTTGAAAAATGCTGTCTCTTAATACAGCATTCCCCTGAATTGAGGAACCATGGTCTGTGGTATTTCTGTCACTTTGGTCAAGGAGTTGTGTTATACATATGGCTAACATGGGAGGCTTTTAAGAAACTAAATACAATACTTTAAAGGAAAGTTGTTTTCCCTTTTTTAACTGAAAAAGAAAATATTAAAAATGATGGAATGCAAGAATACTGTACCTACTGTATACCAGTTGTATCCATTTCGTGTTGTAAAAATCAGATTTTCGTATGTATAATTTGCATGGGGTAGGAAAATAGAGCGGTTTATGGATGTACTGTATTAGGAGAAAGGACTGCATTAGAAATGATGTTCATTTCATGACATTGTGCCAGAAATCACACACGAGTCGGCTGTGTGGTAAACAGCAGCTTTTCACATTCCCCAATTCTAGAGAATACAGACGTCAGGATTGCTGCCTTTCAGGGGCTTTCCATTTAAAATCATGCAGCTCTGCCACTGTATGCGAGTGCCTGTCAGATGGAATTTGAGTTAAAAATGAAATACAATGTCTTCCGGAATGAATAAGAGGCAGGGTGGAGTGTCCTTATAAAAACAGTTTCGTTTTGAGTTTGGGGTGGTTGCCCAAGTTGACAAACACAATAGCTGCCGTACAGTAAACATAGAACAATCAAATGGAAGCTAGTTGTTAATCAGATATGTGTTCATTTTGTGATGGGTATCGCTTTTTACTCTTCTCAATAAAGCCGTCCATACTGTGTGTTAGAGATAACGCCTGTTCAAGGATTGACCTATGGTAGCTTCCAACTAAAACACTTTGTAAATTATGTGCAAACGCATTCCACAAGTCCAGTTGAACTTTGCAGTATGGGAAGAAGAGGGCCTGTTGGTTACAGTATAACCCAGAAGTGTGCAGAAACAGCACTTTTAAAATCAATCCCAAAACAACATATTACATTCTGATTCAGTCATACAGAACCTCCAGACCTGGAGATGTTTAATACATTAACAGTATCCGCTCATATTCACTGCAGTGCTACAGCTCCTGAAAAGGTTAAGTGCACTGGGAAAGTGATCTAATTGGTGTCAACGTGATGTCCCGGTTCTTAAGCAGTCTCAGATGACTGTTTACTAGACTGGATATATTTTCTGCAATTGATACTGAAGGTGAATTATCAATGAGTGTTGCCTCTAAACTAGCCTTGTTGTTTTGCAAATTTAAAACTAAGATTGAGTTGAGGGTGCTGTTTCTTTTCAGTGACTCTGCAGTTATAGTACTGTACTATATATATATAGATATAGATAGATGTAGATATCCATATAATTGTGGAACTCAGAATCAGCATCAGAGTTTATGCCTCAAGTACCCAGTTTAACAGTCAGAACAGTGTGTCCACAAAGGGCTGGGAGTATGGAGAGAGACTGTCATGCTGATGGTGCAGAGAGCCCTAACTCAATTAGGAACCACTGCAGAAAAGCAGACCAATATGCTACAGTATGCAAAAGCTGTCATCAAAAGGAGCCTGTTGGTGGCTGTTAGTACTTGTAAGGAAACTGCCTTGAAGTTCAATAAAGGCAACTGTAATGTGTCATTGCATACAGTATGTCATCCCAGACTGAGTCGATAAAAGATCAATAGAGCTTTTAAATGGCTTTCTGTTGGTAGAAATGACTTTATCTTGTGCTGTTGTCTGTAGTCCTATAAACAGGCCAATGTTTGTATATTATGGTAACATTTTAGTTGTGTAAAACAGTTTCTATCTTCTTTATATACTGTACCTACCAGTCTGCTGTAAATGTCTACCTTTCTATCTACACCATATATATATATATATATATATATATATATATATATCTACTGTATCTGAAATGATCGACAGGCGATCTGCAGTTAAACCACTGTAGGATTTCACTAACAAATCAGCTTGTTTACGGTAGGCATCTGAGGTCACCATGAAGCAAAATACATTATGATGCAATTTCATAAAATCACCACTTCTGCAATAATTACTTTCACTTCATGGGCTGAAAGGAAATCACATTTTTTCCTAAACAGGGCAACGTTGCAGCTTTTGTTTGTCTTCCCTTTTTTTTTTTTTTTTTTTTTAGTATGCTGGCATTTTACTCCTTGGTCACTTTGTAAAGTCAGAAGTGTAAGTGTAACCATTAACCTGCCCCCCTGCAACACTCTAGTGGAAGTACAGCAGGAAACATCACACTGGCTCTTTGTGGTACAGTATCTCTTACATCCCCACATTGTAGACATGCAATTTGAGAGGTATAAACATCATTAAATCCTTATTATTATTATTATTTATTTATTTCTTAGCAGACGCCCTTATCCAGGGCGACTTACAGTCGTAAACAAAAATACATTTCAAGAATCAAAGTATAAGTATTAATACAATTAAGAGCAAGATAAAATACAATGACTTCGGTTCTAGCAAGTACAAGTATGACAAAATACGATTCAATAACAGAGCAGATAACAGTGTCAGTGATAGTTACATCAGGATACAATTAAATACAAAATACTACAGATTAAATAACACTTGTGACAGATTACAGTACTCTAAAGTACAGGATTAAATGCAGCAAAATAGTGTATATTAAAACAGTGTTCACAAAACTCTATTTAACAACACCAATGTTTTTTTAAACTAAATGAAAAAGTGGATGGAAAGTTCAGAAGCTGAACTCTGGATTATTATTATTATTATTATTATTATTATTATTATTATTATTATTATTATTATTATTATGATGATGATGATGATGATGTTAAAATTCATTACAAGTAATACATCAGTTAAAATCGCTGATTAGATGTGACTGGGGAAGATACAGTACAAGTGCAATGTTGAATATTTGGAGCGGGAGGAGAGGTTCATACTGTATCCTTGCTGTTCGGAGCTACTCCATCAGAATCCTGGTCTCCCTGAGTCAGTTAATGTTTCAAGAGTTTTGAGGAGGAGGATTCCATGATCTCACCCCGTCTGCCTATTACACAAGGCCTCTCCAGATGCTAATTTACTGGGAAGCCCCCTTGCAGCCTGATCTATCTGCTGTGACTCATAAACTGATGAAATAAAGCGACTCAATTGAAATATTTAACACAAATCCCCTCCAGGTTACATTCTTTCTGAAATACAATTCAAGATGCCTACCTTTTGTTTGATCAGGGTTTAAACTTATTGACAAGCTTTTTTGTTTTATCAAGAACAGCACTCTCCCTCAGGTTGGTAATACGTTTGAACAGATTTACATTGCAGGAGCCGTTGTAACTACCTTCCCCAAGAACTGCAATCACACCCCGATAGTATACCGGACCACTGTTTATTTTATCTCAAGGAGGAACACAGTAAGCTTGCACAAGAGTAAAGAGGATTTTAAAAAGCACATTATTGCATCACCTTTAAATGGGAATGTGGAAAACATGGAGATCAACACAATCTTGAAGTGAAACTGGAGTCTATAAATGGGCAGTCTCACTGGCACTGCCTACCCTGTACACATCATTAACACAGTTGTTCCCAGCCCAACAGAGGCATAAAACGAATGCAGCGCTAAAGTAGTTTTGGCAAGATAGCCCCCTGACTGATTTATCTTTTCACCCAAGCCAAAAACTGTTATATAAGCCCCATGGCAAGATGCCTGCAATTAGGTTATTTACAGTATTCAAAAATGCCTTGAAATGATATAAACAAAAGAGGAAACATGAATATCCTGCCCCCTGCCCATGGCTTCCCTACAGTCAGCCTCTCCACTATCAGCAAACTAAATTATGGGCAGGGGTACCTCAAAGGGCGAGGCCGAAGAGATCATGTAAATATGTATAACGTAGCACTATCGTGTCTTCAGCTTTAGTAAATATTGTTCTTTCAATCGCATGAGTTTTCCTGACTCTTGTGGTGGTTTTGCATAGTGGAATTTGTGTAATTCATGCTGAAGGGTTGAATGACAAACAAAGCATGAAAGCACTAAACCCCTGAGATATACAGTGTAAAGATAAACAGAGGAAATTGCTTTCCTAATACAGCCTTTGGCCTTGTATTAATGAGTCTGCTTTCGTATTGTCCAGCACAGCAGAAATTTGCATGTGAACGATTTACTTTCAAAGGTTAGAGGATGGAAATAAAACTTTTGCATTATGTTAAACTAGAATAAATAGCATGCAGCCTGAGCCGAGTGCCGATTATGAGTCATGTCCTATCAGCCTTTGTCAGACATGCAATTGTACTTGCAGCTATGAGATAAAAATAAGCGCAACTGCTCATACAGTACTAACGCACAAACTTGTTAAAGTGTAGAGGGCATTTCAAAAAGAGCTCTTCAAGGTGCTTCAGTGGTTTTCTGTCTGTTTTTCATCTCCAGCAGCTCTTGCCTGCATAGAGTATGTAGCTGTCTACCTGACTGGACTCCCAAGTTATTATACGAAGGTGAAAAAACACACACTTTACAACAGTTTCATAGTTGGGCTTCACTGTTTAACTTTCAACTTGTCCCAAAGCTGAGACACAAACAAAAAACACAATTCCAAAGCCAACCGTTTATACAGCAGTATCCATGAAAGAGTTTAAATGCGTGTTTACAAAACTTCCAATGTAAAATTAAACTAGAAATGTTTGCGTTTAGCATGTTATCAAAGAGGACACACATTAAAACGGTTTTACTTGAGCAAATGGACCGCCAGTAATAAACATGATGGTAACTGTCCAAGTATAAAACATCATTATTTTTTTTATCCACAATAATAATAGCTTATTGTATTTCATAGATCTCTTTCCAATTTAACAAGGTGCTTAATTAACACACAGTAATAAATCCAACTACAGCATTTCCTGTTAGCAAGCACATGAATCCAATCAAAGATTTTATAGCTGTGACAGACTTAGTCAACACTTAGTCCCAATTGAAATCCACATCATCCTGATCTGTTGCTGATGGAAATGAAGCAGTTGGATTTCAGATCGCTTCAAACTTTATCCTAGTGTCAAATGGAATCCCACAAGCTTCTGTATATGTGCCAAATTGGGTTCTGGTTTTGTGTGGGCTACAGTTGAGTCTACCTAATCGCTGCTCCACCTCGTCTCACAAACCTCTTTCTTAGGAGAATCTCTTACAAGTGAAGGACGTGCATGTTTATAAATACTTGTCCTGCTTTTGTTTGGCATTGTCTTTTATACACATATTAAGTGGTTTGAATGACTTTGTAATTCAGTGCATTATGAGCAAGCAAAGAGTGGAATGTAAACAACACTCAAGGCCTAGGGTCATATATTAATGGATAAGTACATAAACATATGTTAAAAAGAAAATATGGCCACAGTTGTCGTGCAAAATCAAGGATTAACATATCTTGTTGCATCAGTGGTACGATCTGAGTTTTAAAGGGAGGTGTCCTATTCAGATTTTGTCTGACCGTTTACAGTATGCAATGTACTGATGCCATCCGAGAATTACAAGCATGATTGAGTGCTGGTAATACCCTGGCCAATTCAAAAGAAAATATCAGGTGAGCTTCTTCGGTTTTAATCAACCATAACATTGCAGTGACTTGTCAATGAGCCATGTTGTCACACCCCTTATATTTATACACATCTGTGTTTTGCAGCCTACTTAAAACGAACCCTTGCATTGTGTTGTAGCGAGTGTTCTGATTTTCATGCCAGACTGTAGTTAGGTTGATTTCTTTTCTTTCTTTGTCTCTTCCCTCGCTGTTGCAGTCCTCGTCCTTTCGTCGCAGCAGGAGAAATGCCCCGATCAACATGAATCACTACGCCAACAAGAAGAGCGCTGCGGAGAGCATGCTGGACATTGCGCTGCTCATGGCCAATGCCTCCCAGCTGAAAGCCGTGGTGGAGCAGGGGCCCTCCTTCAGCTTCTACGTCCCGATCGTGGTCCTCATCAGCATATCCCTCATACTGCAAGTCGTTGTCGGGGTGCTGCTAATATTCATCGGTGAGTGCCTGGAGAGCGAGACCACTTTTCAGTGCATTCACTCACAGATGCCATATTCCAAACTGAGTGTGGGTCTGTTTTCCATTGCAAACGGTTTCAGATCTCTTAATTTTACTGGGGTATACGGTATAAGCATAGTTGTAAAGTGTTGCAAAAGTGTAGTGCATGGTAAAGGACAGAGAAATATAGCAAAGCCTGGTAAGACATGACATAAAGCATGGTGAAGCACTGGAAACAGTACAACACTACAGTCTTCTCATGTTGGCTGCAGCCCTTAGAGTCTCCCAGGCTTGCTTGGCTAGACAGAGAGAGTCCCTTTCCATTTAGAATTCCCCTTAGCACCAGTTGTGCCATCCTGGTTCAACTGTGGGGCAGGTGAATGACATTGTGATATATTTCCTCTGAAAGGGTCGCTCAAGCACAGAGAACAATGGAGGAATCTAAAACAAGCAGCCCAACATGAGCTACAGTCAGCAGGGAAGGGCATTGCACACAGCAAGTGATTGGAAAATGTTCAGTCTTTATTACAGGAAGACCAGTGTGTTTTTCTTTAATTTCCGAAACCGATAATGAATTCATTAAATCGCCAATAGCAGTTGCTAACAATACTGTTAATGGGTAAGCCCTTTGCACTGCTTACTGTGTTGTTTTCCACAGAGTATTTTTCCATTAGCCTTCCTTCTTCCTCCTGGATTGTCAAGAGTAATTTTATGTGAGCCACGAGTCTGTGCTGCATATGAAATCTCCAACCGCTGCTTCACCTCAGCTGTCTGTACAGCCACGCATGTCTTGAATGGCCTACATTTCTGTCCCCTCGGGCTAGGCCAAGCATAAGGAATATATTGCATTTTCAAATGTTGGGATTGCTGTTTGCCATTGCTGACGACACACTACTACATGGGGAAAATCACAGCATTTTGGACAACTCAGTATTAATAATGAAACTGTGTTGTGAACTGCATGAGACTCTGGTCTACTTTTTGCAAGCTTATTCTGTTACCAGGTACAGCAGCTGGTGTTGGTATAACAGACTGATGCTACTAATGTGGTCTATTTTAATGATCTGAACTGTGGTGGAGATACATTCCAAAAATCTTGAACTCTCTTAATCCAGCTGGGTTTTTTGTGATGTACAGAGCCAATTAATAACTCATTTTTAGAAAAATCAAGTTTATAAACTGTTTAGCTCAGGGGTGTCCAATCCCGGTCCTGGAGGGTCATTATTCCAGTCCAGGTTTAACAGGTAACATGAGATCAGTAAGTACTTCAGGGTCTGGATGGAGGTTTACTTGGTTCAGTTAAACAATTTAGAACAGGGTTGGAACAAAGTCCAGGAGTGCAAAGGCTAACTTTACATTCAGAGTAATCATTTTCTGATTGAAATAAAAACAACTTGGTGTGTATTGATGGATCTGTAGCCTTTATATAACATAGCTAAACTTTCAACAAGCCACTATGTAATACTGCCATTTTGTTTATTTTCTACAGTAAAATACGACCTGAATGATGAAAATAGGCAAGCCCGGCTGGACCTTCTCAATAATATTGCAACCGGGCTGGTATTTATCATTGTGGTTGTGAATATCTTCATCACAGCGTTTGGAGTTCAGAAATCAGTCCCACAAAACCTGAAGCAATAGACTGGAAACCGAGAACCTGCTGGTCTTCCATTTTCAAAGGTACAGTTTCAAAATCATCCTGGACTGTGTGTTTCTATATTACTAAGACTTTTGTGAAACACTATGTCACGTTGGCATTGTGTTTTTTTTTTTTTTTAATCCTGTATTTTCACAAACTGCTTTTCAGAGCACTGATTTGATCTGTTAGCTACTGTGGAAAAAGCATGATATTGAACAACACGCCCCCACATACCCACATTGTGCTCTACAACCCACACAGACAGTCTATCCACAGAGAGTGCAGCATGGTGACACTGCTCAGAATGTAGTTTAGTCTCTTCTGTAGTGGACAGACCCCAGAGCGAAATAGGAAATCTGAGAGCATTCAGTGCGTTTTGCAGCCTCTTTATTAGAAGTATTCTCATGGGGTACCTTAAACAGGTATATAAGTGATCTACAATTTCAGTCTGCCCATATATTAACACAAAAAATATAAAGTGACCCAGCAGCTTAGGGCACTGTAATGTATGCAGTTATTTAACACTAACACTGAGTTAAATGGCAAGCATCAGAGATCTTTATCACTGCTGTTGTTTGCTTTGGTATTCAGTACTTTCAATGATTTCAGTCTGTCCCTCTTGTGGGGACAGTTCACTTTATTAATTATCATGTATAATATGTGTTGCTCATCATTCCTGTTTCCATTTTAAATGTCTCGCTGCACTGTCTGACTTATTAAGGCTTGATTGAAGTATTTTTAGTTTGCCAGCATTGCGCAGAACACAATACACAATAACACTTCAAAAACTACAACCTCGTATAAATTATGACATCATTAGGGAAAAATCTGGACTTAAGTGTTTTCTTCATTTATAGACAAATAGGATTCCTGTTCTCAACAAGGGGGTACAACAGGCAATAAGCTTAGCAATGAAAGTCTTTGTTCATTAACTGGACTTTGATTCACAACAGCTATAAACAGTAGGTCTCTGAAGCAGTGTTGCGATTCAAGGAAAACAACTCACTATTGATGGATTCCTCAATTCACTCCCTTTTAAACATATTCCAGCGCTCCCTGGTATCTTCATTCAGCAACCCGGGACTACAGAGAGATGATAAACACAACTCAAATTCATCAGCACAGCGGGCCCTGAGAAGAGGTTTGGTTTACGAAGGAAACAGAACACGGAACACGGAACACGGAACACAGCCAAAAAGCCTTGATTTATCAGCAGTCACACCTCATAGGCTGCTTCCTTCTTTACAGGGTCTTTGGACTTTTAGACCCCAATGAAATCTACCAAGTTACAGCAATATGCTTTGTAAAGTTATTGTTTCACAAAACCCTTTTTTTACCACATCAGGGGAGGACACATTGTAATACATTTTTAATTGCTCTAATGTGATTCGTTGCGATTATTCTCCATCATTAATTGTGTAAAGTGTCTGAAAAGAGCCTAGGCTTATAAGTACTGTACTAGAGATATTCCTTGTATTGCAATTACACTCTGCTACCCCATGGTGACAACATTTCAGTTTCTGTTTACAGACCTTCTCTGGGAGGGATGTTTTGGAGCAAGGGCTCCCTCTAGGGTCTCAACTGAAACTGCTTTATATAAATCTGTTATTTACAAAATAATGTACATGCCTTAACTAAGCTTTTTCTACCAATTGTTTCGTATTTCCTACACTTTTTTTTTTTTTTTTTTTAAAGCAATGCTTTCCCTTGCTATACTGTGGATCTGTACATAAAGTGAATAGCAATATTACTGGAATTTAGATTTTCTGTGAAAGAAAGTACAAAACCAAGAAAGGGGTTGGTCACCCGAATCTTGGGCATTAATGTTTGTTTTTTAATCAAAGTTAATTTTAAATTTAATTTCCGATATGTTAGTGAATAGTATTATATGTGTCACAGTGATAATACTTGTTCTTTTTATGTAAAGTAGATTTTATTTGTATATTATTTAATTTTTTATTATAATAGGGTCTATTTGGTTAATTTTAAACGGTGACAGATCGAAATGCTGGCATTGTTTTAAATGTTTTTTAAACGAAGTAAAATACCAGGTTTGGTACTGTTTCTGTTTAATGAAATGCATCATTTTTTAAACTTAAATACCACATAATCTGTTTTTATTGCTAGTGTGAGATTATAAAATGTTTATATTGATTTGTACTTTGTGTCACCAGTACCTACTACAGACAATAAGATGTCAGAATGCCTGCATGCATCAGTCTCTCACATTCCATTCCTACAATAGCAATGATATAAGCATGTGGACTCTTTATTACTCTGTGTAATGCAGAGAAAGGCATGAATATGGTCCTCACAGACATTCAGGATCTAAAGAGTTTTAGCATGTAACTTCAGTGCAATTTTTATTCAACTGTCTTTTAATCTTTTACGTTATTCAGGAATACAACAATGCAGAAAATACCTCCCTTTAGAACAATCTAAAAAATAAAAAAAATAGCAAAGTGTCCAAGAATACATATAAAATTAAATAAAATGCATCTTGAAAAATAAAGTGTGCAGAAAATGTGACTTGTTTCAAGAAACCACAAGAAGATGGATAAAACATTTTAAAAGTGGAGAATCTAGCAATAGTATTTATACGATTTTTCTGCAGACCCTTGCTTTGTACTGTATGTGCAGTATGTGCTACCAACAATATACAGTTTATGAAAAGCTGCTGCTGGCACTTGTTCACCCAGTGTGCTGGCACTTTTCAGAGTAAAATAGACCCCCTTCTGTTTATTCATTCAGGAAAAAACAGTTCTCTCCCTTGTTTACAAAATCCCTTTGTGGTTTTAAGTATTAATCGTCTTAAGCTTAGACTGGCTTTCTGTCTGGATGTTTGTGTGTACGATATTAATGGATACAGGCTGAGTCACAAGCGACGCAACAGAGGAAATTATGTACATTTGGAATTGGTTGAATGATGTGCTATTCTGTTATGGCAGGCATCAATCTCTGCATAGAGATGTCCATACATTACTATATATGCAATCAGCAACAAAAAGGGAATCGCCTACTGTATTCTGCAGACAGAACAAATCAGCTTCGCTTTGTGGTCCTCTCACCCCCACTGCAAGAGAGGATACAATAAGAGACACCCAACACCTTAGTATAGTATTAACAGTAGTATAACCCGTTCTGTTATTCTAAACTAATAACTAAATATGTCACATGCCTTGGCTAAAAATGCTTTACTTGAGCCTCATTTACATTTATATCAAATTTTGTTAAGTTTTATTAAACAAAAAAAATATATATATTATCTTCTTGCTGTGTTTTGTCTTTTTTCTTTAACAGAGGTTCCCTGCCATCTGGCAGCATTAAAAGCTGAACAAACCGAGTTTATCCAAGTTTCTTTCTTTAGACTGCAGTGGCTAATATGAACCTGTGACCTCAAACCACTGCTTGGTTGGTTTTAGCCTAAATGAAGCAAAATGTTGGAAATCTTATTGTGGATCCTTGATTACTTTGCCAAAGCCAAACTTTTATTTTGTATAGCAAGTTCAATCTTTTCCATTAAACTGTACCTCCAAAGCCATTACAACACAAGAATAGTTAAAGACCATTCCTCGCAGTGCAGCTTGTCCAACTCATGCCCAAAATTAACACAGTTGATTAAACCTTGTTCCTTCGGTTCCAATGGGCTCCTGGGGATGGGGACTTTATCAGTTCTCTGCTACAGCATATATATATATATATATATATATATATATATATATATATATATATATATATATATATATATATATATTCATTTCATACAAAAAAAAATTCCAGTGCTGTAAATATGTGATTTAACAAACCACTGAGAAACCCGGAGACCACAACTGAACTCATTCTCTGGCAGCCCTCCAGTTTGCTATTGATCAGGACTGGGTGCTGCTCTTGTTATGGAGACCGTACAGCTAATCCACCTTAACATATCCAAGGTTAAAGCAACATGAATTAAAAATACAATAGCAACAACACAGGGGCTAGCTGCTCCATAGAGATGACACCATGCAACACATTTCCACACGTTGATGCTTCAATTGAATGTACAACGCATTACAGTAGAGTGCTATGACCCATGGCCCTCCAAACAGCTTTCCAGTCCCTTCAACAGATGCTCATCATGATTATAATGTGCGATTACATTACAGCATCTTTAGACTGTATCCTGTTAGTGACAAAACTCAGCTGTGGTTTGAATCCAGTACCATTGGGGTTTAGCATAGCTGTAGCTATTAAAGCTCAAAATGCAGGTATGTTTTAATGAAGTCAGTGTAACTCAGATCTTCTGTAGTCTGTATTTGAGTTTCTAGAAAAACACTTCAGGTACTAGTACTGTATTTCATTATGAGTGCTACTGTATAAGCACTATGGGTGTCATGCAAACTAGGTAAATGTGATGTACTATCAGAGTTTAAATAATGTAAATAGTGTAACCCTTCCATAATTCTAATACGAAGCCTGTTCCAATCCAGGCAAATACACATCCTGTTCATTTCATCAAGCACTTCTTATATAAGAAAGTTATTTTAAGACCGTACTTAATCAAAACAAGCCTTAAAATAAAACATGCTCTGCACGATTGTCCTGAACTAAACGAAAATAAATAATAAAATCTCCTTGGGCCTTGGGCAGCTGAGTCACAGACAGCAGCATCATTGAGGAGATTGAGAAAAGAGCATGCATCACAACTGGCTAACCAAGAGTCAGTTCTTTTCAGGAATTTCAAAACTGAAAAACAGATGACAGGAAAGCTTTTCCAAGCCAGTGAGGGGTGATTAATGGATCTTACCATGAAAATCTGTATTCAGCACCTACAGTGCAATAGCGAGGCTTCGGTAATGAAGTGCTGCATTCTGATCAATGTTTTTTCTGTAAAGGGATGCTGTGGAGGAAGTTTAACTGCGGGCTCAGAATTCTGAATGGGCACCACTCCTAGAATATGAAGCGATTTCCAACTTTTTAACACATACAATAAAATATTCACGCACTCCATCAGTCTCACCAATGCATGCCAGCCAAGCAATACTATAAATAAAAAGGAACAGCATCTTCTCCAATAAGTTTATGGTGTTCTGTCCATCGTGTTCACAGACGGCGAGATGGACACAATGTCACATTCTGAATGTTCCCAAAAAAGAGATTGAAAATGTGTGGTATAATAAAATGTAAAGCTTCTGATGTTGTTTTGTTAATAGTATGATAAAATAGGACCCACTTTTATAAATGCCATGGATTAGGGTTAGGGTTACATTTAATTATATGAATACAAATAATCTTTGTTGTAATAAATACCAACCAATCAGTTCAGCTTTAATAGTTTATTCATTATATATTTATAATGCTTTGAATGCTTCATTCCTCCTGAAAAGTGACAAAATTAAAAGCTATTTTATCATGTATACTTGCATGCCTTTGGTATGTCATAGAATAAAGCAAAGAAGCTGTGAAAAGAGATGAATTATTGCTTATTCTACAAAGATATTCAAAATGGCCTGGACACATTTGTTGGTACCCCTTAGAAAAGATAATAAATAATTGGATTACAGTGATATTTCAAACTAATTCGTTTCTTTAATTAGTATCACACATGTCTCCAATCTTGTAATCAGTCATTCAGCCTATTTAAATGGAGAAAAGTAGTCACTGTGCTGTTTGGTATCATTGTGTGCACCACACTGAACATGGACCAGAGAAAGCAAAGGAGAGAGTTGTCTGAGGAGATCAGAAAGAAAATAATAGACAAGCATTGGAAAGGTAAAGGCTACAAGACCATCTCCAAGCAGCTTGATGTTCCTGTGACAACAGTTGCAAATATTATTAAGAAGTTTAAGGTCCATGGAACTGTAGCCAACCTCCCTGGGCGCGGCCGCAAGAGGAAAATCGACCCCAGACTGAACAGAAGGATAGTGCGAATGGTAGAAAAAGAACCAAGGATAACTGCCAAAGAGATACAAGCTGAACTCCAAGGTGAAGGTACGTCAGTTTCTGATCGCACCATCCGTCGCTTTTTGAGCGAAAGTGGGCTCCATGGAAGAAGACCCAGGAGGACTCCACTTTTGACAGAAAAACATAAAAAAGCCAGACTGGAATTTGCTAAAATGCATATTGACAAGCCACAATCCTTCTGGGAGAATGTCCTTTGGACAGATGAGTCAAAACTGGAGCTTTCTAGCAAGTCACATCAGCTCTATGTTCACAGACGAAAAAATGAAGTTTTCAAAGAAAAGAACACCATACCTACAATGAAACATGGAGGAGGCTCGGTTATGTTTTGGGGCTGCTTTGCTGCGCCTGGCACAGGGTGAATTGAATCTGTGCAGGGCACAATGAAATCTCAAGACTATCAAGGCATTCTGGAGCGAAACGTACTGCCCAGTGTCAGAAAGCTCTGTCTCAGTCGCAGGTCATGGGTCCTCCAACAGGATAATGACCCAGAACACACAGCTAAAAGCACCCAAGAATGGATAAGAACAAAACATTGGACTATTCGGAAGTGGCCTTCTATGAGTCCTGATCTGAATCCTATCGAACATCTATGGAAAGAGCTGAAACTTGCAGTCTGGAGAAGGCACCCATCAAACCTGAGACAGCTGGAGCAGTTTGCTCAGGAAGAGTGGGCCAAACTAGCTGTTAACAGGTGCAGAAGTCTCATTGAGAGCTACAGAAAACGTTTGATTGCAGTGATTGCCTCTAAAGGTTGTGCAACAAAATATTAGGTTAGCGGTCCCATCATTTTTGTCCATGCCATTTTCATTTGTTTTATTATTTACAATATTATGTTGAATAAAAAATCAAAAGCAAAGTCTGATTTCTATTAAATATGGAATAAACAATGGTGGATGCCAATTACTTTTGTCAGTTTCAAGTTATTTCAGAGAAAATTCTGCATTCTTCGTTTTTTGTGGAGGGGTACCAACAAATTTGAGCACGTCTGTATATATATATATATATATATATATATATATATATATATATATATATATATATATATATAAAAAAAGACAAAATTAAGCTGGATATCTTACAGACATGAATACAAGAGAGTTCAATTGATCTCTTCTGGTCAAAACCTATATACAAATGTTGTATAAACAAACAAACAAACACACAAACAACACCTGTATTCATTGATACACACAAAGCTGCTGCACAGAATGAGGAATATTTCAAGGGTCTAACAGGAAAGTGAAAATACCGTTACAAAAATAATCAATAATGTACATCATTACATCAATAGCACCACTAATTTTCAGTATCGAATGGCCAATTTCTGTGGTATAAAAGACAAACAATCCTATTCAGAAATACTCTATACACTTCATATTTAAAGACTTTAGTTTCTGCTCTTTCAGGCGATTCTAAAAAATGTGGTTAAAGAAAAGGGCTTGTAACCAGGAGGTCCCCGGTTCAAATCCCGGCTCACTCACTGTGTGACCCTGAGCAACTCACTTAACCTCCTTGTCCTCCTTCTCTTTCGGGTGAGACTTTGTTGTAAGTGACTCTGCAGCTGATGCACAGTGCACACACCCTAGTCTCTGTAAGTCACCTTGGATAAAGGCGTCTGCTAAATAAACACATAACAAGAACTTCTACAGCATGACCAGTCTTAAATACAGGCTGTCTATACTGTAGGGGGCAGCCCTGCTTACATAAAGAACAGGTTATGCAACGACAGTCTAGAATTAATGAGTGGAAAATTATACAATTGATAAAACTTACTTCAAAACACTCTTTCTTTTAAATAAATGCTTTCATCTCAAACAAATATTTTATAAAGCGTCACAAAGACAAAAAGATTAACCATGTATTTTACAGGCACAGCTGCCTTTACACTCTTTGTTAAAGGGTTTTCTTTGTGAAAGTTTTGACAATGCGACAAAACAATTAGAAGTTAATCCAAGTACTGTATTCACCCAAGAAAATGTCTGCCTCTAGTGGTCAAATAAAAGTTTATTAACATATGACTTCATAAACTTAAATTCAGGCAACTACAGTATATATTTACAGACTTCAATATGTACTGAATGTCCAGTATAACCTATTGTTCTCTGTTGCTTGGGTTTATTATCCAGTTAAAACCTGATGAACAAATTATTCAGCAAAGGGCTAAGTGGAGGGCACTGTACCTGGAAAAAAAACTAAGTAAGGACAAAACCATCCTACAAGCATTAGTGTCCAAAACTTTCAATCTTACAGTAAGAATAAAATATATGTTATAAGGCTTAGGATGTCGTCCTATATTTTGAAAGTAAATCATTTAAATCATATATAATTACATACATGCTTAAAAACAGTTCACCTAGTCTTTGGTATGGCATGCTGGTTTGCCTTGTGCTTACTCCATACTGATGTTGGCAAATGCAAGGGGCTGCTTTCTAGCATTACTGGTTCTTTGACTGGTCCTCTGCGTAGGATATTAACATAGCTTTGGCTCGTCTGCTGAGCCCAATTGCTGTAAATCCTAGTATCTTCTTGGCATCTCCAATAGCTTTATCCTCTACAAAAATAGGTAAGATTTTGTCAATTACCGTTTAAGACAAGATAAAAACAATAACAAAACATGATGGTTCTCCAGTCAGAATCCATACATATATCAAACTGCTAAGTTAGAAAAAAAAAAATTAAAATGTTAAAACATGTATTACTGTGTTTCTTTATAAAGCAGTAAATTAATAAAAAAAAAAGGTCAGGTATGCAAGGCTTTTTCTCCCGAGTTTAGGTTAAAACTTCAAATCCAAGATAGAAGAACCTCAATGTTTTACATACAGTGACCCGGAAACAGTGATAAAGTGGCATGGCTGTGGCTCCCATTTGACCCATAATGCAGAACACTAATAGCACAGCCTTGTTACTATGGCTCCAGACAATAGCATTACAAAGGGGGAGCACTGTAATACATATACAAGGCTAAAAATAAAACAATGATGGCAATTACCTTCATTACTGTAGTAGTACAATGTCAGCCCAGCAACAACACTAAAGCAGATGATGAAGAACATTGGACCTGGAAGATAAAAAGCCATTACGCTGCTGGAAGAGATTTTCCTCAGGGAAAGCATTGTCAGTAAAAGAGCCAGCGCCACAGAGAACAATATGGGTGCTGCGCTTGTGATTTCACGTGACGGTAATCTCACTCTGAACACCCAAAGGAAGTGTGCAATTCAACACCACAATGAAATACCATCTGCGCTGGGTTCTAAGGTGAATTCTGATGGAAGTTTCCCTGGACCGCTAACACAGAAGTCAACCTTCCGTTTGAAACTTACTTTTACTCAGCTTCCATTTATGCCTTCAAAACAAAAAGATGCCCATGCAAACACATCTTAATAGATGTACCTGTGCAGCCCTTAGTCATATTGCCAGCGGAAGAATCAGAACCAGTTGGACCTAAAATTGCTGATGGGCTTGACAGCTCCCTTGCAGTTATGCAATGTTGCACAGTCTAAGTATTCCAAGAAGTACAGAAAAAAATTATTGCAGTATTTCTTAGAAATATAGGGCTGTATTAAAAGAGCACTGAAGTTTCATGCACCTGTCCTCCTGCTCATGCTTTATAAATACAAACCAGGAAGAGATAGTTTAAATGCTGATCTCAAACTTCAAGGTTATATGTTTTGATTTACCCCTTTCATTTAGCACAAATCTCTCCCTGGGGTCTGGATGAATGTTAGTCCCATTGGGTTCTGTTGCGTCTAGGAACAAAAGCAGCATATGGTTAGGTCTGCTGCACTACGCAGAACACACAACTACACAATGTTAAAGTGCTGTTGCTAAGTTATTTGATCTTATTAAGCATAGCATTAATAGCTACTGCTAGATGATACTTTAAATTTTAGGCATCACAAATGAGAATGCCTAAAAATGGAATGTTCATGGATAGAATTTATGGCACTATGTGGAAAGGCATTCTTTAGAAGATAGTCATAAAACTAAAAAGTCATAAAACTATATGTCATATAAAATAGATTAAATACATCTACGTACTAATAATAATAAGAGTTGGCAAGCTTTACATATGGAAGGCTTATCCATGTTTCTCACATTTTGACAATGCACGTCTTACAATGAGAATGGATTAATGTGGCACCTTATGCAGGGAGCCACCAGGTGTATCTAAACAACAAGTGTTTCTCAAATACCCTTTTCACACTCCAGTACGTAAATAACGCACGACCAAAACACGTTGAAACCACGTGAGCCATTTACCTCATTCACAATCTCATCTCCGAACATGATGATCGTGCGTAGGGTATAAGTCACATCTGAATGCTCTGCACATCCAATTTAGTATGTCATATACCAAAAATCTGACACAACACAAAAATAAAAAGTTATCCCAGTTTGTTAGTTGTTAGTTAGGCTTACCTCTCTGTCTCTTTCTGCTGGGCAGGCTGATATAAAGTTGCTCAGCATGGATGTGCAGAGCTCTGTAGAACTCGTGACAAGCCTCTTCTCCTTTCTCTTTTAAGGTACTCAACAGGTCTGTCAGCCTAGTCTTTGTTGGTACTTTCACGTCCCTGAACTACAAACAATGAACAGTTTAAGAGACTTTCCTTATCCAAATAAGCACTGCTGTTTACTGTGCCTCTCTTCCTCAAAAAGCACACCCTTGCCTTCACAAACCAGTGCAGGGTCTCTGTGAATCAGACCACAGACCAAATAAGACTGCCCATGCTTATCAACCCCTTTTCTGCAAAGTGTTTAAAACAAATACATTCCAAAAAGGGGATACTGTCCTCTTGGTGTACTCTTTTCAGGGATGATGTTAAACATTGCTTTTTGTTCAAAAAGATCAAACTTTTTGTGAAGTTTCCAACTGTTTGCAAAACTCAGGTCCACTAAAAAGAAACTTGTTAGTTTGATATGAGCGTTGCAATGCCTGACGGGCTACCTACTTTCTGTGCTTCTTTGTCACTTAAAACATTGGGGTGGATCCTGTTCAGCTGCAGCACAAGCTTTTCAACCAGCTGCGCACTCAGCCTGTAGTCATTCTTTAAGAACCAAGTGTCCTGCTCCAGCTGATCACAGTAAGTGTCTGAAAATCACAAGACACGTTGCTTAATAACATCTACAGGAGTTACAATGAAAACCTTTTTTTTTTTTAATTTATGAATTTTAGAACACAAGTATTCAAAAAGGTATTCCGTGGAACATTGTAATCAGTGATTTAATTTCATAATAAAAATACCATGCAAACATTTCACATTCTACAGAATAGAGCTGTATTTGGCTCTAATCTGCTCAACATTGGCACCTGTCCGTCATTCCTACAGTGACAGTTGCAGTTCAGCAATTTTAGGCATGTTATCTCATTGAGGAAAAGAATGCGTGAGGGAGCTGCAGTTGTTTTTGTTCTCCGCTTGTGTTCTTCACTTCAGTTTGGAATAGACAGATATTTCATAAACATCGCTATAGATGAAGTTGCTGCTGCTTCCTTAGAAATGACATTAAAAAAACAGTAATAATGATATATATATATATATATATATATATATATATATGTGGAGGTATAACCGCAGTGCACAAAAATGTAGAAAATTAAGTGTTTTTTTTTTTGTTTTTTTTTGATGTACATAAAAAATTTAAAACAGAAACAGCAGCAGTATCAGTATTTCTTGCAACAACATGTCAGCAAAGCCCATGTTAAACAGCCCTGCTGCTGAATGTATAGATCACAAGCTAAGCACTTGGAATAATGAGAAGCACTAAAGGGATTAATGTAAGATTGAATTTACATGATCATGCAAAACACTCTATAATTACCCGATTACTGGAGATTACACTCCCTCACTTCACTTCATTTTCTCTGACTGCAATTAATGTATTAAACCTATTCGACCTGGACTCGGTCCCAGTCCAAGAAGGTCTCCTCAAAATAACCTTGATGAAGAAGTTTTCTTTTTTTTAAATTACTATCAGAAAGTTAATGTCCACTGTTCTAACAATGTTGAAGGAGCTACTGATAGTAGCTAATAGCAGGCGCAAACACAGGCTGGAGTGTACAGTGTTGCATGTTTGTGTTGCAGACCACAGCGAACGCCCTGCGACTCACAGTTACCAACACAACTCATCATACTGGCTGCTGGTTTCAAAATACAAGGGGCAGGAATATTAATACAACAAATACATCAATATGACCTACTGTATTTGTATGGAAATGTTACGTGACGTTACATATTGGCAGCGTTTGCGGTGATGAAGAGTGCACGGTATCACTTTGGTATGGTACTGTGTCACATAATTGGGAAAAGTTGCATGTCCAAATTGTATATATTCTGTCGAAAGTACAGTCATTTATAGTACAGCAACAATGCAACAGGTATTAACTAGCTACAGCGCCTACACAATGACTTTGAAAACTATCGCTGCTTTATATTCTATAAACAATAACAGTTCATTTCCAAATGCTCTGTGCATGCAAAGTAGTCCTACTAGCGTTTAAAGCAAAATAGATGTAATTACATAGTTGCAAAAGAAGTAGAAAACATATGGACACAACTGTGTTTAAGGAGATAATGACACGACTTTGCTCTAGCCTGGACTAGAACTTTAAGGTCAAGTTTTAATAACAACTCAAGGCCCCTCTACGGCGCAACAGGCACTTGCTACTCGAAAATACACAGTGGATTTGAATAATCTCTACTAACCTGACATGATGATATCTGCGGTAAATCCTGGAACTTTATTTACCCGTCTCGCTTCTCCACTTCCTCACTTCCTCGTCCCTCCCATGATGGCAAGACTTTCCTCCCAGTGCTGCGCTGTCAGGTTTCATCACACCCATTGTACGTCACAAGCAAAAGTTTTTCATTTAAGGTGGTATCGCTATTATTGCAATGACTCTTGCGCGGTTACAGTTAATCTGAAACGTTTATATCTATCTATACATTTTTTGATTTTTATAAATGTTAACATATGTTTTGGTTGCATTTTGGATGTAGTAATGTTTTTTGAATACTTAATTTTTTGATTTTCATAATTGACTAAACTCTTTTTGTCCAGCAGAGGCTGCCCTTGTCTGTATATTTTACACAATTCCAGGAAATGGATAACGGGAGAGACAATGCAAACCTCAACCAACAAAGAGTGGTGATTTCTACAAGAGGAAATTCTAGTCTGTGTGAACAGCAAATACTCTTTGCCGTAGCATTTGTTCTATAGGGAAATTAAAATTGACCATGAAAAACTCAAACCCTGTTTAAAATAAATAAATAAATAAATAAACAATTGCCATCATTTTCTTTATTCATGTCTTCCTGCAAGCCTGCTTGCTTTCAGTCTCAAGCCGAGGCACAGCTTATCATGCATATCACACATCCCTTAAAGTAAACCCTGAATCCCTTGCCTTGCCTCATGGGCAGTGCTGGCGGTTTGCAACATGACAAATTCTCCGAAGTCTACACTCGGTAGTGTCTAGCGTCACTTAGCTGCAGTCTCTTGGGTGTAAGGTAGGATCTGAAATGAGCTTGAGATAGTGGGTAGATAGAAACAGAACAGACTGTACCGGACACTACAGAGCCCAGGCAGGAAACCACACAGACCATGCAGTGTTGGATTCAAGGCCTGGTCCTATGAGGCTGAGGCCAAGACCGATGTTGGCATTCTCAAGGCCAAGGTGAGGAGCCCTTTTTTAGGATGTCGCCAGTTTCACAGTGTGAAGAATTAAGAGCTCCTTCACACTTACCTCTTTAGGGGTGGAGACCACATTAATCAGTAATGCTTAGGTGCAGAAAGACGGGCCACGCTCTTTACCTGGTGCAGAAAGATGAGCCAATGTAAAACTGGACTGCATTCTTTTGAACACATGAAACGCTCTCTTAGAGCAGTTGCTTGTTCTCGAGACCCCAACCCTGATTACTGATTTCAGTCTTAGACTCAGTATTCCAATTCTCTCAGCTGGCCCACCGTTGAAAAGCCTGGCCCGTCTTTCTACACCTATGCCTCCAGTGATGTAAGATTGTGGACCAAAACTCATTTCAACATTGAAGAGTAAATGCATGGTATAAATAATTACTTTTAAGGCGGGGAATACCAAAAGAGACAGTAGGGGAACTTTATGGGGTGGAAAAATCTTAAACATGTGAAGTTAAAAAAACTGTTCATTGCTTCCTGTGCAATGTGAACAAAGCACTTTGCAATTTTTAAAGTGATATTTTGGGCAATTTTACTTTACCATTCTTTCAGTGCTTTAAATGCTGAATTGGAGTGAGTAGTGAAATCCTATTAGTGGGCTTAAAGCATCCCCCAGAGGCAACAGCCAGGGTACTACGCGGTAAGCATTAGACATGACTGGGGAAGTAGCTTCACTTTTGGAGGCCTGGATTAGAATTTGGCTTTGGTCACAAGTGAAATTAGTTTTCAGCTTTCCCCTCAGTAGAGAGTACCGCACTTCACCAAAAAAAACCTCAATGCACTTCCACGCAATCCCTCTTTGCAAGATTGGATTTAGAAAAGAAAAAAAAAACAACGTGCACATCTTCTGTAGGCATTGTTCAACACTGACAGATGCAAACACAGCCCAACTGGCAAATCACAGAGAGCAAGAAGCTCTCTGTACCAAAGAAAAGTCTGGCTGGAACAAAAAGACACAAGTCTGAAATTCAGCAATGCATTTTATACAGTAACACAGTAGTATAAACCATTCTCTGTTTTCCGCTGCGTTTTTCATTTATAGAGTAATCAGCCTATTCTGAGTTTTTAGCTGCCAGGATCAATTTTAAATTTAAAATGGCACTGCTCAGCACAGATGGATTTGGTGTGTATCTTCATATCTGGCTTTAATACTGAGCCCTGAATACAAATATTGCAATCTGGCCCACGCATATAGACTCATCCCGTCTCCATTGTTCTGTAACAGAAGGAGTGCAAATAAGGGACACTTATACATAAGAGCTGTATATTTGCAAAATGAAGCTTCCTGAGTAAGCTGTATTAACATTATCATCAATGAATCACCAAGTGCTTTCATTTAAATTGTACTACTTGACCAAATATAATTTGTACTATCCACTGGGTGGGCTGCTTTTTCCATACACAGAACCTGTTTCAGCCATGTAGCGTGGGCAAGTGTTTGCCATAGACAAAACATGTGGACGAGCATCGCACATTTATTGATGTAAATATTACAATCAACAGCTGAAAACATTTTCACTTTCCCAGTATAAACCAGTCCAAAGAGTCCTGAAAGGCATAGGTTGGATACTTTTTACCTTGACTGCAGTTTTGTAAAAACAGGTAGAAGCCCATACTAATTACTTTACAAGTCAACTCCACTCATGGCTCTTTTAATGATCTTTTAGTCGCAGTTTTCAAGGGAATAGATTTGAGCATGTTAAGAAAAACAACCAGTTTTAATACAGTGCCTCAATATGGCTGTTTTTCAAAAACGTTTTTTTTTCAACTTCATTCCAACGACAGCACATGAAGACATTTATGTTCCACCTATAACCGAGAAGACAATCTAGTTCGCAAAAAAGTCATTGACTGTGCATTGATCGATTGTGTTCTCATAAGAAACTTTCAAATGTTTCAAAAAAGTTCAGCCTACTGGCTAACGGCGGTCTCTGCAGAGTAGAAGTGCAAACATCTCTTCTTAGTAAATCTCAGATTCATTAAGTCCAGCAAAAAAAAAAAAAATTGTTATTAAGGCACATGGAGGTCCGATTTGTGTCCCGTCTTATACAGAAAAGCCATGCAAGAGGTGCTCCTGCAGCCTGCCCTGTGGCTCTCGGCTGTGTTCATAGACTTCGGCCATGCGAGTCCCACTGACAGCTGAAACACTGCATTCCGGTAACCTGTACTTGCTTGGGATTTTTTTCTTCTGTGGCTTAAAAACGACGGACAGGCGATGTTCACTGCAGCATGCTGGGATGGAGATGTTCTTGGAGTGCTCGTGGCACCTGCGGATAGCACAGTACAGAGGTTAATGCTTCCAGACTTATAATCACCATTATAAACCACTCACCGAGACATAAAAAACGACCTTTAAAATGATGTTGAAATGATGTTGCCTTAATAGCCTGCTCATATTATTATTTTTAACCAGGATGTTTTAGACCAATGTTTTGAACATGGTAAAGAAATGCTAAAGATTCGTAAAAGCACCGTTAAAACGTATGGAAACACCTTGTTTCATGCCTGTCTTTTCATGTATCTTCTATACAATTTACATATAACAAGACATATTGTTATAGTGCTGTGTATCATGAAGCTTGAGGAGAAAGCCTCTGTTCATTCTCAGTGGCTTACAGCTCACCTGCAGTAGCCCCGGTTGTCATACCCCGTGTTCCTCTGGTCTCCTGTCCTATTGCTGTTGTTGTTGTTTCGTCCTTTATGCCCATAGTAAGTATCCTCCAGCTCGTCACAGTCTGTCTGATACCACAGCTGCACCTCCCTGAAAAACAACGCGCGCGGTCAGTTTAAACCAAAAAAAAAGATCATTCAGTTTGGATTTTCCAAAGCAGATGTTTCCATTCTGTGACATTTCTCTCCTTTCCTGTATTTAAGGATGCACTTTTTTAGTACCAAAGAACAATAGCTTAATACATTTTCATTGGCAGAAATACAAACCCATTCCGAAAATAATTCAATGCTGTTAAGTTAGATTGACCACCCCCCCCACTCCCCCCCCCCACTCCCCCTCCCACTCCTATAATATCAACAGTAGAAAAATAATAATTGTAGGGATAGTATACCTTTCAGTCCTCTTTCTGTCTCCCTTCTTAATGCACTTGATGAAACAGCAGGTTAGAAATGCCATAGACATCAGGAGAATTATAGCACAGCTAACAATGGAAGCAATCACTGCCACTTTGAATCCAAAATCCTCAAATATCAAAATAGCTGAAACAATAACAACAAAAACCGCAGTTAAATCGCGCGCAGTAGCTAGCCCTTCTGTGCATTCTAAATACTTAATTAGAAAACTGGCATGGTTGACCGCCCGCTTGGTTTACATTCTCGAAAGGTTGTTAACTCTAAGGTGACAATCCCAACTCCAACCCACAGCCTGGCAGCCAAACAGGCATGCAGCTTGCAGCAGCGAGAGGTTATACACTATGAGTATAAGGAATCAAGCAGTGATTATAAAGGGACAGCACCTTTTATTTCCAAATGGGCTTTTTGTCAAACTGATAACATGTTTACAGAAAACGCCTACCAAACTATTATTTTCTACATGGGCTAGATAACAAACTCCTTATAAACTGGAAGGAAAAACTGACAAGCAGGGAAATATAAAACATGCAGATGACTAAGAAGCACTGTCCTTGATTTTGGTTAGCTGTTTCACCTAAAGCTGACTGATTGCACGGTGCATTGTTTTTGCAGTTTGGCCCCCAGAGCACCGGTTAGGAAGTGGTGTGCATGTTTCCTCTTTTTACCTTAACAGTTACCCTTTATTTTGGGTGGTATGACTAACTATTGAACTGATTCGAAACCATGCATTGAGGAACCGTTCAGTAAGATATCACTGTTATGCTGAAGCTTGTTAACCAATGCTTTACATAGTTCCTGTCTTGAATATGTGTTGGAGCAGAAAGCTACCAATATAGGTACACATCACACATACATAAAGAATACCAGCACAACATTTCAGTTGCAGCCTAAAGCAGGTCTATTAAATATCTAATAACTATTCATAGACATGTAACTTAACTTCAATACATGGGTAGTGTATCAATCAAGTACTTGTTTATGCCATGCAAAATAAAGCATTGCCACTAAAGCAAACTTAACATGTGACAAATCTATTTGTGATAAATTCCTACTCATTTCTAATATGCTTTTTAAATAGTGCAATTTGAAAGCTTGCATTTCAGCTCCAGTAATCTTTTAATTGATGTTTTGAGCCCTGGAAATTCCCAAGGGATGAAAGTCAAGGGAAGAAATTAAACTGCTCATCGACTGATTCATTATTTAGTAATTAAGCGAGCACGGTCTTTGACGTGACAAACAATCAATCAGGCAGCCCAAACCGCTGGTTTATATAGTCAGGAATGCTTATCAGTCAATAATGTTGAATGATGTTTCCTGAAATGCAGATTGGCTTTAAACTGATTAGTTTCCTCTTAGCAAAAACACACCTAGTGTGTGAATGTGGGAATGTAAACACAGGGAAACATATATGTAACACTTCAAAATAATGGCCACCATTTCATAATGAATTCCGACTGAATGCACTTCCTCTGAGTTCTGAAGTAATTCATTTTGAATTTAGTCCTGTTAATTCATGTGAATATAGTTATCCATATTCATCCCATGTTAATTTATAACAAATGATGTTGATCACATTGTTATGAACTGTTATAAATAACAGTGATACTCTGGAATTGTATATTGTCAACTCACACACACAGAATTGGATAAAATATATGCTGTTCTATGTACCAATCTATTAATATGAGGATGATGTATATGTGTGAGGTTTAATGTACTGATGTACAGCATGAAATATTTCTATAATGTCTATCTTTTTGCATTTCTGTAATTTACTAAACTGTGGAATTTGCTTGAGATTTTTTTTTTCATGTGATACTGTTAATATAATAACTTTTTTGATATAATAAAACATTTTTTTACAAAAAAAAAAATCTATGGGCAACTCTTTAGAAGAGTACTATAGTGTATTTTATATTGGATACTGTCAGGGTTACCTTAGCTTGGTGTAGACAGGCTAGGGAGGGGCTGTTCTTATTCAGTTAAAAATAATCCTGTTTTTGTACTTGTTTCTGTAACTTCCGCTGATGAAGAACAGCACCACAAGCTTTGAACGCCCACAGACACTCAGCATGCAAATAGCGCTCAGCCCCTGCGCTCCAATGTGCAGTATGAGCCCACGCACTCACAGAAACACATATTAAACAGATCCAGAGAGCACTGTGCAGGTTACATCTCTAGGAACAGGCTGGCATCTTCTAACCCTTCTGCACATTATTTGTTTTTGGTTTCGGTTTTTCTACACAGGTAGTGAATTTTCAGTTGTGGTGAGTTTGAGATAACAGGAAAGTGGCAACTGAGCAGATGCTGTAAACCTCGCCACGGTTTAGTTTGGTTTGACATTTTTAAGCGCAGAGTATTAATAAATATAGAGAGTAAATATAGAGCCTACTATACTTTACTATACATCAGGGTCTGCAAGTGAAACATCCAAATGGATCCCATAAGTAGGGTTACCATATGACTCCATGTACACTAGGACAGTTTGGGGCAGTTCAGGCTTTTCAGCTCATATCGCAATGCATTCTGGTAAGTTTTACCTGTCTCAGGTACCTTTCACAGCAGGACTACACTTACCAGAATGCATTGGGGTATGAGTTGAACTGTCCTAGTGTGCACGGAGTCATATGGTAACCCTGTCCATAAGCAATTAATCAAAGTACTTTTGTAGGCACTTTGTGGTCTTGTTTAGTATCTTGCTGAACTTGGTATCTCCACATGCAAAGTCCCATTGCAGAGTTATATATATATATATATATATACAGACTAACTACATTTAAAGTATAATTCCCTCCTTACATAATACATAATACCAATAAATAGAGGGAGGGGTAGCAAAATTGGACGTCTGTGAATACCAGTAGGATAGAAAAGGGATGGGAAGTGCTTCTTTGCCCTTACGTTTGCAGGTTGGCGTGCTCCCTGTCCACTGCGTGCTGTTGCTTTTCCAGACACACGAAATGAACCCGTCTCCCAGCAGCCTGTGCCTGGAGGAACACTGGAAGGAGATGACTGTGCCAATGCTGGTGCCGTTGCCCTCTGTTATCTGCATGCTGCCCAGTGGTGGGGAAGTCACTGGACTGCACTGTCCTGGGAACAAGGAGAGAAATACAGCTTCCGCTCAAGCAATCTGATCATGCTGTCTAACCCTCTCAGTCCTGGGGGACTTCAAAGTTAACATATGCTGTCGGAAATCACATCGGAACCTCCTGGGTCCCATGAGGTAGGGTATAAATATATGTTAAAAAAAATAAATAAAAAAATGTTGTTCTGCTTTCATGTATACTCAATAAAGGAGTATATTCTTCAGCTCGACAAAAATAATTCAGGACCGAAAGAGTTAAAGTAAAGTCCTATTGTATTGTCCCATACCAGTGAAAGTTGTTCTTTCTTGCTCACTTTATTCTATCCTGTCCATTTCTGAGCAATCAATATATTCTGTGTGAATTACTAAACAGGGTAACATGCTTTAAAATGTTAAAGGACTGCCAGAACGTAGGAATGGAACATATCCAAAACCTGCACACAGTTTGGCACACTGGAGTCTAAGCACTCATGTTAGATTCGGGTTATTCGTTGGTTGAGCTTTTTATTTTAATTTTTACCTTATTATATTTTAATGAATGCAGATGTTAGCATACATATTTTAGATTATTTGCTCACATTACCCATATATTACCACTAGAGGCCACCTTTTTCCAGCTGGACAGGTCGTGACAAGCGAAATGTTTGAAAATAGCAACATTAATTTGAGGTAGGCTACAATGAGACTAACCTTCACACTTGAACATTGGAGGGCATTCTCCACTAGAGGAAAAGATCACATTTCATATATTTAAGATATGATCTGCCTGTGT
Organism: Acipenser ruthenus; assembly: GCF_902713425.1. Lineage (NCBI taxonomy): Eukaryota > Metazoa > Chordata > Actinopteri > Acipenseriformes > Acipenseridae > Acipenser > Acipenser ruthenus. The sequence goes on from NC_081213.1 coordinate 26,092,466, forward strand.
TGCTGAAACAGTTAAAAGGGATCTTTTTATGACAAAAAATATTGGTTATATATATATATATATACATACAGTGCAGTATATATACAGTGCAGAGGAAGAATGTAGTAGCACACACCAAGCAATTCTATTTTAGTTTAAAACCAAACATGATTGAGCAACCCAGAAGACAGCAGCCTGTATTCACAGATGAAGTAATGTTGTAAACTCCAAAGGACCGTCATTTACTGAATCAAGATGACTAATGAATAGTTAAAAAAAATACGTAATAAAATAAAAATAAAAATAATCAATAAGCTACATAATATTTAGTCTTATAGAACTACATCAGTTCATAATAATATCTAAAAGGAACTGCATTTCTCTCTTCTGACGCTTCCTCTTGCACTTTTTGTCTCATGTCCAGAACTGGATACATTATTGTTGTCAGATGTATGTTATTGTCTTTATATTGTTACTCGCTGTATCTGCATCTTAATATTATTAACTTAAAAACAGGAAAATAACTCATTTTTACAATAGCGAATTCAGAAAATATACCAATGACAGTGTCCTTCTGTATCCTCCAGAATTTTCTTTCTTTTCATTTCAAATTAAGAATCATGTTACATTTTTTTTTAAAGAAAAGGGGCAACCATAACGTTTATGTATAGAACACACACATACAGTAACCGGCAACACCAATCACGTAACATATGTAAGTTAAGCAGTACTGGTTGTTCAGTCGACATCTGAGACTATATAGTACATTATGGGTTACTGTACATACTGTAGTACTGCCTGGTAGAGATTCAGGGAAACTTTCAAAGAACGTATTCATTCTCAGAGAATAAATCAATTAAAAACATCAATACAAATAGCAGTGTAACGTTACTGTATAATGCTGCTGAGCTGGTTTAAGCACACAGTCCATCGTAATAATCATTTGTGTCTTTGCACGTCAGATGATAAAGCAAATGTTATTCTTTGCATTAATGGCGTCCAAAAAACATTTAAATTGAGCAGCAATAGCAGGAACTTGAAGAATTGCCATCCAATCTCGCCTTACCTGTGTGAACGTGGGCACGATTCCCATCTTCGGGAGCCAACATTGTCCTTGAAATATCAAACACAGAAGCAGTTGCTGTAGACATATCCAGTTCTGCAATACCAAGACCTGAATATAAATATAAATATATCAAATAAATACACAGATGACGAGATGCAGCCGTGTGTTTCCCTTCGCGGTGTATTTATTGACAGGTCTGGGCTCTGCTTTCTTTAAGGGGTTTAATGATGCCTCAAGCCTCTTTGGATTTCATAATAAACCTGAAAGAGGCATACAGTCCCAGACGAACCTCCCCGGTTTGCACGCTGTTCACTAAACTGTGACAGTCAATGTGCAGTTATTAAACTAACTCGGTTTCTGAAATAAGGCGGAGAAATAATTGCAAGGGCACGCTTCCCCCTTTCAGTTTCACTACAGTGCACTTTGTGGTCCTCGTTGCTCCACCTCCAGTTTTTCATCCTTTTAAAAAAAATCTGTTTTACCTTTCCGTCAGCACATGTAAACCACTTCCTAGTCTTATTCATCGTTTTCTACAACTGAATAAGCCGAAGCTTTCCATTAGCAGGCATGGCGTACGAGTTGAGTTGGCTGTTACAAACTTACTGTTTTATCAAGTCATTGAGCAGCTTTGAAATGTCAGCTTAAACAGCCAATTATGAAAAATAACGAGTCAAAACATTTTGGGAAAAAAATCTGAAATATTCTAAAATAAATAAATAAATAAATAAATTTGCAGCGCTGAAATTGCCAGTGCGCAGCATTCATTGTCATGCAAGTACTTTAATTATAAAACACACCTGGCAGAAATAAGCGTCTTGGAAGCAGACATTTCACTGAAGGCAGGATCATTCAAGAGCAAAATAAAAATAATGATGCTCACGCAATACATTTTCACAGGGCGGTCTAGCTGTAGCAATAATGAGCGAGTTTAGGCAGTCTAGTAATCCAGACACCTGAGACAGCTGAACAGCTCATATTTATGCAGTTTTTTTTTTTTTTGATGGCTGATCATTGCATCCTGTCAACATAACAAAACTACTGTTGTACATATTCAACTTCATTGCTTTCCTCAATCAAAATTGCATAATAACTGCATTCAACTGGGGAGCATTGCTTATGAAAATGCAGTCCTCTGTTCCTGATAATAATTGCACATTATGGTTAATTGCACCAACAGGATATGCAAAACACGAATCTGCTGTATTGAAGTTATAGTTTCAGTTGCTTGACAATTTTTTTTTTTGTGAGATGCATGGGGCATGTAGGGGTTCGGGGAGATTAAAATGTTTAATGAAAAAAAAAAACATAATAATGTTATGGATGTCATAGTGTTTTTAAATAATCATTTTGTTTAATAGGTAAAGGCCCCTAACATGCTTCTTTTCACTGTTCTAATTGAGAGGTGCAGCCTTTTAAATGTTTCTCAGTTTTATTATACTGTATTATACATTCTACACCTGTAATAATTAGATGGGAATACAGCCAAATAAGGGCCATGGTCCCACATCAAAGGGAACCTGAGCTCACTTAAGATTTTAAAGCAGGGCATAAAACTGTGCTCTGATTCAAGCCCTCAAGTGGGTTTCACATCATGGCAAAAATACATTCAGATTCTTCAACATCATGTTTGGCAGCAACACAACTGAATTGTGAAAGATATTTTACTGCCCATCCATACTGTAGCAAATTGATGATGCAATTGACCTCTGGAAACGATCAAAAAGCTTTTTCTTTTTTTTAAATTACAAATACTGAACATGTACTGTATGTCTTTATTTTGTTGCAAACAGCAAACGACTAAAGCTTGCCACTACCATTTTTTTAAAGCAAAAAAAAAAAAATCAGTTTCAAATTGTAGAGGGCTAACAGTTTTGGCTGGCTGGTGTTTATATATAGTATATTGGTTAGCATATTTTGTTACAGGTTTCGACCTAGCAATGTCCATTTTAAGAAGCCGTGGGAAGCTGTAATTAGAAGCTGACTTGTCAGGTCCTGGGTTTGATTGTGCTTGTAATAAACAGACAGAAAGCTAATCTGGAGTGACTGTTTGTCCCAAGGATTTACTAGCTCCATCTAATTGGATTCAACATGCCACATGCCCTGGAAGTGTTATAAAACGAAATCCTCCCTGTAAATTACAGACAATACGTGCCTGCGTTCTGAATGAAGCAGTGCCTTCCAATGCAGTACACCAGAGGTCTGATTGTTTAAGATACATCATCACATGCCTATAGAAAACGTACCAAGGTGATATTCAATGTGAGCATGCGACTGTAATGTACGTTTTAGATCATAGTTCCTTACTGATGAAGTCGCTCACAGCTTGACATTTGTTTCAGAGTTAACAGTTATGAATAAGCATTACATTCCTGAGCTGAGAAATCGTTCATTTCTACTAACTATCCTACTGGCTGTTTCCCCAAGAAGACTGACGTAATAAACTACCAAATCATTGAGATCCTTCACCTTGATGATGCTGACCCAGGAAACATAAGCAGAGACATGTGGAGATTTATGAAAGATGTCTCAAAGCTATGTTGCATAGCGTATGTGTTCTTTTTTTGATCATCATTCATTCTAGGGTTACAAAAAGGAGAAGAAAGTTTCCTTGCAGCCAGGAGATCAGTTTCGTACTTTAACCACGTCAAAAACAGTTTCAACACTGCCGCACGAAACCGAGACAACCACGCAATGTTTTCCTCTTTACCAACTGAAGACGTGCAGATGACATTTTGGCTTTAATTGCGTTAGCCATTCTCGGCGCAGTCCAGTAAACCAGCAAACTCTGAAAACTGAAAACATCTTTACAATGAAGGATTGGGATATGTTCCTTAAAATGCGGGGCCCATTTCTACATGAATTACAAAAATAGATACATGATATACTGTATATTACTGACAGCTTACTAAAGTGACTTTACATTTTGTAACGTTCACTGTCACACTGTTCCTATTATGTCATAATTATCACTGAAGGTCTGGGTGCGGGTTTAGATTTATACATGTATGAATGTTAAAGTTACATATTTGAGAATATGTTGGCATTATAAGATTGCATGTATGTTATTTAAAAACGTAATACAAATATTTATATAAAAATAAAGAAGACCTATTCAACTCACAGTTTCTTTTGTTTGGAAGGTAATAGAAGTCATGCCGGCTGGATTATATGTGTGGTTATAGAGTACAGTAATGCTTGAGGCCAGACAATTACAGGCTTCTGCAGATTTTATCTGATTTTATGGATCTCTATTGTACCCGGTCATAGCAATTTACTGGTTACAGTTATCCATCATTGTAAGAACCCTTGCCTTTGTTACATTTAAAATATACTTTCATTTTATGGTGGGATAAAGGTACAATGTTAATGGAAAAATGAAATATATACCTGTTTAAATTACAGTATACAGCGCTTACATTTTTACACCACCTTTTTTTTTCTTTTCCCGGTCAGTGATTAATCTTTATATCAATTTGAAAAAAGAAAAAAGTTTCTTGGTGAAAACAATTATCAATCTCTATCATAATTCCCTTCTCTGATTGGTCTCAGAACATGGTCTAACTTGTATTTACAGTATGTCGTGATACTAAAGGCATACTAGGGATCGGTTTTTAAGAAGGGTATTAGCCAGGGAAAACTGGAAAAGTGCAAAAGTGCTGTGGTAACCCCCCTTTTTCTTGCTGATTCATGTTGAGCCATCAGAAGATGGTAGGACTGTTGAAGGAGATAGAGTAGGTGGGACTGGATTGAGTTTGAGGTTCAGAAAGTCAACACATTGTTATCTATTTGTCCTGATAGGAGAAGGGATCATGGGACACCTCAGAGTCCTAAAAATGTATTTTGAATGCGTCATAAAGCATGGTTCTGGCAGCTCACTTTAACCTTAGATCAATTTACGATCAAGCATATTTTAGTCTCTTCCATATCAGATCAAATCATCAATCAAATAGCTAGTATCTTATTTGCCCTTCAATAAACTTCAGCAAGGAAAGGGTTTATATCTTACCTCAATCCATTCCGTTCCCGGGTGTGTACCAGGGGTCGCCTTCCACCTCACCAGCCTCCACATGCTTTTTGACTTTGTTTAAAGGCCAAAGAATGTAGTGTAAAATATGTATAATGTAGTAGTGTTGTCTAGTCTATGTTTTAATAAATAATCTATCGCATGAGTTTCCTGACAAAGTGTTTTACATACACCTTTGTGGCTTCATAAATATCTTGAATTAACGAGATGTTCCACTGCACATGTTCTATTTTGACACTTCATGTAGTTTTAGTTTTATTTCTGTGTACTTTGAGTCTACAGTTCGGCCAGTTTTTTTTTTTTTTTTTTTTAAATGGAAATTAACCAAGGCACAGTTTCACTTAGCTAAATACTGTACAAGATTATTGTTTTAAGCTTTAAACCAATTTGCACTGGAATCCCCAGACTAGCCTTCCGCTCTCTCCATTCCATCTCCAGCAGCGCTAAGGAATGGAAGAATGAGCAGCTCCATTGAAAAGAGGCTCAAGCACACTTCAAACCCTCCGGCGAGTTCACAGCACATTGAAGTCTGTGCTGACACTGTATTGTATGCTAAACAGAAGGTGGATTATGCAAAAATGGCAGTCGTAGGCACCATTTTACAGGTTCAATTAAATAGTGAGTAACTGGCTGGAATAAAGACTTGCAATGAGTTCAAGTTTGCCTCCCCTGCTTTAGATGATAAAGCAGGGGTTGCAATTCACAATACAATGCAGAAAACCACACAGAGGCCAGCAGGTGTTCTGTACACCCTGGTTCTCACCAGCAGGATCTAAAGGTTTAAGCACCTGCTGGGATTCCTAAACTAGGAGATTCATATTTGAGTTGCCATTCTATATGGAATAATGCAATTTTATTGGTTTGCTCTAACATTCTCTGTACGTTAATCACCTGGAAATCAGCAATCGGATTGGCTGATACCGTGTAGTATTGGTTTATCATTATGACTTGGCAGGGAAGTAAAAAAAAAAAAAAACGACAGGCAGTCTTCACATTTTATATGTGTAACGCTACAATACATGCCTCTTAATTACACATTACTACACCACAATAACACAGTACCGACCGGGGTGCTTATGAAGTTACAATGCATCTACAAGTTTCATTGCAAAAAAAGTATTTTGTAATTGCATTGTAGTATTTAAAAATGTGGGTGTGTATTTACAATGTAAATACCATGTAACCAAATGGGTACTGCGCTGTAATTAGAGACAATGTAAAGTGTAAGCTTTTCTGTTGAAAAGTAGACATTTTAAAAACAGACTGCTTTCAATGAAACTGAAATGAAACATTCACCAAGTTCAATGATTTCAGCCTGTTATTGATTGTGCAGAGGCACAGTTAGCACAGGTATCTCTCTCATTCTGTACTGGGTCATTATAACAGTTCCTTTGTGATTTGTAAACGAATGACAAGGGTTGATCAATGGTTAAAGGCTTGTACGGTAACATACAGGATTTTTAACACATATTGCCTTGGCATTGTTCACAATCGATTTTACATCATCCAACGTTATCTGGTACATTTTAATAGCTTTGTATTTCTATTCCTTCCTGACAACGTTGAGTTTCATTGTCAAAAATGAGGTCAGAAAGCAATATTAGCTGTGGACCCAGAAGCCTCAAAGAAATCAACGCTATTTTCTCTTGGGAAACTGCGTCTAACTGCTTGGATGTTTCTATAGATCCAGACATGTGGATTTCTGGTCTCTGTTCTCCTATTATCCCTAGCTGTTCTCATTCCAGTCAGAGTTATATCAGCCTTCTTTGCCAGATCAATACACTGTGGATCGCCTGCAGTTTCATTTAGTTGGCCTCTAGGTTTATTCTTGCTATTTGCTAAAGGTGTTATCCCTAAGGTCTTAAAATCCTTTTTCCTACCCTTTATTATCTTACCCCTTCTTTTATCATTGTGCTGTTGAAGATTTCGTTTGTAACACATTTCCATCAGTCTTGTAAGATTCATAAGGAATGGAGGTGATTCCAATAAACAGTCAGACAAGCCTTTAGTTAATAAAAAAAACTTTACATATAAAAAGCGTATTAATACTGTTCACATACAGATACCATACATGAAAATACCACCTAATTCACCACAATATTATCGATCAGCTCACTTTTCCAAGTCCAGGTTTTTTTCTTTATCTTTTGTATTTGATGGTCAAAACGCTGCAGGTTATTGCATATTCCTGTTTGTTTGTTTGAAATAATCATTAAAAAAGAAGCACTGGCATAGATAATAATGCATATATAAATGTGGTAACTCATGGACAAAAAACATGGTTAAGCACTGGAAAGCATGGGAAACTGAATTGTAGATATTTAACAGAATGGAGCTTGTAAGGCTAATAGTTAATAGAAGGGTGCAGGCAGCTCCAGTGAGATTCTTTTATTGATGTAAGGAGGAGCACAGACAGTGCACAGGCCCTTGAGCACATACTGTAGCCACAGTGTGAGACAGGCTTCACTACAGAGGCTCACATCTAATGCATGGTCACACTTACTCTTCAAAGGTCACTTGTGAAGAGGGAGATTGATCATGCAGATCTTTAAAAAGAAGGCGATGTGGAGAGGTATAGGGTTTTTTCCTATCCTATTTAAACACTGTAAAGAAAGGCAGAAGCCACTTCTAGAATCCTACCTAAATAAATGTGCAATCAACGTGCATTGAAACCATGTCAATGCCATTCACGTCAATCACATTGTCAAAACGGGCTGACTGTGCATTATATAGGTAGTGTCGGCAGGGTATTCGTTTTAGAGCTGTTAACCTTATCTCTCGCGCTGGGGTCAGGATTCATTACCACAATACATCACACAGCACCGCCCGTTACACAAGCACCTGTACAAGCGGCATTTTTGCACAGCTATACAAGGCTCTATTTTTCCAGATATATGATGCCTATTCATTGTCTTTCTATCAGGGCAATCCCATTCATCTTCCGATGTTTCAAAAGCAGTCTACATTTTTGATGAATCAGCATCGGTAGTTGCCAGGTTTTGAGTTTTCTCCTCTTACAGTACTTCCTCCACTTGGTCATCTCCCCACAGAAAACATCATTCATTCTGTCATTCCGGTCCTCTGTGTTTCTTCATTTCAGGTAGACGTGTCATTACAGGCTGAACCTATGCCAGTAAGGCATTTGTTATCTTTATTTTTTTTAATCCTATAAAGTGGTCCTTTGGTAACTCCAGACTTTAGATTTTTTTTTCTGCACTGCTACATATTGCTTGTACAATGCAACGTATCATTTGTCTTTTTGATTACCTGGCTTGTTTATTGTTCAGTCTGTTTTGTTGTAGTTTATTGTTCAGTCTGTTTTGTTACTGTAGTTTATTGTTCAGTCTGTTTTGTTGCTGTAGTTTATTGTTCAGTCTGTTTTGTTGCTGTAGTTTATTCTTCAGTCTGTTTTGTTGCTGTAGTTTATTCTTCAGTCTGTTTTGTTGCTGTAGTTTATTGTTCAGTCTGTTTTGTTGCTGTAGTTTATTCTTCAGTCTGTTTTGTTGCTGTAGTTTATTGTTCAGTCTGTTTTGTTGCTGTAGTTTATTGTTCAGTCTGTTTTGTTGATGTAGTTTATTGTTCAGTCTGTTTTGTTGCAGTTTATTCTTCAGTCTGTTTTGTTGCTGTAGTTTATTCTTCAGTCTGTTTTGTTGCTGTAGTTTATTGTTCAGTCTGTTTTGTTGCTGTAGTTTATTGTTCAGTCTGTTTTGTTGATGTAGTTTATTGTTCAGTCTGTTTTGTTGCTGTAGTTTATTGTTCAGTCTGTTTTGTTGCTGTAGTTTATTCTTGTCTGTTTTGTTGCTGTAGTTTATTCTTCAGTCTGTTTTGTTGCTGTAGTTTATTGTTCAGTCTGTTTTGTTGCTGTAGTTTATTGTTCAGTCTGTTTTGTTGATGTAGTTTATTCTTCAGTCTGTTTGTTGCTGTAGTTTATTGTTCAGTCTGTTTTGTTGCTGTAGTTTATTGTTCAGTCTGTTTTGTTGCAGTTTATTGTTCAGTCTGTTTTGTTGTAGTTTATTGTTCAGTCTGTTTTGTTGCTGTAGTTTATTCTTCAGTCTGTTTTGTTGCTGTAGTTTATTGTTCAGTCTGTTTTGTTGTAGTTTATTCTTCAGTCTGTTTTGTTGCTGTAGTTTATTCTTCAGTCTGTTTTGTTGCTGTAGTTTATTCTTCAGTCTGTTTTGTTGCTGTAGTTTATTCTTCAGTCTGTTTTGTTGCTGTAGTTTATTGTTCAGTCTGTTTTGTTGCTGTAGTTTATTGTTCAGTCTGTTTTGTTGATGTAGTTTATTGTTCAGTCTGTTTTGTAGCTGTAGTTTATTCTTCAGTCTGTTTTGTAGCTGTAGTTTATTCTTCAGTCTGTTTTGTTGCTGTAGTTTATTCTTCAGTCTGTTTTGTTGCTGTAGTTTATTCTTCAGTCTGTTTTGTTGTAGTTTATTGTTCAGTCTGTTTTGTTGCTGTAGTTTATTGTTCAGTCTGTTTTATTGCTGTAGTTTATTGTTCAGTCTGTTTTGTTGCTGTAGTTTATTCTTCAGTCTGTTTTGTTGCTGTAGTTTATTGTTCAGTCTGTTTTGTTGCTGTAGTTTATTGTTCAGTCTGTTTTGTTGCTGTAGTTTATTGTTCAGTCTGTTTTGTTGATGTAGTTTATTGTTCAGTCTGTTTTATTGCTGTAGTTTATTGTTCAGTCTGTTTTGTTGCTGTAGTTTATTCTTCAGTCTGTTTTGTTGCTGTAGTTTATTGTTCAGTCTGTTTTGTTGCTGTAGTTTATTGTTCAGTCTGTTTTGTTGATGTAGTTTATTGTTCAGTCTGTTTTGTTGCTGTAGTTTATTCTTCAGTCTGTTTTGTTGCTGTAGTTTATTCTTCAGTCTGTTTTGTTGCTGTAGTTTATTGTTCAGTCTGTTTTGTTGCTGTAGTTTATTGTTCAGTCTGTTTTGTTGTAGTTTATTGTTCAGTCTGTTTTGTTGTAGTTTATTGTTCAGTCTGTTTTGTTGCTGTAGTTTATTCTTCAGTCTGTTTTGTTGCTGTAGTTTATTGTTCAGTCTGTTTTGTTGTAGTTTATTGTTCAGTCTGTTTTGTTGCTGTAGTTTATTCTTCAGTCTGTTTTGTTGCTGTAGTTTATTCTTCAGTCTGTTTTGTTGCTGTAGTTTATTCTTCAGTCTGTTTTGTTGCTGTAGTTTATTGTTCAGTCTGTTTTGTTGCTGTAGTTTATTGTTCAGTCTGTTTTGTTGATGTAGTTTATTGTTCAGTCTGTTTTGTAGCTGTAGTTTATTCTTCAGTCTGTTTTGTTGCTGTAGTTTATTGTTCAGTCTGTTTTGTTGCTGTAGTTTATTGTTCAGTCTGTTTTGTTGATGTAGTTTATTGTTCAGTCTGTTTTGTAGCTGTAGTTTATTGTTCAGTCTGTTTGTTGCTGTAGTTTATTCTTCAGTCTGTTTTGTTGCTGTAGTTTATTCTTCAGTCTGTTTTGTTGCTGTAGTTTATTCTTCAGTCTGTTTTGTTGCTGTAGTTTATTCTTCAGTCTGTTTTGTTGTAGTTTATTCTTCAGTCTGTTTTGTTGCTGTAGTTTATTGTTCAGTCTGTTTTGTTGCAGTTTATTGTTCAGTCTGTTTTGTTGTAGTTTATTCTTCAGTCTGTTTTGTTGCTGTAGTTTATTCTTCAGTCTGTTTTGTTGCTGTAGTTTATTCTTCAGTCTGTTTTGTTGCTGTAGTTTATTCTTCAGTCTGTTTTGTTGCTGTAGTTCAAGCAAACTGAAAATATTATTTTGATGCAATTTATATATTATGGATCCATATTGATTCCATGGTTAACTTAAAAGCATTGCAAGCAGAGACGAATATGGTAAACAATACACAGTATTAGCTAAGAAATGGTAAATGACAGAGAGATATTAAATACTACGTTTGAAGTGTATATATATTTATAATTCTTAGCTCCAGATTAGACATAAAATATGACAATATGTTACAGCTAATACAAATATCCATGTCTCAGACAATATAACAGACAGTATAATAAAAATGAATTATTTATTATTCCGTTCTTTGCCTTGGATTTACATAGACACTGCAAGCAATCAATCAATTGCTGTTGGGAAGCAGATCTATATAGGACCCTCATTAAAACACCATCCATCTGAGGCCAGTGTTGCTCATGCTGTGCCTTGGCAGGTTCAGTACAATGGAGGGTTGTGCAAATACACATCAGGACCGATCGAGCAACATATTCAAGTATCATAGAAATGAAAGAGCATAAGAGGCCATGCTATACTCATTTTCTACCACATGTTCATAAGTTTGATTTCTAAATACGCCATTGAGAAAAGTATAGGAGATGCATACGCAAACTGCAAATGACTGTACAATTTTATTACATGGCAGACTTTTGAAAGGTACATTTATCACTGTCTGTACTCGTCCTTCTCTAGCTAGGCAGTAATACTGTTAAATAACCAATGTTTGCTCCCTGATAGTTTGCATGGCTTTGGAGCCCAATTTAATTATGTACCATTTGAAATATGTTGTTTTATTATTATTATTATTATTATTATTATTTGTTTATTTAGCAGACGACTTTATCCAAGGCGACTTACAGAGACTAGGGTGTGTGAACTATGCACCAGCTGCAGAGTCACTTACAATTACGTCTCACCCGAAAGACGGAGCACAAGGAGGTTAAGTGACTTGCTCAGGGTCACACAATGAGTCAGTGGCTGAGGTGGGATTTGAACTGGGGACCTCCTGGTTACAAGCCCTTTTCTTTAACCACTGGACCACACATAATTGTAGCATGGTGAGCAAAACCTGTGCTCTCTTGCATACTGACCTGAATGAATACATGGATGTGTGTGTGTGTGTGCGTCTCACTTTTGATGCGGGACAGCGGAATGTAAGATCATTCCAACGCGTGTCATCAGATTCTATCTGGCTATGATTATTCAGAACAATATCAGGCTGAGTGAAACATTAACTCACAGCCTTCACAGCGCCAACAAGTAAAAAGATGGCAAACCAGAATCCAGTTCTATTTATTTATTGATTTATTCATTCTTTAACCAGGAATAACCCCATCGAGACTGAGGCCTCATTTACAAGAGTGTCCTGGAAAGATGACCAGAAACAGACAGCAGTAATTTCACATCCCTAAAAACAACATCACTCTAAAAGGCAATCTCATCACACATTCAGTCTGGGATCAGAAACACTTACACTTGGATAATTCTTGGAACCGACTCATTAAAATAAATGTAATCTTAGTCATTGTTCTACGTTTAGCTGATACATTTGGGTTATTTATCTGATGCACTATCATATACTGGATACTCTGGTCCAGACTACTCCATGCCAAAGGGGGCGCTGTGACTTAATGCTGATCAACCAGGTGCTCCAAAGCACCCGATAAGCAGGTATATAAGAATAGGTCATCAACTGTACTTGGGTATATTTACATGTAACATTGCGCCTAGGTAACCTGGCAACACAACACATTTGCCTTCTACAATTCAGTGACCTCCAATCTAGCTAGTAGGTGGCAGTGATGGGTTTGAGGGTGGCAAAAAGAGAAAACCACATACCTAGCTGCCCTTGCTAATCTCAGCACTGCTGGTATTTGCTTGTCACGCTCATCAGATTGGCATTTTTTTTTTTTTTATAAAACCACATTTCCTGCCCCCAAAACTAACCTCGTTATTCCACTCAATATTGGCAGCCGTGACAGTGTCAATACAAATGAATACGGTCTAACTTCCGTGCCGTTTCTTGTACGCAGGAGTTCATAATGAACAATGAGGAAAATGTCTTTAACAGATGTTTAGTTCATATGAAAATCAATAGGAAATCAAAAGGTCAAACAACAACACATTTCCTGTATGGACCCTTCTTGTCAAGTGATACCATGTATTTGAATTGCAAAATCTCTTAAAATTTGATTTTAGTGAGAATGGCAAAGGGACCTGATGTTTATTTATTCTTGTTTTATGGCTTCACACATGCCGTGGATCTTGCACGCTCACAGCCTGAATCAGAAGACTTACAGCAGTAACTGTGACACCAGAGCCTTCGATTTATCACTGCAATGAATGACAGCTGCTAAGAGAGAACAGCTCCAGTGTACTTGAGCAAGTTCAATTTTCAGGTTTGTTAGTTTTTGAATTAAAAATGGCAGGAGAGTCCGTGTCCAATTAAAAAACGAGACTGTGGGTCTTTGCCTCAGGGAGACTTCATCTCAATGTGACAAGCTAAATGCTTTTCCTATATTTGGGCCAATGCATTTGTAAAGGCTACACGAGCGAGATAGACAGGCCTTTGGCACCTGTGCTGCCAATTTACAGATTTAACTGCAACTTTGCTCACAAAATTACTACCTCCCAGTACAAGGTAACTACAGATGTCATTTTAATGGTACTGTACATTTCCTAACCTATTTATATCCCATAATGTTAATTCATGTTTATTTATTTATTTACCACTGTGTTTGACATTTTACCCAGTGTTTTATGGGCCCCAGGATTATTTAGAGCATAAAAAAAATGGAAAATATATTTCCCACAGTCTCTCACCCGCAAGCAACCCAAAAATAAATGTCTAGACAGCACGTGACATCAATGACTTACCTGATTACAATCCAAAGCAAAACCTCTGCTAAAAAACCTTACCTGAATGCCCATTCAATTAAATGGCTTGGCATGATGTCCCATTCCATGTCATGTATCCTTTATTTCCGCTGCCCTAAATCACAACCTGTTCCACAGCACACTGTTCCAGTGATTGCCATTCGCTGCAGGTCCATTCAGGTCTCAGTGAGAACAGTTAGCAAAGTGGTTTCAGTGCAGGCTAAACCAGCAACACAGGAGCTCAACAGGGGAAAATACATCCCTGGGGGCGAGATACCTGAACATGGAACATAAATACGAAAGGATATCTTTTAATTGGAGGCTTAGTGAGAAAGGTGCTTGGTAGTGGAAATACAGCTTTTGATCTCAGGAGGCTGACCAAGTCTGAGAGGTGTTTCTAGAATCAAGAAAAAAGGTCTAAGTGTGTAGAGGATTGCTGCGTCCCTCGTGGGTTAGTCACTAAGAGATTGATTCCATTCCGAGGCTGGTATTCTACTGCAGCCTTTAGCTGTTTCCCAGCTCAGGGTCAGTGATTACTGTACATTGTGGAGACTGGACATCAATCAGCAGCACACTTGAACTGCTAACCCGCTTGCCCTTCAGATGTGCTTTACAATGGAATTGCTAAACACATGTGCTAGTGGAATGACAGTGTAGTTAGAGATGCTTGTTTTTTTAATGAAACAGTTTTCTTCCCTCCTGGCATTCTGGCATGAGAAGCCTCATGTGGTCTTCCCAGCAAATCAAATGACCCATCCATTTCACTCTTGTATTAATCATTTACATTTATACTGACAAAATGCAATTGTCTTTCCTAAACATGTTATTGAAAGCAAAGCCTGAAGCTTTTTTTTATGTATAGGAGTAACACACGCTGTTACTCTATTTCTAATTGGATTTTTATAGATCTGAAGTTATATCAGATATGTTTGCTGTCGGAATTGGAACACAACTTACTCTTACAACCTTGGTGAAAAGCCAGGAATGTCAATGTGGGATTTAAACTATAGGATTCATAGGTACTTCATTACCAATATGTAGGCATGTGTGATCAAAGGCATTGTCAGGAGTATTTTACAACAACATTTTCTGTACAATAGCTACCAAAAAATGTAAAAGTGATAGCTTGGATTACTATTGCATATACAATAGACGATGATGTACTTAACGTGGGCACCTGTCTTAGTAAGAACTGTGTTAAGGTGCAGTTGTTATTTTGCAGAATGATCTGAGCTGGGCTTCTTGCAAGGTTCATTGCTGCACTCACCTCCATAGCGAATGTTTGAATCCTGTTGAAGTCACAAGTAAAAACGAGCGTGGCGGTCTTGAAAAACCACGATGTAGGGGGCACCTTCCTTTGCAGAAAAAAAAGCGAGGCCAAAGATTGGAGGAGCAGATGTGGTGGACGAGATAAAATACTGCGGTTGTGGAAAATGCTGTGTCAGTTTGCTACTCTGTGCACAGCACCATTTAAAAAAAAAGTGTACTAAAGCCTGAGGAGTCTTATATAAGTACAAGACTGGGACCAGTGTTAGGGAACCTGATCCAAGAGCTCTCTGTTCATTTTGCCACTTCAGTCTGAGCAACAAAACTATAATAATAATACATAACCAGCGCTGCAATATATTTGGGATCTTTGGAAAATATCCACTAAACACATACCCAAGACTTCCACTGCTTTTCTTGAAGGTATTTCAGTGTCTTATTGGACATACTTAAAATACTGTGTTCAATGGGCCTCAGTCTATGCTATGTCTGTGACACTTCCTTTGGCTCCACCTGCATATTCACCTTCTTAAGCTGGAACTGTACAGAGGTTGTTTCATTCTCCCTGCCTGACAGTTCTGGTTTATTTCTTCTTCTTCTGCTCCAGTTTGATTTCACCTCATTATATCCGTGTCATTTTACAAACACCATTACCATGCAACCCCCGTGCACGCTCTGTCATTCCCAGGTACATTTTCAATGCCGCTCGGCATTTTTCTGAGAGGAGAGTTTTGGGTTTTGTTCTCTCAGCGCTAATGATCAGAGGTGCAAAGGGTTAAACCTGTTCTACAGATGGTATTCAGGTGTGATGATCTATCCTGGCATTTAAATATGTCAGACAGACCGTTGACTACAGAACACTCAGTTTGTACAAATCATTAAAACACCTTGCAAAGCCGGCACGTTGCCATGACATCATTTACTGTTGTTATTTTAAAAGAGAGGTCTGATAAAGCTGCTTCTAAAATAAGAATCAGCAATACCTCCAGTGGTCACAGTGTATATACTTCACAATTACAAAATAAAAAGATAAGCATTGGCATGGTAAGAAAGTAGTGTCTCTATAACGCTGATTTGAAAACCTTCCTGCTTTCTGCAGTATTTCTCCCCTGGGTAACACTTTAGTTTATGGATCCATTAAATCTGGTTAAATACAATGCACTTTTGAAAATGATTATATGATTCATATGCTGATATTTAGGCACTTACAATAGATTCCTGAAACTACCCTTTTTTGGCCATAATCCTCAATTGCAGGTGAAATGAAGCAGTTTGGTTTTATCATGATTAAAAGAAAAACAGGGACAAAATTATTTATCGTCTGGTTTTTAAGATGAAGACATGATGGATTAATAATTTCTAACCACCCTCAATATATTTTGTAGCTGCTTGTTTGAATGCTAGCTATACAGCTGGATCATTAACTGCGAGACAACTGAGGAAGTCTGTGACTGTTGTAAAGTTCTGAGGCTAACCACACTATCGTATCTACAGCACCATTACAGCATCTGTCAAACCTCCTGGGTGCAGGCGTTTCTCAGAAATGACAACTCTTTGTGCCAGCATCATTCGGTAGCCCTATTATCAAAAGTCCACACATTCAAATGCCTGTGTGCTTCCCTCGGAGATATTTTTGAAACCCAAATGATTTATTATGTTCATTAATGCTAGAGAATCAAGATCGTTGCAAGCACCCGGGTCTCTCGCCTGCAGTGGTGTCATAAAACAAAATATAAATCCGCGGCAGGGATGATATACAAATGAAAACCACTTTCCTGTGCTGTGCTGAGAATATGTTAAGAAATGTTTTTGTTTAACGGGCAGTGGTTTCAAGACTCGGTATCAAAGCACCTGTGCGGATTCAATTCAGCTCTAGGAATCATGTCTAGACTTGTTTGCATAGAGCCAATTGTTATAGCAAATGAAACCCTGTATGTATGTGTGCGTGTGTGTATATATATATATATATATATATTCATGAAACACCTGCTGCCTTCTGGTTTTGCTCATTTCTTTAAAGTGCGGTTCATAGCTGGTCAAGTTTAGCTTCATGCAAGCATTCACACTTTCTTCTGTGAATCTCGCGCGCAGGTTGTTTTTGATATACGTTGCCGACCCCTAGGGACTGTTCTGAGTGAAGGAGCAGTTTGGTCTCCACGTCCATCCCTGGCCACTGTTTTAAACCATGCTGAGCCCATTCATTGTGATGATTTTGTGATCTGAACCTAGACAGGTGGTCACCGAAGTCAAGGATGGGAACAATAGAAAACGAAGGTCCATCGGAATAGATTAACCTATTTCTCTCTGTTCATTCTGTGCCTAGCATAATTATTGATTTACTTTAATTGCAATTCAATCTGCTTAATGTGGGGGCAGCAGGGGATCAAATACTAAGAAATTTAAAGGCTCACTGAGTTGATTCTTACCTTCAGTATTGAATAATCAGCACTAATCATGGATTTGATTGATTTTCACGTTTTTTGTTATTGTCATTAACAATACTATACAATGTAATATACCATTTGTTGGGATTCCAGAAGTAGCTCATCAAGCTGTAGTTGGAGCAACAGATTTTGCTGAATGAATTAGAGCTTATAAAATACTAGGTTTGCCCAGTGAGATAAATTGGCATGCTGGGAGAACAAACAGGGACCCAGTGGAGAATCTCGCACAGATGAGCTGAAGGGTTTTCAAAGTGACTCAAGGACAAAATGAGTTTATTTGTATTTTTTTTTATCAGGAATATGCACTCCTTGCAAAAATGCAATGCAAAGGAATACATCTGCTGAATAAGTGCATTTATTTTGCACTGTCTAAAGGATTTTAACTGCAGACGTGCATGCTGGGTATTTAATTTTTTCATAATGTTCCCAGCAGGTCTCGCTGTCACAGTGTGTAGCAGCAGGCTGTAAGATAGTACAGCCTCTGCATTGATCGAATACACATATTCTGATCTGTATTTGCATTAATGCAAGCTAATGTAATCCACATTTACACAGATCAGAAGAAAAAGTGTTTCAGCTGAATATGTGTTCTTCTGACCAAGAAGAGAGCTGAGAAGAGGTGGTCTTGTCAATCCAATTATGTTAAATTATCTGGTGATTTTTTTTTTTTTTTTAACTGTCAGCTGATGACTAAGTTATCAAACTCATAGAAGTTTTCAGAATTGCATTCTAAATTATGGATTTTTAATTTGGATTTTTTTTGTGTGTGCAAAAACGGAACTGTGCAATTTGAGCACAAGCTCAGTAAATTGGGTTTAAATCACTTTCAGATATATGAAAGGCATTCACGACCATAAGGGAGTTATGTCTTATCTAGTTATTAAGAAGCAGCAGCACCATCGGAAGATTAAATAGTAATACATATGAAGATAAATGAACGTCTATTGACTGTCTTTCTCGGCTGAATTCAAGATTAACTTTACTCAGCAGCATTTCCACGAGGAGCAAAACAATTCTCTCCTTTAAATGGATTACCAATTTGCTAAAGCATAATCCTTTACATGAGAATTCTGCAGTTGTTAAGTGACAAACCGGAGAATAATAGGTACCGTACAATGAATAAATAAATACATCTGCAGTAATATATGGGCAGAAAATTATAAGATGGAAAAGTCACTGTTGTATCAAGACAAAACACAACTGCAGCATATCTTTGCAGCTGGTCTCAACTTTCTGAAGTTAGCAGAAGGGCTGCAACTTGACAAAAAAATGTCTACTGGATTTACATTTCTTTAGAATCTTAGAACTAATTATTTTAAAAAAAAAATGATCAAGAGCAGTTATCACTGTGCCTGAAGGTAGTGCTGGCAGTTTGTACCCTGTGGGTTTAATACTCCATCACATCGAAGAAGTCTCTAAGCACTATCTGCAGCGTAACTTAACATTTGGGCAAAAAGGGTATAAATCACAATTCAAAAAGCCACCTTGGCTCACTAGCACCCCTACTGGATTAAAGCTGTGCCGTATTGAATTTAGCACTAGGCTCTTTGTAGGGTCGCGTAGGTAGAAACTTAGTTTTGCTACAAGGTCCGAGTAACAAGTTGTGTTTTTTTTTTATTGGGAAGTTTATATATACTTTCCTGGAACCCAAACTTTATTATTAGGCCAATTCCGATACAAAGCCAACGTCCTAATGAAACATTCCCCAGAAACAAAGTGCATTTTTAAACAGCCCCCCTAATAATACATACAGTACTAGTCTATGATTCCATGCATCACTGAGCACCAGCTTTGAGCTAGGGCTGCATTAAAGGTTAATGTTTCAGTTCTGGAAGAATTTTCATTAACCAGGTTAATGTTATTTTGTAATGGATGGAAAGGTTTGGTAAAATGTGTTTCTGGTATTTCATGACTTTGCAGGTCCTGCATATATAGCTTACCATAGCCACGCATAGTAAGAGAGGTGAGGATAGTATTTTAATATGGCTTTTAGCCTCTAGGTGTGAAATCAAATTACAGTATGTCTTTGCAGTTAAACACATGTTTTCCCTGGGCTAATAAAATATGCATCTTTTCATAGTTAACCCCTTTTTCAGTGTCTTTTGGACATTTTTAAGTGGCACAGACAAAGGACTTCAAAGGCCTTCGAAAAAACATGAGGCTTGTGACTATCCATTACATATAATAATAATTCTGGTTGCACAGTAAAACAAACATACAAGGAGCTAGAAACGACATTGCTAAAAAATACAAAACCTGCTTTACTTTGGGCAAATACCACTAATCTGCACTCGAAATGGATTATGCTCTGTTAATAGCTAGCAGGAGTGTTTTTTGCTGGTAAATCCTGCAAACTGTTTATACAGTAAATTTATGTAGCTCCTGTCCATGAATACATGTTTTGGGCAGTTGATCTCATTTATCACTTTGTCTTTCATTATAGAACACAGTATGTGCACAGCATGCTTACCCACAAACATAAAAAAAACATATATATCAACATGCAAATTAAATGTTTGGGGAGAAAAAAAAACATGCTTTGGTGGTTGCTCATTTACAGCATAGCCTTGAATGATCTTTGTTCAATTCGTATCATTTTCCTGTGTCATTTGTAATGAAATGCGGTACTTTCAATTTGAAATGGCATTTTCTAGATGCAATGTTTTATGCATGATACACTGCAGTACACACACCTCATTTGATGATGAAAACACAGCTTAAGAATAGAGGCCTTATTTTCATGCACTGGTATTCAGGAAAAAGCAAAGACTATGGCTTTTCATTGAAGGTGAGGGGAAAATAAGATGCATCACCTGCATCTAATATTATAAATCATGCTGTCATCCCCAGCACAAGAGACGGAACATTCCCTTAACGGAAACAAAAAAAAAAAAACAGCAGCAAAAGGAAAGTTTAACACCAACGACTTGCACTCTACCTAAAGAAACACTAGGCAGCCCAAGATGAGTGCTAATCACTTTGTGAAACCAGTATTCTTTTCTTTTTCTGCAATCAATCTATAAAACTATAGAAAATAGTCTTACAATGCAGCTGTATACAGGACGGTATTCTCATGTTTGTTTCAGGCTGGTCACTTTATCGGCTTACCTTCCAGAGCTCTTAATTGTTAATGATCTAAGACCTACGGTTCTTTACAGTAATCAATTCGAAGATTACCAGACTTCTCTGCTGATTGGACTGTCCATGCCTGAATCAAGACGAATTGATCTTCTCTGTTTGAAAATCAAAACATGTTATCCAATCTTCACGAAAGCTTCATGGACAGTGCATTTCAAATGCCAAGTTTGAGTTGAAATCCAACTTCTCGGCTAAATACGAATAAAACTATGAAACCAAAACTGATTGTATTTGCTTAATCTATGGCTACTAGGTTACCAGAGGAAAGACTTAAAATGGGTGGTAAATTGGTAGCTTGTGTTGGTTTGGAATTTCGTTTCACAGACCACCACAAACCACAGAGAGACAAGGCTCTTTCTAATATGAGTGAAAACCTGAAGTATTTGGTTCCTAAAAAATAGGTGTGAGCGTTGATTAACATTTTGACAATCCAGACCAAGACACAACACAAATTTCTATACCAAAACTGCCAAAAGTGAACCATATGCATGGTTTTTATTAATGTTTTGCTTACGTTGTTGTTCGTGTGCATGGTCCCAGTTAGCAATATAAAATCTGTCCACTTACAACGAAATGTACTTGATGATGAAAATTAAACATGTTCATTAAAAAGCACAGTACATAAATATGTCAAATAAACATGCAGGCAGAAACTCCCTCCCCCCCCCCCCCCACCCCTCTATTGAATTCTTAGGAATTGTAAATGTTCCTGCCTACAGTACTTCATCTTGCTATGTTTATTTAAATCACAAAAACGGCAGACGTAGTCCAATTAGCAGTAGTAAAAGTAAAATAATTACATCACTTAAAATGCACAAGGAGAGTTGCATTGTGAGAGCACAAAGGATGGACAGGAGAAATGACAGTGGCCAGCCACAAGCTTTCACAACTCTTAATTTAAAAAGTAGCTTTTGTTCAGCAAATTAAAATACTATACATCCCGCACAGAATAGCCACTGAATGGACAAGGAGAGGTCACATTTACAACCAATACTGAATACAAATGAATACAAGATACACCTTCGCAATTGCAGATGCAGTTAATGCTTCACCAAAACGTGTGCACAACGTATTTATGAGATCTCTCACCAGTTAACAAACTGTTTCTGTTTCTAGATTTATGAACGCATGTTACCAGACTGATGAAACCAAACAACAATTTTCTTTTTAAGGAGGCAGAAAACAGTGATAAAAACACGTACACAGATATGAACACGGAGATACATTCTCTAAAATAAAAGTGCCATTGTAAAAGTGAATTCAAGTAATGCATGTACATTACACACTATTGGAAGTCCACGAGCAGCACGCTGGCTGGTGATTACAGGCTGGTCTTCGCTTCAGTTTTGCTGCAGAGGCCTTCCTGTTCCGACTCCCCTTTGACTGCTTTAGAAAGGATCTCGATCCATTTGCTTTGGAGCTCCTCCTCCTCTGCGCTGAACAATATGCTGTGCTGGGATTGGCTGAGCTTGAAAACATGCTTCATATCAAGCTTCGCTGTTGCCAAACTGACTTCACAGCCAGGCAGCGGAATGGCACGTGGCAATTGAACCTCCTGAAACAGAAAGAGTTTGAGAAAGGAAATGCCAAGCATTAAAAAAAAAGGGTCTTATTTTAGAAAGCCTACCAAAAATACCAACAAACATAACAACATTGAACAACCCAGACAGAT
This sequence comes from Acipenser ruthenus, assembly GCF_902713425.1. Taxonomy (NCBI): domain Eukaryota; kingdom Metazoa; phylum Chordata; class Actinopteri; order Acipenseriformes; family Acipenseridae; genus Acipenser; species Acipenser ruthenus. The sequence goes on from NC_081213.1 coordinate 26,114,651, forward strand.
ATCTACACTGTTGGCTAGTGTTGAAATTGCATTGAGGTCGACCACCAACTACTAAGACTAATGTGAACTTGTTCAATAACATGACCCTCTTTTAAGAAACGTCAACTTAAAACATCTCAAATCATTGTCATCTATGCCTAGGATTCAACTGTAATTACGCTGCCATCATTATTACAGTATTAACAGAACTTAATTGCAATTATCTTTGTCACAATTTTTATTATCTGATACTTTGTTAAAGCCGCAATATAAATAGTGATGCAGTAATTCAATTTTAATCCCAGTCCGATGTAAAAACAGAAAGACAAGAAAACAGACACAGGCATTTTGTTATTTAGCAATGTTATTTCCAAGCCATTCACGTGAACTAACTAATCCTGCGATGTCCATTTTGGTAATTGAACAAAGTACTCTATATAATGTATATGCAACAGCTTTACTGTTTGTCCTACATCACTAAAATTCATGGCGTCTAATTTCGGGATAAATTTGTTACATATAAAAGGGTTTACAGTATTTTAATTGAAATGCTGTTTAGACACCAGTCAAGCCATTGACTTAGTTTCACTATTTGGATCTTCTGAGTTCTGGAACGAGATATTGAACTCCTGCTGCAAATCTGGCTAATTCATTGAAATGTGTAGACCTGCATTTATAGTTAATAGGCTCATTATAGTATTTATTTTTAGATCTTTTTAAATCTTTTGTGGCGATTAAAAACAAAATATTATAATTGGCCGGCAACAACATATCTACTGCAGTCATTGAAACAACTCATTTCAGCTCAGGGTGACCTCTGAAGTGCGGTGCTCTTAAAATACCCAAACCCATCTGCACAATATTAATTAAGAGCAGCTAATAATCTTGTGCCTCCTTTGAAACAACGACGCTAATTGTTTTTACTATTTTTAGAAAAACCTATTCATTTTTTTTTGGTTGGTGACTTTCTTTTATTCTCTCACAATGGGGCTGGTAAAAACGAACAATATATTTTCCATTACACTAGAAAAAAAAAAGTTGCGTAGTTCTGCATTAATCAGACCCAAAAGTTATGAAAAATCATTCAAAATAACTGCATTCGTCTCAGTCAAAACGCGAGTGATCGTGATAAATGACTAATGACTCATTCCATGTTACAATTGACAGATGGTTAATTATTGTATGTACAACAAAATTGGGTTTTACTTGTAATACAAAAATATTTCTGTAACTACAGCTTCCTCTCGTAACTCCAAAGCACACTATCTAATGCACTTGCAGTTTGTCAAGTCATGTCAATCCAGCCACCCTGCCTTTCAAACTGGGGGAAGGTGGACGCAGTCCATTCTTATAAACTTATCCCTGACAGCTTAGACAGGATTTGTAATTCTCCAAGGCCTTGTACCCGATACAGATACAAAGGATGAGATTCACTTCTTGTAACTCAGCCAAATCTCCTGACCTGATTCTCTCTCTCGCATTAATGAGCCATCGTTGGTGGAGAGGGACAGGTGTGTTCAGGGAGATCTTTCTTACCTGGCTGCTCGGTAACAGGTACAACACCAGTGGTTCGTTTTTGGTAATGGAAACCCAAGCTTTGTGCCAGGACTTCCCCTTCTCCTGGAAATGAAGGCTGCTGCACAGGAGGCTGTTTTCTGCTGCTAACGAATTCTGTTTCTGTTAAAGGAAAGAAAAAAGGTACCTAATGATAAATATGATAAATGTTCTGCTGACTGCTTCTTAAAATGTAGAAAAGCAGGGTGGAACTCTTCTTTAAAATATTATTTTTTGGTTTGTAGGGGCGCACGGTGCTCTGTGCCAGACAGTGCCCTCTTGTGGTTTTGTGGATCAGATCGAAACAATAGTACATTTTGATGTGCAGGGGGACTCGATTCCAGCTCTACGAGAACATTATTTATGCCAGCATCATGATTACAAACCTTAAACGCTATAGTAAACTTTTAGTACACTTCTATTAGGACCAACTGTCTATCAACATCACTTTACTCGGTCCCTTTGGTATCGTAATAAAGGAAATGGGGAATTAGCAGGTCCAGCACAGCTGGTCAGCCCAATTGAAATTGAAGTTAGTACAAAGGCAAATGTTATAAAAGGAATAAAATAATTGCAACAGCATGAAACAAGAAAGAAACCACTAAGTTTATGCAATTAAAATCATTGCATTCCTCTCTGAGAAGGTGCCTTTGCACTTTACTCCTAATGTAACTCATGAGAATAGCTTCCTTAATCTGTTGTTCCAGTGTGTCTCAGCCCCGCCTTGGCGATGACAAGGGTTCAAGGGCATCTTTCTGATTAATTACTTCCAAATGTGCCAGTCAATTAGTGGCATTTACGAAGCTGTCTGTTCTGCTATTCGTGGCGATTGTGTCCGTGTAATAAAAGCAGCTATATTCTTGACTGACAACAACACTATTATATTGGCTTGCATACTGTAAACGGAATACATGACCGCGTTTGATTTAGTGTCTGTTAGAAACCGTTTGTATTACCCATCGCACACTCTCACCCTGTAAACAGAGCAACATGTGACCTTGTCAGCATGCATAGGAATATATCTGGTGCACGGTGTCAGCGGTCAGTCTGCACTTGTATGAGGTACAGTGTTAATAGGGTTACAGCGGCACAGGCTAACTCATTTAGAGGTATTCAAATAATAGGATTACTACATTGACATTGCAATGCAGTAGACTGAAAACGAGTGATGAAACATTATTACTTACTGTTGTTTTTAGGACTGGCATAAACGTTTGATGAATCGCATAAAGACAGGCTTTACTAACACCTGTATTGCCTAGAATACAGGTACATAGAAGTCCCAATCGGTTATATCGCTATTTAGATTACATTTTTATATTGTGCATGCATATATTCACACTTAACAACTGAAATTGTTCAAGCTCATGTACGTGAAGTTCAGCATGTTGTGAGTAAAGAACAGTGCTATAGTGCCATGCGTATGATCACATTCTTTATTTCTGCAGATAAACAACAACAAGTGTTGGTTATTTGCGCTAGCAAACGTGTTTTATAGTGCGGTAAGTTAGATATTCATAGAGATGATTACGTTGCACGTCTGCCGTACTTTCCTAAGCAGCTAATTCTAATGTAATAATTGGGCTTCCAGACAATTTTATTAGAATAAGAAAATGAAATAATATGATTGTTTTTTATGTGGGTCCCCAGTTCTCTTTTTTTTCAGGAGTGATCTAATGTTAGTGTATTTTTGGTATACAATTCGCTTAACGGTGGTGAAATGACTGGCAACACAAAGCACCCTGTATGTGGTGTTTCTCCATGACTGCAGCTTAGCACTAAAAGCAATGTAGTATAACAGCTGCAGGCTCGCCACCACACAGCAGGCTTGCTATAGATCTGATACTTCAGATCGGAAGCCATCCATGCAGCTTACAGTAAAGAATCTGCAATGATTTCTTGCTGACTCCATTACCATAGAAATAGACCCCATTTCTTTCTCAAGACCACCCCAGGCTGAGTTCAGATTGCAGTTTGACATACAGGGGTGGGACCTTCTAAAGGGGGAAAGTGCTGACCCACAGGCATGTTTGTGTGATCTCAACAACCTCCACAAAAGTGTTTCAAAGCTCTTTTCAAAATGGCTTGGGGTTTGAGATCTGGCCTCTAAATCACCGCAGGAAGAACAAACATAACAAGTGCTCTGGCTTTTTTGTTCCGTACCACATCATGGATCGTTCTTGCTGTGTTACCTGTTTGACAATGTGGGCAATAATCCTTACACTATCAGTGCACTACAGCGGCCATTTTGAAAAGAGTTTTGAAACAGACTTTAAAGTGTAAAAAGTTGTCAGGATGTTAAAAATGAAAAGAAAAATTACAGGTACGTTATTTAAACAGTTGTAGAAACATGTGGGGATGTGCAACGCTATATTTTTCGGAACCCCGCTACTTACTCTGTAAGACTCAACTGCAACTCTAATTAGGACTTTTGTACAAATTTGTACAAATGCAATCGGCCCATACAGATTCAAAAGAGATTGTCACCTCGACGGCTGCTTTTTTCTTCTGGTCCCCTGTGGTTTCAAGTCCTGGGCTGGAAGGCAGTGCCAGTGGAGATGCGAAACACTCTTTACACACTCGCATCGGCTTGAACTCGGAGCATTTCGCACAGATGGCCTGCCACAGATAGAAATGCATTTGAAGTGAAACTAATAAAAGGGAGAACTGACTTTAAAAATCTCTGTGAGCCCACCTTTAATCATATTTGAGACAGTGATCTTTGTGGGTAATCATGTCTGCTTATAGTTTAAACAATCACCATATTTAAAAAATAATAATGAAATAACTCCAATCAGAATCTGTCCTCATGCATTGTTCCTGGAATCCAGAATGCTAACCAAATCCCACTGGCACACATGCTAAAATGATCTACATGTTAATGACTGATGGTCATAGGCAGGTTACGATCGCTCGGACAGCCAAGTATTATTCTTCAGTGCTTCCAGGTGCAGATCTGTTCACTCCAGGAGAGGGCTCTGTTAGCTTTACTTCTTAATCTTTTTGCATTTGTGATCCCTTTATCACGCTGTATTGTTATTATTATTATTATTATTTATTTATTAGCAGATCTTACAATTGTTACATGATATCACATTATTTTTTACATACAATTACCCATTTATACAGTTGGGTTTTTACTGGAGCAATCTAGGTAAAGTACCTTGCTCAAGGGTACAACAGCAGTGTCCCTCACTGGGGATTGAACCCACAACCCTTCGGTCAAGAGTCCAGAGCCCTAACCACTACTCCACACTGCTCCCCATCAGTAAGACACATCACATGGAAGGAATTTTAGTTGCTCTCTGAGATTCAAATTGTCAATCAAAATACATTTGCAATTACTTTCCAGAACTTATTATTTAACATTTCATTCTTCCCCAAAGACAAAATAAACTGAACTCCTAACTTTCAGTAAGATATTCAGTACATACAATTAATATTAGCTTAGCTGAATACTGCAAATCCCAAGCATAGTTTATTTGCTTAAATTGCATGTTAGGTATATGCTTGCATTGTGGTTGACCCAGGTCTCTATAAAGTTGCTGTCAAGCCCAATTTTAAAAAGATAAAATATTTAAAATATGACTCCATCATCATGCAAAAGACGTAAATTCACATGAAACATGCTTGTTAACATTCTCATCACAGATTGCTTGCATGGAGCTTTGGATGACATGCATAGCTTATAAAAAAAACATTTACATATACACGTGCATTGTCAGGCTAAGCACTTTTACTTAAAAGCCTTGACACATCAACATTCAAGAATAGATGCCTATTGGTGTAAGCATGCAGGGAATGTCATTGAACTGATTAGCTGATTGGAAATGAATGCACCTGTAGTATCTATCAAAATGATGAGTTTGCATAGTTAACCACTGTGAAATCCCAACCGAAACAGAGCGATCAGGAGCACAAAAAACACACAGATGGTGCAGGAGTAAAATGTCCCAGGTTTAAACTACAATTAAGACCAGGAAAGTTATATGAGCAATATGGAAAGGCCTGGTAAATAAGGGTATTACAGTCCTGGAAATGTACTGTAGGCCATCTGAGATGTTTGACTTTTAAATCTACCTTTAAAAATATATATTATTAATAAGCCAATATGAAGCACCACACAATACTTGTACAACCTGTTTGTGCTTATCTCACAGTCTAATGTTATTTTTAATGTATGCCAGTTACATACCTGGTGATTATTCAAATGTGAATAGATTATTCTGCTTTGTAACTGAGTAGCAGATTACTTTATTATTTATTTCTTAGCAGACGCCCTTATCCAGGGCGACTTACAATTGTTACAAGATATCACATTATTTTTTACATACAATTACCCATTTATACAGTTGGGTTTTTACTGGAGCAATCTAGGTAAAGTACCTTGCTCAAGGGTACAGCAGCAGTGTCCCCCACTAGGGATTGAACCCACAACCCTCCGGTCAAGAGTCCAGAGCCCTAACCACTACTCCACACTGCTGCTGCAGGATGTGTGGGAAAGCATGCATGCTTTCTGATCTCATGACACTTACCACTCCACATGCTTTGCAGTGATGACGTCTTTTTGTTATGGAATTAAAGCTTTCGTTGCAGCCTTTGCAGGTTTGCTTCTCTTTTTCCCTCTTTGATTTGGGCTGTTTCTTACAAGAATCCATCTACAAATATGAACATTATATTTCATGTTACTGTAAAAAACCTTAATACAAACTAAGTTGTAACTTGCTCTTCATTTTCATTTTTCAATACATACCCCACCAGCAGAAGTGTTTCCATCGAGTGAATCCATTGAAAAGTAGCCAACAGTCTGTAAAACATAAAATATTACTTTGTAACAAAGCTAACAAGATGTGCTTTTAAATCCAGTCCTGATGTCGAAAAGCAGGACGACATTGGCTATTCTCCTTGGGGAATCTTCACAAAAACAGAGGACACAGGCTATTTATAGACCAACGTCATGGAAAAGAAATTCTAAAACAGGAAAAAATGTATTTTGCATTCAGAATGTTTATAAAAAAAAAAGGTTTTCTTTTTCATTTTAAACAAAATAATTCTGAAAATAATTTTCTACAGATGAAAAAAACCCTTTAGTTTACTAAGTGACAATACAACATACTCTGTTCTGTTATTTTGTCTTGTTGAACACTAGATGGCAGTAGCTCTCTATCTACTGTCTACTGCAGCATTGCACATCCAACATCTACATTACAGTATGTACTGTACTCGACTTAGAAACAGACCTGAAAGTTACAGTGGGGTATATTTTAATTAACCAAACAGCAGCAATTCTAGAAGCGTAATAACACCTTTCAGGTGTTTGTGTAATATGCTACACAAATTTCTCAGGTGTGTCGACACCTAAAGTGTGGTTAATACTGAACGACCACATGTGCTAGAGTGATACTGCTTCCTCAGTACCATCACGTAAAATACAGTGTGTGACAGACCTGTGTGTTTCCTAATGAATTAATGTTATGTCTACGTACAACGCTCCTCTATTTTGTAATACGTGTTTCGTCATTCAGTTGACGTCAATGTCTAGTTGTCTGGATATTAACTCGCAGTAAAACCTCTAGAACGCACTTAAATCGTTATTCTCAGCCTCCTCACTGGTAAATCAGTTTCTAATTAATACTGTAGCGTGCCGTTCCTCACTGCTTCATTTTCTTTTCATGCATTGTGCTATGTTTAGCCACACAGTAGTAATTGTCAAGACAAATAATGTGTGTGAGTTCTGTGGGTCTGAGATATTCCAACACCGACAGACCAGCAGAATGCTGGCTGCTTATCAAATAATCCTGCCCACTTAAACAGCCCAAGGGCTGCCGAGTAGAGAATAGTTAAGGTAATTACCACATACATTTTCATAAAGCAGCAGCCCTGATAACGTCAAGGCATTCCGAGTTCTAGAACTCAACACGCAAAGATTAGTAACTGCTTTAACTCTTATGGATCCTGAAAGTATTTTGTAGAAAATCTGTATTTGTTCTGCGATTTTGTTTTTAAAGTTCTAACCTCATTTTCTGTCTGAGCTGTGTAATCCGGTAGTTCAGAACTACAAATAGGAGTTGTGTGCCCCATAGAAACCCCACTGTAACCGCACAGGGAGCCGGGCAGAAAGGGGTCACCCTGTTATACTTACAGGCGAGTCTGAGGGGTGATCCTCGTCTCGGGAGAACGAGCTGTTGAAGGCCTTGTTAAAGGTCTCGCTGTTCTGCTTGTGCTTCTCAATGGTAGCCAGGATAACCTGTTGGATAAGGGTAAAGTCACATCAGATCATCTACAGTATGTGTTTTAACTCTTTTACAGTGGTATTGAGGTCTGATGGACCACAACCTTTCACTTTCAACTTCATTGAAACATACATATATACATACATATGTACATAGGTAGATACATAAATAAATAAAGTTGAAAACAAAGTTTTTCATTTCTTCAAATCAAAAATGTCCTTAACGGGAGCAAGCACACATGTGCATACAAACTGAATCTCTGTGAGCCTGGGTCAATGAATATTCATGACATTGTGATTGGATAAGTTTCTGCTAGAGGCCATGCTCATGCAAAGCCAAGCAGACAACCCCTTCATGGCCCCAGACTGAGGAAATCAAACAAAGAATGACTTCACAGCACAGTACAAGTATGGGGGGGGAGAGCTGTCCCTTTTCGTATAGATGTCAATGTGTGCAGTCCTTTCTGGGCCATTCAGACACACAGAGAAAGGAAAGTTCCTATTGTCAGAAACACAAGACATCAATCCTTTCACCTACCAAAGATTCACATAGTTCTTCAAAAGAAACCGCTTTTATTTTTTCTGCCTTTATGTCAGTTTGGTTTTTATTCCTACACTCTGGAAATCCTTTTCATGGAAACTAAAACACTAATCTTTTACATTATATTTACAGTTCAGTTCAGTACAGAGAGCTCAAAGGTTAAGTTTGTCGGGAAATTAAACGACCATTACCTGAATCCAATCCTTCTTTTCCTCCTCAGTTCTGGAAAAGAAAAACAAATACATAAATAATGACATAATGATGAAAGCAGCACTTCTCAGTAAAGCTTCATACAGACTGCAGGCTATCTTCAAAGAAACCGTAGCATTTGGATCCATATACGAATCACAAGATGAAAAGGGATATGTTGAAACTCATCAGGGGGGTTAGGAGCCTTTATATATCCATCCATCCATCCATCCATCCATCCATCCATCTATCTATCTATCTATCTATCTATCTATCTATCTATCTATCTATCTATCTATCTATCTATCTATCTATCTATCTATCTATCTATCTATCTATCTATATATACATATATATATATATATATATTTAAAGAATGTTCTTTTCCCCTGACCATTTATCAGAATATTAAACCACATTTATGGGCCTAGAAACAGAACATTTTACATATGTTTGTACAGCAAAAGAAAAAAAAAAAAGGTCAAATCAAACTGTTAAAGACACAGAAAGAGTAATTTTATTATTGCAATACTATACTATTACAGCAATGACACAAACCAGATACTGTATCCAGTGCAACAGAAACTGGAAGGTGTGCACTATTTTCAATGGATCACATCATATCTACTAATCTCTAAACTGTATTTTATGGAACACACATACCTGGCCTGCAATTCCAAAGACCTTTGTTTTCCAATTATTGCAAACGTGTGAGTCAAATTTTGCTTGACATTTTCTTGCACCTGAAAAGAAGGCACTGTTTAGAAAAACCACCCGAGCGAAGGGGGGGAACGAGATCAGTGTGACTGCATCGTGAAAGAGAGAGACTGTTACAAACCTGCATGCCTGCAATGTCTATCTTCTGCCTCACGCTGAATTTCTGACCCATCAGCCGCAGTTTTGGTACACAGTACAGCACCATGTTGTTGAACTACAAATAAATCAAAATGATAACACATAAGTGGTTTGGTTTGTATAATGTACATTCCGCTCAAACAAAAGCATCTGGCTCTTTCTAAAAATATATATTTTCCTAAAAGACAACTGGTCAGGAAATGAACACCCGGCATTAGAGGGAGCTATACTTACATGTATCTTAACCATTGTCATGTCATGTCATATAGAACAGCAAGCTGCTTATGACTAACCATGGAAATGCTGTTCACCAGAAAATCATTGTGTGTTATGAGAATATTTTATATAAAACATAGAAGCCTAGTAAATTATGTCATCAGTCTCTCGTATGGACACAATCCAATTTCACAGGCTGGAAGTACAGCCCACAAAACCTGGCGTACAGTAAGTGTTATGTGGGGAGTGGCAGAGTGTTCCTCTCCAGGCAGGTAGAAATGCAATAGATTAGTGCGATGAGGGAGGAGGTGATTTGAAGGGTGTTAAGCAACTTCTGCCTGGGGTGCACCTGTAAAGAATACACAGCAGGACTATCCTTTATGTTTTTTGTATCTCAAAAAGGCAGGTGATGTCAACTTTATGTTCTAAAGTAAACGGGTAGAGATGGGCTGAGCTAGCATTCCATACACCACCTAAGAGGTAAAGCGGTCTTGAACTCAGAGTTCACCTCCTCAGAGTTTTAAGACAAAGCCATCTTTTTCATGGGAGTTCCTTCCGCAAACCATCAGGTGCACCAGTTTACAACAATCAGACACAACAGTCAGCCTCCCTGAAAAGGCGTGCGTGACGTACTCTTTCAAGGTGGAAGCACAGTTATATTTTTATTACTGTAGGGAGGTGAAGCGCTGCAATTGTTCTGCATCTCTTGTAAACAGGTATGTCATATCCTGGGATGGAAAAAAGACTCCTATTGCACAGCAGTTTCACCCATTCCAGGTTTTAATATGTGCTTGATTAGCCACAGAACATAGGTAACAAGCTCAGGTGTTTCTTATTAAACTGATAGTAAAACTAACCAGGGATCAAACTGCTATGCAAAGGAAGCCTTATTTCCATCCCTGCATCTCTGTTGTTGCAAGCCATTTTTTCTTTTATGATCATGTTATTTTCAAGTGTTTTGCTTCCATATTGTAAATAAGATCCTTTCAACCCCCCCCCCCCCCCCACAAAAATACATTAAAAAGAAAGACTTACCAGGAATAAATACCTATCTTGAGCTGTTCCGTTTTTAGCAGACAGTTTCTGGATATGGCCCTCTTTGATAAGTTCGTTGGCAGGATTTACAATGTCCTCTTCACCCCCCAGTCTTTCGTACACTTCCAGCAGTTTGTGCATCTTCTCCTGAACACAGACAAACCGCACAAACATCAGCCTCTTATGATGCAAAGTAACTATTACGTGCACATGGTTTCTGCTGACTCTGAATATTATCTGAGTAATTCTTGATGCTGTTTATTCCTCAACAAGACAAAGCTGAGAATTCTTATTCTACTTTGGTCTAGAAAAAATAAGAAAAAAAAACAGTCCTGACCACAATGACTTTGCAGTGAAAACAAAAACAAAAACAAAAAGTCTAGCAGCAAGACATACGGAGGGCAACAACATCAAATAATGAAAATAATCTGGAGATTGTAACTGTAACATTCACGATGAGGGAACATTTTTTATTTTTACTAAATCATGTACTGTACATGTTTAATTGTATTACATCGTAACACATTAAAGTGAAAAGCTACTGCCCAATATACAAAAGGCAAGAACCATCCAGCTTATTGTTCAAACAGGAAACGGCGGTTACTTCCTGAATTGTAAGCTGTCTGCAGCACGTCAGTGTGCTAAAGGAACGCTTGTCTTTTATACTGTGAGAACACATCGGTCAAGTCTCTCCCTTCATGTGTACACTGAATAATTACACGCTCAATACACAGAGAGAGAAAGTGAACGTTGCACAAAGACACTAAAGTGATGGGTCCAGCCTGAACTAAAAAAAAAACCTTTTGAAAAAAAAGTTTATGAATTTAGTGGAAAGAAGGAAAATAAATAAGTAAATAATCTAAAATATCCTTCTATGGATTGCTGGATAGCCAAACAAGTACAAAAATAAATAAATAAACAAATAAATAAGTAAAATCTGGGGAACTCTGGCTTAGAAAACCATGCTGAACAAACAGTTTTATTTTCCATCTTACCATCTTTCGAATAGCTGTGTTTGAGTGGTTGGCTGCTGTTGAGATGAGCTCCAGTGACTCTGTAATTAGAAACAAAATGAAAACCGTCCTTGAAACCCAATACAAAACCCCACTGATTCCATGAAAGAAAAAAGAAATGGGTTAGACTAAATAAATAATTAAATAAATAAATAAAACACATGTGCCACTATATAAAGCCTGCCTGCCCAAGCCAGTATAAGAGGCCCACAACTGGCACACACCCCCATACATACTGGTATGTATAGACTGCACATTCCCAATAAAACATCAGCATGCTCTCAGGAAATGAACTGCCCTTCATAGTAGTACAACAAGTCCAAATTAAGTCCATTTTTAATACATCTTCCTAATTGTGCTGCAGAATATAATCTGAAAATATGAAATAAGGTCAATCCTGTTCATTTAGCATTCAGCACAGATGAGTTAGTTATAGTCTACATGAGGTTAGCAGTGTCTAAAAGTTAGGCTGGCCACAAAAGAAAACCTCAAAACTTAAAATAAATAAACATACTAATACCTCTTTGTTTTTTTGTCACCTGATGGAACACTGCGTTTACAGTAAATGTAGACAACTGGCATTGCAAACTAGATCAACATAGGAGACTATATGTACTACAGAATAAGCTTCCACAGAAACGGAAAGAGATTTCAAGGTACACTTATTCTGTTCAACAGTGGATTGTGCAGGGAAGGCAGGCAGTTGGTTTTTCACTGGGAAACTAAACATGACCTCGATGTGAAAGAGGAGGGGAAGCATAACAAGAGAATGGGTAAGCGCAGGAAACGAATGCTACTGAAGCAGAAAAGAAACCTGAGGATTTTATGAATTGCACTGAAATGTTTTTTTGGTGTGAGAGAGAAACTGACAAAAAAAATACTAAATATTGCCCAAGTGAATCGCTTAAATCGGCACATTTAGGAAATAGAAGTGGGAAATGAAGAGTAGTGACCAGCAGGGTTGGAGGTGTAACTGGTCAGTTTACTGATGTTCACAAGTTTATACTATGGAAGCATGCAATAAAAAGACAGCAAGCAATATCCGAGTATAAAACTGGACATAATAGCAGGACAGTCTGGCTTTAAAAAGTAAAATAAATGACAGAGAAGCTTTACCATTCTCAAAGAATGGGAAGAACTGGAATTATGAGTGTCCCAAGGAAATGGAGTAGCTAAACAAGCAAAGCTTTGTAAAAGCAAATAGGATAATTATACATGACAAGGTCCAGCGCGGACAGCGAGGACATTAATTGGCAGTTTGGGAGGCTTTGCAAAGTCTTACATGACACTGATGTTATTGCACTGGGTAAGAATGCTTCAAATCATTCTAAATAGTAAAAATAAACAGCTTTCAGGGAGAAACATTATTATTGCACTAAAGGTTAAAGGGTGGACAGTTTTGCAAGAGCCAATCTTTTTTTGAACGGCATGCATACATAGAGTAGATGGTATTACACTGTAATGTAAAACACCATTTACCTTTACAAGGGCTTGTAAAGGTGGCAATTGAAATGCAAATGTTAACTTGACTGAGCAGAAACACTACCATAATTACAATCACATGCACAAAGCCTTCAGTGTAAGTACATGTCTCCTCAAATTTAAGGTTACGTTCCATATGTCAAGGTAGCATTCTACTGTCAAGCTTAATTTATGGTAATTTGTTGGCGCAAAGTAAAACTTCTCAAGTACATCCAATGATGGCTTCAATTATAGGCCACCCAGGATATAATGTGGGAGTTACAAACAAGTGGAGTCCTGACCTACAGACACAGCTGCATGGTGCCTGCCATGAAAACTCAAGGGTGTCTCTTACTTTCAGCATCCTTCCTGTCCAGTGCATCCTGGGGCAGTTTCTTCAGGTAGTCCTTCAGAAGCAGCACGTAGCGGGGGAGGCGCTGCACCGGCTCCAGCATGTGATGCTGCAAGGTCAGGTTCCCACACACTTCCTGTTTCTGTAGGAGCCATGAGCAAGAACACAGCGGTCTGACCTGAGATAGCTGGCACAGTATTCAACACGGCAGAGCATCAAGTTTTACATGTCATATTCATGTGAAAAAGGCCAGATCTAAAGTGAATCGGAAAGGAGGTCACACCAGCTTTCCAAAGTGTTACTGGTATACGTCATTGCTAATCTTTGCCTCCAGGCAAAATTGAGCTAACAATGTACAAACAGGGCGGAACTTGTATTTCATACTTTTTTTAATAATTCCCCTCACACAGCACAGCTGACAACTTGCACGGCATTCCTTGTTCTCATGCAGGTAGACCCAGCTTTACAGACCTCGCCCTGACTTTGTGATGGGGTGCTCTTTGTATTGCTAGTACTAAAGTAGGGCTGGTCATCATTGTCATGTTTGAAACAGAAGGCGTGGGATCATACTGGGATCGTACTCCCTGCTCCGACTTGTGTAAACTGACTTGTTATTTCAATCTGCAATGTGTGAGTCGTCCTGTCTTTGTCAACCACTAATAGTTCTTAACTCCATTCTCTTGTGACCACCAACATACCATGTTTTTGGGACCTAAATACAGCTTCCCAGATGGTTCCTAGTAGACATGCTTCAAATATGCACTTCATACCATCATTTGCACATGTGTCTTCCCTTGGAGAACAACCATGAAAAGAAATGAAGCTGAAAGCCGTCAGCTCCCATTATTTTCTGATAGACTTTACAAGACCCAGCAACTGGCATTAACCCTTTATGTGCCTCCCTGTCATGTGAAAGAAAATACAACCTAACAAAACTGAGCTAGTCTTTTTTGGGTAAAACCCATAGAGGGGGACAACAGCTCAACTGTTAATCAACAGAATGATGCAAATAAAGCACACACTGTTAGTCATATGATCTGTCGACTCTCACAGGCATTCCACAACGTTATTAACGGCTCATGCAAATTTTAAGCGCTTTATGAAAACTAAAACAGGTTTGCCGTGTTCCTGAATTGTTCCAATAAGGTGGCTCCTATTTCAAGACAAAAGGAGATAAGCTAGACTCCAATGAACAAGGATTAGCCACTAAAACTAGATCACAATTACACCTCTGAGATCCAAGGTTCACATTTTACTAGAATGACCGTCCGTCGCCTGTTCTGTATATACAAGCCTTTTGGGGAGACATTCGTATATAGTGTACCTAAGCCATGGTGGGAAGCAACTTATGTAAAAACCTAAACCAGTGGCCATACGTTTAGTTTCCAGATCATCAAGACAACAGGGTGAGATTAATCTCTGTAGTCATACAGTACTGTTCACAAGTCAGTAGTTTAGATGAATGCACTGTACAGCTATTGAAACCGTATAGAAAACACTGAACACATGTAGGTCAAAGCAGCTCAGTTAGTAAATAATTTAGTTTGCAGCGGTGGTCTGTGCAAAGAACAGGTCTCCCAGCTTACCTGTATGTTCTGAACCACACTCTTGAACTGAGATGATCTCTGCGTCCACGTATTCACTAGGTCCATGGCTCTGTCAAAGTTTTTCACATATTCTCCATACATCTTCAAGAAAGGGGCCAGCTTCTGCAGAATGTCTCCTATTCGAGGATTTGTGTTCCTGAAGAAACATGAAAAGGATTGATAATCACTAGAAATCCTATGCTTGCCACTGAACTCATCACCAGTAGTTTCCAGCATTAGAACTAAAAGATGGTCATTTTTCAGAATACACTTTTGGGAGACTTTTGCAGCACAGTTGGTTGTTTTAATATGTTCTATACCTTCAGAATATTTAATAATGAAGACATGTGTACCGGTAGAGCATCCTTCATACCTCACAATATTAAAATAATTTCTTTTAGCATTGAATCAATGATAATAATTTCCTTTGGCACATTAAGTAATGACATCTTTAAAAGCCTTGAATACATTTAAGTTATACTACGTAGTATAATCTTAAGAGACCACTGGCATCACAAGTGACAAAAACAAATGATACATTAGTTCCCCCCCCCCACACACACACAATACTATTTTACAAATTAAACAGTCAATTAAAATCATGGATGTCACTAACCCTCTTTTGTGAGGCTGGTGTTTGTACTTTCTCCATCATATTCTTTGAGTGTGCCAAAGGTTCCTAAGCCAGGGTGCCGTACACCATTGCCAGTGCATTGATTAATATCATATTTCTACCCAGGTTACCTCAAAGGGAATTCAACCAAGTTGCCCTCTTTTCTGATGGAAAGCGTGTTATGCTACAGTACGCAAGTTTCTGCAGCAAATACATTCCAGGGATAAGAGCAAGTTGTTTTTACGTTAATAAAAACAGGGCCAGAAAAACGTATAAACTTCAAAGCCTGTATTAAATTGCATATCTCTTCTTTTAAACGTCTTTGTACTATTTCTAAGTTTGAAATACAGACGGCTCCTCGATACCGGCGTACTTCTTAAAAAGAAGCACATGTCTAAAGGGATAAGAGGTTATTTTGTGGCGAGACAGAGAGAGGACAGTCTTCTTCTGCCGCACCCTGCTTTCATTACCCTGCACTCACCACTCCTCCGTGATTCGAGTTTTGAGCTCAGGAAGGAGAAACTGCTCATGGAATCGATCGATAGAAGTGATGTTGGAGAAGATTCCGGTGATCACATCTTGTGGAATCCCAGCCTCTGTTAATTTAGTGCAAAATACCTACAAAAAAACAAAACACAAACATGCAACCTCCTTTAACTGCTTGTATGTGCATAACACCACAGAGACAGACATTGTATGCAAAACCGAGGAAGAATTAACAATGAGTGCCCATGGGCCAAACACTGATACTGGAGATTCGCCATCTCTCGGTTGCTTAAGGAGGGGTTTCCTTCAAAGTATCCCACGACTTTTTCTCTGAAGCTACAGTATATGTTTTTCATTTGATCACAAATCCTGGCCAAACCAGAGTAAACTGGCATTTAAACTGCTGATCCATCGCATTTGTAATCAAATGGAATTAGTACACTGAACCAAGGCTATAGTTAGAGCATTCAAGCTTGCTATTTACAAGGCAGCTCAAAACGATGACTTTAAAGTACTCGCTTAAAGATGTAATCCTTCTCAGTAGATCCATAATTTAAAGTATGTGGGACGGCTTCAGCAATTTAAAGTCAAAGGGGAAAAAAAAGCAATCTATTAAATCCATATTGAGTCAAGCTAGTTGTTTGTATCCTAAACCATTAATGATTTATGTATTAATTTATACTGTGAATAATTAAAAAACATAAAAGGATATTGCGTTTGAGTCACTGGATCAAATATAAACCCAGAGCCAATTTGTGCAATTTGTATTATAGA
The DNA here is from genome assembly GCF_902713425.1 of Acipenser ruthenus. NCBI lineage: Eukaryota > Metazoa > Chordata > Actinopteri > Acipenseriformes > Acipenseridae > Acipenser > Acipenser ruthenus. The sequence goes on from NC_081213.1 coordinate 26,131,537, forward strand.
TTTATAGAATGACCTTGCAGTTAACATTACAGAAGTGGTTGCAAAACAAATTACATTGAAAGGATTTCTTCAAACAGACGTAGAAACAACCAACATGCATAAAGCATGCACTGCAAGTCCTGTGTGTACAGTAGCTGGTTATTGCGGTTATAATGAACCACAATGACCCTGATCCCTGGATCAGAAGGTCACAGACTTAAATCTAGTTTATCCAGGGATTATCATGAAATCTTGAATCTACCCGCTTGCTTGCAGGGTATTAGGGGCAGTAGAAAGAAGAGGCACGGTCGTCAGATGATGCTTTACATATATTGCATGTCAGAGATCAACTTGCACGTGTGTCACAGAAAAAGAACCCAGTGTCCAAATTCAGTTTTCTGTCACTTCAACTTCAATGCACAAGCTTTGCCACTTAAATGCAGCCTAGCTATCCAATAGAAGAAATGTGAAACTGCATTAGAGAATTACCTGATCCAGTAAGTGAAGTCTCTTCACATAAGCTTCCTCTGTCTGCAGGAGTTCCCTTGCAATGTTGAACAATTTCTGTGGCTCTGTGCACTAGGAAATTAAACAAAATCTATTAGCAAAACTGTAAAGCAGTCATTTTGCAAACCTGTATCAAACAATGAGAAGGGTACCGTACAGCTGTTAATGTTTTAATGTTTGAGTTATTTCAGGATCGACTGCGAGAACGCTGGTGCGGATGACCTCTTTAAGGACTGCAGTGTCTAAGCAACATTATTGTCATACTTAGAGTCACTAGGGCGAAGACGAACACACGCTGTCCTCCGAAGCGTGTGCCGTCAGCCGACCGCTTTTTTTTCACACTGCGGACTCATCATGCAGCCACCCAAGAGCTACAGCGTCGGAGGACAACACAGCTCTCGGGCAGCTTACAGGCAAGCCCGCAGGCGCCCGGCCAGACTACAGGGGTCACTGGTGCGTGGTGAGCCAAACACACCCTGGCCGACCTAGCCCTCCCTCCCCCTGTGGAAGCTCCCGTCCTCGGTTGGCAAAGGAATAGCCTGGACTCGAACTCGCGACGTCCAGACTATAGAGCGCATCCTGCACCCCACGTGGAGAGCCTTTACTGGATGTACCACTCGGGAGTCCTGTCACTAGGACTTTTAACCATTTTAACAACTCGCAGGGGAAATTCTAAATAGCAAAGTCTTGTTCCATATATGTGTTTTAAAAAAAAAAAACCTAAAGAATGACAACACATATAAATGATGATTGGAACAAGACTGTTGCTATATTAAGGTTTGTCAGTTGCATGGTTGCAGGACAACCTCATTAGATTTCAATTGGAAATAATATAATGCAAATATATCGCCATGTTGTCACATTTAAGACAATGTTTGTTCTTATCGTAAAGGGATGAACAATGATGATGCTCTCGAGAGGTGAAACAACTCACAGCAGTTACTTCATAGAATCTGCTTTTCAGTGTTTACCCTTTTTTCAAATAGAGACACACATGATTTTCACTCAGAAGTTTTAGGAGTAAGGAGAGCTGTCTGTGTGACTCTGTGAAGCCAAAACTGTAAAAGCAAAACCTCTGCTGACTTCCGTGTAATTGATGCAAGAAGCTACACCACATCCTCTTCCTCCCTGGCCAAGCTACAGTACCAATAAAAAAAAACACAATCAATACCCATTTATATAATCTGATCCGGCAGCATCTATATGGAGCCTGCAATGTAATTATACAGAGGGCTAATGCACTAGCCATTAAACTCTGGTGGATAGAGTTTGAAATTATTCTGATCCACATCATAAAACCACCACACAATGATTACCTTTCAATATATTGGCTGGGCATGGAGATTGAACCCTTATGAGGCTGGCCCCTCAAGGACAGAGATGAGGCATGTGAGTGGGGGTATGTAATTATTTTGTATTTGGTTTTCTATTAAAAGTAGGATACCACTAGAAATGAGAGTTTGGCTGAGGTGTATTTTTCTCCAAAAAACATAACCTCACCGAGCCAGAGCAAAAATGCATTATTGCATGCTGTATAATCACAAGGTCATGAACCACTTGGAATATATTGGTAGGACCTACACATGGAATGTCGTCGGCAAACAATTCTAAATGTTGAACATTCTAAAAAGAACAGTGATCAACTTTTTTAATTTCTGAAAAATATATCTGGTTTTATAGCATCCACTTTTTTCTCTCTAGTCTGACCACTGAAGACTCAACTGAAACCTCCAGTGAAAACACAAGTACAGTACAGTTGCTGTTACTGTATTGTAAGAGTCAGCACCACAAAGTTAAAAAGTACTGTAGTATTAATTACATTTGTTTCCAGATCTAAAATAAGGAGGTCACATGTATAGTATGCAATACTATTCAGACAAATCTTATATTCTGCTGCAAATAAATACAAATGATAAACTGTTGAATGCCTCACTGTTTTATTAGCATGGGTGACAGATTACTGTGATTGAAGTTGTCAAAAGAAAGCCTGGAAAAAAATAAAATAAATTCAAAACTAACATGGCTGAGTGATAGTGGGAATACAAACCACGAAGGGTGACTTGAATTAAAAGAAGTTCAATGCCACATACAGCTCTGCTCTGGCGAACAAAAATCACCCAGAAAATACAGAAAATGCACGGCAGATCTGGGAGTGTCGGCGATGGATGATGGAAAAAGAAAATCTACTGAATGCACAAACAACCTATACTCTGAACAGACTGATAACCTTTCTTGATCTGAATTTCTGAACAGATGGAAAAATGTGGGCTGACTTTTGGGAGGAGTGCGTCGAAGAGATTAAAAAAGTGTCGGGCAGCACCCAGCGACAGACTGGGGAGGGTGCAGTACGTTTGCTGATATTTGTTTAGCTTGAAGAAGCTGGTGGTAAAAGGAAATTCTGGGTGGGGGTGAGTTCAAAGGGGAATATATAGAGCAAAGGTAGACAGATCACATCAGAAACACAGCTACATATCCCAATGGTATTGTAAAATCAACAGCCACTACTGTGAGAGTGTAACACATCCATCCAACATTGGAACACCTGCTGACAGATTGGGGTAAAAAAAATAAAAACTACTATTGTCTGAAACATATAAATGAAGTCAATCAATTCACCATTTTGTTTAAAGGCAACAATCTGGTTTTCAGTGAGTGTGCTAAAAGGCAGCACCTTGCCTTTCCATTGGTTTTGTCATGGGAAGGGGGATAGCCTTAAAAACACCATATGTTACAGTTCAGTAAAACTCTTGTGTACTTCAGATAGGAAAATGATAACTTTAGACATTTTACGGGTAAACTTAGCCGTAGTTCAGGTTGTCATACTCTTCGAACACATGCAATTGCTGGACTATTAGCATGATGTCCTTATAGGGCTCCCCACTGACCTGACAATCATTATCAAATAATAATAAAAAAAAGGTTGCCATGGTATCCAAAGGTTACGTAACGGTAATTGCATTCCAACAAATGGGCTTCTAAAGCCATATATTATATTCCTAGTTGTTCACAGATTTACAAGACACCATACAGCAGTCCTTTCCAAGAGCTGAAATAGACTTGGCCATGCTCCACCACCTACTCATACGATACCACAGCCAGCACAGAACCGAGTTTAAAACACCACAGCCAACACCTAGTACTGTAGAAGTGCCTTCACAGATAGCAAGCAAACAAATATCACCAGCATAACTAAGAGCTGAGAAGCATTTACCATCATTTTCCATGGATAACATGCACGGTTTATTATTTAAAATTGGCCCTGGACTATGGTGTGTACTGTTATAAATATATGCAAGTAACATGCAACTCTCTTTGTGTGTTCACATGAAATTGATCATTTCTATATGTGTCTGTGTTATCAGCAGGTGTGTGGGATTCGCTTTAACATTACGGTAAATCTTTTCTCATCCACCACATCCTCAAAATACCTCAAATATTCCAGGCACAGCATCCGATTATTATTAGTATTCTTCTTATTTTACCACCACTGTTCACTTCTGTTTTATTTGTCATATTTAGCCACAAGCTATTTGGCTAATTGGGATTTTGCCATGTGAGAATTTGTGAACTTGGTTTTGTGACCTCCCGTACCAAAAACAGCAATGGTTTTAACAGAAGCCTTGAATAGAGAAAATGACAATGGATTGCCAATTGGCTATTAGCAGCCTACACCCGGGCTTACCTTGGCTGCGTCTGGCTGTTCTGTTTTTGGCACTTCTGCTGTCTCGTGTTCTTCGCTGCTGCCTTCATCCATATCGCTGTCCTCCTCGTCTTGTGTTGAGTCCCTCTTATGTTCCACAGATGAAACGGAACTCTCCTTCACTTCATTCACCGTCCCTGTGTCTGCCTCGCTCTCAGCGACACTCTCATCCTTCTTCTCCTCCTCATCGATGGCCTCCTCGTTTGAAAACACCTCTCCCTCCACGTTACACGAAGGGCTATCAATCCCACTGTCTCTGTTGGGCACCTTGCCATTCCCGTTCTGCTCCAACGTGGAGTCCTGATTGTCATTGAGCTCGCTGGACCCGGCAGCCCCGTTCACAGCAGAACAATCCCCAGGGGTCTTTAGACTGCATGTGCTGATATCGTCAATCTGAAGCGCACTTAAGTTTGAGAGTTCGGTATCGTCGGACATTGTTTCAGAGACGGGGAGCGCAAGGTTTTCTGCGGTTGAACAGTCACTGGAACCCGGAGGTTCAGAGTTTGAACACTCTTCTGGTTCCTGGGCAGGATCCATGCTAAGAGACAGATGAAACTGGCTTCTCCTATAGACTCCAAGAATGGGTATTCTGCAAAACACAACAACCTCAATAGATAACTACACCCTTCAAAAGCGAACATGGAAATGATTTCCTTTTGCTGAGTAAATGATTTCCTATTGCTGACTTCAGAAAAGGTGCTCAGCCACAACTACAAACTAAAAACATGTTTTTACTCCCCAATGAAAGAGAGATCTTTCCTGATATTTTAGCTGTCTATTAAATTGGGACAAATCGATCACTCCAGTTGTATCAGGGTGTTTATAGTGATGCTAAAAAGAGGATCACAAAGTAATCCGAAGCATGATGTCATTGTGATGTCATTTCATTCTGCTGTAAATTATCTCCATATTTGTGTGCCGAGGAAAATCAACCAAAAAAATGCCCCATACAGAAAACATCATCTTCAGTTTAACTGCTTGTAATAACTTCCCTGCCTGTAATTATGTATAATATTTGATACCACTTGTGACAGAAATACAATGATTCTTGGTTGTAAATCTCCCTCCCGACCTGTGAGGGCACTAAGCAGCGAGAACAGAGTTCCTTGGATGGGCTGGTCTGACAGTTCTTTCCCAGGGTTCAAGGGAAGTCGGCCAGCCTGGAAAAGGGCGAGACTCCGTTGCAATAATGCATTGACCCGGAAGGGAAACGACGTGGCAGCCGTAGATTGGAGAGGCGGTTGCACTCGTTTACCAAGGGGTCATTGTTTGTCTGTGTGTGTAATCGTCTTGTTTGTAACACTACACCAGACAGCTAAAACGATTCCGGAGCTGTCCCCTAGGGCCAGCACTAAAGCCGGAACAGCACTGCACTACTGTCACAAAAATAAACTGTATCACCCACCACGAGCACTACTGCACTCACCCAGGACTGGTGACCGTGTGTGTATAATTGTGGGGCAGATACGTGTGGTTTATTATTATTGTTTGGGTCTGCAAACCCGTTATTGTTTATTGTTATTGCTACTGGTCACCAGACCTGGATACAAAAATAAAAGACCCCTTTTCCAAACTGGATTAAATTAAGTCTGGATTAAGTCTGTTTTATTACCGCACTGCATCACCCCTGCACCTGCATCCACTCAGCCACTTTACTGTGGTTTTATTTAGACAGATCTTACCAGTCAAAGGGATCTGCCTTTACAAAAGTTATCCCATAGTAAAGTGTAATAAAGCAAGGCAAAGCATAGGTAAGCATTGTAAAGCACAGAGCGGTATTGTAAAGCATATTAATAAACATGGTAACTGATGGTAAACGTATATTATAATGATAGGAAAAGCATGAAAAAACTGCAAAATTACTGTGCAAAATGAACAGAGTAAACGTTTCTGAGGGTGGTGTTCCCGATTATTTTCTGTTTCACTGTCTCTGCATGCAACATTCTAATTACAACATTCAAATACTGTGCTAAAATCTCATTCATAAAATCATACAAATGTTAATGAATATATAAAAAAGAAAAAGAAAAGACAACTGTACCTGGAGCTTTCAAACTTCTCAATAAGCAAGCACACACTGTTGGGCGATTCTGTGTCCTCCTTCCACGCAGAGGTGCAGTTGTTGCCTGGCTTGGGAAGTGGGTCCGCAGGCAAAGGCCTGGAGGGTGCCGGTGGGATTGCCCTGGGTCGTCTGTCCGGATCAGGGGTCTGAAGATGAACAGGCTTAGGGGGCACTAGGAAGAGAACACAGCGTTGAACAGCCTTTACGACTGAGGCAAGGTCTTCATTGCTGCTCTCCTGCGCGGCTTACATCACCCAAGGGAAGAGTCTTCCATGGTTTAGACTGCCAGCTCCTTAAAGGACGTCCATTTCAATGAGCTTTTTAAAGAATTTTTTTTTTAAACGGCACTGGGTGTTTAAAGTTAGAAAAATGCACTCGTCTGTAAAGAAGAAGATTATTATGGCCAGCCTATGCTGGAGACTACCACTTCCTTATTGCTAAACAGGATGCAGCAATGTGTGCACGTAAGTAGCGTGTGGTTTTAAAAAAAATATATATATATACTATATATGATGGCACAATCATATGTTCTCCGCAGAAGTCCCCTCAATGCTAGGAAGGGGTGTTGTGATAAAACAGGTCAGGTAAAATTACTGTAGACTTCAGAACTGCTTCAGAACTTGAAAAAAAGATGTAAACATAATAAGAGAGCCTTTTTCAGAAACTTGCACACACAAAGTGAGAATAACTCTTTAACTGTGGTTCTCGTTCAACAGTTTCCTTCCTCTTTGGGCTGCACTGAGGCCATGATAATAAAAAGTAAAAACATGCAGTAGTAGCTTATCATTTTGCTGTCATGACGTAAAAGCACCAGCATTGTACAGGGTTTTCGAAGATGGACTTACCAAGACACTGTAGGGGTTGTTTTGTGTCATTTTGTTTGGGGAAAGGGGGTGGGGGGCAGGGGTTCACAGTTTCTTTCATGGTTTCAGATTTACGTAAGCAGTAACCCATGGCAACATGTTTACAATTTTGCAGAAGTCCATGTACCAAAAAAAAAAAAAAAAAAATGACAACACCTTGCCTGTCTACAGTTTTGAATAATTATCTCATTCTGCTGTGTGAGCCAGTTAACCTGCTGCCAGGGAGAAATGTGTACTTCCCTGAATTACACATTCACAGTGAAACATGGTAAACAGCATTTGCAGTGTGATGTAAACCTGGATTCAAATTACTCAAAATAATTAAATGTTGTGTATCTCAAAATGAGAATCATATTCTGAAAGTCCTAAAGGCAAGTTAGTACAAAAGGCTCCATCACCTAATGCCACTTCCCATTACAAAAATAATAAAAATAAATAATATCTAGGTACTGTTTAACAGGAATAAAACCTAATCATGGCTTCTCCTCGAAACCAGAAGCATTGCTTTCATGGTAACGAGTAAGATTGTGGTTGATGGATGCAAGGACACCAATTTGAAGCCATGTGTGAGGAGAGACTACTTGTTCCTTAAACAGGCAAACCATACGATTAGTCTCTTACCAACTATACTACTGGAACAGAAGCAGAAGGCAGGACTCCTCTAAACCAAACTACACTGCAAGGTAGACTCAACAGCAGCAGCTGTGATGGTGGTTTGAATGGATAAACATGATGCACTTGCTATTGTCTGGTTTCCAGTATAACACAGGAGGCATCAGAAACATGCACCTTTTATTATTTCAGACGGGCCTTGTTCTACTTTACCCATAAACAAACAATTTCTCAGTAACTTAAGTCATACTTTCAAATATGCACATTTGAATCATAATAGCCAGCAGGTGCCAGCTAAGCTTAGAATCTTTGCCTTTTGGCGATATCATATAGATTAGTTGGTTCATAACAGCAATAATGTCTTCTAAGGTAGCTTAATGTATTCCCAGGGAGTTCTAGTTGTGTCCTCCCCTTCTTTTAGCCCCCTTGCCTTCAAGCTCCACAGTTAATCATGAACATTACTTCTCACTTCGGACCTACCCTGGGGTTTTTGTGCAGGTGGTATCTTCAGTGCAGCCGTGCTGTTGACACAGTGTGTCTCTGTTTTCTGAAGACATGGTGCAGAGTTATGGTGGGGCAGATAACCTCTGATTTCCAAGGGTGAGCTGGAGGCAACAGGACGGCATTTAATTTGCAGTAAAGCTTGACTGCAACCTGCACAAATAGGAAAAAAAAAAAAGAGAAAAAACGTTTAGGCTACTCGTTAATTTAAGCGGTTTGTGATACAGCACTGCACAAAAGCTCCCAATGCACCAGCACTAACAACTGTATGATTAAAATTTTTGTCGCATTCAATAACCCAGCATTTATTCGCAGTAATCCAATTTGGCAAAACATTTAAAAAAATCCACTACATGGCACACACTTGAGCATTAAACAGGCACACACACACTTTCATCACTTAAAAACCACTGTAGATCTCCAATTCTATTTCATATTAAGGGATAAGTATAAGGGTGTCTGCTATGAAATAAATAAATAAATAAATAAATAAATAAATAAATAAATAAATAATAATAATAATAATAATAATAATAATAATAATAATAATAATAATAATAATAATAATAATAATAATAATAATCTATGTGCACTTTTATCTGGTTTATCAAAAAACAAAATAATCTTCATTTGTGAAATTTAGAACTCTCACAAGAGTCATTGTATTTGCAGTGCTGTGTTCCCGGTATTCCCTTTTCTAAATATATTGAAATACAGAAATACAAATCAACTGCTCAGAGAACCTTTTGGAAGTGGGCTACTTCAGAGCTTGTCTATCCAGGGGATATGGAAAGTATTGAGGCAGCTGAGACCAGACCATTTAAAACAGATCCAGATATCGCTTTTATAAGTATGAGGATCTAGATTAAAATGGACTTCATCACTGCCAGGAATACCAATACACTCCTACCTATATTTCAAACAAGAATACCAACTCGTACAGATATGCCACTACTGTAGGTTGTAACGTTTCACTGAAAAAAAGACAACAGACCAACTTGTAGTCAAAGCAATAGTGTCTACCAATCACATAACAAACCTCCACTACAGTACTTTTGCAAAATAACATGTTTGGTCTGAAGTGAGTATTTTTTTTTTTTTTTTTTATCTATTTTTAACTCCCAGAACATGTGCAAATATAGACAAGCCCAGAAATTAAACCAACATTAAACCAACAGACCCTTGTTGGTTTAATGACTCGCACACATTATGTACTGTTCAGATATAAATGTGAAGGCACATATCTCTGTCTACAGCATATTTCAAAACAGCAGGTCCATTTATAAAGAGTAATCTCATGACAAAGACAAAATATTAATAGGCACATATTTATAAAAAGGCTACTCAGTTTTCGAAACCGCACTTAGTGTAGAGACCTTCAGTTTCTATAAAGCGGAGGCAATGTAAATGTATACAACAAACTAACTAGTATATCTTTCATTCCTTTCAGATTCAGATTGCTCCAAAACATAAAATGATCTTTTAAACATGTAGATCAGAGGTGCACAATTCCAGTCCCTGAGGGTCCAAAGCCCAGGGATGGAAATAAGGCTCCTATTGCATAGCAGTTTCACCCATTCCAGGTTTTACTATGAGCTCAATTAGCCACAGTTTGTAAAGGGTAACAAGCTCAGGTGTGTCTTATTAAACTCATGGTAAAACGAGGAATGGATCAAAAAATGGGAGTCTTATTTCCATCCCCCCTGGTCTTTGTTCCCCCTGTATCCTAAATTACTTAGTTGACTCTATTTAACCTCCTTTCATCATTATTGCATTATTGATTTGTGCACCCCTGCTGAGCGCCCTGCAGTGCATGTTAAAACAAAACTAAAATAAAACGGCTGTTAAACAGTTTGGGTAAAGCATGCGTTTATTTAGGTAAATACAGTACACACACTTCACTAAGCTACTTCTGCATCCAAAGATGCTGTCCTGGGAAGTGGAAATGTCCATCTTCATTAAGAGCTCCGTAAAACATGTCAAACATCACATGATAGCATGCAGCATTTCTGAACAGTGTGTGGTTCATGCAGCTTCCTGTGTACAATAATCACATGATAAATGGAGGGTGATTGAGGTCTAACTAACTAAATAAGCTCTACAAAAGTTGTCTGTTTACCATCCAGAACGTCTCCGCTGTTTTGATGGGTTTTCTTCGCAGCCTGTGCATGTACACTACATGTATTGCACACTAAGTGCTCTTTCAGCAGAACCAGGATATGTATGCACAGTTATTTGGTTAAGCAAAGCATTTGAAAGACAAGTCTTAGATCTTGTGATAGCACATTAAAGTGTTCAATGCAAATTACTGAAAAATGGAACAAGTAAGGTTAGGGTAGGCTTTGTTGTCATCACTTTTACAAAGTATCATCAAATCCATTTTTCTTTAGTATTAAAATCTAGTATTAAAATTGTAAAGGCAGGCCAGCACAAAAGATAATAACTACTGTACATTGTATTTCATTGTGTCTTATCACAATCTGCAGTATAACATGCAATTTGCATTGTATTATACAATAGTCATAAATTTAGATCCCTGTTGATGACAGTACGTGGGCACCATAGGTAAACAATAGGACAGACCTTTAATTTAAATTGTATTTATACAGCAAGACTACTTCAAGTTTCATATTAGCCATTTAGTAACAAAACCCCAAACCCCAAACTAATCGTTGCTCTCACATACTCCATTATGTGGCAGTCCTAGACATCTGCTGGGTGACAAACACATTACAGGAATTCAGACCCCACGGTTTCACAATCCTAGTGACACCACTTGCTCTTCCAGTTACCCAGATCATACAGTAAAATAAATGTTGCTCAATGTAGAACATTCAGCAAAATTTCTTTAACTTTTATACTATAAATCTTATCATAAAACACCAGCAATCCAAAAGGCATTTCTGCATCACTGAGCCTAGAGATTCACTTTCTTAATAGATCTGAGATCATCCAGATTTGTCACAGGTCTAAAACGTTACCTGTTGTTTATTTCATTTCAAGAATCACAGTACAAGTATTAATCGGAGAAATGTGTGTGTGGCTGTGTTTGCCACAGGTGTATTATTTATTCTAATTGATTTATTTTTATTTAATTAGCGTCACCTGCCTGGAATTAACAGGCAGGTATTTAAACAAGACAAAACGTTTGTTCTAGGCAGTCTCCAGTCTGTATGAAGAGAGAGGCTGTCATTGTGAAGAGACCTGTGTGGTTTAACAAAAGGTTGTGTGTAAACCTTTTTGTTTTTGGTGTAACGTTAATGTTTTGTGACTGGTAAACAGTTTAGCTGTCCAGTTTGTTAGTCTAAGGACGGTACAAAGTTTAGTTAGTACTCCGTGTGTGAGTTAGGTTTTTGTTTTTGTTTTGACAACTTTTATTTCTGTAAATAATAAAATTGCACGTACATGCTTAAAAACTTAAAATTCTTGTATCTGGGTCTGTATAAAAGGGGCTACAAACCCAAAATTAAGTGGAAATCGTACAATATACACACACACACAAGCTGCCATAATGTAAACCTAGTAAATGAACTGTTGCCTGAATTCTTACCAACAAAGCCTGTCTTTCTGTCTAATGGAACAGAGCCCTTGATGTCAAGCAGTGAAACAAATCCATAATACCCCATGCTAACTGACCATTCAGTTAATCCTAGATTGAGATTGAAACTGCTTTAGCAGAAACAAACTATCATTATTAGGAAGTTGAAAATAACCAAAAACATAGCAATGGCTAGTTTTGTAGTTGGTGTACTGTATACAGTGCATGCAAAATATATAACAGAGATGTGATGCAAGAGGACACATACACAGGGTGTACCCCCAACATGCCCCAGGCAGCCCCTTCAGCAGCATGACCAAACGCTCTGGGGTAATAGATAAAGATAATACAATGCAGTCTACAGGAAAACACTGACTTGTTTATGTACAAAGAGTAACAAGGACAACCAAAACAAAACCAATCAACAGAGCAGCATACACCCAAAACATGCTCATCACGGCATGGATCCCTGTATAACAGCAACGGTGACAGGAACATGCATTGCATGGGTGCGTTATCGGGTGGGCTACCGAGGTAAACTACACTGTCATTTATGTTTCAGCATTCCCATTACATTTCATAATAACTTCTTAAGTAGACAAACGTTTCATCTCGTGCCTTCATGAGCGTACGGATCTCCAACACTGTAATAAGGTATGTACAGCAGATCACACACAATACGTGCGTTTACTGTAATATGGTAAGCATTATGCTGTTCTTTCTTGGCTAATTCAAAATGTAAGAATATCTGAAGACTAAACTCATGACATAACTCATCACTTAACTGTGGAATAGATCTGTTCTGCTTCACAATGAGTTCAGCAGGAAATTGAGGGCTGTTTTAAACATTCCCTGAATTACAGATTCGCAAAATAAAAAGTGTTACCTGATATACAAAGGGCACTTACAGCGTTTACCCAAGGCGTGTTTCTACCTGCACAGCATCTCCTCTCAGAACTAAACAAAGAAAACCAATTCAAAAGAGACTAACTTTTCTCCTTAAATAAATATAAACCGTTTTGGAGAACAAACCACGTATTAAATAAAAAGAACTTGAAAATACACAGGAAGGCATACCATTGTTTGTGTGTGCTGTATATACAGGAATGTAAACAGATTTATAATCCACCAGTAGATCAGCTAAACGTAATAAACTCAACTACTTACATGTCTGAGAATAGTCTCTCCTTCAAACCTGTACAACTGTATTTCCAGTATCAAGAGCAGCCTACACAACTGTTCCTTTTTTCAATGGTTTACCGTTTCCAAATTACACAGCAACGGTTCCACTCTCAGTGCAGTGCAGCCGCCACATCACCTGCTTCAACTGAAACTATTTGTGTTACCTTGCAGGATTCTCACCTACACACCTGTAAAACCACGTTACCATGGCAGCAAAACAATATTCTTCATACTTACCAAACTGGCTCAGCTGAAATGCAAGATTTCCTCTGCAGCCCAGAGTCACAACACCAAGTTCCCAAAGTCACGTGCAGACCTGCAGGTGAGGCTCTTGTACGTTACATTACAACGGCAATGAGACACCGAACATACGTTTTAGAATCTGACTTGGAATCTTGTTGTTAAAATAATCCCAAACAAGAAACGGGACAGATGGCGACAGTGTGTGACGAAGCACAATAAAATGGCAAACACAGCACTACACAACTCAACAGCAGGTTTCTCAGAATTGCTGGTTGTACCTAAAAAGGTCATACTGTACAGTGCAGTATGGGCAAAGGCACTTCATTACAAAACATTTTAATGAACTGTTGTGAATGGTGATAAACACATGGAAGGAAGGGCACACTGTGAACTCGGATGTTCCCATAGCAAGCTAGTAGAACCGTAACTGGTTGAACACCTGGCTACTAGAAATGAAACGTCAATCATATTACTTCCAAGGTGACCTGTATCTTTCTCAGCCACTCCTCCAGAATCCCAGCGCGTTGACATAAGACTGCATTTACAAGTACAAAAAGGAACCACCAAAGCCAGAAAGCCAACATACCGGTTAACACATCCCACAAAATAAATTCAGACGTTTCTGCAGGAACACACTACATAAAATAAAGAAAGCACTTGAGAGATATATATATTTTTAAAATAATATCATTGACAATGGATAAGGTACTATATGGCACACAGTGATACTTGTTAGGGTTACCATATGGCTCCAGATTAACCGGACGCTTTGAGACAGACCGGGATTTCAAAATTCCCCATATACTGAAAGTAATTCACGTATAAATGAGCTCCACCTTTGCTGAGATTAATCCTGCTGTGGTGGAATTGCTTGGGCACAGCAAACAATTCACACTGATCAGCTGCTTCTGATCAGATCTTAATGAACGAATAGCTAATTTATCGATAGAGCAACGAGATGATGATGAAATTGTATTTGCAGAATAAAATGGGCAATTGAATTTTAACAAACAGAAAAAAATAGCGACTGGCTGCAATTCATTCTTGGTATAATACAATTATTTGACGCGCATGCGGGTATTTAAGCACCACTATTAATTGTAGCTAAGGATGGTTCATTTACACCTTCATTTATTTCAATTTAGGGGCAAGTTTGAAATCCCGTTCTGTCTCACAGCGTCCGGTTAATCTGGAGCCACATGGTAACCCTATACTTGTTCTATAATAGAAATGCAGTATATTTGTGTCGTATGTTTTTTTTTATTGTTTAGTGCAGAATTAGCCCCTGCAATATTCTTTTATCTGTCTGTATTAAGGTTAAGGGGAGGTGGAACTGCAGCAGTATTTACCATCTATCACTATTACAGACATACAGCACAGTACTTCTCCTTGAGTGAGAGCTTGTGTTTTTGTTCCTCTCCCCTGCACCACCACAAGTCATACAAAATCCTGCTTCACTGGAGCGGAAACAACACAATGCATACGAGAGAACCTGCAGAGCTCTGAGCCAAAAAGTGAAGCCTGTGTTTAATTAAAGAGCAACACCCAATGGTATAGGTGGAGGCACAACATCCCACATTGAGTGTATTTAAATGAGCTGAAACAGTGTCAGATATACAGTGTTAAAAAAACACCATTCTTCAACCCTGCTGGTGTTTACTCCACAGGGGTGATGTACTGACCTCCTCATTAACCGAGCACAATGCAAATACAGAGATCAGTGGTAAAGTAGGATTTGCTGCTGCTTAGAGAATTACAATAGAACTTGGCATGACAGGCATTTACCATTTAAAATACCTATCTGAAACTAGAACTAAAATGACACCAATCTCTGCTTTACACCAAGGTTCAAAACATCCCACTGTATTGTTGCAAAAATGGATATTTTTAGCAGAAAGAATACCTAGGTCATTTCTATGCATGGAAAAAGAAACAAGATGAAATGATCAAACTGGCTCTTTGTAAGCCGATTCCTTTTATCTGAATGCTAATAGCTGAAGGGTTTTTTTTACAGCTTTTGACAGATGCATTCATTTAGAACGTGCTGCAGACAGTGTACAGTCAGAAGCAGGGCATGCTTCACAGACTACAGTATCAGTGCTATTCTTTCTCAGCAGATACAGCAAGATAATGTTACTCTGAAAATGCAATGACAGTCTCTTGGGAATTACCAGGAAGCCATCCTTATTTTAAAATGCAGTTTATATGTGTGGTTCATGCAGTTTAAGATGTCAGCAATAAAGACTGCTAAAATTAGAAAAAGAAGTGCTTATTTGGCAATGCATTTTTGATCCCATCATCCATTGTTTCTGAATTAAAAAAATACATTTATATTCTCATGAAACACAGGTTATGGATTGTATTTTCACTAGAAACACGTACTGTAAGAACCTTTAAATAAGCTCTTTTCTTTTAGTGTGCTAAAAAACAAAACTATTTATTTATATTTACTTAGAGCACAGTGCCACCCGGTGGCAAAATATTGCAACTGCAGTTATTTTTTAAAGGAACAGCCCTGAACAGGATTACAAAAAATACTCTTTGCTACTACAAGTACAATACACTACTCTTTTTGAGTGGAAGATACTGTGAAGTGATTCTTATAATTTCACATTAAAAAACAGCAAGCAAAGATCGAGAATTGCTTATCTACCGTACGATTACAAGGAACACAAGCAGCAATTCACATTTATCACAACTGTCTTCATTACTGCCAATACGTGTTCAATTTATAAAACAGCATTCCTGCAGTAACAAGCTTTCTGACCTCAGCTTTTTTGGAATGCATTAAAACACACATTATATATATTATATATATATATATATATATATATATATATATATATATATATATATATATATATATATATATATATACACGAGAGACTATTTGTAAATGTGACTTTAAAATCTTTCCTAACCCTTTCATGGACAAAAAAGACACATTTGAGTTCAGACGCAAGTTGTGAATTACATTTCAAATTCTCTTCACAGCAGTATTATTATTCTAATTATTTTTTTATTTTTTAAATCACCTCTTGTCTTACCAACTCCTCATGATGGAATTGAATCATGATTACAGTATTTGACTACATGGTATGATCACAACCAATACCTTTTTGTAATTATTGACGTGTTTTGACAAAACCCAGAGGAATACTGCAGACAACAGTCTCAGCAATGTGAAAGCAAGGGTTGCTTCTGAGGTAATAAAGGAAGTTCCGGCTCCAGCACTTTAAAAGGCTTTCTCCCTTAAGAAGCCGTTTCCACAAGATAAATCTGGAAACAAAAGCCTCATCACGCTGACATTTATTTTATGCTGTATGGGCCTTGAGGCGAGAACACCTTATTTAATCTGTCAAGGTCTGAATAACTACGGCTGGCATTATCCACAACATAATTATTGCAGCGTCTATCTTCTCATGAGAACTACAACTGAAAGTTGCCGGGGCTCTGAACTGAAATGGGGTAGAATCATTTGTATAAAATATCGCTGTTCATGATGTGGACCATGTATAGCCAAACAAAAGTTCATCATAAAACAAATGATAACAACAAAGTTCACAGTATTCCAAGCCAAATGTCAAATCCTTCAATTTATTTAAACAATTTAAGTTTACATCCAGGCTGCATGTTCAAATAAGGACATGTTGCAGAAAGAAACACACCAGTTAGTAAAGGAATCCTGTAACAATCTGCAGAATCTCTCCAACAGGACACTCTTTAATGAAGTATTGGACCGCATCAAGGCACTGTCGAGGTCTGCTTTCAAATTCAAACAGAAACCCATGTACCTCAAAATAAACACACTTGTGTGGAAGCAAAGAATCTGTGTAAATTCAGTCAGGACAGCAATCCAAGTGCTCAGTGCTGACATCTAATGAGAAAGCAATTCTGAGCGTTACATAAAAGCAATTCTAATCTGAAATCAGTCATATTTTACGAGTATCGAAGAAAATAAATCGTATTAATATTTCAGCATGCATCACAATCGCCTGTGTTAAACTGCACTGCACACTCTCTTTTTATTCTTCAGTTTTGACAATGTACAATATCCACACTTGCTTTTTCCACACAATTTGAACACAGTGTATATGCTGTGCACTGTTCCCTAATACATGGTTCACAAGTTCTGTACAGTATGCTCAGAGGGAATTCTAAGTGGACTGCACTTTACATTCGACTCAATTATAAATATCCAGAAGAGTGCAGACTGAAGTCTTTGGAAGTTTAATGATACCAAAACCAGCAACATCACTCAGTGCCATTTAACTGCAGCACACACTTGCTTCCAGGCCAGGTCAAGGGTTCAATTGACTGCTTGTGGGGAAAGTCCTTTAGCTTACATGCATCTCCACCGCCTAGTTGATCATTGTTTCCTATCCTTATAACCCTTCATATTTTCAGTTGCGTGTATCTACATCATCCAAGTTTGTGGTCATAAAGAAAAGCCACTCACAGACTTAATCTTTGTCAAATTTATAAAAAAAAGAGACTACATTAGACTAAACAAATTGCTGGGTATGATTACAAAGCATTTGGTCTCTACGAAGTCCAAGCAAACAAATCATTGTTTTGGTAACAGGTGTGGGAAGAATTAAGAATTTTGTAACAGTCTTCTTGCTTTATTCTGCCAGTCTCCTGACCTTTATCAGGGTCAAAACAGCCTCACAGAATGTCCATGTCCCCCTGGTACTCCCTGAAGTCCTCACATCCATGTACTGACCGGGCACAACTCGCATTTCTTTCTGATTGAACTGTGCACAGTAAATGCACCAAGTACAGATCTTTATAACTGCTTCCATTAGTGCCAATTAAACACATATGTCAACTGTTTTTTGCCGAACAAGCAATGTGAAACTCTGATCACACGCACATTGGAGCCGTACAGTAGATCCACACTATTCATTTCAATAGGCAACAGTACTTGAAGTCACATTTAATGTATTGCAGTGATTTAAACCTAGAGTAAAAGCTGTTCACTAAATGTGTCACCTGATGATAAAGGAAGAGAAAATCTTCTCAAAACTGTTGATCAAAGCAGTTCTGCTAAGACACGTTGCTGTAAGTGACTACTACATTATATAAACCTCTGCTGTCAGCCTTTCATGTGGAAATCAGTATTAATATTCAGGATTTTTTTTCTTGGATCAATTTGAAAAAAATGTTAATGGCTCAACAAGATTATTGGAGACTGTTCTGTCTGACAGATATGGAACTTGTGTCTTTTGAAGTTTGGAACCTGAATAAGTTACATGAATATGGCAGAAGTACAGTGGGATGCTCACACATAATTGAGCGGAATGTAGGTCGAATGGAATTAAAAATAAGCGCGTTTAGATTCAGAAAGCAGCTGCCGCTCTAAGACACAGATCTGCCGGTCTGATGGAGTCTCTTTTACTTCAAAGAAAGCCTTGAAGAAATGGAAAAGTGTTGAATAAGCACTTGCTCCACTATTTTAGCTACTGCATGAATCTGGTTACCTGCAGTCAATAAAGCAATGCTTGGATTTTCTGAGCTGTCTACAGCTACTACTGATCTAAGGTGTTCTACATCATGGTTGGATTGATGAATAAATGTGTGACAGATATAATGGATTGGTATCTACAGTAACATACAGTTAGATTTAAGATGGTTTATTAGTGGTAAAACAGTGACAGACTAAACAGTGGTGTGTCTATATTAAATAGCTTGATCAGTAAATGTTATACATGAAAAAATATATTTTAGCTGAGCTTTAAAAACATCCTCAATAGATTATCAAGATGATACAATACTGTACAGTACTTAACACCTGATAAAAGATAATTACGGTTATTTATTGAGGACATTTTCATATCTCAGCTCAAAATGATTATTTCCTACGAGAGGTAATCAACATCCAGTTCTTGTGCAAATATTTAGACAAATGTTTTGCAGAATCGATTTCCAGGTGTCTGTCCTTTCCAGAAGTGTGAACAGCTTACAGTCGCATTCTCGTTAGTGTGGCCGTTTGTGCAATCGTCTACTTTGATGGTTTAATCCATCACTTTTTCAGAGCAGCATTACTGGTTATTTAAATGCTGCTGACAGGAGGTTATTAACTAATTCTCATTCCTATTGCTTTTTTCGCCTGTCCTAAAAGTTGCCAGCTGCCTGCCAAACAGCTTGACGCTGCAATTAGTCACTTCCTTGAGAAGCACATCCTGCTGCTTAACACTAAATTGCAGCTTTTGAAAGCCTTTTCCACAGTTTGGACCATTTTGCTGTCTGATTAAATAATGCCCTATTTAATGTGCAACACAGCCCAAGCAACATGCACAAAGTATCCAGAGCCCACTTACAGGTGGCATCCAACTGGACAAACAGTAAGACACTACATCTGAGTTTTTTTGTTTTGTTTAACAAAATCCATGTTTTATTGTTGTTGAAAAGTCAACATACTGTACACCGTTAAAAAAAAGAGAGAAAAAAGAGAATTAAATGTTATACTAGTTATCCCTTAGTCATGCTACATACAATTTGTTTTATTTAGATGTCATGACTAATACTGTTTCAATCTCCTGCCATATGTTTGTATAGAAAACAAAAAAGTAAATGCCATTTAGACATCGTCTGCATGCTGGAAGGATTGGCATCCTAATTTAAAAACAGAGCGCTTGGAAGCGAGAGTGGAGACAATTTAAATGTCATTATTGATGAGTGCAAAACACTGCAGAGGCAGACAAAAATGGATTTCAAAGACCCTATGTTGATGAATCCTACCGTATGACGCAATTCCCTCTTGCCATCTTACTATGCTGCAAGTAACCTATTAGAAGTGAATACACAGACGTGAATTAAAATAAAAAAATGTTAAATAGGAATTCATATCAGCCAAGTAAAAATAATACACTCTGGGCACTGTGCTGTAGGTAAGGTACTGCAGCATCACAGAAGTCTAAATCACATTTATAAAATAGCCATTTGCACTAACAATAAAAAACTCTTATTTTGCTCCCAAGGTTTCTAACACTGGTGTTTTGATGATAATAATAGCAACTAATTCTAGCCACAGTGGTCTGGCCATGCTGCAATCATAAAAAAAGGAAGTTAAACCTTTCCATTGTTGCCAGTGTCTGCTGTATAAAGCCAATACAAAAAAGGCTTTGCCATTGCTGGTTTAAAATATACCTCAAATCGTGACCGCAAGACTACGAGTAGACATGCAGTGCTTGTGATCATTTATCATAATGCACACTGCAATCACAATTCGGCTGTGATATAAATGTATTGAAAGTGTTGCTGCTGTAGACATTCTAAATCTGAGCACAGGGAGAATGGTCTCAATACCAGAATATTTAGTAGTACAACGATCATTGCACCAAAAATAGTAACAATAATGAAATGTAAAAATCCTGACTGCCAAATGCATGTCGTACATCACACGCTACTGCGAGGAGTATAGGGTCAGTTTTGTCCTGAAGCGTTTTATACAGTAGCTAACCCTGTGGAGTTCAGTTGAAGTTCAGACCACTGTTGGAAGCTTGTTGCTGAATCGGGGGTGATCTAAAAAAACAGAAATGTTATTTCCAGCAGTCGCCCAGGCATAAACATGTTCCTGTGGGAATGAAATCCCAAAATGGCATTTCAAGTGCAAACCCTGTCTCTGTTCTGCTCTACAGTGTATGTTGTTAAGTACTGTGCATAAAAAGTTCAGTGGGATTTTTGGCCATAATCAGATGCAAATACTGTACAACCCAGCCAGGGAAAATAATGGAATAATAACTAGTGTATATAATGTGAACATAACATGCAGAGTACGTTGTCATGCAGATTTTCAATCCTCCACAGATGCAGTAGCTTATCCCCTCTACAACACAGTTGCATCCATTGCTCTAGTTTACTGATCCAAGATCAAGAAGGGAATCAAACTATTCTATTGCCACAAGGTAATGTAAGGCTTTTAGCACTAAAATAGAACAATTACGATCACCAAGTCGTGTAATATGTTTAGTGCTACAGCTTTAAACTTCCAAGAAAACACTGGGTACCAATTTCATGGAAATTCTAAAGCCACATTCTTTAAATTTCTATGCTAGTCAGATGTCTGGATTTGAGATATGGTAAACGATCACTGTGCTCCGAAACCACTGACAAGAGGACTTACTTAAAAACTGACAGTGTCGGGGCATTGCAACAGATTTGTTTTTATTTATGTAATAAAAAAAAAAATCATTAAATGCAATGGCCCGCCAATCGATTTTGAATAACGCTCGCTATTTTCATACGGTGGCCTCCTTCTCAAACTTGGAGCAATTTATAGCTCCCAGGAGCATTGACATGAGCAACCCCAGTTCAAATAGTAATAATCATTAGTAATTAAATACTGTTATTAGAAATTGCTAGTAATTTACATTTTATTTTATTACCCTCATTACACAGAAACAGCGGAAATCCCAGGTGATATCATCATTAACCCAATGCCCTTATCGCCATAATATGCTTGTTATTGCATACAGTAATTCTTTATCTAATGATATTGTGAGATGGATAATATTCACACACTCGCTTTCTATGCTGCAGCTGGTAACAAATTCAACACACAGCATTACCGGGGAAGATCTATGTAACTAACACAGCATTTAGAGTCTGAAACAGATGCAGTCGGATCTTCTATTAGGAACCGTGAGCTAAAAGCTGGTAAAAACAATTAAATAACATGTGGAACAAAGAGTCGTCGTTGTAAAGATTACAAAGCATTTCCAATAGAGCATGTCCAATTGGGTGCACCCTTCATTTTAAAAGAAGCTGCCTGCAGCAGAAATAAATGACACTCTCTCATCCTTCGGTTGTGTTCTTCCAATGAAGTGATAATAATAAATAATCTCATTTCAAAGTCACCACACATTAATTTGTTTGAAATGTCATAAAATTATGAAAAATTATTAAATTGGAGAATGGCATCAACATTAACTATTACACTACTCCACTGCTGCTTGTAACTCATGTACTGTACTGGATATAATAGATATCGGTGCAATTATTAAAATGTAATCTTCTGTTTATTCTCAATACAGAAAGAGAACAGCGCAGTACTATGGGAATAACCATAACTGTCATATATACATTCCCTTGGGAAGCAGACGTGAACCAGGATAACTGCCTGTTGTATAATCCAGATCTATAATCAGTATTAATAATTCCAGTCATATCCATTTTCAAAGGCTGGTTTCTCCTTTTATCACTTCACACCTGTGCTGTCACCCGAGGCTCATGTTTAAAGCGCTCTGCTCACACCTGTATGTGCCTGAATAATTCATTGTCTGGAAAGATTTTTGGAAATGTGGCTGTTCAACATGGGAAACAGTAACAAATGGGCGATTGAAGACGGCAGAAAAATACTGCATCTGCATTACTTGAACAATGATTACATGAGCTTGTTATATGTGTTTGTAATATTGTAGGACTTAATTCTACTTTTTATAAATTGGATTTTATACTGTAAAATTTTGCAATTCTTGAAGAAACGCAGAAATAGACGGCATGCATTTTAGCTACAATGTATCGTGTAATATTCAACACAGTGCAATTAGCAGTCATTTAAGTTTGCAATTAAATGGAGGAATTGGACTCAAACAAACCCACTAAAAAAGGGGGTTACTAATAATACTGCAGCATCTGAAGATGCGTGATGTGCAGACACTGATACTTGTGATCTTCTGGAAACTAACTGGATAATTTCGTTCTGTGGTTTGCTTGAATATTTGCATCCTGATGGCAATTTATGACAGGAGCTTTCCAAATGCTTTGGAACCAGTTCCCATGTATTTCCAAACCACACATAAAATATACTGCAAGTTTGCCTGCAGCAATCTTCAAAAGATAAAAAACGAGGGAAAATGCACAAAAAAAAACCACTTTCAAAGCATCCCTGGGCTAGCTCTACTTTCAAACTGAAAGAATCCCATTTGTATATTGAACATAGATCTATAAAACTACAAAGTAATAATTCTAACATTTTACATTTTAAATACACCAAAGAGAAACAGGGAAAATATGTTGTGACTATTATTTTAGAAGTTATCTTTTGTGTGTGAATGCTTCTAAAATAAGTGTTATATTTATAAGAAAGCAGGTCATTAAATGCTTTGTGACCCATATACACTGATATCATTGTTTTAATGAAGGAATGCAAATATTGTGGCCACGCTATAGGCTATTAATTAAAAACTGAAAAAAAAGTGTTTTGTGTGTAGAGTCCAAGGCAACCACATGAACATCTACAAACGAATTAAGAAAACTACAGTAACCTCATTTAAAGTTACAGAAAGGGGTTCATGGACTGTCTCACAATTCCTTCTTTATTATCAACATGACAATAATACTTTCAGAAAATGCACGGCAGTTGCGCTGAGGCTTTGTCCCACGATTAGAGGGTATATAATAATCCTTACATGTTGCTGTAAAAAGATCATTTCAGAAAACAAACGACTAAGAAAGCGAGCACGATAAACTGCGTGTTACGGTATGGAATGCTTAACAGGGCAACAAAAGTAATTTATGAGTTAAATAGGTTGTTCCAGCTGCCTCAGGAAGGAGTAAAAATATATGTGTGTTATTTGAGGAGAATGTTTGCATTAACGGGGAGTTGAAGATGCTTGCTGGGGATCCAAACGTACTGTACATATACCATTTCAATCTGAAACGAGCACATTTGAAAACGACAAGGGTCTACAAAATGGGAATTTTGTCAACAAGTGACAGCTCCACAAATGAAATATTTACTACGGAAGAATGGAAGTTGTTACAACTTTAATGGAACCACCACAGTGTATATTTACAGAAATGAACTTACTTGTCTGACACTGCATTCTATTGCCGCATTTCTATACTATATAGGCCCACTTGAGCAATTTGGCACATTTTCAGGTAATTTTTCCTACTTTGCATCCATTGGAAAAAACTCCCATAGACCCTTGTCCTTGACTATTTTACCTGAAACTCAACATATTACAGCATTAATAGGTCATTATAACCATCAGTCCTTTTGAAGGCACTGTATATTGTAATGCGCCTCAGTACTAAGCTCAAACTGATCATCATCATCACTCTTATATTATCGCACAGCACATATTTATATACCTTCCCATGAGTTCCCATGAGAAATGTCAAACTCTATGTCCCAACTCTGTGGCGCGCTAAGTTCAGCTTTGATTGATCTGAGGTTAAAAGGTCAGTTATTAGACTGGCAAGGCTTGAAGGTAAAGCAATGTGTTAAAGACCCTAGCAGCTGGTGCTCTGGTTGTCATGGAGACACTAGGGCCCATGTACGGTGTTCGGCCCGCTGTAACAACACGTAACTCTGAACCACTGGTCTGCTTCCATATGTGCAGTATGAAAATCAAATCATCTTTTAAAGGGTTGTGTCTGGTAAAACCAGCCACAGCAGTGCTGAGGCAGATATTTCATTTCAGCAACAACCCTTCTACAAGCTTACTAGAACAGCAACAACCCTTCTACAAGCTTACTAGAACTAGACCTAGACATAGCACTGCTTTATGACACCAGCTGCTTGGATCTGGATGAAGTCATGTATAAAACATGACATAGCACATCCTTTGCATACACAAATGGTGAAATACCTTTACAAAAATGTTAAGCCCTGTACGACTGTGTATAGAAAACTGTGATTTATGAATTATATATTTATTTGTTGTTTAATTTGAATAATACAAAATAAAAAACACCTGACACATTTCAAATACTAGAAATAAATAAACAAAGTGCCTGTGATACACAGTATCTACCCCAATGTACTACTGTAAAGCTTAAGCTTGTTTTATTCTTGGTAAAACACCACATTTGGAGTCATTTAGAAAAACAATTTCAATGGAAAGCTCTCCTCTAGCCCGTTTTATCATTTATTTCATTATTTTTAATTTAGAAAACTGAAAGCTCACAACACCCCAAGCAACATTTCATTTAACAGGCAGCAATCTATTATTTCCACATGAGGAAAACGACATAAATAAATCATCTTGCAAAACAAAATGCTTCATTACCCTGAAAAAATTCTTTGAAGACGATCCAATGCCCAGCATGTCAAAAAACGAACCAAAAAAAAAAATCCATACTGTACTAAAGCAATCTGCATTTATAAAAATGTTATTACACATTAAAACAACTGCATGCAGTAAGAAGACTTTTTTTTTTAATAACCACACATAACTGGTGAAGGAACATGCCTGTAGATAAAGCCCTAATGCACCATCTTAACTCAGACTCCAATCCTAGAAAGACATGTATTTGCAACAGATCCATATGAAAGCTAACCAAGCAACTCACCAGCTAAGCCCGGCCAGCCATCTGCCTGTTTTCCAAAAGCAGCTTCATGCCACAGCTTCTCTCATCTCCGCAAGAATAAAACAAATATATCTATGTATCTATGACAAGCCCAGTAGCCACACAGACCACAGCACTTCCAATCAATGAATCAAGCCGGGTTGGTTTTTCCATGCAGCACTTTGTGCTGTAGGTATACAGTGGGTCACGCAAAGGTTGTTTCTTCTGTTTAGTTCACCCCCCCCCCCCAAAAAAAAAATAACAATTGTCCAACCAAAATGTGCTCTGACTAGCTTCTTTTTTTCAGGCTTCATTCAATGCTGAAGGCACACACAGAGCCTCCTAACAATGCCAGACAGCAGCGATGAAAGAGGAAAAAGTAGTTTTCAGCCTGCATAATGCTTTAGAATGGTTGCCATGGAAACAAATGACGGTGGGGGAGAGAGAGAGAGAGAGAGAGAGCGAGAGAGACTGCTGACCAATGCTGGTAAAAGGAGTAGAGCTAGGAATCTTTTTTTTTCACTCATGATTCAAGCTGGCAATTTGTGTGACTTCTTTCAGACTGTGAAATAAAAAAAATAAAAAAAAATAAACTACTAAAGAAATGGCTGCTGCTGTCTTTATGCACATGCATTATTTCTTTCTTTCTTCGAATGCACTTTGCAAAGTAGAGGCCTAATGCAATCGTGCTGTTTGAATTGTTGGTGCATACAAGCTTTCCCACAGGCAGTGTCAGAGGAGAGGGGACCTGAAAGGAGTTCATTTGCATTGAACTGAGCTCAGCTAGGAAATGGATTCCATTGGAGAGCTGCTACTGCTTCTCAGCTTACTCATGAAACTACAGTTCTATTTAGATCTGGTTAAAATAATAATAATAATAATAATAATAATAATAATAATAATAATAATAAAATCAGGTGTTGTACATATTACTGGTACATTTTATGGACTGGTAAGTTATGGCCTAGGGTCATCGGGGTAAGTGTACCTTACATAGTACTAGAATAATAGAACCCAGAGCCGAGAGAAAATGCTCGAGAAGAGCACAATCCTGTCCTTCACACAGACACTTCATACAGCTCAGAGGACAGTGCTATTTTAGACACTGGTCACATTTACCCTGGGACCACACTTCCCCGAGGTGACCCGCAGAGGAGATTCACATGCAGCGCTGTACTCTTGCAACTCCTTCTGAATTCAGCTTTATGACAAAGTGCCAGTTCCTCACTAAGGTGTCAGAGGGAGCATACTGACCATGGAATGAATTACTGTGAGTCAATACCTGAAGTTTGGAAAGCATGTGTAGTGTGATTTTTAAATGAGAGGCGGTCTTCTACGAAGGCGATGATTATCTGCAATTGGGCTGATGAACGTATTAAAGGCACTGCTAGTCTCCAGGTTGGCAGCAGTGATACAAACTGATCTCCTATCCAGAGATCCATTTTATCCATATATTACTGAAATGAATGTTCTTAGATAGAAGTATTTAGTTACACTCAATACCCCGTCAGGGAATGTATATCTATTCTAGCACACCACAGCCCTACAGATATTGACATGCAAGGAATCAGGACATCGATCCACAGCACTAATGCGTGCAGAGGGCTTTTTGCAGAGTCACTTCCTTGTAGTTAAATTGCTGCTGAAAGATAGCCGTTTTTAATATGCCTGTAAGAGATTAGTTGTCGTGACAGTAATTGCTGGCCTTGTAATTTACATGTCTGCAGGCACTCATTAGAATAGCATAGACGTAGGAACCCTTGAAACCCTTTCTTGAGATTGGACCGTTATCCACAGAAACGTCAAGGTCAACCATTGCAGCTGATTTCGAAGCCAGTAAAGAAGTGTGCTGAGCGCTTTGGGATAAGCATGCACTTAAATAAAAACACCCTCTTGACACGGAGGGTTCTGGAATCCAAAGTTCAGAAGAAAACAATTGCCCTTTGCAATAGACAAACATCTTGTATTAGCAACGCTGGAATAATACAACTACAGAATACACTTACATCGTTGTTGTCAAAGATTATTTATTCACATAATTAGAACACTTAGGAAGTGCAGGATCTTTAATGATTCAAGTCAGTACAGCTAAGAAGCACGCAGGGATAACCTGATGCCATTCAAATACCGTCCATCTGAAGGCTTTACACCAAATAGAGCAAATATCATCTTCAGTAAACCTGTCCCTGTTTGTCTTCCCATCCTATCGCTTAGAGACTGTCCAATGGACTTACTGGGCACTGTCAAGCTGCTCCAGGGTACAGCTCGATCAATGTGAATGTTTGCACTTTTCTCACATCCCCGTCACGTCAGGGCTGATACAAGCTGGCACAGCAGTGTGGGGATGCCTTTTACTTCGTGTAGCTGCCCTTTATCTGCCTGTACACACAGCGAGCTACAGCCTCACATAACTGCCATCCTTCACCCTTCACCAATTCTAAAAACGGAAAACACCGAAGACGGAAATTAGCCTTTCACAGTCTAGGTTTAACAAAAAAGAAATAAATGCAACACAGTATTGGTATAGCTTTAATGTCTTCCTATCTGACAGTTGACTGTATGTTTACATTTCAAGGGGATACTGCAAAAGAAAACTTTTAGACTGCAAACACTTCCAATTCATCATTAATATTTCATGCAGCTAAATAGGCTTTCAGCGGAACATGCCTTGGTGGAATACCTTGTTTTCCCCAAGGTTGAATATATATATATATTATTATTATTATTATTATTATTTATTTCTTAGCAGACGCCCTTATCCAGGGCGACTTACAATCGTAAGCAAATACATTTCAAGTGTTACAATACAAGTAATACAATAAAAGCAAGAAATACAATAACTTTTGTTCAAGCAAAGTACAAGTGTGACAAACCACAATTCAATAATACAGCAGATAATAGTGATAGTTACATCAGGATATGATTAAATACAAAGTACTACAGGTTAAACACTTGGCAGCTTACAGTATTCTGAAGTACAGGATCAAATGCAGTAAAATAGGGGGCAGATAAGAGCAAAATAAAGCACATTTAAATGAAGGGTGATAGTGTCCCAGGATACAAACAGAGGAGTTCTACAGGTGCTGTTTGAAGAGGTGAGTCTTAAGGTGGTGCCGGAATGTGGTCAGGGACTGGGCAGTCCTGACATCTGTAGGAAGGTCATTCCACCACTGCGGAGCAAGGGTGGAGAAGGAGCGGGCTCTGGAGGCAGGGGAGCGTAGCGGAGGTAGAGCTAGTCTTCTAGTGCAGTCTTATAATCCCAAATAGTACATGTACTACATCAATGTTACAGGTTTTGAATCATGCAAACATGATCAGACATACAGCAATGCTGGAAAATGTTTCCCTGTTTTACTCTTTCTCTTTGCATCTATTTTACAAATTAAGTGTATGCATTACCCTTTACACCAGACCGTGGTTTCAATCAGGTTAATTTCCAATCTTATTCTGCACCAATAATTATATGACACCTTTGCATCTTCAATTATCATGCCATCTAAACTGCATTTATCAAATGCACCAGGCACGGACATCGCTCTTCTCTGTCATGATACGAGTAGTTAGCACTTCAAGGAGAAAATAAAAGAGAGCCATAACATCTACAGAAGCCTAATTACATATCCTGAGTATGCTTAGGAGCAAGCCTTGGCAGATACCAACAGCAAGGGAGGCTGCTGTCTGTCAAGCCAGTGAAAGATTGTCTGCAGGGCTCAAGCCTACAATATGAGTCAAACAGGAATCTGGGTACCACATCCTAAGCGTTTACAAGGTTCCCTGTGATGTCTCATATTTGAGTCACGGTAAAGCTAGACAGTCTCACTTCTTTATCCCTTTGTCATTATAAAGGCCACTTGCCTCCAACAATCTGCTCTTGTGGTCTGGCTGCAAAAAAAGCTATTCTGCTGTCTTGTACTGGAGAGGGAGCAACTGAAAGTGGATTGATGCCCCACTGTACAGTAATGATTTAGATACAGTACACTGCTCAGGGGCATCTGATTCACCGTCACAAAAAACAAAAGGAACCAAAAAAAAAAAAGTTTTGATCAATTTTGAAAATATTGAAAACAACTGTTTTTCATTAACCAGGGAAATAATTACAGAGCAGGCTTCTCTTTAAAGAAGAAGGATTACTTTTACCTTCGAAACACACCACTCCTCCAGGCTCACCTCAGCTTGCTTACTGCCCTCCTCGCCCATTCATTATTCCACTCTTCTGATTTTGACCTTGATAAATAAGCAGGCAGCAACTTTTAATTAAAACCAAATTGCAAGCAAAAGCAACCCTTCAAG
The DNA here is from genome assembly GCF_902713425.1 of Acipenser ruthenus. Classification (NCBI taxonomy): domain Eukaryota; kingdom Metazoa; phylum Chordata; class Actinopteri; order Acipenseriformes; family Acipenseridae; genus Acipenser; species Acipenser ruthenus. Next base: position 26,161,317 of record NC_081213.1, read on the forward strand.
CTGCTGCAAGGTCTTTTTAATTGAGCACACAGCAATACAGCTGTAATTTTGTTCACCAACATAAAAGAAAGAACGCAAGGAGTTCAGCCCAGCAATGATCCCAAAACACTGTCTCGTCGGTTCAGAAAGGATCCCAGTGATTTAGCAGCAACAAAGTTCCTTGGTAGACCATTCCATTCACTCACCACTTTCTGTGTGTAAAAATAAAAACAAATCCTCCTTTTTAATCAATCATCAAAAAGTAGTACTGCTTGGTGTATTTCAAACATCAGTTTATTTTAATCTACTGCAGAAGGCTGTACAGTATACAATTCCACAATACCGTTCTACCGTACTTAAAAACTGAACTCTAAACTAAGATATACAGCTGGTGTTAGGTATATGTTCATCTGACAATTCCATTAATTTGATACAAGCCAGCACACCTATGACTATCTAGCCAAGACAAACCTTTTCTTACGATATTTGCAAAGCTTTGCAAACGCTCCAAACTACTTTAAACAGAAGAGCCAAATCCTTAGTCCTTTTTGACGCTGGCATGGCTAGGAGATGAACATAATGATACAATTCGGCACTGTTAAGCATTTACTTTGCCAGCACTTCCATGTTCAGGTGACCTAATTCAGTAATGAATATACCCCTCTTGTTGTAGGCTTGCTTAAACAGCCATCTCTGTGTATAGACACATTAGTGTGCTTGTGCAGTCTGGAGTTAGAATTACTGCATGAGAATGCCATTTCATTCAGCACTGCACTATATTTCAGCACTGTTTACAGCAAGTCAGAGTTATTGTAATTAGCGGAGGAGAGAGGAGAGACAAGAAATAGTTTCCACAAAGGAATTTAAATTAAACATGGATTCTTCAATTACAGAACTGTGTACTGTGTGCGTAAGAACCAGGTTTTAGTCACAAATTAAATCTGCTGTCTTATAATATATTCCTGCTCAACAAGAATAGCTTTCACTAGAGAAGAGACCAAGACACACATCGGCAATTCTAGAAGCGGTAGCAGAAGGTGGTTAAAAAAAACAACCTTCACAGCCCCCCAGCTGGGTGATAATTACATGGCTCAAGAGACAGAGAGAGAGAGCGAGAGAGCGAGAGAGAGAGAGAGAGAAAGAGAGCGAGAGAGAGACTAGAAGAGCTGCAGGCTCCTCCTTCACGAAGACATGCTACCAAAATACCAGTCATCAACCAGCTGTATGACTTAACCTGCCATGCTTGACTGGCACTGATGGGATGCGGGCCTGCCTGCCTGCCTGCCTGCCATGTGAAAACGGCAGAGACCCTGCCATCTGTCACTGCAAGAGATGGGATTTGCCGAGAGTGGCTGGCATGGATGGAATTCTCAGCTTTGGAACTCCCTCATGATCAGCAGGCAGGATGCGTGGGTGGCACCAAAGGAATCTTGCTGACATGTTTGCACCCCCCGTGTCTGCATGGCACAGAAAGGATCGGATCACACCATGTGCCAAGCGAATGGCATGGTCCTACCAGGTGTGGTTAGATTTACAGGATTCAAACCCAGCATGCCTTATGCTTCCCCAGCTCCAGATTACAGCATAGTGGATGTGGTAGTGCACTGCTCGCTGTGCTAACTTGTATTCTGTTGCACAGGGGTTAAAATAGGTCCCCAAGGCTCCAAATAAATAGTACGATTTACAGTGGCTGGTGGCATCTGCTTTATTAAGCAATAAAGGCTTGTGCAGTAACTGGGTTCACTTGGCAAGCTTTGTGGCTCAGTGGACTTGGCTCATTCCAGATTCTTATTCTGTCACAGTTCATCAAGTCATTGATTTCCTTGGTGTTAATTTTAACGATCAGAGCAGTCAGGCCATCAATTTCTAAAGCAATCAAACTGCTGCAAGGCGTGCACCGTGCCAAGACAAAACTGTGATTGGAAACCTCAGCTTGCTTTTGCACACATTTTTAACATGACGGATATGTGCGGGTGTTCTCTTAATGCAGGACTGTACCTTTTATGGTTGCCTGCTGCCCCTCTTCTTGATATTTCACCTGTTCAAACTTTGTAGAATAGATTACCTGACTGCAGGCAACTTGTGAGCTGTCGCTACGTATTACTTACAGCCAGTATCTAGCTCCTCATCTACAGTGCTTTCTTCTCTATTGACTGCCTATTTCTTGAATCTAGTGCCTCCTGCAGTATCAGTCTGGAGCTCCTGTGGCTCATCACTGCACTATTGGTGTCTGTCCAGACCTTGTTTAATCCTCCCATCAAAGGTAGGTCACCTTGAAGGTGGTTTCTGATTTAACGATTTAGGAGTTTTGTGGCACAATTCAAGCTACGTTTATGCTATTCTCATGAGAGTTTCTGTTGGTGAAGAGATCCAGTAATTCAATAACAGATCACCTCCCCCATCTCCGATAGCAGGGACCAAAGTCTGTTTAGAGGTCAAAGTAGAAGTGCCCGTAGCAGTCATTTTTGTAAATGGTTGCTTAGAAGATTTTTCTTTTTCTCCCCCTCTCCTTCACGAAGGCATGCTACCAAAGAGACTAGAAGAGTCCCGTCCCCCCCCCCCCCCCATCCACCCCCCGGCACCTTTTAGGTGCTTCATTCTGACAAATTACCCCCAAGCTTTTATCATCGCTCAGAGGGTTTCACTCTTCAACAGGAATCAAGGTCTATTGTCAGCTCTGATGTTTTATTTTGTTTTTGTCTTTTTATCAAAACATCAGCTGGCGCTTTCCTTCATGTAAAGATCAACAAGGTCATCTGATAAATAGCTTCTGAGGTCAACATAGACATATTCCGTTACTTGGAACACATTTTTCTTTTCTTTTTTTTTTTTTTAAATAAGTCTACTTCTAATAAGTCTCAGCTGGAAGCCAGGATTGACCGTGACGGTTCTCATTTGCTCCTGACAGATCAAGGTGACTTTCTTCCCATTAGTCTTCTGCTGCTGGTTATTATGGAAGTTGTGTGTGAACAGGTAACATGCACGCCACACATCTCTGCTTTGGCGCCATGGATTTCACTGTTACTATGATCAGGGCTTGCTTTATCTATTTAAAACCTTTGGCGCTCTCTGAACATTTGACTACTGTATTTTAAAGGTGCATTTGTCTACAAGCTGAAAGAGCCTGATCTTGAACCAAGCTTGATAATGGGGTTTAAAGCCTCCTACTGCTGCTAGTATTTAGCTCACAGGGACATTCTGTACTTTATACCTTGGGATTACATTTTATGGTGCTGCTGCTCCGTTAAACTGAAATACCCCAAATCAGTTGTTGTTTGTCTTGTTATTTGCTACTAAGGACAGCGTGTGTGCACATCTGTTGATAATGGTTGTGGGATACAGGATTACATTTGGATTTTGCTTAATGCTGGCAGTGCTGACTTCTTGAAGCAATAATTTAGCCATCTGAGTCTTTTCTTTCATCTCACTAACAAATAAGTTCATATATCATTATATTATTATTAGCAGCCGACTGCATCAGAATATTTTTTTCTTGCAGTAAGTGCATGCATGAAATATTGAAAATAGCTTAAAAAAAATAGTAATTTTGGACACATTATAAATATGTTTCATTGAAAGTATTTTCCATTTTTTCCCCATTGCTTTATATGGGGGGGAAAATGGCATCCTCACATGAGATCATCATACATTGGTATCTTCCATATGTCCCCATATAAAGACTAGAAGAGAGTTTTTTGGTATCTGTCCTCATGAGGTCGCCATGCATTAAAAGGCTTAAAGAAATAACCAGTTAAAAAAGGCACAGTAATAAAACTGGCAAACAACAATCCTGTTACAAAACATACATCATAAGAATATTTCCTTGTTTGGTAATTGCACTAATGCATACCGCTTGAGCACATTGCTGATGCACAGCAATCTCTGTAATTAAAAACAAACACAGTGACATGAAGAAGCAGCAGGGTGTCACAATGCACAGCAACACGCCTCACAGACTTTGAAAACATACCTCTGGGTTTCACTGCCTCAGACTAGAGAGAGACGCGTTATGCAGCACACCATCTACAAAACTCCACCGCACTGAAAAGAATCGGCTTTTGAAGAATAGCAGAAATTAAAATCCTCACACTAAGCTGCTTTCGACAGATAAAACAAGGCCTGGACGACAACCATGAGAAATCTAGGTCTGTTGCACTGGATTTCATTTCTAACACACTTACAACAGATACACTTATTTTATACATGTGTATCTTTCCATGGCAGATTTTATCAACAAAAACAGTCAGTTTAATTGTAGTAATCTCCTATGTTTGTCTTGAAATTTTCCAATTACGGTGGCTTCCTAAACAGTGAAAAACAAAAAATGTACTGTATGTGAAAACATTCTTGGACGCGTCTTCTCAGCATTTGCCAGCTGCCAGAAGACAGAAGTACTGTAGTAGGAATGCAAAGAATCCTCACTCTCAGCCTGTATCTGGTTTAATGTAAATAGCAATAAAATACTACGCGTGTTGAAAGTGAGCTTCAATAGGGTAAATATGTGGCAACGGCAGCAAAAAAAAAAATAATTCATTCCAGCTTTACACAGCCACGAACAGAACCCTTTTTTATGTGGCTTTTTGAAGCAGGCATACCACACCGTTTTTGGAAGGACCTTTTAAATTCCTACCCTGTTCATTGCCTCCGAGTCAGCCAGAGCTTAGTTAAGGTTAGAATGATCAAAGCTCAAGAGTATGAATGGCGCAACAGTATGAAGTCCCAGCGTGTTCAAACCACACAAAATCAAAACCTCCCAATCTATCGATGCACTTCTGCCAGCAATCAGTCAGCCTCCAGCGAGCATTGCTTGAGCTCTCGACACAGCTGCTTTATGCAATGGTGTACGACTGGCCCGTGTAAAGCAGACCTTGCAGGTAAATCTCTCTAGGGCTGGAAAAGCCAGTCGTCACATGGGTCCAGGTCAATGAAGACAATGTGAAACTTGGTCCAGACTGCAGGGATGGAAAGAAGACTCCCATTGCACAGCAGTTCCACGCAATTTAAATGTTTTATTAGTGCATACAGGTAAAAAGCTCAGGTATATCTTAATAAACTCATAGTAAAACCAGGAATGGCTCAGACTGCTGTGCAATGGGAGTCTTATTTCTAACTCTGAGTTCGAGATATATGCAAAGCAACATATCTGCATGGGGTCACTGCTCTCACACACAGAGATTGCTGTTGAGAGCTAAGTATTTACTTCATGGAGCCACTAACATTAATTCATTCTCCTCGTTTTATTTGTACCGAAAGTAAATGTATTTCTTTATAAGGTAAGTCAGCTGGGAGCATCATCTTAGACTTTTTATTAGTACTAAATACCAGAGTCTTAATCCACCGATTCTGCAACTGGCACTTAATGAAATAATATGGATGTGTGTGTGTGTGCTTTAAATGACAGCAATGTCAATGATTCTCATACCCAGCAGAGGAAGCTCCTGAGCACATAGACCTTGGATAATTCCCTCCACCTGCTCCACTTCCAGAGGTGGCAGCCATGAAATGGGAGCTGGGAACTGGACACACATACACCAGCAGAGAGCAGCTGTTGCAGTTATTTCTTTATGCTTTTTGCTTTGACAGCATTTTGGTTCATTAAGTGATTCTCCAGCCATATTAGATAATGACCAGATCTCATAAAAAGTGAAACGATATAATCCATCGACTATTTGACAAAACCACCTGCTTACTGGAAAATCTCATTACAGAAGAGCACAACTTGTGTACAACAATAATACAAAAATAGTGTTAGAAATATCAGACTAAAAACCCCCACCAAGACCACATCTGACTGTGAATACAGTGCGCTGCATTACATTTACCACTTCATGATGACACTGCTTCTGTGCATCTTTGTGTTGTAACTTAGCACACAGTGCCACCAGGTGGGGTAGCTCATTGGTGCAATGATCATGAAGCTCAGACCCTATTCTTTTTCCCATTCTTAATAGAACAGAGTGGAGTAAAGACGGAGGGTATTTGGAGCTACCATTTATTGAGCTCTCTACAGAAAGCAGGTGATGACACCCAGGTGAGGACCAATGGTGGTGATTGGGCTACTGCAATATAGAAACACAGAAGAAACTGCTTGAATTTGTGTCGACTGCTGCTCTCCACAGAGGCTATTAGCCCAATTAATCGAGTCGTGTAGCTCTACATTTTTATGGCACTTTCTAATAAAATCTGAACAATGGTTACTAAGGGAACGATGTCAAATTTAACCAACATTAGATAACGGGAAAGCACACATGTACAGTATATTGAGAGGGTTGATAGGCCCTCTTTCTTGGTTTTTGACTCTGAACATCCCCCACAGCTTTATTTCAGAGACCAGGCTGAGAAGACCACTTTGGTTCTATTTTCTTTTTTCTAATTTCCAAAACACTGAACTAAGTTTTTTTGCATATATGTTTTTTTGTGTTTGTTTTGTTATTGTTGTATAGTATTACAGTACAACACATCATAAAAACATCCAATCAAAAGTATTTCATCTACTGCTAGCCAGTTTTAGTTGCTATTTTATTTTTAGTACAGCATTTTAACCATTACGCTTTAGACTGTTAAAATGATACCCCATGCTTTATAAAGCTGTTTTTCTAACATAATATTAGCACTAAATTGAGGGTATTGAGATAAACGTCGGCTGTTCTGGTCTTTGAAGAAATAACAGCACCAATGGTGACAGTATTAATAACACTAGGAAATGTGCTGTCAACATTCATGCAAAACAAGTGAGATGTCAAGGATTGTAATGATGCCATCAATAACACACTGTGCCTTCCACCCACACCTGGGCCAGGGAGTCAATTCCACATCCAGGTTCCAAATACAAAACAAAAAAGCAAACCAGGTCAGATAAACATATTTTTAGATATACAGTACAATACACACAGGCATTATTAGAAAAGTGTAACCACATCTAGCCTTATTACCTGCTTAGTTTCTTTTTATATTCAGAATGGCAGATAACTGGGTACAGTAGCTTCTGTGTTTTTGACATCTTTCTACTGCACAGCACCACCTAGTGGCTGCCCTGTTCTGTTGAGAGGGAGACAATACAGTATTAGAAAATAATACACAAATGATCTGGCAGCTCCCAAGCTATAAGCCACAACCCTTGAAATCCATCCGATTTGACCAGAACATTTTATTCCTGCCATGTAAAGTATTTGAGCTCTTTAACCCACCAGTTCCTAATAATAGTGATTAATTAAGTTTTATGCCTTTAAAAATAAAAATGAAAATAATAATAAGTTCATTATTTTTTGCTGTCAGGAAGCTGAAACAAGACAATGACCGTCTTGTTCATTTGCATCAGTGACTTATTAAACTCAGATCCCACACTAGATTTTGAGTTTATCCAGTTACTCTTATCTGGGTTGGGTGTTCTTTTAAAAACGATGTCAAAAGCTTTGACTTCCTCAAAATGTGTGATGTTGATCACAGGTCAGCAGAAAATTAAATGCACACATGTATTAAATAAGAACAGATCTCTCTGGGTTTATGTCCCACTGAAACACCCAACAGTGCTCTGGAATCTATACCCACCCCACCTGCTGGATATCCAACCACATGACAGCCAGCCTGGGACAAGAAGAATAAACCCTCAAAGTTCTAAATTCCGAGTGATGACACGGCTTCCACCTGTCAGAGAAACAAAGTCACATATACAGGTACATTGTCAATGGTTTCATAAAAAAAAAAAGTTATGAATGTTCCTCGTCCAGTTCGTTACTGTTGCCCTGATGAGTTCCTTACATGATTAGTACCACCTTCTTGATATCTATGACGTGAACATTTTTAACACAAGACTGTGGCTGTTCTTCAAGATAGGTTTGCTCGCTGAATCTGCTGCTGGGTTACTACAGGCTAATTCTGAATGACATGCTCCAATACAAAGTGTGGTATTAACAGTAGGCAGGTGGCTGCCTAAAGTCAAGAGCACAACTTCACTCAGATCACATTATCCTATCAGCACTTGGATCTGAAGCAAATCAGGGTGTGACGAAGATCGGTACAATAACTTCATGCTTTACAGGATCGATTGGTCTCAGTGGTGCTGGACATGGAGTACAGCATTACTGTACAGAATTGTTTTGTGTTTTCAATACAGTACAGAAATGCTACAGGTCAGCGCCACAGTACACAGATGAGAATAAGCCTCCCATTGCACCAAACTGGACTGGAACATGGGGTGCTGGACTCTACTTTAGCTAAGATTGTGTGACTAATTACAGTTGGCTCCCAGTAAAACCTGGAAAAGGCCATACTGCTATGCATTGGCAGTCTACTGAATATCTAGTCTAGCCTACAGTATCCATTTGCCAAATCTAAGCATATTTTAAGGAGCCAGGACTTGTTCAATACTAACATGGGTTCTGCAGATTAAAGCGCAGACACATTAATTGGATTTGGATGCTCAGAGTTGGTATGCTGCATGAGATGCACAAGCCAGTCCCATCTGCAACCAACACCACCCAATACAAGCGTAGGCTGTTAGTACAGTACTTGGGGAAGGAGGAAACCTTTTAAAAACAGGAGTGATTGTTCATAAATCATTGGTGGTAAAAGTGTTATTTACACGTGTTTCAAGCCTTCAAACAGCAAAGAAGAGCCACTGTCAGCGCTGAGTACATAACCACAAGGCAGTCCTGCACTACATTGTGCTGTCCCTTGAGGAAGCCTGAATAGGAAAGCAAGGACTGTTTGATGTGGGGCAAAGTCAGAACCTCGGCCAAAGGATATGGTCCCTTGTCAAGTGTTTTCCCGTCCCTCAGTACACAACTCCACCAAATTCTTTCAATGATCCTGTCCATGCCCAAGTAGACTTCCACAGAAAAAGGCGTAACAACAATGGGGAGCAGCGCCAAGCAAAATAGTGCAGAGGACACCCCTCCTACACCTTTGCTGACTCTCACATTCCCACAGCATGGGAACTGGGGTCTGCTCTCAGCGTGCAGACAGGGTTTATCACAAGCAGGGCTGCGCTAATCCGTTCAGGAGCATCCTTCCCTTGCAATCTGGCACCAGCACAGGGAGGGGATCTTTGGGAGTTACGGCTATGAAAAAGTGGGAGGGTTCTTATTTTATTGACCCCCCCCCCCCCGAAAGTGAATTCTCATGCCAACACGTCTAGAAAAAGATAAATGCAAGGAAAAGCACACTGTCAATTTTATAGTAAGTATTATTGTGAGGTTTTTTTTCCTACTAAAAACTAAAATTACAGTAGGGTCCAGCAGAGATGGAAAAAAAGACTCCCTTTGCATAGCAGTTTCACCCTTTCCAGGTTTTAATACATGCTTGATTAGCCACAGTGTATAGTTAACAAGATCAGACGTGTCTTATTACTTACTCTACTTAAAGTGGCTCTGAATCTGGAGGGTTTAAACACTAAGATAAGTACTTGAAGAGGAATATCATAAGAACATAAGAACATAAGAAAGTTTACAAACGAGAGGAGGCCATTCAGCCCATCTTGCTCGTTTGGTTGTTAGTAGCTTATTGATCCCAGAATCTCATCAAGCAGCTTCTTGAAGGATCCCAGGGTGTCAGCTTCAACAACATTACATATACTTCAATCCTGATTATTAGTAACAACCTAAAACAAAAACCCACAGAGTTACATAAAGATTACAGTGTGTCAATGTCTAGGGCAGGACCTGCATTCGAATCCCAGCGCAGCTCTCTGCACCTCCCAGTGCTGTCCCACCCCTGCGGCTAACCTCCTCCGGCCTGAGACCAGGTTTGTTAAGAAAAAACATGAAATTTGACTGTGAAACGCGCTACTTGCTTCACATTAGACCAATATTTGGGATCCCGAAATGTTCTGAAGGTCCATACCCGAGGGCTCTCTGGCTGACGGTAACACAGGCAATTTCAAATGAACAGTGTTTGGTATACTGAACACAAGGACGGAGGAGGATAACTAGGTAGAAAGTGCAGGACCCCCCCCCCCCCCCCCCAGTTAAGTACTGTAGCTGGATAGATCAACACACCGTCACAAACAAGAACAAGGCTTCTTAACGGCAATCTCAAGCTCCCTAATGTTCCATATCTCAGACCATGTGTACTTCTTCAGGTATCTAAGAATTTCTCTTTCGCTGGGAGCTCAGTGGTCACAACTTAGTTCAACACCCTTTGAAACAACTAACAGTCCTCTATACAATGGGAACAAATCAACCTCAACCTTCAGGCATTTAACGTATATACTGTAACATACATGTAATCCCATTACACGAGGTGTGTAACATACATGTAATCCCATTACACCAGGTGTGTAACATACATATAATCCCATTACACCAGGTGTGTAACATACATGTAATCCCACTACACCAGGCGTTTAACACTTTCTTTCCACCTCTATTGAGAGCCAAACAAAACGAGGAAAGCCAATCACTGTAAAAACCTTTTACATTATCAAATCGAATCAGCACAGAAACATAGACTCCTGCTGTCCCGTCCTCTTTTTCAATGTCAGCTTAAGATATTCCAGGAGTGCATGAACTCCTTTTTACATTCAACTTCTTCTGTATATTAAACTAACTTGACTTCCAGCCAAATCTGCTTTCCTCCAGGCTACTCCTGAGATAGAGATCAGGGTGATACAAAGCATTGCTTTTAAACTTATGATTGATGCTCAGTTGCTTTGCTCCCATGCTATGTTTTACAGGCTTTTTCTTTCCTTTTTTGTCCACTCAAGTGGAAAGGCAGCCTTGAATATCAATCAGCTAATAGGGCTTTTTTTTTTTTTTTTTTTTTTGAATATTCCTAGTTATTTAATTCTAAAATGAATTTGAACACAAAGACATGCTTGTGATGATAAACCTCCTTTCTCCGCGGCGGCGACCCCCTCGCTGGAGGTTCCTACTGCACTCTGTGTTTACTTCACAAGGAGGGAGATGTTTAGAAAAGGCTTGTTAAACTGCTTTCGTTAATTATAAAATTACGTAAACATTTCATCCACGGGCTTGTTGAGAAAGCGTACTCCTCGGAATTCATTATTTGGAAATACAGTAACAGAAAAAAAAGGGAACAAATGAATTCTCCTCTCATCCTGGCAAGTTGCTGCGCTGTTGCAATACTGGGCTCTCAAGCATTACAGTATACAGTAGGCTGCACTTCCTATTCTTCGTTTCCAATCCAGCCCAGAGCAGAGAGAACAAAGCTTATTTACACTTGATGGCAGAAGGTCACAAAACAGAACCAACACTGCTGGTACAGCTACTGCAGTTACACTTAAACAATTGCTGTCTTCATTTGTACAATAGATTAGGAATAGTAAATAAATAACTATACAGCTACTAATGTTCAAACACTAAGGCCTAAATCTATGTTTCACATGCACATTTCTGATAAGGTTTTGGGTGTTCATTTTCCGAACCCCAAAGACTTTTGCTGGATTGTTGCCATGACCACAGCGCGTTGAATGCTTTTTTTGTTTTTGTTTTCCCATGGTGTTACTTACTGTACTATTGCACAGAGGGGTAGAGAATTCCTTCAAACTGTATTTCATTTGACAGCTGCACAGCTGTCTGGACAGCAGAATCACTGCTCACCCTGCTCCAAGTGGAAACTAGAAAGCCCCAGCCACTGGAAAAAGCCATGAGCACGTTCAGTCTTCAATGAACGCGTACACTCTATAAATAGGGGCCTCTCAACTACAATGAAAAAGGTAGCAAGCAGAATGGCTTTAACAGCTTTGGACAGCTCTACACAACATCCCAAAGCAATGCTTTCTGACTCTTTCCCCCCTTCTATTTCTATCAGAAGATAGTTTGGGCTACATTATTCAATGTTAACTAAAATTACCCACCTGAAAACTTGAATTTGAAAACGTTTTACAATAAAGTAACAGGAAGCTATTCTGACCACAAAGCCTTGGTAACTCAGCTGGCCAGCATTATTATTAACATGACGATGACTACAAACAGAAAGTACCACCTTCCATTTATCATCTTTTATATTTTTAACAACAGTATTAAATGCGTCACAGATTGAGGTTTCATCGGTTTCAAAATGATAATATGTTTGTTTGTTTCTTGTCTCTGACTTCAGCATTTAAACTTCAATTAAGGAATAGCAAATACACATATTTATAATGGATTCTAATTGTATAGATAGATAGACAGATAAAGAAAGTAACCACTGTAAATAATGATAATCATGAATTAATTGGCTTTAACATTGGTAGGTACTCTGCATGGTGTGACAGCTATTCACCCAACATTGTGTAAATCGTTTTTCTTTCTGCAGTGCCCTGGTTGTGTACATGGTAGACACAGTAATGCATTTGTACATATGTCAATGTTGCTCAAATCTGATTGAAGCCATCAATAAAATAAATAATGTTTGCTGTTCTGGCCAAGTTCTGAATTATTTAATACGCTGCATACAAATGAACACAACAATCTTTCTTGAAAATGAGAATGCTTTATTTTTACTCTCCCTTTTCAGCAGTAGTTAAAGTGCATAGCAAATTATAAATTGGCACATTCATTTCTGTTAACCAAACAATTTCCAAGCCACATGTTTTTATAAGCAACCTCACTTAGACTACTGGAGAAATATAAATAAAATAATGCAATATGCTGTACAGTACTGTGTAGTGCAGGATTATATATATATACAATAAAACAGCTTCATAGATCTCGAGTCAAGCATACACAGCACAGTAGTTTTGACAGCAAGTACTATTGCATATTGATATTTACCCTATTTGAAACTAACAATATTTGATCTGTATAAATTAAACAAATAGTAAAATGTTAATAAAATAAAACAAAACAACACGTAGAATAATACAAAGTAACTCTAACTAACAGTTTTGCTGCAATTGATACAGTACTGCTACTTAACAGATGTAAATATTGATTTTGGGCATAGCTTTTTGTTTTTAAATAACTTCGTGTTTTTTTTTTTTTTTTTTTTGTGTACGATGCATCTATGAATTACTTACCAGTGGTCACCCCCTGCATCCTGGAGACGATGTTTATCCGTGTTGTTTTATCCTGTACTCACTCCCAAGCGGGATTGTGGGTCCGGCTAGATGTTGCTTCTGCTCAGGCTGTGATTCTGAGACACATCAGGGGAAGGAAGAAGTAACTCTACTTAAAAAAAAAAAAACTGCAGTTTTGCTTTTTCTTTCCAACTGCATTTCCCCACTGCACAACTAAAGAAACCACATCGTGCTTATCTAAAATACCGTTTACTCGGCGTTCAGCTTTCTTATTATATTCGGCTTCCTTGAGTCATTTATCTAAACATTCACAACAGACCCGAGACCCCTCTGGAACTCTGCTGAAGCTTGTCTAGCTAGCGTGTTGTGGAGAAATGTGTCCGTGCTCGACCCCGCAGCGCGCTCTCGAGAATCACAATTGCACGGTCCAGTTTTTTTTTTTGAAGTTACTAACACTGCCTCCTTGAAATCTGTCTATCAACTTTTTAATGTTTTTTTTTTTTTTTTTTTGAAATATTTATAAAACATTTAGTAGTCTGTGTTTTTTGCACCTGGACCCCCCCCCCCCCCCCTTTTTTTTGTTTTTTACCCCAGTTTATAATATGGGCAGTATTTGACAAAACAAGCATGCATAGAAACTTGCTTCTGGTTTCAGCACACTGTTGACTGTAATGAACAATATTACCCACCTATTATACAGTATCAGCATGTTTCTTCAACCCATAGCAATACAGTATTTTAAGTTTGTGAATTTAAACCCTGGTTGCATGACCTTTTCTTGTTTTCCATGCTTAACCAGCACAGATAACGATAAAAGCAGTCCTCTACACAGTGCTATGTGGAGTTACTGCATATATGGCTCTTCTCTACAGACTTCACTTGATAGGCTATTGAGCACTGCGGCTTTCAAGCTACTGTTAGTGAGGGTCAAGTCTGTCACTGTCTTTCAATGGAGTGTCCTTGACAGGGTTATCTGAGATTCACATTACGGTCCTTTTGAAAAGCTGCACATAAAATACTCTTCTGAGGTCAATGCCATGCTTTGTTTTACATTCTCTTTCCAACCATGGCTGTTGTGTCTGAGTGATAGTGTGAAAACCTTTAATGGTCCCCGTGTCTCAGACCACAATAACACTGACACATCCACAGACGTGTAGGTCAGCATCTCAACAGCTGTACTTGTATCTGTTCGGCGGTAAAGTTAAGCGCTTCATTTTGGTCCATTTGGAGACAAGTTCGAAGGACAGATAACCCAGACAGACAGTCACAATCAATGTATAAGGCAACATAGTGACCAATTTGATGCAGCAGTTTTCCAGTATTCTATAAGGAATTTCAAAACAGCGTTTTCATATTGTGTGGCTGTCTGGCCCTGACTCTCTTAAAGGCAAGTCTTAGATGTAATAGTTTTAAACACATAAGAGGTCATCAAAAATAAAGCAAAGATAACGAATGAGGTCAGCTTCTATCACCGAGAAATACAGACGATGCGGTATGATTAACAGGACTGCTTGATTTGTTAACTAGATGTGGACATGGTTCAATGTGCGCTTCAGCTGTCAACTCTAAACCACTGATAACCCCAGACTTGAAGGAAGTTGCAACAGACAAGACTTTAATGAAACGGCACAAAGGAGGATTAAAATGGTTCTCCCTCCATCAGCGTGCACACTGCACACCATTGCATTAACAGAATTATGCTTGTCTTTTGGACATTTCAGATGCGCACAGACAGCTCTGCTACATTCGTGAAAAGAAAAAAACGAAGCAGAGATTTAATCCAGAGTGTCACTCTAGTTGCAACCCCTCCTTGTTTAAGAATGCAGGCCCTTCTTATTTGGATATGGCCTTGGTGCTTGTTACTGGACTATTCTACAGAACATTCTACTCATGGAGTTATATAATTAGTCATGCTGGTCATTTAGCTTTAGAAATCAGAACCAATTGAAGACTAGGACTCTTTATGACCACTTAAATGGGTGCAATAGTGGAGAAGGTGGAACGTCCATGTAGCCATGGGTGTGTTGAGTAAACCATGAGGGCTAAATCACAAGGCCTACTGCCACCTGAGGGATTAGAACCCTGTGTTTAGAGGTGTTATCAAGTGAGACTCATGCTCTTGGCTCCAGCTTACAGCTGTTTACAATGACCCTTCCATTTTAGGGAAGGGTCAATATTATACTTATTTGTTATGCAGTCTTTCTGGTACATACATTTATAGCATGCACACTTAAGTATTCTTGTTACAGTATGTTGTGCATGTACTATTTTCATAGGTACAAGCTTTCTTATACAGTCCTTGACAATACAAAGTCAAGTGGTTTCTGTAAAAGGGGACCAAAGCATAAACACTATATTACATTCCGAAGTTATTCCTGTGCTTTGCCATTTGAATTTGAAACTCATATGCTTGTTCTGTTATGAGACTTGAATACTCATAAGGAACAAACTCAATGTGTCTTGTAGGTGACTTTTATATTCAAATGAAGCAAAAAGTCATTAAACTGAGCAAAAAATATGTTGCAAGCAGAAAAGTGATCATAAGGAGATCGTCAGACCCAATGTCATGGAGGGTCATGGCAAGGAGAGATATGGGGTCCCGTTGTACAACACGTGGCTTCTCCATCACTGTCCTGCTTAAGCACCTCAAGCCCAGTATCTACATAACCCCATCTGCTGTGCCACCATTGCAATTAACCTTTAAAATCCACCAAATGGAAATGGCTTGCAGTGATGCTAGTCCTTGCCAGATTCAAACCTGTGCACCGTGACTGGAACCGTTATCATGGGAATTAAACACTGAGGTCCCCCAGCAGTGTTTGTGTGTATATATATATATATAAACAGATTAATGGGTAAAACACACCATTTTTATAAAAGATAACTATAATACCACTGCTGTAGATAAAACAGAAGTGTTATTTTATAGCTCTGTATACTGAATATTGATATTTTACAATAAATATAAATACAATTTTAAGTTAAGCTTGATTGATTATTATTTCTGTATGTAAGCCATGTCATTTTAACTAACTTGCAAATATCTAGTGTGGGATTGTATTTTTTATTGGCTTTTCGTGGTATGTTTCTAATTTGATTTTTAGTGAATTGACAGATAGCAGTAGAGAAATTGTGTTTTCAAGCCTTTGGTATATACAGCAGATACATTTTATTTCATACCCCTTCAAAGATCCCATTTGCCTGTCTTTGCTAGCTTTTAAGGTTCAGTGGACCTCTTTTATTTTATGCAAGCACACTTAGATGAAAAACTAAAAGATGTGTTGATTTTCTCTGTATGGTAATGCAATCTGTAGAGACAGTAGAACACAGCCCACACAGGATATGGTGGTGAACAGCAGTGAAGGCAGCACAGCAATGCAGGCTGGTCAATGTGAAGAACAGGAAGGGTTTTGCTGGGTCTGCTCAGCAGTATTGGGAGGTTGATTACACCAGCAGGGCTTCAAGCCACCTTCATTATTTAAAAAAAAACCAAAACATTATCTGAAATAAGATTAAACAAAAACTTCCCTGGACCTTTAATCAGCACACTAGGAAATGTAATGCTTTGATCAATTTCTACATGAAAGAGAAGGCATCTAAAATGTGTGTTTCACTAAAGACCATTTCATTTAATCTGAAGGCAAACCAAAGCAACCTAAAAGCTGCTCAAAACATTATCAGCCTTTCTCACTGTTCTGTAATGAGCGACCGCTCTCAGATTTACAAAGCATTTGCTTAAGATGATAATATTTGGTAAACACAAAATTTACATTACTAGTTATGTATTACTATTTTCTTAAGAAACAGTTTGCCAAAAAAAATTGCACTTGAGCATTTTATTCAAGCGAAGCACTGCCTAGGGATTGCAATGCTTCAGTAACTTCATGTAGCAGAATTTGAGTGCTGGAGGCAAGTTGTCTGGTTTTGTTAATGGTCTGAGTGCATTGTCTTGAAGGTACATCTAAACCTGCAATGAAATTCCTGCTGTTAGAAAGAAAAATAAGGAATCGAGACCGACAGCTACCTCCAAATGTCATTGATGTCACTAGAACTGAGAGGACGGATTAGCAGTGCCTGGAACAGAACAGCCATTTACTGGAAACAATGGGTCAAAATAGAATGGCTTCAACAGGGGGGACAGCTCTAGAGAAGGGATCAGGACCAATCAATACTTTATTCAAATTGTCATATTGTCACTTCCAAACCTGTGTAACCCATTGAATACTCCTCATTGGAAACTGGGGCTCCACTTTGGGGGCGGGATCATGGTATGGAGACGTCCTTCATTGACCTTTCACCCTAAACTACTGCCTTTAAACTCCAGGTAACCACACCTGAATGAATCCCAGTCCAGCAGACTGACCTGGGCAAATCAATAACATTCAGAAATGGAAACTTGTATATTAGTAGACATGGAAACTGATGTTGTAAACGTGGTAAAAAAACATTTTATATATTATAATAAACATGATTTAACACGTGTATTGTAATTCAGTTTTATTTTTATACCAAGCCATTGTCATAATGCAATAGAGCACCCGTTAATGAAGGGAATACTGTATTTCCAGGCATGCTAATGCTTTATGAATATGCATTGAAGTACTCTATGCCGTTCACATGGTGTGAGCAAAATGATACCGTAGATCTGATGATGGCACAGCGCTCTAGGCAGTTAACTGTTCAAGCTCTAGAGGTATCTTTAGTTTTCATCCCAATACTATGATTTTATAAAAACGAATGCTCTTTACTGGTTATGTGTTTGTGAAATTTCATGCCAGAGGGTTTCTCTTTACAGAAGTAGAGTTGACTCAAATATTATGTCATGACGGTCTAGTGGGCACACTTTCCCTTTTATCTTTCAAAACAGAGACCTTGTGATTTAGACTGTACTCATTCCCCCAAGCTTACAAAAGTTCACATTACAACAAGAGTGGAGCACAGCAATACTGCCAGCCTGCAGTCACACACTGTGCTGTAGATCACCATTTGCACAAACAGAGTGATTGCAGCTCACATAGCATTCTGTGTGCCAGATTACTATTTAAAAGAGCCTTGATCATTGCAGTTTTCTGCAATAGAAGAGAAACCTGCTCGGGCTGACGTGTCGTTTTCCGAACTGTTTCTCCGATGCTGCATGGAATATCTTTTGTGATGCTCACAGCCTTCTACCTTATGCTTTTTGTGATGCACTGAAGTTAGTGCAAATAAAATACCTATTTACACAAGCAGGTGTAGATTCTCTTTCTAGTTGCAGTTTTTAAGTTCTGCCTAAAAACTTGCTAACAATTCAGTGTTTGCCATACAGCATACCTGCTGAAAATCCCAGGAATGGCTGGCGAGTGGGAGATGAGCAAGAGTACCGGTGGATATCCAGCTGGTATAAAGAAGTGTAAAAGTACAGTATATTTTCCAAAAACTCACTGTTAAATCAGCAGCAACGTATGACACTGCAATGCTGTATTTGGTTGTATTGCACCTGCAAAATCATGGAATGTTTTTGTGTAGCCGGACCTGGTGGTTGTATGAGTTACTGCATGTTAATCTGGCTAAATGTTTGCAAAAAGTGAGCCATTTGTCCTATTCACAACTGGCACATGCTTGTGTGACTGCCTTTGCATAGGACAGTGGGGCTTAGTATCGTTATGGAATAGTTTAGCTACTTCAATCTTTAGTTCTAACTTCTAAAAAATGCTTTGAGGCAGGACTGGTATCAATGGTCCCATTGATGGAATACAATTATGTCATTGGCTATCACTGTGACTTTTTCCCAGTTCAGATTTTACCACGGGGAAATCTAATTTGCATTAAAACCTCAAAACTTCAGGAGTCTGCTCTAGTGGCTGTAGAAATAAAATCACTTCACCTACAGTCCAGCTCTTGTTCTGAAACTGGATGCAACCAGAACCCAAACTGCATCTCAAGATCTGGATGATTGTATTATTACTTTGTTTTCTGTTCAGTGCGTAACTCATTTGTTTAATGCCGTGTGTAATTTCAACAGGAGCGTAGCGGCATATAGTGTATTGTAAATGTACTCATTCTGATTGGTCAAATGTAAGTCATGTCCTTGCTTTCCTGTTGTTGTTTCCCTTGTGCCCCCTGCTGGCAGATTTAATCAAAGCACTGGGAAGACTTAATCTGACAGTGGCTCACAAACCGTTCTGAAAGGGAATGTTCAGTGTGTTCTGTAACCTGTGATGTAGAATCTGGAATCTGTTGCAGAACACTGACTGAACACCTTCAGATGGAGAAATCCAAGACAAAGGCCAACTGGTATGCACCAGGCTATAACCTCCAGTGATGGTGCTTCAGTTTAGATGAACAAGAGGATCATCAGAAAGCCTGTGGACTGAGCCTTCCTGGAAATAGACATCTTTGTTTTGGGGATTTCATGTTTGCGTGTGTTGTTTTTGACAATTTATAAAGGGTTTAATAGAGTTTGAAAATGAAGCGCATTGACAGTGGTACTGAACACTCATTTTGTAAGTGAATCTGGTTTGGACTTTCATCCTTTCATTGTAATCAGAAAAAGAAAACCTATATTCAGTGTTGATTCCTTGGGTAAGGTAAGTTAACTGTGCTGTGATGCTGAGAAGCAGGCTTCGGAGCTAGAATGTCTTCATGTAAAAAAATAAATAAAAAAAACCACTCTGGACACAATTACTTTTTAGTCACATTTATTGATATAGCCAATATGACTACCTTTACACAGACAGTTTTTTCTAGAAAAAAACAAAACACATTTCTGGATTAGTTTGGAAGTAACACATTAAAGCCTAAAGTTATTCTTTTTAAACTTTGTTGAGTTTACGTTTGTTTGTTTTTCCCCTCAACATTTCAATGAATACATCGTAGTTTTCAGATCTGTGTAAAGGTTCCTTGGCTGGAGTACATGCATATGACATTAAGTTGAGTCCGATTTGCCACTAATGGTAATGCACATAAAAGTAATACAGTACTGTATGACATCATTTCAAATAAATACCAACGTACAGACGAAGCCATTGTTTATATAAAGGTATCAAATTCTCATATGGATCAATACTGTAATCGAAAATGACAATATAAAGTCTGCACGTCTAGTAATCACGATGTTATATTTTCCAGCAAACAGAAAACTTTTCTTTAATGTACTTAAATAACAGCATTTGAATTGCACTTAATTTAAAACAAAACCTTTCAAACCATGTCAATAACTTGACGTTTTAACGCCTCAACAAACAGCACCAATATAATGGCGCGACGCGCTTGTTGATGCAAAAATCTGTTTTCTGTTTACTGAAATTACAATGGTTAAGTAGGATGTAAAATCAAAAACAAAAAGAAAAAAGGAAATAAAAGAACTTTCACATTTGCCAACAATACTATAGATATCACGTGACCGTCACCATACAAAGCTATAGATACGTTAATATTACAGATAGTACTCTCTCCTGCAACCACAAACGTGTTAATAGAATTGAATCATTTTGTTCGTTAGGAGTCCAAAGTCATTAGATTTGGTTCTCAAAGTGTTTTTTTTTTTTTTTTTTAAACTTTTTCATGATACCCCTGAATTTGCACGGTTCTGCATCTTTACAGGATCACTGACCAACAGAATTTCCTACAATTTTATTTAAAAAAAATTTTAAGACTACAACAATTCTATCAATGCAAAGGAGAGTTCTCTTTGCACTTATTGCTTCTCAAATTCATTTTAAACCAAGATTCAGTAAGGCAGCTTCCTTGCCTTTGAAAATTAAACTAGTCTAGGATTCTCCCTCGAAATTATTAAAGGCACTACTGGCAAGAATGAACAACAAAATAAAAACAAGGCGTTGAAACAGCACACCCCAGAAAACACCGGGTCCTCTATGACATTTCCTTATCTTGTTTCTTTTTAAATATCTAAATGTACCAAGATTTGGCACAATAAACAAAGAGAGAATGAAACAATTCCAATTTGGAATTTATTTGGTGCACTTGTAAAACAATTCTGTTCATCAGTGAAACTGCTTTCATTTGAATCCAGATATCCTGGAGTCACGTAGGTAATACTAATTATTTTATTCATGGTTTTCAAGTGCCTATTACCATTTAAACCAGAACCACGTCAAGTTTTCTCCTTGTTACATTGAACTATTCCTAAGAATAATATATGAAAAATCCCAGAATTTGCTCACCCTGGATTTTGTTTCGAACATGGCAGTTTAACATCAGTAAATAATAATAACAATAATAATAAAAAAAAACAAACATAAAGCTTATTAATATTCTAAATGGATAATTTCACTGCAGTACAGCAGATAGAACTCTGGTTTGTGTTGCAACTCGATTCTAAAAACATTAAAAAAATTAACTCAGTAACATGCTGATACAGAGAACAATTAACAAAATAAAACAAACAGTAATATTAATCTTTAAAAAGAATAATACAAATAATAATAATAACTGAGTCACAAACCACAGCACTATATACCTTTCCTAAGTAAAGAACTCATATAAAAAAGAAGCCATAGTAAATATATCAAAAGTGCACAGGTAACAATGTTTAAGAAACAAAACACTGAATAATTGCAATAAAACATGTTAAGAAAATGACCCCTTGTCTTTGAAGTAAATTATAACATATTTGACCCCCACCCCCCAAAACCAAAATTGAATTTCACCAGTACTTGTGAGTTTTGTGTTCCTGCAGCAGCATTCAAATGGTAAAGCTATGTTCTGCTCACAAACTGTGAAAGAGTTCCATACTTTATGTAGGCCTGTAACAGGATAGTTTCAGTTTTTAAGTGTAGTCAAAATTGCAAGTGGTTTCCACTATCTCTATCAATTGTGCAAATGGCTATTTTGTGGTGGCTTAAGAAACTGGAGTTTGCAGTACAACTGTCGGGAAAAGTCCAACTCCGGGATCTACTCTATCACTGGAAAAATGAAAAAACAAAAAATGAAAATTAGCAAAACAAAACCTGTAACTTTGAAGTAATCAGATAACGGGGAATGCACAGCAGGTTTCGGGAGCCAGGTTAGTCGAATATATAAGTGCAGACACCGGTTAGTTTCCAAGGCTGGAACATCCATCATCAGGGCTTTCTATTCACAATTCTGTTTGTGCAAGCGCCAAGCATCAAACTGAATGTTATTTACGAAGGTTATCAAGTCAGTAAGTAGCTGTTTGCAGGAAGCAGAAACCTCACAAGTAATGAATCTCTACGCCGCTCATGCACAAGAGAGAACAGGGTATACAAAAAGGACTGGAGTGTTGGAGTTGGTAGGCTCTCCATTGCCATGCAGGTCATTTTTGCATGCAGGCTGCTATTATATCATTGAAAAAAAAAACATCAAAAAACAGCTGGAAAAGAGCCTGCAAGCAGAGGTAGGCAAAGGTTTAATAAGTTCACATGCTGTGTCCTGCTCATAGGCATTGATTCAAACCTATACCACATTTTTGACTGTCAATACAGGGCCTTATTATGAACTGTAGCAGTTCTTTTAATGAGGAATCTATTCAATATTCCATTCTGCAATGTGGCACGTTAACTAGTTTCTATCAATGCCTATGGTAGTTTTAGCCATTCGAGAACACTGGACATAAAACAAAGCTTTTAAATCTCTAAACACCCTGAACAATATTATCTCTAAGTAACAGTTTCCCCACATCATTTTATTAGTATTTGCTGTAGATTGTGAGTGACAGCTTATTCACTGAAATGATGCTCCAGGGAAGCCATCAGTAAATGTATTTTTTTTTTTAAAGCTTCCTGACACAGTGGAAGCAAAACACGTATCTGCTTCTAAATGGAGCAGAAATGATTAGAATTGTAAATGCCTGATTTTTTTTTCTTTGTAAGCAGAAGTAGTGGCAGACATTTACCACAAGAAGATAATAAAGGCCTTTGAGGATTATGCAGCATACAAGGAAAGCAGGGTTGAACATTAAAATCGTTTTTGTTTCTTCCCATCTCTTTGGGGAATTATTATTCTTGGTGTTTTCCTTAAAGACAAAACCTGATTGGATTTATTAAAATGAAACAAATACATCTTTGTCTTTAAGTCTTTACACTTCAACCCTGCTTTTATCAGTAATATTAAAGCTAACATTCAAGTGATGATGATCCACAAGTGCTAACAAATGAACTGAACACACCTAAATTTGCTTCAACTGACTAGTTAGCAAGCCAAAAGCTGTCAGCATATAAAAACAGCGATTTGAAAAAACCTCCTACAAATTTGGACTTTACTGTAGAAGTTGACTGTGATTCGAACTAATAATTTTAAGATTTCGTCCTTTTTAAATAAGTTTGTCACTTCTATAACTCACAGTATATACTAAAGGAGATTTTTCAAAGGACTTTTGTAAAACTGGTTAGTCAGCAAAGCGCGCTGGGTTCTCCTTGGCTAGGAGCAGCTTATACATACTTGATCATTACCTGACATTAACAATGGGATAACGCCTTTCTACTTAAAGGCAGAGCGGCGCTGCAGAGGAAGCAAGCTGCTGACAATCTAAAAGATATACTAGTCAGATGAAGCAACATACAGCATTGGACATAGCTTAAGAGTTTAGCTACCCACAGCTTTCGTTAGAGAAGACAGAAGCTCACACTGCTTTGAGAGAAGCGAGAGACAGAGACAGTGTTAGCTGTCATACAGACAAAATGGTACAGGGCTTTACATTGAAATAAATGACTTGATTAACAGGCACTTCCAAATGTCGGCATCTTACCCAAAATAATGTGCCTTTTTTGTGCTCTTGCAGATAAGAAAAACTCTCAATATCAATTCAAAACTAAATGTTATCTGTTCACAGTTTTTGGATCGAATAATAATCTTTAATAGTTGAAAAGGTACAGGCACCCATTTTTAAAAGTACACTTTTTGTAACTTTGATATTGATTGAGACTTAATGGCTGTTACAAAAAAAGGCCCCATGTCGAATCAAGTCATGGATAAAGCCTTTCAAAATTGTGGGTACAAAACCGTATTTCTTATCGTAACGTTTCTTATCGTAACGTAGAGCCCCGTGGTATCTGTGCTTGTACAAGTAAAAAAACGTTAATATTAGCTGAGAAGCAACAGCAACGTTAACCGTAATACTGAAAGCAATGCACTGTGATTCTGACAATACTAGAGTATAACGATATCGGATTAACAGGTACAGATATACATTAGTAGATAAAGACACCCTTATCCCCCTTATCAATTATTTCCCCCAATCAGAAATTCTAAGAAACACCTTATTCGACCAATTACAAATGTTATCATAAAACATATTATATGCTGTATATAAAAAATTGTAATCAGCTTCACGGCAATTTTGTTACAAAGTTATCTAATCTGTTTTTTTTCCCCTGTGTCGGGATGAATTTGCATATTTCTCTAGTGTAAACACGTGCAGCATTGTCAGACAGAACCCAGCCCGAATGGGACATGCAAACTGAAGCTGGGCAGGGCTGTAACAAAATGGAAAAGCTGGGGAAGCTTCTGAGACAAAACAGTCAAACTTCTCTGGCTTTGCTCTAGGTTGAAAAAAGAAATCAGCTAATGTTATCCTGCTTTTTCTTAACCCATTAACATGCAGACTGTATTGACAGCTCAAAGGGGTATGTCATCATAACCCTATCTGATTATTCATAGATTTTGAGGAAATCGCTCATTTTGATGGAATTCCCTGCAGTACTTCATAAAATTAACCAGGCTTGTGACAGGACCAAATATAAGCGTCATAAAAAACAGCCTATACAAATCAGAGGCTATGATCTCCCTAGAAGGCTGATTTCTTTGCATACACTACGGTTAAGTCTTTTAAATGTGGATTAATGTACCCAGGCTAGAAAACCATCATAAAAAGCCTAGAATGCTCTGGGAGCATCATTGATTTAGTTGACTTTCATCATTCTGCGTGCCTGATAATATCAGTATGACTTGTACCAGATGGCAGACTGCTGTTTGTATGAAGGGGATAATTGAATCTGATACATCTTGGGTTAAGAAAAAATGCAGTTCAACTTGAATATGTAGCAAGCCAATGGAACTGCTGACACGGTTTCATTTTGTCTAACACCTTTAAGCTTTGTTACAGCCCTGGAGCAGACATCACGTTTGCGCAGTTCAGCCCACGGCCAGCAGTGTTAGTAGCAAGCTAAAGGGATGAAGGGACATATCAGTAAACATTGTACTAACACCCACACACCAAAGTTGTAGCCCCACACTATTAGATATGCAATGTCACATTTAGATTAAAGCCGCTACCCTCACAAACATTACTAAGAACGATTCAATAGCAAACCCAATGCAAAAGAAATTTACCTGGAAAGAGCTATTTTCATGCCTTACACGTTACCTGCCTAACAGCATTCCCATACATATTGAACTAGCAGGAGTTAACACCATTGGAATCCAACTATTTCAACAGCAAACCAACACAAGTCATTGCAATGCCAAGCAAGCGGGGCTTTATATCTACGTAGGACGGATGCATGTCACGGCTGTACAGTTCCTCGCACGAGCTTCGAGGGACCGCCTCCTCCCTAGTCGCAGTAAATTTTATACTTCTCACTGCAGAAGACTGGGTTAGTGAGGAGCGAGCCCTCTGGCCGGTCTGCGCAGGAGCGCCCGTGACTTACGTGGGGGTTGGCTGAGGCGGTCTTGCTCCGGGACGAGGTTTTGCTGCGCCCCCCCCGTCGGGTCTGCTCGTGATCAAACTCGAGGTCTTCGAGCCGCTGGGTCAGGGCCAGTTTCTGCTGGATGGCCATGCGGAGCAGTGAGTTCAGGGTCTTCTTCTCATCCTCCGCGGCGGCCAGCTGTCGCTGCATCTCATCCAGCTGGACCACATACTCATCACACCTGTCAGGGAAAAGGAATTACAGATCTCCGTCTCAGATTTACATAGCGGGATTAACATTTGCTTAAGGTACAGAAAAGGGGCAAATAAAACATTAGGCCACCAGGGAGGGCCATTCAATATCCAAATGATATTTCAATAATTCCTCAGACTTTCATTTTTGCCCCCACTAGAGGGTGCTCTAGGATTTTCACACAAACAAAACAAGTCCTGCAGTGAATTACAGTAAGGATATTTCTAAGGTATTACATCAGACAATCCTAATATGGCAAACAGAGTAGGCCTTCCAAAAAAACGCAACCCTACGCCCCAAAACAACCAGTTACATAATTTGCCTCTTGCCTCAAACAACTGCATTAATTATCCGACTTCAAGCACACACATTGTGTTTCTAAAACTATGCTGGAAAATAACATTTATCATCAACATTATGGCCAACTCAAAGGAATAAAACAGCAATATTGAAAATGTATGCATAATAATAGGCATCTCTTGCTGTTCATGTAAAATTCAAGAGCACATGTAATCTACAATGCTGCCGCGATGATGACTCAACCATGTCCATCTTAATATCTTAACAGGATATGCTAATATATGCAGAAGACATTACTGTCATATTATAACTGGGAAAGATTAATGAATTAATGTATTTTTAATGAAAAGACCATTATGAGCATTGCACATGTTCATGCCTTAGTTCAAACCTACTTAAAATAATTAGCTACTATAATACTACAAAAAGCTGTTTCTGTTTTTAATTTTTTTATATTCAGATTGAAAATATTATATTCAGATTGCATTCCATCTAGATTTCTAAAAAATACTAAAGCTGTGTGTATGTCAGCATAAACCGTATTAACATATGCCACAATACTGTTTGATATAATTCTAGCTATTATAGATCTATGACAGCTGAATCAATGACAAAAAATGCAACACACAGTCTGTCAAGAGCTAAAGAAGAGATTTTGTTTTTTTAAACTTTGCCCTTGAGCTCTAAAATCAGGAGACAATGTACCCGGATAAATACTTTAACAACACAATCTGTCTGCACAAAACGATTCAAGTGTAATTGAACCCATCCTTTGAATGCCGTGCGTTGAAGGCAGTTTGACAGATAGAGACATTCTGGGGGTAAAAAAGAACAAAGGCAGCACCTCAGATCTCTTACCCCTGCTGGGCCACATGAAAGGTGTAGGCTTAAAAATCTTTACAGTTTCAGTTCAGTCAACAACTTCAGTGGCTCAGTACGCAGCACATGTGCTTCAGGGCCAGGTGGTAGGGAGTCCGAGAGGTTGGCACAGTTAATGTTAATGGCCTAGATTTATACCTTGGAAGATCTGGGTTCAAATTTAAATGAGCTTGGTGGGTCACTTCAGTCACTAACTATAAACAATTTGGCTCAAATTGAAAACAAAAATGTCATCACTTATTAGAGATAAGGAATGAAGAGCAGGCACAGCCCAGTTTAGGAGGCTAGCAATAGACATGCCTGGCTGTGTTTGTGAGTTTAGTGTTCGTGAAAGGAAATGGGCTAATAGCACTGTCAACAAACAGCAAAATTAGAAACAAAAATATATTATTTGGGTTTAGCCTTGCCTTAATAACATCACACCCCGCCATACAGTGGCTATGCTGTTGGGGCAGTCCCCTGCCAGATAATCAGGCACATGTTACAGAAGACCTTGAGTACTGACCCCTGCTGCTCTGCGCAGATTCTCCATGAAGCTTCCCCTCCTCATCACTAACATGGTACAGAGCCCCTACGGATACCAGCATTTGTGCTGAAAGAGCCCCTTTGCATAAATAAATTCAACAAACAAGGCAGACAAGGATAAACACAAAGAGAATCTACACACAAAGGGGATTATGAACACTCCATTCCACAGACTCTTTTGTGGGTTTTCTTCCATGAATTAAGACTTGGATGTGGCCAGGAGGACGGCAGGGGAAAGGTCAGAGTTTTTCCCGGGAAAGCTCCAGCTTCTTTCACAGCTCCTGCATTTGGAATGAGAATCTTCTTCTTGTGATAATAAACTAGGGTACAGAGCAGACACAATAGAGGAAGCTAGAACGAATTGTTCAGGCGACAGGGGTTTCACGTAAACAATGTCAGCATTCAGCATGCTTGCTGCAAAACAAAATGTTTAAATTAAAACTGATAAATATTATCATCAGGAGGTATCTATTTATTTCTCACTCAAAACACATTCTACATTTCTATTATGCCTAGAGTTGTGGTTAATGCTTTCAATGCTTTAAAAGCCTACCAATAGTCACAGAACTTTTAAATGAGAAGTGGAAATTGTTATCCCTTGTGAACCACAGGTACAGTAGTCATCACAAATGAAAACATTTCAAATAGCCGACCACTTGAAGGTACAGCAGCCAACTGTTTTGCAGAGCTCTTGAGACGTGCAAGAGTAACAGAAAACAAAAACAACCCTAAGCACTGAGTAAACTGAAGCCCTTCCTAATTTTAACATCAGCAGAACTCAAACGCAGTAGAAAGTAGCAAGAGTGTGCAGAAAACGTATAGAAAACGCATGAGCCTCATGCTAATACAGAACAGAGTAGTAAGCAGTTTTACTGCTCAACGGTTATTCACATTTTCAATGCACTGCTGTTATTAGAGACAGAGGAACCATAATGACATCTTACAAAAGTGTTTTGTAACATGTTTTTTTTTTTTTTTTACATGTATTGTCTCCTTTTATAATCTGATCTGCTCCAGTCAACACATGTAGGGTCATAAATTGGAATCTAGACAAAGCTGGTAACAGGACTGCGACCACAATGAGGGTTCTCATCACAAATACTTGGAGAAATCATTATTTTGACATCCTTTTAGTGCTGGCCATGTATTGTGATAAACAGCACAAGGTTTAAACACACATTTTAGCATGTCAATAATCTGCCAGTGTTTCAGCAGCCAGTCATCTTAACTTGAGATCTTAAGAGCAAACAGCAACACTCCTTATTAACACAAAACCAAAGTGAATTCTTCCCTCAAAAATATTCAAATCCCCAAAAGATGCTAACAAGGAGCCACTGCATCAGTATTTCACTGTCCTTATGAATGACTGTGCTGATAATCTCACTAGAGATGCATCGCTTTCATGCATATGAAACAGTCCAGCTGATTACTCAGTGCAAGGTCTTGATGCCTCGGCTCACCCATGGAATCCAGTTATAGATAATCAGTGAAAGTGCCGCCAATTATTTTTTGCAACACATTCAAATAAAATTGTATTTTTAATGCATTTATTTATTTATTTTTGCTGACTGATATTTATTCTAATTACTGTAGCTGGTGCTACGGTGCATAAACACACTGAAGCACATGTTTCAAAAGTAGCAGGCCTGTTTCAGATCAATGAAATTTAGAAAAGTTCTATTCAATGCGCCTTTTAACAAGTATTTAGACTTGTTAAAACAAGTTTAAAAAGGGGCTTGAGTTGTGGCAATCCATTCTAAATGTAAATTACAATGCACACTATGCTTAGTAATAATTCACACGCTTCTTAAGGACTTAAGCTTGTGCAATTAACATTCTTCACCTGACTAATTAAAAAATAAGTACTGTACTGTAAAGTGGAAAACTTCCAATACTTAAATAAATGAGCCTCTACATCATTCTTTGAAAGAAGTAGTCATGTGTTTATACTGTACATGATTTGTATTCTGTGTGGGTATGTTTAATCTACAGTAAGTTATGAATTAACAGAAATGTTATAAAAAAAATAAACAAACATTTGTTATTACCTAAAGCAATAGGCTTGTTCACATGCATATTTGCACATAGCAAGTGCACTTCTGCCCTTACCATTTAAGGTCATGCGTGCACTGATGCATGTACGGTTTATAGGGAAACGAAGCATCACAGACACAAACACTGTATCAAATGCACACAGAAACAAAGTGCACTAAATATATACAGTATTTGCGAACCAAACTGCAATATGTGCAGTAAAGAAATAAAAGCTCAACTCAGAGCAAGAAATGAATGTCACAATAAAACACGTGTATTTGCTAAGCTCCTCATGCTAGTTAAATGTCCTTGAGTTCACGTGGCTACAAGAGGGCTGTATATTTGGAGTGTGGGAAACACCAGGAAGGCACGTACCATTGGCTGCTTCTTTAAATGGGGCCTTCTGCTATATAGGAACTCTGAGAAACCTATTAGCATACGAATACAAGCTTTTTACAACAATGAAAAAAGTTTTAGGCAAAGGCAAACTAAATCTTTTGTGTTTTTGTTTTTTTTTTTTTTTTTTTAAACACCCTGCATCACAAGATCCATCTCAAACTCAAAAAATTTTAATAAAATAATTTAGTGAAAAATCTGAAATAGATTACAAATGTGAGTGGCATTAAGGACTTCTAATGGTCACACATTTCCTATGTGTTTAATTTTAAACTTCAGACCAATAGTTCATGTTCCTTACAGGTATACATGTTTAAGGAGCTTTTAAAATGGTCAACACAGGGCTTCTATCTTGAGAGCAGAGAAGAATGCAGCCTGAGGTGACACTGCTATATGAGCAGCCTCGGTTTCATTCTGTTGCAGTTGTATTAAAAGGAGCGGCGTTACAAAAGGACCATGTAGCAGCACTGTCATTATTAAAGAGCGAAACTGAACACAGAACCAGTTGTTCACCGCTTGGGAAATGTACAAACAAATACATCTATGCAAAAGGAGTTAGGGTGTGTTCCTAAACTGATGTTTCCTCCATTTCCTGTTTGTATACAACCATGAACACAGGCTAAATGTTATAAGGAAAAAAAACTTACAATCTTAAGGAGGTCTGAACAAGGAAAATGTATACGATAAATACAGCAGTTACTGTAGTAGGAGGGAAGCCTAAGGACCCAGGGAAACTGTTTTAACAGTCTTAAAATATATATTTTTTTTCTATATAAAACCACCTGTACTAGGCCACTAAATAACTAAGCACGTACAGCTCCTAGAATGCCCTCTCAATTATAGTTCCACCCACTTTATCTAACCTGCCTGAGACTCACTTGCACAAAGATATCAATCTCCTCTGGGTGGTGTCAAACTGGTTTTACAGGGTTTGTATTTCCACTGATATTCCACACATTGCTGTGTGGAGCAGCCCTAGGTTTGAAACACACAGTCTCAGCTGCTGCTGTATTTAAACACAGAATGCTGCCATTTAAAATACAGTATATATATATATAATAAATAATAAAAACACAGAGCCAAATATAAGGAGATATAGAAGATACACAAGAGAGGTGAGGGCAGTTAAGCTTTTCGTTGCAAAATTACATAAGAGCTGTCATTTTTGTTAAACTAATAAAATGCACAAAATATCCCCCAGGTGTCTTAATAAAGAGGTGTATTTTCTGATAATGATAATTCAAGGCCTAAGTGGATTGCAGTCTTTATAAATGAGCATTTTTCTACAAGTGGCTCTTTCTGTGCTATATTAAGAAATGTGAAAAGCTTGGATGGAGTAAGAGGGCGTACTTCATTGCTGATGCCACAAATACATGCTTACTCTTCTAACTGTAGGAAACAGAACAGCCATTTCAGCTTTCTGTTTCATCTTAATGAAGTTTTAACAAGTCCACAGCGATATCAGGATCCAAAATAAATACCAATTATAAAATTACAAAGGGTTCACAACCCCATGGTAGCATTCTGAAACTGAATGAACCTCTTCTACAAATCTCTTCATCTTTTATACCAGCATAGCAGGAACAAAAAATAGCAATTTTTAAATATAGTTCTCTGTCATTAAAGCATGCTTTGATGCCATATAAAGAGCAAATGAAGAACAGATGGTGAAAGATATGTGAACAGAAAAGCATCACGTTGTGAGGTGGTGTGTCCACTGTGGGCAATGCTCCCTATATACAAGGCATATTGAAGCAGGAAAGACATGCAGAGATGCACCATCTGGCATACAAGAGTGCCATGGAGCGAAGACAGCAAAAGCATAGGAAATAAGAAAAATTAAACATATCGAGTCTTGAAGGGGACTTTAGCACAGGCAGACATTTAAAATTGGCTTGGAGGATTTACTGTCTAATGGAAAAGTAATTTGAATTTCATAAGAATACACAGTAATTATGGTAGTGCTTACCACAAAACCCTCCCCCACCATACTGACAAAATGATGGGGATCTTGACTCTGCTATTATAGAACTTAGGTCCTGGTGCAGTTTAACACACAAAAACTGATCACAATAAAGTTGAAATGTTAAATGTCATCCCTTCATACCGGGTAGCGAACATGGCTCTGAGAGAAGAGAAAGTAGCAGCGTCTTCTTTGAGTGCCTTCAGCTCATTGCGCAGCTTCATCATGGTCTCGGTCACCATGGCCTTCTCGTTCTCATATTTACTCTTCAGGTTAGCCAGCGCCACCTCTGCGGTCTGGAAGTAACCAAGAGAAGCACACATTACCCTGACAAGAAGGACATGCATGCAGGAGCTCTGTATTGTGGAAACTGGATGTCCAGGCTGGGCATGTGCAGGGAGTTGGGAATCTGAAATCAAGATTGTCTGACTCCCCACGCTTACTAGCACACACCACACCTGCTCCACTGTTTTCACCTTTCATTTTTTTTTTCCATTTAGCAACATTTCCTAACATACTGCATGGATATAAATATCCCTTCATTGAATGGGTACTTCAGTACAACTGCATCTATTTTTATAGATACAATGAAATAGAAGCTGATGTACTTGTTATGCTATTGTCCTCGTCACAAAAACAAACAAGAACATCTGAAAGCGCTGTTGCCGTTTCCCTACCTGTTTGTTGGCTTTGAGCACAGTTCTTAGAGTCGCTATTTGCTCTCTCTTCGTGCTCAGCAGAGACTTCAGCTTGAGAATCTCCCCCATGAATGCTTCTTTGTCTTTGTCCACCACTGGCCCCAATTCGTGGGAGGCCACTCTCTGCCGAGATAGCTCTGTGGTCCTGTCCACGGCTGTCTGGAGGTGTTTAATCTGATCCCTGATGATGGCAACCAGGTTGTAGATGTTCATGGGCTCCTTACGATGGTCTGACACTGGGGAGGGCAGGGAGGAGACAGGAGATGGGAGGCTGTCCCCATTTTCGAAAAGGCCTTTTGTGAGCAAAATGGGTGATCTCCGGCCCCTGGCCTCTGGGCTGGTACGCCCACCCTTGCCTTCCTTGTAGTAATCCAGCATCACTCTGTTGGGCGTCTCATTGTTGCACATGCAGACGTGGTTGTAGAGGTTGGCCAGCTCTTCGCTGAACGTCACCAGCTCATCCTGGGCCACGCTCAGACTACCTTGGGTCTCCCCGGCCACGTCGCTCACCTTCTTGAGCTCCTTCTCTAACCGTACCACCTGGTCTCGGTCGGTCCGGTTGGTCTTCTCCAAGGAGGTGAACTTCTCTGTCAAGGCCTGGACCTCAATCTCCAGACGGCTCTTTTCCTCCTCATACTTGGACTGGCAGTCCTCATACTTGGCCTTCAAGGTCTTCAGCTCCTCCTTGAGGTCCCCGATCTCGGCCACAGCCACCTTGTACTTGCACTCCAGGATCTCGGGTCCGTTGATGTCCACCTCATAGTAGTCTCCATCCTCGTGGCTGTCACGCTCCTTCTCGTTGTCCAAGGCTGACTGTCGCTCCTTGCTGGCCTGCAGCTTCTTCATGGCGATGAGGTTCTCTGTGAGCCTGCTCACTTTCTCTTGCTGTTCGGACAGCGCTCCCCGTGCGTGTTCCAGTTGCTTCTGGGACTCTTGAAGGGTGGCCAGCAGGTTCACCTTCTCCCTTTCCACCTTCAAGACAGAACAAAAGTCAGTTTCATCCTGGTCTAAATATGAATTGCTTAGCCTTGCAACACTTCTTAACTTTACCACTGAATAATTCTTAACCTGTGATGTCTGGGTGACAAAGTCCTGCTTATGTTGTTATTTGTGTTTTTGTGTTGATTAGATCTAAAATACTATTATTTTTATTATCAGTATTATGATAGAACTGAAATAATACAGCCAATTTACTATTCAATTTTGCCTTCTGTTGAGACTCCTACCTTTTTAATTGTACAGCATATTGTCAGCCAAATTCAACTTTGCTGTCCCAAAGGTTTAATGGGCTTTTTTTTGCCAATACAGCAGGGCTTACTGCCCTAATACACTAATTCATCACCTTGGAAACAAGAAGTCAGTACTCAAGGCAATTATATTTGAGGTTAGCAAGACAGCACAATCATTGCAAACTTGTAAGAAGCTCAAAACACAATTTTAATAAAGCTAGTTTAGATTTATCAAATAGAACATCTCCTTAAATCTACATACACTATGTATGTTTTACTTTATTAACAAATGCATAAAACTATTCCCTAGAAATACATGAGGGAGTCTTCATTTTAGATTCTCAAAATTTTAAGTGTGTGAAACATGCTACTATTAAAAATGTATCAAGGATAATGGATGTATTACTGAACTGCACTTAGGGAGATTGCAATGCTGTTAATATTTCAAGGTATGGGAGTCTCTCGCTGATTCAGAAATAAGCAGATCAAATACAATATCAAAAATAACAGAGACAACTTCACTGGAAAAAAAAATATGAGACGGAATACAGAACCTCCAAATGCAGATGCCATGAATTGATCTGTGATCAATAGGAACAGAGGGGTATTGGAACTCCTAATTAAGTGAAGGGGACATTTACATACGTTGATTTCCAATGGGAACGTCTCACAGTGGCGGTTCACAAGCTTGATTAATCTTGCCAGCTGTAATGCATTAATGCTTGCCACAGAGCACTTTAGTTTAAAACGGCTTGTAACTAACTGGATTTCTGATCATGTTGTTTGGTGTCATGGCTTCTTAATAAATTGTGAAGCAAACAAAATCGGCACGCCTACTTCTTGGGGATCATTTTTATCCAGAGCCGAACACACGCCATGCTGGGGGAGCTCCTTGGGATCAGTCCAAGGTACTAACTCCATTTAATTTTGTGACCTAGTAGCTTAGAAGACAACTGCAGATATACACTAAGCCTCCAAATATATTAAATACAAGGAGTTCTGAATAAACGTTAAAACCATTAAAACGCACTTTCCATATGGGAGTCTTACACCACAGTGATCAGGATCTTTATACAAACACGAGTAATTTACTAAGAAGGATATGGAAAGGAGGGTACATTTTGACTAAATGGCGTTCCAGATATTTATATTGTTTTTATTTTTTTCCACTGTGATGCATCTACTCCCTTCATCACCTCCTTAGTAAGGGCCCTGCCAGCCTTGGTCCACTTGACGACTATTGCAGGTCCACCTCAATAAAGCCTCTACAGCTGACCAGTGCGAGATCAGCAGCGTACCTGCATGAGCTGCTGTTTGAGTTTCTGGATCTCTGAGATGTTGAGCTCACTCAGGAGGTCGTTGACGAGGCTGGGGGCCGGCTGGTAGAGGTCATTCTTCTTGGGCGTGGACCCCTTGTTGTTCTCACTGCCTCCATTCATCTTGCTGAAGGAGTTGTGCTCGTAGCCATTGAGCACCTCGTCATTGTTGGGCTCCAGGGCGTCGTCGCTGAACTTCAGCCCGTCCAGTGAGATGCTGAGCGGGCTGTTGTACAGGGAGTCGCTGATGTTCATGTAGTGCGAGAGCTCCTTGCGCAGGTTGTTCTTCTGCTCCCGTTCAGTCTTAATGGTCTCCAGGGCCTCTCCCAGCTGCCGCTCCGCGATCTCCTTCAGTCGGATGGCGTCCTCCAGCTGGCTGTTGAGGAACTCCGTCTCCTCCTCAAGTCGCCGTATTTCATGTTTCAGGCCTTCAAATTCAACCTGGATTGGAAAAACAATGAAAATGTCACGCAAAGGAACGCACTGTATATCTTCAACACTGGTATTAATATGTGTGATTAAGAGATGCACATTGTTTAAACAATTGTAAAATGTTAGTCTTGGTCAACTGGTAAAATCCTAAGTTATTTAATGTATTAGGGGATGCTGAATTTGTATCAACAGTTTCTCCAGAAAATATCTATTTGCAGTGATTATTCAATAAGCAAATACAGTATAAAAAGTGATTAATAATGAATTATAAAACTAGCCTCCCATTTATATTTTACTTCCATGTTTAGTTAGTAAATACAGAAATAAAAGAGAACCCTTAAAGCAGTCTCTCTCCAGACAGTAAATGGTGATTAAAGCAGATCTTTAATACTTGCCTTAAACACAGAATGCATTTCAGTGTTGTCATTATTCCAACTTGAGCCTGATTACCATTCAATTAGTAATTGCCAACACATTTAGTCTGAACAAAATGTACTTTCATTACCAAAATAACCCTGGGCAGTCCCCCTAAAAAATAGAAACGCTTTACGCTTACAGAGGGAATTACCAGACGTTAACCTACTAATGGAGCCAAATATATCAATTATGCTCTACAGCACATCCTGCCTTTACTTGTATGTCTGTCAGTGTCGTTTTGTATTTTACTGCCTGGCCAAACAAATACATACAAAAAATATTCAACCCTAAACAATGTGGTTCAATGCTGTTCAATCTTTCTGTTTCATACATCAGCTTATCTGTATTCTATTATATGTTGATTTCCTTTTTTTGACATGCTAAGTGCAGCTAAGTTAACCCTGCTATTGTATCAGTATCCGATACACCAAGTGCACCCTTTACTACGTGCCACAGATGCATTTTGTCAAACTATGGCTTTTCCAGATGTGCATGCTTTTACCCGAATCGATAAAAGCAGTCTTGAACAGTGCAATGCTGTGTGGAATACGAGTGATGCTCTTTTCCTGTGTGCGTCTGCAATGGCGATGCCCCACCTGGCTCTGTTTAAGGACAGACACTTGTTTCTGCAGGGAGATGTTTTCCTCCTCCAGCTCTGTGTAGTCCTGCAGCAAGCGAGCCTCCCGGAACTTGTACTCCTTGATGTCATCACGTAGGCGGTTCCGCTGCAGCTCCACAACCTGGTTGTTCTGGAATACAGAGAGAGAATGG
Organism: Acipenser ruthenus; assembly: GCF_902713425.1. NCBI lineage: Eukaryota > Metazoa > Chordata > Actinopteri > Acipenseriformes > Acipenseridae > Acipenser > Acipenser ruthenus. Next base: position 26,198,050 of record NC_081213.1, read on the forward strand.
AACTTTAGCTCACTACAGAAACCTTGTGCTACTGAGATACAGCCAGATTGCTTGTACAGAGATCCACATCCAGTAAATCTGACTCAAATTAAACTGGACTAGAACGCAATAGAATTCTACATAATGCAGCATCTAAAGAACAAGAATGGTCTTTTCAAACTATTCAGCTTAGTGTTTCCTAGCAACTGCACAACAGTAGCAGCAATACACAAAAGTAAAAAGGCATGTGATTTGTTTCAAGCAAGGAATCTATTACATTTCTTGGCAAATAGTTGGTTTACTTTCAATGGATTAAGAATTTAGTATCATGGGATTTGCAAAAGTTGCCATTTCATTAGGAAGGCATGGCTCTATTCTTATAATACCATGGCTCTCAACTACCAATGGTAACAACAGTAACTATACTCAGCAGCAGTGTGGAGTAGTGGTTAGGGCTCTGGACTCCTGACCGGAGGGTCGTGGGTTCAATCCCCAGTGGGGACACTGCTGCTGTACCCTTGAGCAAGGTACTTTACCTAGATTGCTCCAGTAAAAACCCAACTGTATAAATGGGTAATTGTATGTAAAAAGAATGTGATATCTTGTAATAATTGTAAGTCGCCCTGGATAAGGGTGTCTGCTAAGAAATGTAATAATAATAATGTAGAAGCTCAATTTACCAGGGACCAGTTTCCTTTTAACTATTCAAATCTCTTGCAACAATTAGCAACTGTAAAGTGACTTATAAGCAGAAAATTGCCTATGAATATTGTAGATGTAATAGCATGGCATTATCCTCTCTGTTCTCTATTTAAATCTGGAAGTTTCCACTGCTTATTGTTAATTTAAAAAAAAAAAAATTAAAACCACCAGAAATATATATTAGCTTGTGTAACCTATCCGGATGTTTAGTTAATCAGCAAAGTGATACACAACCCAGACTGAACCATCCAATATTGACATTGGGTAATAAATGTTTGCTCACAGAATTGGCCTTTAGAAATGCTTTCTTCCTGATGTAAGTATGGAGCAGATGGTATAGGATTGACAGCAATTATCCACACGACAGGGAAGAACACAGTGGATTGCAATATCAGGATTTGACACTGACTGTCCATTAATAATTCAGCAGCACGAACTTGAAGGGGGAAGGGGGAAGCAACTTTGCAGGGCCATCATCAGATTCCATCTCCATTTCCGTTGAGAGGCACAGAAAGCGAAATCAGATAAGCAGAGCTGTCTCCCTCTTCCACTGCACAGGGAAACTCAAACCTCCCTGAAGACTGCTAATCACTTTACCCGACTACATCCCATCTGATATAACAGCAAGAATGGAAACAGAGCCTCCTTCTGAAGGCTGTGTATACGTGTGTGTGTGTGTGTGTGTGTGTGTGTGAGTAAGAGATACAATTGTAAAAAGGTCACTGTATAGGTGGCAAGGCAGAAGGCCAATGAATTTCCACAGCACTGACTGCAAAAGTTGTGATGCCAGTGTTGGTTATGTGTTGGAGAACAGCAGGGGTACTGTAGGTTACAATTAACACCTAATCTGCTCAGCACCACACATCACAAACAGAGCAGAGAAGCCCATTATCTCATCACACATCCACTTCAAGCCATCTGACTGAAAACTCATTAGCTGACCGATCGCCAAATGAGCATCTACTATACAAGAGATTACATACCACAATAAACTCATTGAAAAACATTGGTTGGATGCCGGTACAGTACGAGTCGAAGATGGCCTTGCAGTGATATTGCAGAGTGACATGGAAAGCAGCATGGACTGCAACACATCTGTCAATAATTGGAAATAAGAGAGGGTTCCATTTTGTTTCAAAGTAGGGTCAAGAAGAAGAATTGTATTACCGATGCCAAGCAATATTACTGGGTCTTGATGAAGAGCAGATACTATTGACTTTAAATGTTGAGCATCGCATACTACAGGTACATGGGATGGAGGCTGTGCCAAAACACACATTATCAAAGCTGAATGTAATTATCACTACTGAAAATAATGGGCAAAATGCAACAGCGCATAGAAGCACTGCAATATTTCAATAAATGATATGTTTTTAAAATCAGAACTGCAAGAATTATCAACATTTTGAACAACATGGGATAGTCCACTGTAGCATTAATGGCCATCAGTTCTATGTACTTTTAATTTAACTGTGTAAATGTGAATACATTAGAAAATGTGGTTGAAACCCAGATGCTTACAGCATCTTATGGATGAATCGTTTTTATAAAATACATACTGTACATCAAGAATAAAGCTGCATCAGCCTCACCCACTTCTTCTACCTTTCCTTGGTGTATTTCTTTGTTCACAATACCTTTACCAAGAATTACTGTTCTAGTTGCCATGGTCTTCACCTCTTTCCACTCAGTCTCCAGTTTAGACTAACTGTCAACATCAGAATTGTGAAGAAACAGCATAAGAAATGCATATAAAGCCTCCAGGGATTCAAGGCAAGGCTAAGGAATGCAGATCATTCCAACTAACCAAGTGGCCTTTTGCTCTTTGAAGGGAGGTCACCAGCTGCTATCCAAAGGCTAACAAGGTTAAATAGAAGAAATAAGATCTTCTTGTATCATTTTTAGAGTCATTTAGTAAGCTCATAAAGTAAAAGAAACTGTCAGATATGGTGAACAGGTGAATAGGGATGAAATACAGTACTATGAATGTATTTTTCCATCACACAGTAGACAGCCTATATAATGTATTATAAGACTCCCAATAACTCAAAATTCTTCAATAAGCTTAGTCACAAATGGGTTTAATGATCGATACACACCATGCATGATAACTTGCAATGGGAAAAGTAATTCCTGTACAGAATAATGTGTCGCACCATAAAACTCAGGGGTGGGAGTGCAGCACCAGCAGTTTGCTTACAGTTTTCACCACTTTTAGGCAAAACATTTTTTGAATCCAGACAGTTCTGGGTGCAGGGTCAACCATGATGAAGAGACACAGATGCTAAACTGTGCAAAGCACATTTCTCTCAAAGCCGCTTACTAGCGTATAAGAGGACAAACTACTCAAGTTACATTTCCTTCCAGATGTAAGCAGACGCCCTCCTTCAGAGTGGGATGGTTTCAATACACTGTCTGCAGCCAGGATTCTTACATGAAGACGGAGTCGCTCAAGGTCAACATCTATTGAATTAGCTTGCTTTCTTTTGGTTTATTTTAGCCAAACTGGGATCACATACAGCTATGGATATAAATAAAGTATCCCAATGACAACTGGGACTACTCCAAAAGGAGATTTGTATCGTAATGAGAAATAACGATAGCGAGGGACTCCAAGCACGGAGCCACTATCGCTGGTGTCACTGCCTATTGCCTTAAACCTACTGTACCTAAAGGCATCTGTTTTTCCATGGCAGTTCCATTCTGTCTTTAACGACTGTTTTGAAAGCACAACCTTTTACTCTTTAACAACACACACACCCGCTTTGTGGAGATTACATTGCAAATCATGAAAACTCTAATAAATCTGTATTGAAATGCCTCTGGGGAAGAGACTACGTTATTATTAAAAGCTCTGTTGCCAGAGATAGCAGTTTCCTCGTTTGGTACAGTCCAGCACAGATATGTACATGTTTTAACAGCAATGTTTTAAAAGCAGTACTTCATGTTATTTATGTTGCTGGAAAGGGGGAAATATTTATACAACCAATTCCCACCTAATGAAAAACACATGTACTGTGTACATTGGGCTTCCACCCAGCCATGGTGGCTGTTGTTGTGCAAGGCTTTCACAGTATTCTCTGGGGGAAGAATGGCTGATTATAATCTTTACTGACATTTCATTGCCAGAACCTAAAGACCTCTGTCAAAAAATACCTTTTATCCTCCTAACAAGATGCATTTGACTAGCCTTGGGCTCACACGCAATGGGGTTACCAATAGCTACTCTATAGCAAATGACATAAGTTTCAATATGTAATGTTATATATTATATTTCCATATCAGGTAGACATAAGAATCTGCATTATCCACACAGTACAGTCTATTGAATACACTGATCTATAGCTCTGCAGTAAGCATGCTGAAATTAATTTTGTGAAGCATGTAGGCTACTACTGTACAGAAAAAAACCCCAGTATTTTCTCCCCTAAACCCAATGCATTCAGGTACTGTAGCATCTTCATCAGTTTCTGATTTAATCAGTGATCACATGTAATCTTTGAAAGCTTATCAAGTCAACCTGCAAATCCACAGCATTCTCCTAAATCAACATCATTCTGTGCTCTACTAAACTGAAATTAAAATGTTTCTGAAGTTAATCTGTTCTGATAAATACACTTATTGATACCTTAGAATCCAAGAGCCTTTTGATGATTTAAAAGAGAATACAGTTTGTAGATGTGTTTCTTCCCATAAAATTCCTACTCAGTATACTGGGGCATGTCACAAGCTACAGTACAGTAATTTCTTTTAAAACGGGTGACATTAAACACCACTTGGCTTGATTAAAAATGGGACGCCACAGCAGATTGATCCAATATGATCCCTCACGTGATCATAAAATGAATTGTTTTGCGATTTTCTCATATTTTAAAACAGTAGAGTTCATCTTCAGGACAATCACAGCTTTACTATATACAGATAGTACAGTAGGGATTAGTCATCATCTGTGAGCATGTACTGAAACAGTCAAATCCTAAAACCCAATACATGTTTATGGTTTATATTCTAGACTGTGCCATCACTGCTGTGTCTACAGACAGTGTGGAGAAATTCTTGAAAAAGGAAATAGGAATTGTCTATGACAGAAAGACATGATGGATTTCTACACAAAATACAAAAGCAAATCTCAAGGTTGTTGCTCATTTGAAACCCTGAGGGTCCCTATTTAAAGTGCTATTTAAAATATCATGAGGGTCCACTTTAGCCATCAAGATTTATGTTTGTAAGCATGAACTAAAGTTATACAATAATTTACTTTGCTAATGTCTTCAATGGCAGATAAAATTATCTGCACATTAAATCACTACTGATCAATAATGGTCAATTTAAGCTTGAGTGGTTAGAGGAATCAATTTGTCAGAAAAGGTTACCGGGGGCCTTTGCACGACACATTATAAAATAAATAACTCAATTCGCTTTTCTCACAGACACTAAACTAAAAAACAGGCTCAAGTAATCTACGGCTAAACAATATCATTTCCATCACACAATGCTAAATATCTCAATTTAAGAATAATGTAATTATTGCTACAGAAGTATGTGCATGCTTTTATTTATTTATTTTTTGATCAGAAGGACTGAGCAAGGCAGTGCAGAAGTTGGGTAATATACTGTACTGCTTTTTCAGTTGATTCACAAATAAAAAACTTTGCTTTATTTTGGTAATGCATGCCTTGTGTTAGTATTTTTCTTGATATCAATAAAGATCCAGTACAGATGAACCAAGTTTAGGCATGCAGATGCTTTCCATCATGTACACGTGAGGTGGACCAAGCCTTGGAGCAGCTGTACAGTATGTGCAACAGCCATCAAATACAGCTTGACTTGCACAGACGTCAATACATTAGACTGCATTCATAATAAATACAGAACAAAGCTATGACAAGGTCCCGAAGCTGTTTATAGCTTAACAAAAGGCTACCCTCAGCAAAATCAAACACAGTACAATTTCCGATAGCCTTGAGGAAGTTAGGTAGATTCTGATGGAACATAATTACACTTTGTGAACACTGTATTGTACAGTTCTGAAATACAGTATACACACTGGCCTACTGTATGAAGACTTTCAGAACTGCTTTAAAAATAACCCCTACCCCCCTTTCTCAAATTGATTATACAGTATAACGTGATTATACAGTATAACATGGACGATATGATTTCAATCTGGTTTCTGAAAGTTAGGTACTCAAAGGCATTTTTTCCTGTTAGCAAGTCAAGTAGATGCAGTCAGATACATATGGTCTGCCAGACTGAGAGCACCATTAAAGTGTTGTTGATTACTGTTCCACCTGCCCTGTAAGGCTCTCATAATTACACCATGTTCTATAGGTAATACACTTATTAATGTAATGAATTTCTCACACGCACACCTTTTTTTTTTTACTGCATACCGGTTCATAAGATTGCTGTTCTAGTGAGGGTGGAGTAGCACTAATTTCTTCCATTTGGCTGCAGGGGTTGGGTAGCCTTGCAATTTAACAGCTGGGTGTATCCCATAAGGTACTAGGACTTGTCTAGTCTAGCAGCAGACACTGAACTTGATCATCTGACTCTCCAATCTTAACCTTTAAACCCATGCTGCAGCCTTCATTTACTACATGTGTTTGAAACTGTTTGGTTGTCTTGCTCATCGCTGTCTCCTTAAAAAGCAAATGGCACTTTAGCTTATTTTTCAATTGGATCAGGTATACAGAGAAGTGGTACAGTACACAAATCCAGACAAAAGCCATGCGATTATGAAAAGGTCATGTGTTTCCATAAATAACAGTACACCATTTTGTTGTGCGAGTGCCTGAGAAAAGGCAATATTTTAAGGTATCACATTTGACAATTTCCTGTGGGGTTTTAAAGTTTCACCTCACACTACAAATGGCCCTGATTTATTAACATGTTGGGAGACCTACACACTGAATGTTCTTATTTTGTACTTCTGAATTGTAATGTAATCTACTGTATATTAAGTAGTGTTACAATACATACACATGACCTCTATTAAAAATCTCTTTAGAATAGCTACCTTTGATGTTTTAAATACTTTGCAAATAGGTTGCTAAATTGTTATGTATTATTTAAGCTGTCAAGGAACCAATATAATTAAAGGTAGAATGAACAGGGTATGTTGAGTGCCATCAACACAACTGCTGTTAACAGGATGAATCAAGCACTCAGAATCAAGCACTCAGGAAGAGTTTAATACTGAGGTGTAAATGAATGGATCCCTCTGTTTGTCAATCAATCCTGTGAACAACATACCTTCATTCAAAGTCTTTAAGTTACTCAGTTAACTTCAGCAGTTCTATTCTGTTTCAGTCAGCCTGTCCGTTCTGATTAGGACTTCTGCAAAGATCACACACTCCATGGGTCGCAGGTCACAAGTTTTCTGTGGTTTGAAATTCCCCATTATGTCACGCCTTGACAATGAGATCATGCTACTAATTAAATTCACACTGGAGGACTTCCAGGTTTTATTGCATGGAAAGAATTCTTGTTGGAGGAGGGTGGGTGGAGGGAGTCTACTGAACTTATTCCCTATGTGATACGATTGGTCTTGCAGGAGCTCTTTCCTTGGTATACAGTAATCAAACTCCTTGCACAATTAGATATCTTTTAAACAGGGTCTACACTGTGACATTCAAATTATACGGCCACAAACTCTCAAGGTTGAGCCAATATGCTTTTGTTGGGATATGCGAGACCACCTGTGTGATACTAGATCACCTGGGAATAGGAAGAGGACATGAAACAGCAGTTCTCTCATTAAAATGTAAACAGAAACTCTAAATAAAGTGGCCTGACAGTTTAAAAGCTTTACAATTGTAATCGATTCTAGTCTAAAAAGCTGTTCTTACAAACTCTTGCAGTCAGCATTTCTATTTCTGTACAGTGAAAATGACTTTATACAGAACAGATTGCAGACCAGAAACAGGTTCTGAGAATGATGGGGAGTCTTTCTGCGCTTATCAGCGTCTAAACTGCAAAATTACAGGTTGTTCAACATCCAAAATAAAAGATAACAAGACGACTAAATGTCTGACAATTAGACCTTATATGACAGGTCTCCAGAAAAAAAAGAAAAGGCAAAGAATTAATAACAACCGTCCTGGCTTTCTGTAAGAAACTGCAACCTGTCTAGACAAACCCCAGTGGTGGGTTTGTCTCTTAGTATCACCATCACAGGAGCACTTCCTGTGATGAACAAAGGCAGCCCACGGCTGGGCCCATTCACCCAGAAATTCATTCCAAGGCAGTGCTGGAAGCATTTCATTAAGCAGCCTACAGTAATCCCTACTCGCCCCAGTAAGAAGGAACTCCACTGCTTCCGATATTACTGTACTGTACGTGCAGTTTCCTTGGGTGCAAATCTTCTTTTCCCAAACATGGCCACTGAATCTCACCAACACATTCATCAGAGAGAGCACAACAGGAGCTTTCAATCCTCAATCTCTGTGTGGTTCCACACTGTGTTACAATAGCTTAGTCTGGTTTCAAGCACCAGTTACAAATTAGCTCTCAAAGTGAGAAGATTTAAATCCCCTAAGATTTGTGAACATTTGATTACAAGTTGTAGGTATTTAAGCGCAGTTACCTAAAAGAAACACTGGAGATAAGCATCTCTTAAAAAATATTTACTATACTACAGTATGCAAGAACATACAGTATGACAACCATTTAGTGATTATTTAATATAAAAAGTACAGCATGTTCCAGATAAAATAGGTGATCTTGTAGCTGGAGATTACTGGAATAACTCAGTGACACTATTTCTCAAAGGTTCGAAAACTAACTGCACACGCATATTTTCAGATCTGGGTGTGTAAAGCATTGACCAACTGTGCAATAACCAGTTAGACATTATTACTTAGAAACCCATTGGAACCCAGGAAAACAAATTTGCAGTAGTAAAAACAGCATTCTGGAGCATGGGAAGCAAACAGTGACAGAGGCCTCTCATTTTGAGTGCTGAATCAATGTTACGGCTTCAGAGAGAGAGAGAGAGAGAGAGAGAGAGAGAGAGAGAGAGAGAGAGAGAGAGAGAGAGCTAGGAAGAAAATGAAGGAGAAAATATGGTGCAGCCCCCCCCCCTCCTCCTCCTCCTCCTCCTCTGCCTAATTCCCTGTGTTCAAACACACTGCAGGGAGAAGGAGGTACAGTGTGCACTCCCAGTGGAGCCGATTTCATGTTCCAGGGAAGGAAGCCACAGTTCACTGGAGGACTGATCAAAGGGAAAACAGGGAGGGGGAACAACTATGAGCCAGACCCCAGCATGACATCCCAACCCCAGTGTACTACCTAGGATGGTTTCTGCTAAGCAGGACCCATCCAAACCTGCCTGCCCCTGCAGAGGTGCAGCTCTCTGAGGTCTTTAACCAAGTGCTGCCTTACCAAGATCATCCTTAGCACTGCTCATCTCCTCCAGGACAGCAATTTTCTAACAATTAAACACAAAACTTCAAAAGGAGGATTTACTGGCAAGCTTCTGCTAAATTAAGAGCCTAAATTATAGCATTTGGAATGGCTGGCTGGGAAACCAATTATCTGAGATCAAACATGTGTCAATCCAGATGATGACAACATTTTTGCTTTGTTGAAACAAGCAATTGGTTTAATTAATACACTCTTAAAAAAGGTTGGCTAAACCTTTTGATTCACTCCAATAGCTCTTCTACAGTATTACAATTGCTTAACAAGCCCAATTTACTCAAGTCTCTATGAAGTGTTCTACCCCAACTTCTGCCAAACCTAATGCTGCATAATGATGGACACTGCCATTTGATGTTGATTGTTTGGAACATCTCTGGTGTATAAAAAAGCAGGATTGCTGTGTTGATGTTTTAAATTGTACCGCCCATGTCTCACATAGCACTAAAAAGCCTTTTTTTTTCCTGCATCTTGAAATCGCCCTCTTCTGTGCCACACACAGATGTCTTTGCTTTTCTGGAGAGCTTTCAATTAACACTCCCCATGAAAAGCAGCTGTGATTTATTTAGTTTCAACAGCAAATGGAAGACCCAGGGAAACTTACTGCATGAGCTGGCATTAGCGGTGCTAACAATATGCAATGGCATCTACAGCTGGACGTAATTTAATTGAATTGTTTGCAACAGCTGCTAATAACTAATGATTGGGAGGGTATGATATGGGAGAGGGGACATGAATTGACAGGCAGCATGGGGAAGCCTCTACTGTTGCACTGGTTCTTAGAGGAAACCATATCAAATAGTACATTAAACCAATTGTGTTGTACTGTATGAAGTCCAGGATGCATCTTACCTCCCTGATCTCCTGTGCTAGGGAGGCGAGCCGATCGTTCTCGGACTGTGCGTTGGCGAGGACGTTGCGCATCTGTTTCAGTTCTGTCTGCAGCTCCAGGACTTTCTGCTCGTAGTAGGCTTCCTTGGACGCGGACTCCTGGATCAGGGACTCCTCCCGGCTCTCTCCATCCGCAGCAACCTTTTTGTGGTTGGAATACGCTTGTCCGAAGGCCTGGACAAAAGAAATAAATGTAATCCTTTGAGCATCACAAACATTTCAATTGGGTTAACCATCAAAACATATAAAACACTCCTGAGAATTATATTGCACTGGTACAGTGTAACTGCTGGACAAGGACATATTTAGCTATCAAGAAATAAGCTACTGTATTTGTAATTGCCTGTCCCATTCTCTTTTACTGTTTTATGTTCAGAGAAAAGGATAACATTATAAGTATTGGAACCACAATAATACCATGATACTGTACCACGAAACCAAAATCCTGCACTATAGACATTCTGCTTTAAAGTGTATTTACACTTGTAAATGTATTCATTTAAGAAGAGAGTCCTAATGACACAGAAAGAGTTATTCTGTCACAGATTCAGACTTGCCTGATCCTTATCAAATACATACCAGACTAAAGGTAAAAACAGCCACCAGGAAATGGATTTAATAAATGAGATATACTGTTATACGCACAAGGGAACAATACTGTAGGTTGTGAAAGATTTTTGATTTTAAACAAAATGATTTCAAAACTGATCTCAAATCTTGATTCAACCTCTTTTTTTAGCTTTTTAAAACAAATACAGGTAAATGTGATTGCTGGTTCACAGGTTTTACATAGTTTTAAGAAACCTACTGTATCTAGAGTGTAATCTGGAGATGAACTGCCCTATTTATTTTATTTCCAAGCACTGAGAATGGCTTGAAGAGCTCCATCTAGCCTACATGCTGCACAGCTTCATTGACCTGTGAGTCTCTCTACAAGGTCACTGTCTTTGAAATGGTTCTGCGCTTGTGCTCAGTACCACTTAAAAGCACACGGCTCCATTTACTGGTCGGTGTCAAGTCATTAAGGGAAGTTTCCAGTTCCTTCCACTGATAATGGTTAGTCTGTGACCGGTCTGATGGCAATGCTGCCAGATCAAATCACGTTCGATAAAGTCAAATCCAGGCAAGAGGGGACAGAAACATCAATCAGCTGAACTCTGGGGAAATTAAAAAAACAGCATGTTCTGGAATAGAGAGAAAGGAGCCATCTGTCAAGTCTCCATCAATTACATTTCAATCGCCCCAGTGCAGAGATTAAGAGTTTGAATATTTGAGGCCTTATTTAAATGTCAAAGGGCTTCTAAAACCAAGTCCCACAAATACAAGTCTTTCCAAAGCATTTTAAACGCCCTTTGATTTCGCTGTACACTAAGTAGGTGTGATAACCACGTCTGTTCCTTAAGCTATATTTGTTTATATGCATGTACTGTACGGAAATGCAGGAGTGTGTCAGTACAGAAATACAGTATTATACACTAATGAAGAAAGAGGACTAATAATGATTACTGATGATTAACATTTAGAACAAGGGACAGAATCAGTATGCCTGGTACTGCAGACAACAGCTGTAACGAATGAGATCCCTCAGCTGCTGTAAACGATGCACTGTGTTTCATCATTACTCCTCTACAGTATCTTAGAGCAGGACTGTCCCCCATGCATCCATACTGTGTAGGCTGAAACAGCAAGGCCCCCATTCTGCAGCTGACACGACTTTGGCAGTCAGTTATATCATAGGCTGCTCCCTCTGTTTGTTTAAATACAACAATCTCAAGAACACAGCTAGAAAAACAAACAGGAAGCAATTACAATGGAGGCAGATCACCCAGGGATCCTTGCAGCACAATTAGGTTGTCAGTATCTGACTCCGAGACGTCACCCATCGTCTCCAGAGGCTTTGCTGGAGATGTTATTGCAGTGCTCACAGACTGCAGATGGGTAAAGCAAGGTCCTTTAAGGCTAAAAAAGACAGTACATCCCCCTCCTACATAAAGCCCTAATGCTGGAATGCAATTATTTTAAAATCTAATACAAAGAGAGCATTGAATGGAATAAATGTAGTGATGACTTTACACACTGAGTGAATACAAGGCAAGCTGCTGTTGTCAGTGATATGATACTAAACACAGATCAACAGAGTACATGTGATATGATACTGCACACAGATCAACACAGTACATGTGGTATGATACTGCACACAGATCAACAGAGTACATGTGGTATGATACTGCACACAGATCAACAGAGTACATGTGGTATGATACTGCACACAGATCAACAGAGTACATGTGGTATGATACTGCACACAGATCAACATAGTACATGTGCATACATGTAAACCACGTGGTTTATTTTCATCTTGATTTAGAAGTACTGTGAGGGAGGGTATTTGTGATTTGATGTCTTATAGCTGGGTGACTAACTAATTTAGCAATTTCAAGCAAAGGGACAGATACGTTCAGATTTTCAAGTTTCAGATCTCCTTTTATGATGTAAGACTGCACAACCCCTGGACCATGTTGTGTGGTCTTGTAGGTGCTGTGACTTGTGACCAATAAACTAAGTCAGCTGCATTGAGCTTTCAAGACACTGAAACATATAAAAGCTGTTCTGGAAAATGCAGCATGGAACATACAGTAGTCTGCCGGAGTCTTTCCCCTTTACCAAGATGGGAAGCACCTTGGTGTTAACAGTTTGTACTGCTATTAGCAGGACAACAAAAACTTACTACTGTATACACAGAATCAGAGTCTGCAGCACAAATAGCAACTTGGGGAATTATTCAGTGTCCACAACTGGTCCGTGGACCCCAGTCAGGGAACCTGTTGTCTACATCATTGTGCACATGTGAAATGAAATGATTCCCTTCCTGCTCTCGCCCACTGCAGATAAAAAGCGTCTGGGGGTGTCTGGAAGTGATTTCATCACTGCACTACCAGGTTAATGGAGAAGGTTCAGGTCTCCTGGGCAGGTCGCCAGGAAAGGAGGGCAGCTGCAGACATTAACTGAATGGAAATGATTATGAAATGGGACAATTAGAGGAGTTAAAAGCATTCAAAATGTGTTGGGTGTACCAGATATTTATTTGGAAAATGCATATAATAATAAAAATAAAAAAAACCTACAAATTAAACATGCAGAAGTTATTAGTTTGTTAGACTTGGTGGTAACTTACCCTAAAGGGGGTTGGAAATCAATTCAGTTACAGTGTAGTCGCTGAATCCCAGTGTAGCACAATAGGATATTTTAGTGGTATAATTTCCGAGGTATATTTGATTGGCATGCATGACTATCCCCTTGGGCATCATACAGCGCAATAGAATGCAAGAAAGCTAATCTATAACAAACCTTTTTGCGCTTGTTAGAAGCATTGCAAATGGTCTCTTGTTCACTCCAAGAACTCATGGAAACATTGTTTCAAACACCGCTTTCCATCGCTCTGCAAAATACTGAAGACAATTCATTTCCAGGGTTTACCATAGGTTTAGAATTTTGCCCTCTATGGTCTACAAATACATGAATTTAAAATGTAGACACACATTGTTTTTTTGCAAGAGCATTCATTTTACAAGCTCTCAACAAAGCACTGTGAATTATCTTTGTATTACATTCAGTACCAGACAGCCACAGCCACATCATAAAATAAAATGGAGGCAGACTGTAGTCATGTTAGCCATTCCCACACATTAAAATGCTAACTAGAAAGATACATAAATTCTGAATCTGCTGATACAGCACACTTAATCCCCATCTGATACAGGTGATGAATCTCATCACTAAAGCCAAAACTGCCATTAAAGGATTTCCGAGGATAAGATGATTAACCATCAACTTGAAGATGGAATAATTGCAAGTTGCTGCTTGTCAGAAAGGTACTACATTTCTATTCTGTATCTGCCATAATGGCAGGGTTGTTCAATCACAGGATTTGAAGTGTTTTTGTACATGTTTTCCCACACCAGAAATGGAAATGGACAGCATCAAAGGAATGGGTTTTCTATTTAAAATGTGGGCTTTGCACAGTAAACAAGGAGTGGAGTGTGGTTAAATACATCACAGGCCCTACATTTCTTTACTTAGCCAAAGAGAAACAGGACCAGTCGCAACATTGACCTTTGTTCTGTAGCAGGGGCCACATAAACTTAAACATCTGGAACTTAGTTTATTTGTCAAAATACATACATATGTTTTGATGAGGAATCCACCCTCCCCCACAAGATCCAGTCAGCATTTGGGATGAATGCTTTCACTTGGTGAAGTGTCTTTTTACTGCAGGGATACAGTAATGTCTCCCCATTTAGCTTGCTCTATTTGTAACTGCTTGCTGTGTTGTGTTGGTTCCTCTTGAAGTTACAATGAGTGCTTCTTTACTTTAGTCTTAATAATGGCAGATTTAGTCTGCAGTGAGTTTTGTCAAAGCACACCCCTAAAGCTCTGCATTTAGTACTTGATTCTCTTCATTGCCAGCATTATACTAAATTCCAAGGATAAATCAATGGGGGTTGAAGAGCATTATTTTTGATGCACAGTGAAGCAGCACATTTATCTACTACAGTTATTATTTATCTATTACAGTTGGTTGTGTATAGTGTAGAGTAAAATCAATAATGTTCTTTTTGTATGCAGTATTGGAGCACATGCCACTGTGCATTATAAAAGGTTTGCTGTGATTGATTTGAACTGTACAGTAGGTGTTATCATTAGGTTGGTTTTGTTCTGTACATTAGCTGGCTAATCACTTGAAATAGCAGGTTTATTCAGGCACTTCTGCACTTGGCAGAAAACAAATAATCCACTGCATTGCTCTTCCTTAACAGAGTTCTTGTCTCTGGTAAGTCTGACCAGCATCGGAAGGCAATGGTTGGACAAATGAATTACTTTAAAAGGTGCTTGTGGACAAACAAATAGTTCACTTATTACAGGATCTGATCTAAAGCTGAGCAGGCTCCACTGATCCTATGTGAAAAACAAGCTCAGCTATCAGCATGAGCTCATTGTGACTTCTGGGAACATCTGTGGATTTTTATAGCTATTTGCAGCTGGCAGTATTTGTGTTCTGGATACTGCTCAGTATAGTACTGTATAAAATATGACAAAATGGTTTTAGGTACCATGTAATACTATTTCGATTACTAAAATACCTACCATATAAGGCATGTCGAGCTATAGTCCATGTCTAGCAGCTCAATGCAAAAAGGCCTGGCAGATAATTAGAACAAATGCAACACCCTAGAATTCACATGAAGGTGGTGTGTAATTTAAGTGGTTTGGATTTATGCCAAACTAAACCAATGCCTTTGTGAATACAAAAATAAAACAAACAGTTTTGTTTAATGCCCTAACAGACATGAAGTGCAAACTTGATGTGAAGAAACAGGTTTGAAGTCAACCCCCTCCTGTATTGACATTCACACTTTGTTGGCAATGCGTCAAAGCCTGCGCTCCCTGCTTCGTGCTTTCGCACATATAATTACAATGCTACTGCGCTCCAACAGAAAATGCCATTTCTTCAGTTTCTTGTGACCTTCATTTGCTCTTTCTGTGCGGGTTGCATTCCGGCACTCTGCTGCTTCATTGGAAAGCACTCTGATTGCCAGATGCATTGACTGTGCTCTGCACCCAGCCTGCAGCTCACTCTATCCATTAACAAACAGGGTTTCCAGCACACTGATCAATAAACATGTTTCCATCATAGTGCAGTGAAGGTCTGTAGCTTACCGAATCTCAGATCTGTCACATACTGTACACTGCATCATGCGGCAGTTACCTTTCAACCACAATACAAGCTAATGAAGAGAGACACCGATGTTTCGGGTAATAAGAGGCTATACCACTCGGTTTATACACAGCAGGTTGTGCAGCACTGCGGCATTCCTGTGATTTTGCCAATCAAACATTTTTTCTCTGCAGTGGCAGTAAGACTTTTTTTTCTCCCTCGGACTGCACAGCACCAGCAGTCCTTTACCATCAAGATCTGTGTTTTCATGAAGATTAAGGAAGGTACTTTTTGCTTGTTTGGGGTTTTTGAAGACATTCCCTACTATTTAAAAGGTACTTGTTCATGAAATGTTTTCCTAAGCCTCTTAAAAACAATCCACAGGATTTTGAGATAGGTCTTCATAAAATCATTCAGAGATACTTCCTGTCCAGGTTTACAGCACAGTTTACACTAAACTCAAACTAAGCAAGGTGTTAATGAAGTGAGGAAACATTAATTAACACTTTCCTTCACTGAGAATTCACACAACTCAACACCTCACCTGAAGTTAGACCGGATGTGTGAATTATTGGAATGTCTGGGTTGTTAATCTTCAAACATTTACTGCATCCATAAGGGTAGTCTGTCCTCTGCATACATTTAACTGTATGTTATGTAGCACTTAAGCCAGGTTAGGTGTTAAACTTGTATAGCCCCGTGAACTGTATGGAAAATATTCTACTAGTTAACAGAGGGGCTCACTAGTGGTAGTTTAAACCAGGGATACAGCAGATGTAATTTCACAATGTCCTAGTTAACAAGCTACAGTAACAGACTGTTAAAATAGAGTCAGCCACATGCTCGCGTTTAGTTTCCCTTCCAGGTTTGTAGTATTTATTTGTGCACCCTTCAGGGCAGTCTGTCGTTTCCTTTTGCTTTCTTTATTCTGTGAAGGGGGTATTAGGAAGACCTGGGTGTTTTGTTAATCATCAACAAAAGACTGGTTCCTTTCATTCTGCCTCCACCCTACACAGACGTGACAGACTAGAAAAACAGCCATAAAGCAGTAATGCTGATCTGGATTCCTGTGTAGCGACTGTCAATAGAAACAGGCTTTTTCTTTTTAATCAACTTCAAACATAAATAAATATAGTCTCAGCGATTGTATTAGCAGAAGTAACATTACAATGATTAATGTGTGTGGTTTTGGATGGCTTGTATTTCTAGTATGATTGTACAGTATCCATCAAAAAAACTGTACATTAATTACAGTGGGTAAACAATGTAAACCCCGCCCTGCCTACGTATGGTAAATTACTGTAGCAATTTATTCCAATAAATTTGAATTTTTTTTTTTTTGGAATTTCAGTAATTCCTTCTGTAAATGCAATGAGGAAAAGTTAACAGGAGAAAGAGGTCAGAATTCCACATTTTATTTCTGTTCAGAATATTTTTTAACTTGATACATTTAAAAGTACCTCATTGAATGCCAGACTTTGATTGGTAGGGAAAATGCTTTTCCGTTCTGTACTACACTGTGCAATGACAATGGCATACAGTCCCTCATTTGGCAGCACTTTAGAAGTGCTACAGTAGTTACAGATACTGTAACAATGCATCAAAATGGAGGCTGAGTGAAGAACACGGACCGCCTTTTGTGTTGGCGATCAATAGCATTTTGTTTGTGTGGATCACATTACTCAGTAGTAAAAATGCTGCCATCCTACAGTACACCGATTTAAAAAACGAGCGCATAGCTGTCTGGAGCAGTCTAAAGTTCCACAGCTCTGTGGTTTCTGGACCTCATGCTTCTACAGCCAGCCAGCATCTTTCGGTTTACATTGTATCTGTGACAGGGAGCTGGGAATGGAAGCCACGACTGCTGTTTCTCTACAAACAAAACACTCTGCTGGGATTGAGGAAGCATTTGAACAATTCTGGGCTCCTCGAGTACACCGTCTTCAAACCATTTAAGAGCTGGGGGGGGGGGGGGGGGGGTGTTGTCTACAGTATATATAGTATGCACATTTGTGGTCATTCTTGTTTTTATAATGCTCACATCATTTCAATACACAGATGCACTGTAGAGTATAACAGCAGTAGCAAAATGGATTCCAAAATTACATATTATATTATATTATGATTCACAAATTCAGTACTGTAGTTTGTTTTTATTAAGCTACTCAAGTCTCAAATCCCCAAATGATTCCAAGTAACTCCTGGGAGCCGAGGCAAACGCTGGGAATTACAGGGAGTTTATAAAGCTTGCCCTCAGCATGGTTCTGAAAGCGCAAAGGAAAATAGATGATGCAATTAGCCTATGATCATTTTATATCATTTTTTATCTGGGCATATCCAGCAATTAAAAACACAGAACATACAAACTGTATTTCTGTGTGAATAAGGATGCCAATCACAAAAATAATAGGACTGTCTTACCACAGTACTTCACAGCTGGGTGCACAATTTCTCCATTATATTTCTGCTACCCCTTTCTAGTTCTGCAAGAAAATTAATCACCCAGAGGTGACATAATAAAATGATCAATCAATCTTGTCTTTATCTCCCTTTGGAAGGCTGTGCTAAAACAAAGATGTGTAATTACTCTTAATGGCTTGCTACAACCCCCCATCGCTAATGAATGGGTGCAGTCCATTTCACCCTTTGAAACTTTTAAAAATGACAGGAGACAATCTTCGGGTAGGGGCATCTGCCACCTGTTCATGAATGTCTTCATTTTTTATGCAAATCAGTAAGAACATCCCACCAATCCCTCCATCTTTGTGTTTGTTTTTATTCCGTATGAGCCAACGTACTGTAGATGTACTGCTTTGAGGATCTTTGAAGATACCATAACCACAACTGATTCCTGCAAACAAATATGCGAAGTGAGCCTGACTGGAACAGACAACGTGCTTCAGGCGGCACAAAAATAACCCTGTTTGGTTCTTCGTCGTCCCTTTAATTTGAAGTTCAGGTCTGCATTGTTATTTAGACTGCCACATTCCAGCAGCCAGATCTATATTCTCTGTAATACAGACATTTAAGGGAAAACAAGGGGACAGTACTGGGATTCTGTGGCATCCACTCACTACTGAATATGTGCCACAAAGAATGCCTCACAGAATTTCAGGCCAGGACATCTATTGCTAACAGCGTTGGGAAAGTCTGTACTTTGATTCTTACCTTCATTAAACACTAACCACACCAGAGCAGAAATCATGCCAAGGGCACTCCAGAACTCAAGTGGGGAGTCCCTGTCACAGCTTGGCATTTTCTGGATGCCCCAAGTCACTCGCTTCTTGTCACCTTTCACTGCAGCTTAGTCCTGCATTGCTGTCAGCAAGAGTGTCTCTCTTTAGTGTAGCAGAGATACGGGAAACAAAATACTACAATTGAATTTAAGATGGGAATAGAAAGGGACATTTCAGAGACAAGACCTGGCAAACACTGGAATGCTGAGGGTCAAGGGCACTCCACTGACAAGTTCCCTCTGTGCTGTATTCTGAAGCACACTTTGGTACACATCCTCTCAAACTTCATTCTAACCTTCTCCTGACAGGACAACATTCAGCTTCCTGCTCCTCTAAATAAGTGGCAGAAAACAGAAAACAGGAAACAGGGGACCTGCTTTACAACATGCCAGACTGTATAATTCAATCACCAGAGGTGGAAGCTGAGAGGGGGGTGGGGGTCACGTCACTTTGCTATCGCTCCTCACCACACTCACAGAGCAGTCTTTCTGCTTTTCCATGACTCAAGTCATTTCTCATTTTATACTTGGCTGCTGGATGAATAAAGCCAGCTTCACAGAGTTCAACACAGCTAAAAAGCTTTATTTAGACGATTGTAAGCCAGAGGTGGTTGAAGGGAAGGTCACACAGCACTGTGAGGTTCTCCATATTAAAATACCGTACTACCCATACTGTAGCACGTAGATATCAAACTGCAGTACAAGCCTTTTTGTGGCACTGAGCTTAGCAACGTACTGTATAATATATTAATGTATGAACAAAGGCATTTGATTGATGACTAGGTACTTTGTTTAACCTCATTAACAACCGAATATTAATCAAAGTCTCAGATGACCTTTCCTTTGTTCAAAAGGCTTTAGAATTGAAAGGCAGATACTGTAGATACAGTATTAGATGGATACTGTATTCATGACAGGACCTGCATACAAAATCCATAGGTCCTCTTTTATAGATTTATTTTACAAGCACAAGTTCACTTAAGTTGCTGTAACAGCAGGCCACATGTACTGGTTACTAATATTCTTTAAAGACCTTTGCAATAGCATAATGATAAGCTCTGAAGATTTAATGCTGACTTATTAATTCACAAATAATACAGCACAGTCATAATCCTTAGTCAACTATAAACTCGTTAGTAACTCTGGAATTAAAAACAATGAACAAAGTACAATGCAATCATCTTCAGCAGAGCGAAATCTTTTGAGAAGCGGAACCGCGCTTTCACTTTAACGGCACTTGTCCCAGGGGATATTTGTCAAAGACGGACACGCACACGTTTCCATTAGGAAATTACTCATCACAGTTCCTTTCTGTGTAATTATTTTAGCTGGGTATAAAAAAAAAAATAATGAAAATAATTAATATTAGTCATCAGGAAAAACAAAAGAGAAAATTCTTCTTGCTTCTTCTGTGGTTTGGCTTCATTCTCATATTTGGTTGTAAAACTAAATATATTAAAGGTATTTTTAAAGAAGTGATTGACAGCTTCTGTAACATACAGTACAAGCCACATCCTGACTATTTTTCATAGCTCAATGGATCCTCTATGGTTGATTCAATTGTGTCTTCCCTCAACATCACTGGATTCCCTACTGTAGATCATCTTGCCTTCAAGTTTTTTTTTTGAAGATGCATCAGCCTTGCCTGACACTTAATTCATAGGATAATTAAAATAACCTAACTGAAATAACATACAGTGTATCTACAGTACTGCAAACAGGGATTTGCATTACAGCAGAGTCGATGCTGGCAACAATAGATCGAGTGTCAAGCAACTGTTCATAACACAGGCAGACCGTTTTCTTACAAAACACTTTTCAGCAACAACACAAAGGCTTTTGTGTGAGTGGCACGGAGCCCTGGTTGCAGCCTCGGTATGCAATCAGAGGTAACAATGACTGCAAGACAACGAGCAGACTGTGCTGTTTGAACTTGAAGCGGGTGATGAGGGGGAGAGGGAGGGGGTTAGGGTTCGACTGCTATGAGCTCAACTTCCAGATTTAGACAAGAGGCGGTCCTAAGCTGTACAGTAGACATATTTCCTTTAAAGACATCATGCTGTGGCTTGGATCCAAGGGGAAGGCATCAATACCAAAGCATATTTCGGATTTCTTATGTTACTATTGAAAAATATCCCCTTACAATACAACTGTAGCCGCTGGCTGAAGAGATTTCAATAAGTCTTTTTTCCAAGCATATTGTGTTGCATTTCCTTTAAGACTATACAATAACTCCCTAATTTCAATCATCTACAGTTACTGTAATTCAAGATATTATTTGTTTCAAGTGAAGTTTTTTACTTTTATTGCTGGCTCTCGTTTGACAGAAGTTCAAATTCAGGTGCAAACTGTAGTGGTCAGAATGGCAGTTAACAAGAGTCCCTTCAGCAGGGTCAGGTCAAAAAGACAATGCTGAAACATTATTATACTGGCTTGAAATCCACTTATTTCTATTTCAAGATAAAAATCGAATTAACTTTCTCCATTTCACTGCCCTTCATAATCGTGCTCTTTGCAAACCAAATAAAGCTAATGTACAGCTCTGTAATCTGTCAACCTTACATATCAACGGGAGCAGATGGAGGCGCGGAATTAATCATTTTAACCAGCCTTTCAGCTGTGCCGGCCACAATACTTTTAGCAAAATGGGAGCATATTCTTTACATGCAATAGGATATATTACAGAGCTTTGTGGGGATGAGCACAGACGTACAGTAGCTCAGAAATTAAATTAAAAGCAAGCACAGCAGTGTCATCTCTTAGATTATATGTATGTTGCCAGCTAATACCAGCACCCCAAGGGATGTCTGTTAAAGGTGAAACATCACTGATGGTACACATCAGTCAGGTTTGGGCATCTGTTTCTCTCTCTTCCTATACTATAGAAACAAACCACAGACTGATTGATGGTGCTCAAATCCATTACTGTACAGCACTCTTCTGCACAGCTGCCTCATCTTATTCACTGCTCTGCACCCACAACAGTTTTGAACTGCAAATCCCACTACGTCTAACTCACTCAGTATAAAAGCTACGCGGCTCTCTGTTTCCATCATCCAGCCGAAGTGCTATTTATAACTTTAATTATCACTCTTTGTTATGCAAACAGCAGCCTTGCTGGTTTGCTACAAAGTATAGCAGCAATATTTTTATATCCTTTTACTAACACTATAGCCAGGGTTTCCTTGCTTCCTGAAAGTGAAAATTCAGAATTCTACTCCTCCAGTCCACCCAAAGCAGACTGCCCTGGAGCCACCACACTGGCCGTTTTCCCAACTCATAAGCTGTTTTCAGACAGACAGGGATTCATCCTCTTCTGTGGCCTAGGGGAGGGGATTTAGGACCTTATTTAGTGCCACTTAGAAAAGATTACCCCTTAATTGCACTGTGAGCTGGCAGGGGTGGGTGCAGATGAAAGGCTTGAATCAAGCACAGCTGACAAAGGAGAGAAGACAACTGGGCAGACCGTGGAGGAGCAGGGCACCGGCTGAGACAACTGGCTAATAAACTCCCAGGCTGGGAACAGATCCCTGGGCGAGGGCCTCAGAACACAGACCTCCTTGTGTGTGAAAGGAACTGGAGAATAAGACGTGATTCTTTAGTCCCAGGCCTCGCCAGCATACAGCTGCCATCTCCTCTGCATGGCTACCACTTTCCCCAGTCCAAACACAAAACCCCTCTTTCATCAACATGCAAATCAGAAGGCATGCTGGCCAGAGGCAAACACAGTGAAAGCATTCCACAGCCTGGCAGCATTACCAATGCAAATGCATCATTTGTCTACAACACTACAGTAGGGAATTGGTCAGAGACAAAACTTCTAAATCAAGATTAATCGTCACATCTGTGTATGAAAACAAAGGGCATTGTGGGCATGACCGCACATTTGCAGCAAGTCTTACAGAAGCACAGACTGAGGCAACGATAATCTCACAAACCTGATTGATTCCTTCCACGGTACGATACTGAGCACAAAATAATTGGTTTAGATTATTTCTGGATTTCCCAGCAACAACCAAGCAAAAGAATTATGACTGGTAGCATCTTAAACTCTAATTGCAGTACAATTAAGAATAAAATCATGTTTAAGGCTAAAGTATTCTAAAAGACTGGTGAACGAAAGAAAATAATTCTCAAAGGGTTGTGCTAGAACACAATTATAAATCTAAGTTTTATGAGAGGGAAATCAGCCTGGGAAACAACAATCCATTCTGTTTTCCTGCAATTGTTTTTTCTACAAAAAGGATAAAAATAGTGCTGAACAGAATGAATTTATTTTTGCAAAAAGATCTAATAGCACCTGATTACTGTAGTACTCATTTTACCTTAAGGGAAGGTACAGCACTGCAGTCCAAGACTTTAACAAGTAGACAATAAATACAAATACAGTAGGTAACCTCAAAAAGTTAAATGAGACCGGCAGGCTTTTGGCTAATAGATTTAAAAAAAAACCCAAAAAAACTACTGTGCAGTACAATGCCACACCTGCTTAACCCGTTGCGGTTTGCATTCAAAGACTTGTTAAATCTCAGTATCTAAACTGAACAACAGACACCCAGAACCTATTTGGAGTTTCACAATGCATTAAGAAATTTGCTATTGGTTGTTTCATAGATTCCAGCACACAATTCCTTTCTTTCACAGGCATGAAAACAAGAAGGAAAGACGTGAATGCCTTCACTGTTTACTGACACCTTCAACAATGCCAGAGTGGCCCGATCAACACCGCTCCTCTTGTCATGCTAACAGCATTTGGTTTGAGAGCAGGAGAAGGTTTATTTACTTGAAGAAACACTCCAGTAATTTGATTTCATGGGAGTGCATAAAAATTGTATACCCCTAGTTTTCTTTTTCCAAACTAATCTAACAAGCCCTGACATCTTTATGGCCTTTCTCTTGGGACTCACAGATTGCAGAAAACAGCCATACAAAGGAGTATTCTACTAAACAATGTTTACTACAGTATTTTATAAGGCGAAAACACATTTTATTAATCAATAAAATAGTCTAACTGCACAAAAAATTTAAAAAGCCCTCTTTAAATGATACATTCTAAAAATGTAATTTAGTATTTTATTGATTCTACATCAAATTAAGATGGATCTAAATACGAAAGTTAAGCTTAAGGAAAAAAAAAAACTCTTTGGAGTGCTAGTTATTCATAAGCAATTGCTAGGATAATCTTTAAGTATGTGACCCTAACTTTTATAGACAGCTGCCTTACTGCATTCTTCTCCAGTGGATGATGGTGTAATTCACCGTCTCTGAAAGTCACACAGCGGTCTGTGCATCGTGCCTCGAATCAGTAAAGGTCAACAGTCACAGCTCGGGCTGGGAGCTCACACTGGGGTGGCAGCCCGTTCTGAGGGGACAGCAGAACAAACACTCAGTGACCTCGGACTAATGCCTGAGCAGATGGAACCATTAATCCAGGCCAGTGCATAGAGGGGCACCCAGTTGCTAATGAATAGATTCCAGCACTTAAGGAACCCTTCTGAAACATATGGAAGATGGGGAAACTGGTTCTTGAAAAAGACAAAGGCAAAATTTAAAACTTGAAAAAAGGTCATGACCTGACTATACACTTAATACAAACCTTAGGTATGCAGATCAACAGCAGACAAATTGTATGACAGAAGAACTTCAGTAAGAGACTGTGGCTTCATTTTTTTCTGCTGCCCTTTGCTGCAGACAGACCTGCTGAAGCTCCATACAGAGAAAGGGTTGCTACTGTACAGTGACCTATAACATGTGATGCTGCATAGTACTGGATGTGAAACAAAGCCCACTACTGTACAGTAGGTTACACCACCTCTTTGACTGGTAACGTACCATTTCAAATCATTTTTGTAACCTTCTGACTGAGACTCAGTAATTTCCCTTTAAAATGAACATGCTTACTGTGTTATCAAATACTTGATTACACTTACACACTAGATATGTATCATGTTTGAAAAGTGACTAGAGTCTGGGGGGCCCTGCAAAGATGTATGCTGATGGTGTTTCCTACCCGTCTCTTTTTCTTCAGTATGACTGCAGTACAAAGGGAGACGTCTGGCCTTTTAAAGCATGGCAAATATGTGCAGAAACAAGCCTTTACAAACTGGAGAGTTTACTGTGTGCAGGAACGAGGTCAGAGAACCCTACTGGTTTCTATCAAACATTCAATTCTCTGGGAGAACTCAACAGCATGCCATCTTGACAGGTCTGACTTTCTGACATTAAAGATACAGTACAGCATGACAATGCAAAGCATTCGTATAGTCTCTGTGTTTACAGTATATTCAGTGGATTTAAAGCATTTTGATTTTCTTTTGTACTTATCTTTTGGCTTTGTTTGTGAGAGAATCATAGTTGTTTTGGTCTATTGGCACTATAAAGAAGCATCAATAAACCATAAATGTGATACCCAGGATTAGGTGGAACGTGTTTTTTTTTTTTTATATGAATACCTCTGCATCCTTCAGAATCAGTCCGGTACTAATCCTTGATGAGAACTACAAGAACAAGATCAGATGAAATCATTCTCAATGGTGGCTGGCAAATCCCTTTCAATCGACAAACACTGTACCTATTTAACCTCATGAACAGAGAACTCATGAGCCAAACAAAGAAACATCATTATCAATGGCATTATCATTTTCGCCACTACAAAAGAAATACAAATTGGATTTGGAAAGCCAAATGTGTTCCATTGACCCGAAGAACAGTGGCATGTGCTCAGCAATGCATAGAAACATGACAGGCAAAACCAACTGCAATGTCATACCAACATGATGATCTTACTGTAATTGCATACATGGCAATGCCATTTAAAAGACATCCAGTCTATAGTGTTAGTAAAAGGATTATAACTGAGGAAAGGGAGCCAAGGGATTCAAATTGAAATCCCAGCTCAGCCCCTGGTTTTTACTGTGCTTCAGCAGAACCCATCTGTATCAATGGATGTAAAGAGGACCGAATTTAAAGTGCTAATTGTACAAGACAGAACAACCATCACTATTGTTGCAGATGCAATTCCTGCTACGTACCCACAGACTCCGCATCAAAGATCGATTCACACAAAACAGGAAGCCTCAAATGCACCGTGCTATTTTTAGCACATGCTTTTGTCCTTCCTAATGCCTCAGCGCCCTATCCTAGGCTCACCTTACCCCAGAATCAGACTAGCTGTAATCCCAACTGATTAAGCCCCTGGGGTCGAGCAGACAGCTGGCTGCACTCGTGAGGCTCCAGGACTGGTATGTTTAAAACTGCGCTGTGTTTACTTCCGTTGACATAAACAAAAAGGCTTGTACAGACGCCACTGTACAGTGCAGGCACGCTTGTGCAGTTACAAGCATAGAACAGTTACCATAATAAAAAATGGATCTGCTGTACTGTCTGAATAATCTCCTGTAGATTCAAGATCTGAAATCAAAGGCATGGTTTTATTACAGTACAACTATAGCTAATGTTATGAAACATTTCCTCAATAAAATAATCCCAGCTAATACAGGATGATCAAGCAATTTGAAACAAATCTGAGCCTCATCAGTCCATTAGTCTGCTATTTCAGGCAGATACAATGACGTAAATCAGGCTGGGAAAAGTCCAAATGAGCAGAGGCATTCAGGCAATACACTTTCTTGCTTTACAATGTGCTTACTAAAAACTGTCCTGAATGGGTCCCATTAATGTATATAAATAAATAAATAAATAAATAAATAAATAAATAAATAAATTTGAAACAAAGTTTAAATACTTTGTAAAAAAACATTAACAGAACTCTAAAAAGTGACCTTGGTCCTACAGTCGGTTACAGCATAATGACAGAACACTATATATGGTAATACATTTCTACCATATTACCACCGTGTTTAACCCCACGATCAGTTTGCAGTGAAACTCTTGATACAGCAGTTATTTTCAAGCGGCCTTTAAGAAAAAGTTTTCAAATACTGTTCGTTATAGAAAGTGGTTCAAGGCCAGTCATTTTCCCTGCTACACAGTCACTGTTGTTGACTTGGTTACTGGGCAAACAACTGCTTGCAGTCCAGTCCAAGACATGTGAGAAGCCAAAGGAATGCCTGGGAAATGAATCAGTGTGGAAGCAGTCTTGGCCCCTCTGAGCACCAATCAATTGTACTCTGCAGCAGTGCAGTGGAAATGGAAATGCTGAAGTCATTGCCTGCAGCTTGTGGCAGTGTTCATGACTAACACACAAACACACAAACACACTCCTTGCATTCTAGTCTTCTGGCTGCTTCTATTCAAATCAAAAACAGCCCTCGCTGGCTGTAGGCTGTAGACACAAGGTGTACTGACATTCTGAAGAAGAATTCAAATCAAGTTTCTGACACGGTCTGTCATGTAATAGGAAATAACTGTTTGTTTAAGTCCCATGCGCTGATATAGCAGCTAATGAAGGACAGCTTCCCCCTTGTATCGGTTTCCTTCGCTATATCTGACATATGATGTCTTCTTTGTT
This sequence comes from Acipenser ruthenus, assembly GCF_902713425.1. NCBI lineage: Eukaryota > Metazoa > Chordata > Actinopteri > Acipenseriformes > Acipenseridae > Acipenser > Acipenser ruthenus. The sequence goes on from NC_081213.1 coordinate 26,225,464, forward strand.
TCAATTTGGTTTTGCTACAAAAGGTTTTTGGAAGAATTCATTCTAAAGTACTTATTTTGCTTCTACTGTTTATTGTACTGTAATGTCAATTTTAACTACTGTAGTCACAAATTTGTTACAAATTACACAAAGATTACATTTCCTTATATTTTCAGAGAGGGCAGTAATTTGAGCCATTACATGCTTACTGTAGCTAAATTAGCCACACTGCTTTGCATACCTGGGTTCTATTGTGCAGATTTTCAAAAATGAAACCAATTATAATTTAATCAGAAGCTTGCTCCCAGTCTACAGTGATTTCAGGTGGCCTGCACTGATCTCTGCTTTTTTTCTTAACCTACTTTTCTCATCAACATCACATGATCAACATCTGTTCTAGCAGTGAACCATCTTTTGGAGCAAAAAATAATAATTCAAAGCTGCACTGTCCTCTTTCATGTGATCCACCTACAGGGAAACTGCCAGCATTCCTTGAATACCTTCCATGGTTGCAGCGCCTCAGAACGACACAGTCCATTCTGTTGGCTTATATTAAATGTACTGTTGTCAGGCCTTAATATCTCATTTCTAAGTTTCCCAACCGATTGTCATCCTGTAGCCCTACACATATTAATTTAAGCTGCTGTTATAAAATAACAAACTTATCATTTTTAACATGACAGTTACAGTAGCACACCTGTACTGCAGTGAAACATGGTAGCATGCATCTTACCTTTGGGACTATATCCATATAACTACAGTCTCAAATACAGATTTAAACCAAGCGTTTAAACTTTTTCAAATCTTATATTTATTTGCATTTGACATTGTAATTTGCAGGTTAGTAAACAATGAAGGTGTAACTTGCGGATACCCCTGTCAATATCAGATAACTGTCAGTGTCAGATTTTTAAAGACTTAAAACATTTTAAAAACATAGTACTTAAATTATTTTGAAACATTTTAATTATTCTTCTCCGATACATTTTAGGCCGAAGTGGCAACATTTAAAGGAGTCTGCTGTCACATTTATTCACTGTCAGACGCGGGCGTTGACATCTCGTTCAACAATTTGAATTTGAAAAAAACGCCAAACTCAGTATTAGCTATCACAGCAGTATTAATTATTATCAGCTATAATGCAGTATTATTATTAGCTATAACTGCAGTATTATTGTGAGCTATAACTGTACATTCGGTATTAGTATTATTTCAAACGTTATAGCTCAGGTTCCGTATAAAACCGTTCTCCTACCTCTCGCAGTTGATCCAGCTCCCGGCGGGCAGTCTCGTACTCTGCCTCCAGCTCATCGTACTGCTGCTTCAGCTGCTGCTTCTCCTCCAGCACCGCTAGCCCGTACTCCGCAGCCTGCATCTTCTCATGGGTCGTCTCGCTCAGCTCCCTGGACAGCCTCTCGATCTCCGTCCTCAACCACTCCGGTGCGGCTTCCAACACCGCTTTCGAGTCGGGGTACCCCTGCCCTTCCACAGACATCTTGCGGCTGATCCTGGCTTGATCGAGACGGGAGAACCACTTCTAGTTCTATACCTAACCCTTTCAGGAATATTTAATTCACCAGTGTCTCCTGTATTTGTACTGCATTATTGTTTTATTTTAACGCGCCTGCTTGTCATAGCGAGATAATCAGCTTCTTCAAGCTGAAGTAAGCAGATTCTGTTTCATGGTTGCTGCTGATCTTAAACTCATCTGCTTCTTTTCTCGGTTAAACCAGTTGGAGGAGTTGCAGCAGTCTTTTACTGAGATCATTCATTGGGAAAGGTTCCAAGACAAAAATGTGGAACACTGGGAGACGTAGTCCTGCTGTCGTCACGGTGTACAGCTGAGGGAGAAGCGAAGGACTTCAGATACCATGGGGCCATGCGTGTTTGCGCATGTGTGCTGTTGAATCCCGTCCAAGGGATGTTTCACCACTTCCTTGGAGAAGGAAAATTGTGAGTTGGCAGGACATCGGTTAAGAGATTTTCAACCAATATAAAAATAAAAAAAACTCAGCCAACGCTAAAATGATTTACTCGTTTGCATATTTAAAATCAGATTTGCTATAAACATTATGTTTTACAATATCTTCCAGCAATCATATTTCAGCAACTATGAACTCTACTAGGTCACGGAGAATCATGTTGTCGTGGAAGTTGCTGACATCTGCTGGTTGGATTATAATATTACTCTTTGACCAAAAAAGAAAAAGAAAAAATTGATTCACTTGAAACAAATTATTTACACTACCTAAACAATGCACGATCAACATTCATTGAAACCACGTGTCATTCACGTCATTTACAATCATATTTTCAAAACATGATACTTAGGCATTGCTTAGTTGCTGTGGATAGGATATTATTAAGACCTGGTTAAAACAACGGCCAGGACTGTTGAATTGGATATAATTAAGGGCATAGTTTCAACATGGCCCTGAACTGGAATTAATTTAAACAATCGCTAAATGTCTACCAATGTACTTTTTCTAATAGCAAAGCCGCTGCTTATAGTCACATTTGAAAGAAATGCTTCCCCAGTTAAAGATTTCAAATGGCCAAACATGGATAAACCTGAAATAAAATGAATTAAACAGAACATGTACTGCCTGTCCTGATATTTCACTGTGAAGATTGCAATGTATTATTTTTTGTAATTATGGCATGGCAACTTACACAATTATCTTTTTTCCAGCTTTATTCTGTATTCTCTGCAGGAAGTTAGACTCTTCAAAATGATTTTGATAAAGCCATACACTGCAGTGCAAACAATAAAAATTTTTTTAAAAATCCGTAGGGTTGACCAAGGTAGATGTGTAAAATCCCTACAGGGCTCTTGAAACTAATTTGAAATGATGTACCTGGGAATTGTTATCTTAGAAATACACATTACCATCGTATAATGTATGCATTGCAGGCAAAACTACTTGAAATTCAGGAAGAATGGGCATATAACCTTGGACTGCTGGCTCTCAGTCAAACTGAAGTACTTTGGGATACATTGATAAAGGTTTTGGAAGGTTGGTGGCTCCAGCCTCCTAATACCTGAAAAGATCTGTCCCCCAGCTGTCTCCAAGATGTCATATTTGGAAGTGACCCATCTTGATAATAGTAATGACCAAAGAGGGTCCACCAGAAATCAAGACATCAGCTACCCCAGTATATTTTTAAACCGACCCTGTTTGTGTTCCAGCCGGCTTTCCATTCCTTTAAGGTAGTTTCAGCTGCAGGCACAGAACCTGCCTCCTCTTTAAAGCTCTTACTGTACCATTCTGTCACTCTAATTAAACATGCTTCCTGCCATTACTACCTGCAGTAGATGAGGGTTATGAATATTAATGGAAGGCATGATTGTAGCTCAGGGTTTAGGGCTGTAGGTGCACGTTCCATGTTTTGGATGGCAGTACAGAAAACAGCATTTGTCAAAGAGATCTGAGATCAGGAGGAACATATTGGAACCAACTGCACTACTTCACTAAACTATATAGATCCCTAAAATTACCCCACATGGACAAGAAAAAGGTTATAGAACCACAGCCGGAAAAGGTGCATGAGGTTCCGCCTCACTGCATGCTGATTGGATGAAAAAGGGTTTCTCCCTCCAATGAGAGGACATTTTGCCTTGATCAAGGAAGTAAAGTAGCAGACTTATGCAAGGGTTGCATAAACAAAACTTTATGTGTGTGTAAAGTAAGGGCAGATCCATTTGGGCTGTTTGAGTAAACTGCAGATAAACATATTGCTGGTGAGTACAAAGGTTTTGCATTTGTGTTATGTTAAAAAGCATGTATTTTTACATTGTCCACAGTAGTAGAATATATAGATTGTCCTGAATGATTCTGTTTGCATAGAAAGAGGCATTGCTTACCTAATTACACTATCAAAACCAAATGCTGTAAAGGGAATGTCCCCATTGCCAGTACACATGATTAGTTTGGTATTAGGAATTCTTCTTCGATGTACCAGTATACCAGATCTTAATGTACTGTACCCATAACCTGTGCCTTGATAATAATACTGTATTATTTCTTACAGCTCAACAACAATGGCACAAGTACCCAAAGTCCGCTTGTCCGAGGGCCTTGAGATCTGTAGAATATTAAATGGGATGTGGCAGGTTTCGGGGGCTCATGGGCCTATTGATACTCCAAAAGCAGGTACAAAGAACTGCAAAGAAACAGATTAAGATATGCATGATATTTGCTGATCTAAGCATTTATATTGGTTAAAGAAAGAATCATGTTTAACTGTTGAGTGATGTCAAAAGAAGCTTTCCCCTTGAAAGTTTTACAAAGCGGGCCAGTACCTATTTCGCTGTTCTCTCTGTGATAAAGCCTATTTAACATTCATGTATGGCATGTGGCCTGAGTTTTAGCTGGAACAATACAAAAGAGCCCTATAGGAATAAAGCCAGATTTGTAAAACTAATAGCGCTTGTGTTCCTGCTGAGGATTTCTTACATTTCTCCTTCACTGCAATCAGGTGGTCGGTTGTTATATTGTTTAAAATGAAGGCGTGTTCTCGTGCTGTCTACAGGAAAAGGTCAGTCTGTTGGGCCATAACACAAAGATTACTGTCTCTGCACTTCCTTGATTAATAGCTTGGGACCTTATCCACAAGGAATGTGAGATAGGATTGTTAGATAGAATGTTTTATGACAAGAACATAAATATTCACAAAATAGTCATTTTCTATTATAAACTACAACTTTGTTCCTCAAAGGTATTTTTACCTATTTGCGCCAAAAATGAAATCAAGGATGGTACATTATTATTATTATTAATGCAAGTTTCTGAAAATCTGTATTACAGTATTCGAGAGTGTTCTGCAATAAGATCTAGCTGTAATATGTTATTTTTCTTCTTTAAGTAAATGCCATGGATGCCTATATAAATGCTGGGCTGACCACTTTTGACATGGCGGATATTTATGGACCAGCAGAAGATATATTCTGAGCCTTTTCCAGCCAGGTAAATTATCCACGTGGTAATTTTTTTTACTTTAGATGGGATTGTAGATCACATTACAAAAGTATCATGCACGTCATGCACAAAATCTTCTGTCTGTGCCTCAGAGAAGAGTCTGGTCATCAGACAGCCTCAATTACCTAATCTAGGTAAAGTACCTTGCTCAAGGGTACAGCAGCAGTGTTCCCCACCTGGGATTGAACCCACAACCCTCCGGTCCAGAGCCCTAACCACTACACCACACTGCTGCTCATTGTAATGGTTTGACCCTGGAGCTGGAAGACCTCCGAATGCAGGAATGCTGCAGGGCATACATGAGCTCTGAGACCTTTCTCTGCTGTGAGATGGGATCTCTGTGGAACCCTTCTTCACTGCAAGAAATACTAAGCAGATGCAACTGCCTCGGGAGAAAAAATAGTAGCTATATCAAAGAAGTAACTTTAGAATGCACTGGCTGTTTATTAAATAGCATCAAATCAATACTAAAAAAAGTATAGTGGAATTGCAAAAGGCTTCCACTACCACATAATAAACAAGGAGTGACTGAGACACCAGGTGATTGCTGGGGTGCATTTATTACAAACCTACACAAATGAATAACATGTGCCTAGATACTGTACAGTATTAAACGTTGCACCCTTCCTGAATTAAACAATAACAGCACTGTGAAAATAGTGTGATTCCTTTTGAAAACATGAATCCCACACAACAGGTTTTTGTAGAGAGCCACATGGGAGGCAGTAAATGTGCTACTTTACTCACAGCTGTGTGGACCTACACATGTTCCATCAATAGTCTACATTGTCAATCAGCCCTATTAACATTTTCTTATACCATTATTGATTCCTACTGCTTTTTATAGGTTGATTGGTAATTTGTAAAATGCATTTGTTGGAATTCCTATATCTATTGGCTTAGCAAAACATGAGACTTGGTACTCTTCAGTTCATATTGCACATGAACTGTTTTATTCCATTCATCTGGGTTATTGTTTGTATGTGTTGTAGCTTGCTGTCAATAAAATAAATAAATAGAACATTTGTAAACTGTAACTTCAGATTGGCCTGTTTCTTTTTTTTTTCTTTTTTTTTAGTTCATGCCCTTTAGTGTCATTACTGTGTTTCCACGTTTCTTCTGTCTGGTTGCTGTGGTAACCAAGAGTGAATCTGAATCTTTATTGTTCAATTCTGAATATGAAGTGAGAAAAGCTACAGTTTTAAATATCGATGTTGCAAGTTTAGTGAGGCATCAATTCACTGCACAATGCCAATGGCAGTAACTCATTTGTAATTGAATTAACAGGCTTTGTCCCCCTTTCACTTGAGAGGCTGTGGTGTGATTTATAGCGAGTTACTACTGTAGCTATCATTTAAAAATACCTTTTCTATTCTAAAGACTTGACTGAATGAATTAGGTCACTTCTGAGGTCCATTCAATTAAAAATAATGGAGTTCTGCAGAGGTAATGATTTTATACATTACAAGATTATGCTTTCTATTTCCTGCTAATTAAAAAGAAAAAAAAAATCTCTTCAAACCTCAATATAGGACATTTCTATCCATGATGGGCCTAATGACCTTGCTTAGTGAACAAAAGGCTCATTATAGATGATGTGGTCGCTGAAGCTGTATTGCAATATTGTTTACAAAGTAAGGTCGATGTTACAAGTGTTAAGCTAGACCTGGGTATTACATAGACATGGCAACATTTAGAAAACACAAAAGGCACAGTAATATATATATATATATATATATATATATATATATATATATATATATATATATATATATATATAATGAGTGTCAGTAATTCAGTATAGACCAAAAAATATGAGAAGTAAAAATACTTTGTTCTCACACACCCCAGTGTGTACAGATCAGTCTAAGCTCTCAAAGTTGACAAGGGTATTGCAAAACACAAGAATGACCTTAAATCTTTGTTTAAAATCATATTTAATTTACAAAACATTACGTTTTGTCAATAGATGCATTTATATTTCTTTTTCCTTTTTTTATGATTTGTCGTGACTGCTGGAGAATTGTAAAGAATGGAACTGTAGTATTCAGTCTGTGCTCACTTTTAAGATGGTTTCTGGCACTGGTGAATGTATTGAATTAATTGTGTATTGATAATGAGTATTCCATGCTATTATACTGTCTGTAGTATTGAATATTTTCAAACACTTAAACCCATTTATCATTGTTCAGCTGAAAACCAGAAAAGGAGAAGAAGCTCTGAAAGGAATCCAGGGTCTGACCAAGTGGGTGCCCCACCCCGGGCCTATGAGCAGAAACGTATGTAATAATAATAATAATAATAATAATAATAATAATAATAATAGCAGTGGTTAATTATACTGCAAATGTGCTTTACTTTATATTTCTGTAACCCGCAAAGAAACAGTTCAGATGATCCGGACCTATTGCAGTCCAGTGAGACTTCCAATTTAATGATGTCATGAACAGGGATCGTGTTTTTTTTATTTTTTTTATCATGATTTAGGATTTCAGGGAGTTAAACTGAATTCATCTGGGATTAGATTGGAATGCAGAACATTAATCGCACAACATAATTGTGTACACCAACCTAAAGGGAAGGTCAATGCAGGTAGTGGAATTTCGCATATAAAAATGTCCTGTGATAAATTTGCAAGGAGCTTGACCATGCTTACACAGTGCTTTTAATATGCTTTGCTTTCACCATGTTGTTTAGTTGCAGCAAACCATTATGGGGTTCACCCAGGTACCAATGAATAAATTTGTGAGAGAGACTGACTATTGTAAACTATCACCCTCTCCCCTCAAAACCTTTCTTCAGTGTGCTGTGGCGCAGGCCCACAAAGCTCCAGGCCCACCCTGTGTGACTAGATGTTCTGAAGGTGGCTAGCTGTAGGTTGTCCTTTGCTTAGGAACAAGAAGGACCGCATCATCACTTATTTTCCTGAGAAAACAAATAGGCCTCAGCTTGGTTGGGGGGGGGGGGGGGGGTATAAAAGGTATATAGCATTGACTTGAACATAAACCATTAATGCTGCTGCAGAAAAAAAGAAACATTCAGCATTGTTTACGCACAAACCCATCTGTTACAATGCACGACATCGAGTGAAACCACAATCAGGCCCTGTTCACAAAACTCTGATTTTGCTCTGTTTTTATGAACAAAAAAAAGCTTTAGATTTTCCCTGAAATTCTTAACAAAGCCAAAAACAGTCCAAAACAATGAATATCAAACTGTATTTTATTTGTAAAAACATTCATTAAATAACTCACGAGTTTTATGAATCAGGGCCCCTTGTTGTGTACAACGCTGATTTGAATATGGCCACAGTAAGATTCCTAACGCCAGTATGTTTTTTTTTAAAGGTGGTCGAGAAAGCTATCCAGCAGTCACTGAAGAGAATGAGAGTGAAGAGCCTGGACTGTTTGCAGTTTCACTGGTGGGATTATAGTGACAAGAGGTACCTGGAAGCACTGGGACATCTCTCAGATCTCCAACAAGAGGGGGTGATACGTATGTACATATTGTCCTAGTCCCTGTAACATAGATGATCAGCATTTCTGCACAGCTAAATACAGTGGGCGAACCAGTATTTACAGTCCTGAGACTCAGGACTCAAGAAACACAAGTTTGCTTGGTCTCAGTGTTAGTAACTCACATCCTCTACAATACAGGCTTTTTGTAGACTTGTATTTTAGCTGTTACGCCACAAACAAACAAAACTGAAAAACAACTTTTGTATTAATGTTCTTTAGGGGAACTTGCCTTGACCAACTTTGACACAAAAAGACTGGAGGAAATCACTGGCAAAGGAATCCGCATCTCCAGCAATCAGGTCCAGTACTCCCTGATTGACAGGCGGCCAATGGTGAAAATGGCTCAGTTCTGCGATTCACAGGGAATTCAACTCCTCGCCTATGGAACTCTGGGTAAGTTCTAATGAACCCTCTCAGGTAGTGATAATAATAGCACCCGTCTGCTCTGAAAAAGGGTCAGCTCATTTGAGATAGTAAAGAACGTAGTACATCTCACAGTAAGATTTGTTTTTTGCTTCTTCAAGGTGGGGGTCTCATCAGTGAGAAGTATTTGGGGGCTGCAGAGCCCAGGGGCCAAGGAGAGCTCAAGACTGCATCTCTGAGCAAATACAAGAACATGATCAACATGTGGGGTGGCTGGGGTCTCTTCCAGGAGCTGCTGGGCAGCCTGGACTCTGTCGCCCGGTCTCAGCACTGCACCATCGTCAACGTGGCCATCAAGTACATCCTGGACATGCCGGCGGTGGGCGGAGTGATCGTGGGCAGCCGGCTCGGGGTGCCAGGAGCTGAGCACATCCAGGAGAATCTGAAGAGCTTTGAGGTCAACCTCTCTGCCAATGACATCAGCAAGATCGAAAGTGTTCTGAGCCGCTCCAAGGACCTAATTGCAGTAATTGGTGATTGCGGAGATGAGTACAGAAACTAGAGGATTAGAAATTTACACCTCAGTGACTTTGGGTCATATTCAGAAAAAAAAGAACACTACTTTTTTGTTTTTAACAAAAGCTTTTATCTGAATTTTGTTTTATCTGAATATATATATATATATAGTGGGTTTGGTATGGGTGGTGGAGTGTGGTAATTAAAAGTGGATTTATTGCTCCCCCTTTCTTTCTGTCCTGTTTTGTATAATGATGGACACCCAAAAATAAACCCACCTGCACTGTTAAAGATAATAAATATATGTGGAGAATCATTTGACTTGTGCATGGAGCTATAGTAGTGCCTTTGTGTATGCATATGAATTTGCTCATATATCAGTCGCTCAAGGGCTTCACCGCTCCCCCTGCACGGTTTGCTTTATACAAACAATTGTGTGCGGACACATGCAGATAAAAATTAAATTATAAACGGGTACAGAGCAAGAATTTCCAAACAAGTTAGAATATACCAGTTAGCCATCTTAAAAATAAACCAACAATACATCATTTTCTTTCAAATATTGTGTGCTTAGATTTCTTTGATGTTTAGTAAGGCTAACTCCTGCTTATTGTTCACATTCTGGAGGCCCCATTGCCTTACATCAACAAATAAAATGAACTTAATGTATTTTTATATTGTTTTAGTTTAGAAGGTATACATTTTGTCAGTAAAACAAACAAACTTTGCATCACAAAAACTGAATCTCTTTGCCAGGTGTTTGGCACCCCATTCTTCAGTACAGTTGTACAACATTATGAATCAACTTTAAGAGACCTTGAAGAATATTCTAAGCTGTAAACACTTCTACCCTCTAACATAAATTATACTTGTAAAAATAAGAAAACAAAGTAAAACTACACACATTGGGTGATATGTGATTGTGGTGCTTTCCTTAATCCTACATGCCAATTTACTGCAAGCATGCTAAGCAATGAATAATGAGTTTCTGTCCATTTTAAACCCATGGTGATTCTGTTATGTATTAGCAGTAGCATGTGATGTCATTCTAATATGATTTTTACAAAGTCGTTGTAAACAAACACCCCTTTTAATGCAATGCATGTTTTACTCACGGTAGCCTACTTGTTGCAGAGGAAGTTTATTTAGTTGTTAGGGCAGCCCCCGGTGGACTTCTAACAGCGATTCAAGGCAACCAGAGCATTTGAAAGGTGGTATACATTGTATTTCTTTCCCCAAACCAAAGACTAATTTTGAAAAATGTGTACCATGGATCAAGCTTTGCCAGAGGCCGCAAGAATAGCCTGCGGAGGACATGCACCCAATGTGTGCTGAACCTGCCCTCATACAGGTTTAGGAACAATTCATAAGGTTTTATTGCTACACCCTTCCCACTGGAGCGACACAATTTTGTTGTAAACCTTTGTCAAAATAAAAAAAAGGACAGGAATAATAGCACTTCAATCATAGCGTGCTGACTCTGTTTTCGTTGCAATGTACCCATTAACATAACACACATAACAAATCTGTTCTGGGGGTGGTGAAAGGCTTACATTTTTTACCGCCCTATTATGCTTTGGAGAGAACAGATGAAGGCTTTAAAAATGATACCACGCCCTGAAAAAAAAAAAAAAAAGCCCTCAAGGTATTTTGGAAAAAAATTGCGGAACAAAGGGTATATATTGTTTGAAAACACACCTACAACTAAACGTCGGAAAACCCAAATACTTTAAAAATGAGTTGCTCTAGTTAAGTATTGTGCTGTATAATCTGAAGCAAACGCATTACAGAGTATATCGCTGCAGAACGAAGGCTCCCATCGCGTAGCTCTCGCAGGGAGCTCACGTCGGGTAGTGCTGCTTGCGGAACTCCTAATTTACGTAATGCTTCATTCACCCTCAACACCCCTAAACCGAAAACAGGGTGTGGGAGGGGGAGAACACTGAACATAGTGATTGCTGTGGGAGCCTTCGTTCTGCAGCTATACGCCTCTCGAGAAACCCTCTGGTTGAAGTGAAACTGTTTTTATGTAAAAAACTTCAAGTGAAACTTTAGAAGACTGAATCAACTCTGAAACATCATGCAATGAATCTTTTCAATTAAGTGTCATTTCGCACCGCTTCTTCTGCCACACTGAAACAACCCGGAAAAAAACAGGTTATTTGCCAGAAAAAAGGTAAGAGAAAGACAAGACAAAATGTTTTTACTTATATAATTCGGTTTTACATTGTCATCATATCATCATAAGTTAAGAGACACTAATACGACAGGAGCAGCAAAGTTCAGCTGTTTTTTTTTTTTTTAACTTGATTACAGATATTTCTGCGATGGGAAGTAACTCAGACGTTCACCAACCAGAACCAATCGTTTCAAAGAAGCAAGGTACAATGGCCTGTCATGAAGCGTCTTCCGCAAATTCGGGGTGTTAGCATTGTTTTTCTGAAGGCTACAAACGTCCACATAAGACGTAAAATGTATCAAGAACGATTTGATCATACATCGCATACATAAAAATAACCATATCCGCTGTGACTTATTGCATTTTAACTTTTATTTCTATTTTATTCCATTTAGAAAAAGTATTGGAAACCGCGAATTTGCGGAAAAAAGTTGATGAATATAGGTCAGTCTCCACAAATTACCAGACTGGCTATTTATTGGCCAGTTGGTTTACTGAACATGGAAATTACACCTCTACTACAACTGTCAACTTATGATTGCGCAATACTTGAATTGTTTTGTCTTTTAAGATAAATTAGAATGACATCATTAACTTTAGCATTTGCTTAACATTTCCATGACTACAGCAATTGATTGCGCCTGTACCAAAATTTGACAGCGTACCACTTTCTGACATTACACAGGTCATGTTTTGGTACACGTACCACATTCTGACTTTCTGGCCCTACACCGGAACTAGATGTACAGTTAGAGTTATAATTGATGCCACTTTAAATAAATTTGAAAGGTAAGTGTAAGGGTATTATCAGAGTATTATACCGTTGCTCTATTTCAGATGGCGACTTGGAATTGGAGGAGGATTTTTCTGAAGAGGACAGCAGGGATCCAGTGCCTGACAACATGAAAGTAGAGCTCCATGGTATTTCACGTCTCCCTAGTGCACATACACATTCTTAGAGTATACTTAACTGCCTTCAGTGCGGATATCAGCATGTGTTGTTTTGTCTTTGCTGCAGATCCTCAACTCTTAATGGCTGTAGGTAAACCTTTCCACCAACATGACGGGAGGGAAGACGACCAGCTAAGTGAAGCAGAGGGTAGGAAAACATGTGTTAATGAAGGGTATTTTAAATACAACTGGATTATTCTTCATGTCTGTTGTGTTAAGTGTCATGCGAATGGTGGAGTGGTATTGGGCCCAGTCTGACTAACGCTAGGGTGTATATAAAGTTCTATTAAATTAAGGGTACATGTTGTCTAGTGCATATTATTGAGTCTTAGCCATTACTTAACTACTGTACAGTTTCTGTCTTTTTTTGTTACTGTATTTCCAGACACAACAGAAATTATATATGCAGTGGAAAGCAAGTAACTGGTTGTTTTTAAGGTATTGGCAATACAAAATGCTAAAATGATGTATCAAATCACACGTGTTATGAAAATGCAGTCTAAAGAATTGTGCAATGTGACCCACACATTAGGCATCAGGCATCTTTTGCTGCTCCTCCCAGAGTATTATTGATTTTTTTCTTATCCATATTTTCTTGTTTTATCACTTATTTTAATAATAATATGTATGCGTTCTAACATCTTTTGTCGTATTATGTATGTTATGATCTTGAGGCATTTGTGAGTTTTTTAACATTTACACTGTAGAAAAGTCACCAAAAAATCCATACGGTAATAGAAACTATTTGCTTTTTATTTTAAATATCAGATCATGACGACGAGACTCAATGTGAAAGAAGGCAACAAATAATTAGGAAAAATGGTGAGTAAAAGGGGGCTTGTATTTGAATGTTTTTTTTTTGGTACAATTACTGCTTTTGTCATACTTGCAACTTTTTTCATAACAGTAAATGGTGATAATTGTAACGCTACTGGTGCTAAAAACCAATAGCATTCCTTGTGTTTCAGACATGTTCTTCCATTTTCTCATTCTCTGCTTTGCTCTGGGATCAGCTTTGGTCATGCACAATGGTAAGGATTTTTTTTTCAATTTATTTCCAGCATCACTAGACATTAGATTTTTTTTTAATATGAATGATGGCAGTGTACGTTCTTAGGATAAGATAATATTGCTGTAACGATTAAAATAGCATGTTAGTAACATAGCCTTCCAATGCTTCACCTGCAAATGCAAAGTGAGTGATGTGGGTATGTTAAACACCATAACCTACATCCGACTTTAGTTAAAAAATTTTCTAACCGTGCCTCTCACTGTTAGATATCCGGTTCTTTGAAACATGTAAGTGTTACATACATACATGTAACTTGTTAATGACAGACAGCTAGGCACCTTTGTGTATCCCTCTCTTGTGCTGAACATGTCCAAACTGTTTTTGATCACAGAGTAAAACTGTGTGCATGTGTCTTGTATCTCTGTTGCTGGGGATGTTGTGGTAGCTTGCCATATCATTTCTTCAATGACTTTAATAGTTTGTTCCTTTGTTTTCAGACATTTTTGTAGCTGCTGGTGTTGGTTTGCTTTCATTTTCTTTAATAGAAATCATTGGATTGTACTTTAATTTAGGTAAGTACATTAAGATCCCTGGTAAAAAAAAAAAAAATAGAAATTCTAAATGTACAGATGGCTGTTGTAAACAAGCTAGTATTTTTAAACAAGTCAAAGTGCTAGTGGTTATTCATGAAAGTGTTTTGTACTTGTTTACTTACTATTTATTACTCAGATAACCTGCCAAGGCCAGTGTGTCGTTCATTTCGAACAGGCAGTTGTCTTAGTTTCTTAGAAGTGCAGTTTTTGACGCTCCTCGATGGTTGTCTTCTTTCAGTTGGTCGAATTCGAATCGTCTTTGAATATTTCCTTCCACTGTTTGAAAGACTCAGAATGCCTGTGCCGGGTAAGAGATCAGCTATCTTCATCACAGTTTATAGTTTCACTAGAGTTTTCTTCAGTGGTGAAACGAGTTTCTAACACACTTCACTGATCAATGACGTTTTTGGGATAGAACTGTTTCTAATCGATGTTTGTTTTTTCCCCCACAATAAAGCATTGGCTAAGAAGGATTAAGAATCTCCTGCCGACAACACAAACATGGATGCATTTTAGCAGAAGGGACTGTCAGCAGTGGGGGTTTCACTGTGTCGAATGTTGTAATGAAAATGCTGTGTGTGTTTGTTTTGTTTCCCTGTTTTAGTTTTATACTGTGGATGCTGCCTTTTTATTTCATAAAGTCAGTTAATTCAGGGTTAGGCTAGTCAAATACACTGTGTGTTTACTGTATACGGGTTAGTCACAATTACTGACTTTTACTTTTGGGGAATTCTATTATGGTGTCTTCAGTCTACAGATTTAAGGGTAATGACATGTATACTTACAAAGAATGTGTCATCATTAAATAAGAAATATATATTTTATATACTGATTACAAATTATTACTCTGTCATGTTTCCTATGAAATACAGAATAAATATGCAAATTATATTGAGGTGTCAGGTTTTAATCCTTTAAACACAGGAAAATACTGTATTAAGAGTGTGAATTGTAGATTCAGAAGTGGTGCTAATGACATTGTAATAACATTCACAGTGGAGACTTGTGCAGTTCAGTGAGAAAAATACAAAGTTTACAAGTTACAGGTACAGTCTCCTGGCTATAAAGGCTCAAAATAAGCCCATCAGAAAAGCCCTAGGAAATATGTTTTTGCTAGGTCACATTATTGGCACACACATACCATGCAAAATGCTCTAGTGTAATTAAACATGTTTTCAGCCGGTATCCATATTCTTGACTGTTTGGCTCTGAGTTCAAACTGCATGTGATAAACAGAACAAAAACAATCAACAAAAGAACAACGTGGGGGAAGGTTTCAGTAAGCACTTTATTATTAGAAACGGTGTGGTGTGGTGTGGGGCTTCAGCTACTTTCCATTGGCTGAGCTGCTTATTGCTTTCTTGACAGCCTGCACTATGGCCTCCTTGTCAATGCCAAACATCTGGAGCAGCTCCGCTGCTTTCCCACTCCGCGGGACGTGGGACACTGCCAGACGATGGACCACAATGCCAGGCTCGCTGGCTACAGCAGAAGCCACTGCCTCTCCAATGCCACCTACAGAAATAACAGAAGAAAGCACTGTTACCACAATCACAGGCCACACTACTGGGGGGGACGGAGCTGTAAGAGTGTCCTTCACACTAGCACAGTTTTTGGATAGTTTTTATTTTATTTATTGAAATGCATGCTCATTTCAAAGTAACTCTTAGGCCAACAAGCTTATGTTTAACTAAATCAAAACTAAAGTGAGTTTTAACTCCTTTGTAACTTGGTGTTAGACATTTCGAAAGGGTCACTACCACTTAGCTACTCCTGTTTCTCAACAGATAAGGGAACTTTTTAAAGGAAACGTGCTATGATGACTGTACATTTTCTTCTGGAGACTAATGTTAAAGACAGTGGAATGTTTAAAGAGGATTTTAAGGTTTTCATGAGTTCTTCCTGTTCTTGTCTTTCTTACCTTCATAGTAATGGTCTTCCACTGTAACAATACGTCCTTTAGTTGCCTTGGCGCTGTCAATGATCAATTTCACATCCAGAGGTTTAATGGTAAATGGATCTATCACTCGGATATTGATTTTCTCTGTGTGAAAGAATATTGTATTGAAATGTTAGCGTGTTTTAGCACTGAAAGAGATGTCTGTGTTTGATTGGAATCCACTGACAGAAGTTTTATATTCTGTTTCTTTACTTGGGTTCTAACATCCTGAGAACAATACCAAATGCACTGCTATTATAAGCATTACCACACTAAATGTGCACAGCATATAATACTATTTCAAATGAGCTGCTATTATAAGCATTACCACACTAAATGTGCACAGCATATAATACTATGTCAATGATTATGCAATTGTACCATTTTAGGGCTGCTTGTTCCTGTGATGCTTGTTCATGAACAATGCTACATAAATGAAATTGCATGATGTACAGTATTCTTGTATGTACTAAGCTCTGCATGCTTTACCTTTCTTGAGGTGCTCAGCTGCTGCGAGGGCCTCGTGCAGAGTAACGCCGGCTCCAATGACAGTGACATGGTCATCCTTGCTCTGATGCACCACCTGGTGGCATAAGAAATGCATTGCAACTCTGAGAATGCACTTCAACAGCAGCAGTATGTTCAGCACTGGCACTTGCAGTGTTATAGCAGGTCAAGGATAATAGGCAACAGAGCTACAGTTTCGGAGGACAACGCAGCTCAGAGCAGCTTACAGGCAAGCCTGCAGGTGCCAGTCTACAGACACCCTGGCCAACCTAAGCCCTCCTCCCCCGGGTGGCGCTTGTCTAATTGTGCACCGCCCCCTGGAAACTCCCGTCCACGGTCTGCAGTGGAATAGCCTGAACTTGAACTGGTGACCTCCAGGCATGGGGCGCATCCTGCACTCCATGCGGAGCACCTTTATCGGATGCGCCACTCGGGAGCCCCCTAATAGGCAAAATCTTTATTGTCAAACCTTTTTGTGCTTTATGTATTTTCTCACTGGAAAATCTGGTCGTGTTTTAGTAAGTAACAACAAGCAGACAACTTGTAAACTACCAGTATTTTGCCTGAGAATATTAATAGCTACTTTCAAAAAATATATTTAACTATACACGATGTTTACATATGTGGGGGGAATTAAAATTCTGTTGAACATCAAGTACACAAGATGTCCTGATTCAGTGTCTATAGTTATGGGTGATTTAATATTTTCTTATATACCTTGGCTTGTCCGACTTGAAAGTCTTCGTTGTTGTTATAAATGACAGTGTTCTCAGGACGGCTGGTCCTGATAAAGCAAACACCCTGCAAAAAACACAATACAAGAACAATCTACAAGAGTACTGGTTTACAAACAGGGACATTCAAACTACAATAAACAATAGAAGGGTGACATTTCTTCATCCATCAACAACAGTGCTTGAAACTGTAAAGAACTGTCCTAGGACACCCTGTTGAGACTCAATGGAGACAGTGATTGGAAGGGAATTCAAGACTGCTTGGGAATTCAGTCTTCCAGCAACCTTAGCAAACAACAACCAGACAATCATGGAGGCAAAGTATGAGAGCAAGCAGAAACATTCCTCATAGGACTGTTGATCTTTAAATGTTTACCGTCACAATAAAATATTACTTTTGTGAAATGCAGTTCTTTCGTTGCCGAGAATTTGAGACAAGAGAACTCGCTTCATATAATGTAAGATTTACCAAATGAACACAATAGCTTTTAAACCTTTAAAACCATACAAGCACTGTACAAATCATTACAGGTGTTTTCATACAAAATATTGAACAAGCACCCATATATAGATAGACCTGTATCCTATTGTGCTTATATTTAACTGAAACTGATTCCAGAGGTTTATACCTTTGTGTTCGCAGCCAGTTCCACTGCCTTCTCGGTAGACACTCCATCACTGGGGTAAAAGACAGTTGCCGTGGGAACGGATCTGAACATAGCCAGGTCTTCCAGAGCCATCTGGGAGGGCCCATCCTCACCTGAAAGGGCAAGTCCAGACTTGTGAATGACATTCCTACCGAGATCTCTAACAAGGAAACCAAAAGACAGGCAGGCACAGGCAATACGGCATGCAGTGTACCTGTTTAAGGAAAAGGAAACCTGGCCTCCCCATAAGAACCTCGATGAAAGACAGGGGAAGTAAGAGGAAAGAAGAATGCCAATAAGACAAACAGAATAAACCAAAAAATATACATAAGGAAAAGAGCGAACAAAATAAAAGAGCAAATAATTAGGAAAAACAAAGGCTTACTGGCAAAACTTAAAAAAAAAAACGATGGCCAAAAAATAATAACTGCCTCTCACACATTCAAGGGTTTAACAGCTAATCAATTCTTGAAATACACGAGGCAGCAGTAACAAATAACACATCTGATTATGATTGTTTTTCTACACATTAATAGATTTTATTTGAATAATATCTCGATTCTTTATCTTTTTAGCCAATTGTTATCCCCTGCCACGTATTTCCTTCTAATTTTGTGAATGAAAGACGTTTTACAAAATCAATCCATGGTTTAACAACTGTACATTATCGTGTCTCCTGTATATATTTTGTGCTGCTCCTCATCTTTAGGGTATTGCCTGCTGAGGCAGCAGCAGTGTGGTACTGACCAATGGAGACTCCGCAGTGGGATCCCACCAGGTTGATGTTGCTCTCAGAAATAGCTGCCATGCGGATCTGGTCGAAAGCACGACTGAAGAAGGCTGCGAAAGAGCTAACGAAGGCCACGGTCCGGTCCCGAGTGGCACAGCCAATAGCAACGCTCACCTATAGAAAGAGAGAGGGGGCCATTCGTTAACTGTAACCTTGTCTTGTGCTCATATGATTGATCCCCCTTCTGTAGTCAGAACTACAAATGGATGTAACCTCCACGACTGTCTGCTATGCGTTCATCCAGGATGCAAAGGATTAACATGAAGAAAAGCCTGACTGTATTATTTATGGGGTTTTCTCTTCTGGTTTCTTTTTCCTATCCTCCAAACTGGGCTCTCTCTTTCATCTCTAGCTATTCTTTTAATTTTAATGTGTAACAGATCTAGCATTTTCCTGGTATTCCCATTTTTAGAGCCTAGTCCCTGGATAATAGCTCCACGCAGGCAGACAATATGTGCCTGGCTCACAAGCTACACTGTCAGGGGTATGTTCAGTTTTCATTGCAGAGGACAGTTCTGTGGCTAGGCTGCAGATGTCAGCTCCTGCAATGGACATCAATGGGTGACGTGTGTCTTCTGAAGAAGATGCATTTTGAAGATAAAGCTGTCATATATCACCACAGCCAAAAATTTGGTTAATTTCTATTATAGTCTTGGTTCACAGCCTAATACTGGTGAGTGCTGATTTTCTTCCTTCTAACCAATGTGAAAACAGTTTCACCAGACATGACTGTGAGCAAGGTGCCAATGTTTCCATCACAGCTTAGCACCTCTGATTAGCACTTGTATCTCTGTCTCTACATGCGAAGGATGATGGGCAATGGAAATGCATTACCCTTTCTAAGCATGTGCTGCAAGAAAAACGTGGACAAGAAAAATGCAACAGTAAAAAAAAAAAACTGCCATATATTGAGCATGTTACCAAAAATCAACATGAATGCGTCCCAACCCTGACCACTGCTCCTTCCATACAGATTATAGTAAGCTGCAGTTGTAATAATCTTTTAGTTGTTCTAGTGCAATCAGACAAGTTATCTGTAATTGCACACACCTACATATTTTTAGATTTAACTGTTCAGTTTTTCCACAAAGAGTTACCAATCGGAAATATAAGAAGGAAACCCTTTAATATTAACAGTATTCTTTACAGCCATTCAGTATGATATAAAATACAGTGAGCTTCTTGGACCTTAATGTTGCTGATGCTATATTTCTGTAATGTTGTACTTACAGTATAAATAACTCTAATGGAAACCTTGGTCTACCTTGTATTATAATTTTTTGTCTTTTAGTTTTACTTAAAATTATGGACGAGAAAAAAAATTGAAAAAACATACCATGTTCTGCTCAGCAATGTAGCATTCGATATAGCGGTCAGGGTACTCATTCTTGAACATCTCAGAGAAGGTGGAATTTTTGGTATCTCCATCTAAAGCAATCACTCGATCACTGGCACGACCTAACTTTGCCAAAGCAAAACCGTAAGCCTTACGCGTAGCCATCTGATGAGAAAAAACAAAAAGAAGAAAATGTTTATGAACTGTAAAACTGAATAAACATTTGGGGCTTGCAAGATGCTATGCAATATACACAGCAGTATCGTGAATGTTTTGCTTGCACATCCTCTAATACTTTAAAACACATTTTAGCAAGCTTTTTCAGGGTCTTCACAACATGTCACAAGTGCAGCTGCAGGCTTTGTGCTGCGCAGTACCTTCTCTCCAGGCTTGTAGCTCGGAGGACTGGGCATCCTGATGTTCCGGATGTTGACGTTTGGCGCGTCGTCGACGGGCAGCGAGGGGTACAGCCTCTTGCTCTTGCTCAGTAACTGGCTTTGGAGCTCCTTCAGCACTGGCTCAGCCAGCTCCTTGGTGAGAGGCTTCCCATGCCAGCCCAGCTTATCCTCAGCCACTGGAACACAGGTCAGTAAACAGGTGACAGACCTGCCGGCTCACACAGAACAGCAGCAGCAGTAAGTCTTGCTTCTGTTGAATCAGTAACTAGTGATGTGCAAATACACCAATCAAACTCTGTCCTTTTACCCAAACAGACTGAGACCACCCCTTGAGAAGGATTCAGTTCAGTTTGATTAAAATGAACTCTGAAAGGGATTGAGCTCTTTTGAAGTGTTCACATATACTTCCAAAACTAACTGAACTGCACTCAGTTTTGAAAAATTCAGCCCAAACGTGAATATAGGGGTGTGAATACACCCCTATATCTATCGGGTGTCTAAATTAAAACAATGAAATTGAAATTGAAACCCTTTGGTGCATGAATCTGTCAATCCCTTGAATCGAATGTACCTGCAATTCCTTTCCCCTTGAAAGTCTTTGCAATAATGGCAGTCGGTTGCTGCCTGGCCTGGCCGAAGGCTTTGCAGAGCTCCTCCACACTGTGTCCATCCAGGACAATGGTGTTCCAGCTGGAAAGAGATGGCAGGACCTTTAATACATACAATAAAGCTTTCTTACACACACACACATACACACATACACACATGCGCGTGCGCACACACACACACACGCACATTTACACACACGCACACACACACACACAGGAAGCTCACCCAAAGGCTTTGCAGCGTTTCTGGTACTTCTCAACATGGTGCTGCAGGGGGGCTGGGTCACTCTGTCCTAGACGGTTGATGTCCAGGATTGCCACCAGGTTGTCCAGCTGGTAATGGGAAGCAAACGCCATGGCCTCCCAGACTGACCCCTCGGACAGCTCTCCGTCTCCAAGCAGGCAGTAGACACGGTAACTAGGAAAGCGAGAAGCAGAAAAGAAGTGTCTGCTGTGTTCTGTATAAGAGATATGGGAGCTGGTCAATGCTGGTTGTTTGAGGCACCACAAATGCACTGTTTATTTCACTAATATATTATAGCTAAACAATATGAAGCACCACACAATACTTGTACAACCTGTTTGTACTTATCTCATGGTCTAATGTTATTTTTAATGTATGCCAGTTACATACCTGGTGATTATTCAAATGTGAATAGATTATTCTGCTTTGTAACCGAGTAGCAGATTACTTTATTATTTATTTCTTAGCAGACGCCCTTATCCAGGGCGACTTACAATTGTTACAAGATATCACATTATTTTTACATACAATTACCCATTTATACAGTTGGGTGTTTTTTTACTGGAGCAAGCTAGGTAAAGTACCTTGCTCAAGGGTACAACAGCAGTGTCCCCTACCAGGGATTGAACCCACGACCTTCCAGTCAAGAGTCCAGAGCCCTAACCACTACTCCACACTGCTGCCCTTTAGTGTAGGGATGGACAAAGCTTCCCTTCCAGTGGTTTTACTGAACCAATGAGCCCTTAACCTGCATCTACTGCTACATATAAACAACCTGCTAGTGTTCCCTGCTGATCACAGGGCTGACTGCTGATTGTCCTGGAGAGTCCCAAATGTACTCCTAAAAAGATTATGTCTCTGTCAATTTTAGAAAACACTGCTGACAGAAACTGTGCAAAAATCACAAGTACGGTCTTAAATCCAAATTATCACGCCACGTCAAAGATAATAGCGCCTGACAGCTTTCCAGTCAAATAGACGCATTTTTATTAAAGCGAGAAGATTGGCCAAGACAACATGCATTACTGCACGCATGCCAGCTCTGTGGAAAAGAAAAGAATTCCGCAGCCAGTTCCGTGGCACCTGGTCTCAGTGCCTCTTTGCATCTTCACTTCCAATTAATCACGACTGTAGCCGCGCACCCACTAAAAGCTATCTGTCAACACAATTTTGTACAGCATAACAGTGACAGACAAGTGCCTGTCGAATAAAACCATAATTATATTTAATATGTGCAATTCACCTGTGTTACACCACAGTGTAACAGACACTCCCTAATTCCGTAAAGAAAAATGAGTATAACCACAATTCCGTTAAAGGAAGGGCAAGCTAAGTATGTTGAAACATGGTAATGCACTACACATACATAGTATAGGCTTGGGGTTAGCATAGGGAACTGACAAAACCACTGTGCAAATGTATCATAGTCAGTCTTAATTAGGGTTTGGGTATGATACAGTGTAAACTCCATATAAACAATGGGCTGATTTGTAGAGCAGGAACATTTTCAAATCAACATGACGCGGTTGTTTTGCTTGGTTTGCTTTTTATTCAAGGATCGCGTGGCTTCACATGAACAACAGCAAGGTGCTGCTTTGTTTTACAGTAAGACTTTGTGTGCAGGGACAGCTACTGGTAAGAGTTTTAGAATTCAAGTCACCATCACGCCTTCCCTTCTTGCTAAATAAAGCTTTACTAAAGGTGACAGGTGGTCCTATCGGACATCTCATTTCCGGCAGGTTTCTATTTCAGTAAAACAATCCAGCTGCAGCCCTGCATAGTAAGTATTACTGCCTGCATGGACTAATCTGTCCGACAGGGCAGGTGAAATCCAATTCATCTGACAACAGGAGCTGGATCGCTGTGGGCTTAATTAACTGCAGGTAAAGGCGAAGTCAAAAAGCAATGCTGAATGGAAGCAGTGGTGTGAATCACAGGAAGCAAGGTACACCTCAATGCCTTGTAATCTATAATTTAGAGATTACTGTACTGCTGCACGCGTCTACCTTTGCAAATGTGCTTTAGATTTCAGTATACAGAATACAAGGGCCGCACTTGTCAAAGCACCCCAAGGTTACTACCACCTCTTTACTGGGGTATACTAATTAATCTATTCCAGATCACACAAAAATGTACAAGCCCTATATATAAGTTCAGTAATTAATGTCAATTTATGTTCTCTCTAAAACTAAATGTCACATGTCAAACCATATTAATGTTGCTGAATCCCACCATTTGTGGAACACTGAAAAAATGGGTTAGCCTGGTTGATGAAATGGAGCTTCATCTTACCTTGCTTTATCAAAATATTTGCCTGTATAGGCCATTCCACAGGCAGCACCAAGTCCCTGGCCCAAGGATCCTGTGGCAACATCAACGAACTCTTGCCTCTGAAATCACAAGGCATTTCCACTTACTGACTGCTGACCAGCCTTCAGGGTTGACCATTAAATCAGGAAAGTGACTAGCTGATATACAGGAAGTTAATTTAGTTTATCTTGCTGATTCACTCACATTAATACCATTCAACATTGTATATACAGTATGTGCGAGACATTTTGTTGAGCCAGGTATTATTGTTATTACCTGAATGACTTTAAAATGTCAGGGTTTAGGTCACTTGACTACTTACTGTAAACAGCAGCTCACAGTTCTGGCTCTTAATTCACGCTTGTAATGTGTACTGTGAATTACAGGTGATTGACATCTTGGTGACATGCACGTTCAACCAATGTAACCATAATGAAAAAAGAAAGGAAAAAAAAAACCCCACCAGTCTGTGCATTTGCTTGTTTGCTGTCACATCTCAATAGGGTCCGATGATCTTGTTTGTGCCTCATGCAATATTGAGACTACTTAATAATGTGTTACCAGTATACACTCATTTTATTACATCTTTAAAAAAAATGGCTTTTCATGAATACTGATATGCCAAGATAGTACTTAGAATACCCACAATAACACCCAGATTAACTAAGATGCCAACACTGCATAATTAATGCCTATTGCTTTGCATACACTGAGGGAGGTGGAGGAAAGTCCTAGATAAGTATAGCCTGCTACTTCAGAAATAGCAGGCTACTGCACTCGCTGCTACTGCATGCTAATATGGGTTGGAGCCATTCACTCACTGGGACAGGGTGTCCTTCCAGGATGGAGTCGATCTTCCTCAGGTTCAGCAGGTCTGTCTCCTTCAGATAGTCTGCCTCAGCCCAGGCAGCGTACAGGACTGGAGCTGCATGGCCCTGCCATTCAAACACCAGAGGAGAAATCAGCAACCGGCTTCCTAACCGAGTATCGGGCAGGTAATAACCACCAATAATCAAAAGCAGGAAGCAAAGAAAATGTGACCTCTTCACGAAAGCCTGCAACTGAAACTATGCATGTGCTAGAAATATAATCCAGATGCATGAGGCTCCAAATAGGGTACGAATCGTTCAATGAATATTTCATCGATTAATTGTTAAACTCTAAAGGATGCTCATTAACGCAACTTTGGAAGCAAGAGTCCAGGCAAATAAGCTAGCAGTGTCTCTGAAGTGTGATGCCTAGAGAGTCTCTGGTAATAACCTCTTCAGTAGGGTGCTGCTTATATACTTTTGTTTACTTTCTGCCCTTATAAAAGTTCACCACTGTATTTTGCAAGGTAGTTTTCTCATGCTTTTCCCATGGTTATACAGTGCATTTACAAACGTTTACCAAGGTATGCCATGTTTACTAATATGCTTTACCATACCTCTCTAATCTTTGCAATGCTCACCTAAGCTTTACCATGCTTACACTATGCTTTATTACACTGTGCTATACTTCTAGTATGAGAAACTTTAATAAGGGGAAGACCGAGAACTTCTACACTCTGCATTAACAGTTCACAAGATCACAACTTTACTATGCAGAAGCAGCTGCACTCTTTCATGTAAACTTATATAATAATATCAGATCATGATCACAGCATTGAACGCCAGGCATTTAGGATTCAAAGCAGTCAATGCCTTTGGAGGCAGGTAAGTTCCTTTACACAGTAATTCCAATAATGGAGAATCGTTATCAAAGCAGATGAATTAGGCTCTCACAGGTTACTATTCGGAGGCAGGTTCTAGCACACAGCTGTAACAGCGGCTAACCGCTTTCCACCGCTAACCTTAAATAAGGTGCATACTGTAGTAGATAAGGGCAGCTGAGGATGACAAGAGTGTCCAGGCGGGGCGGGCTTGAAATGTCAGTTTTGGTTCCAGTCCTTACCTTGGACAGCACAAAGCGGTCATTATTGGGGTTGCGGGGGTCCTGGGCTTTGTACTTCATTGTGTGGAAGAACAGTACTGACATGATCTCTGCCACACTGCAGCATGATGTTGGGTGGCTGCAATTCAAAAACAGACAGCTGGGTAACTCTCTCCATCATGACCCAGTCCTGTCAAGGGCAACACAAATCTCACA
This sequence comes from Acipenser ruthenus, assembly GCF_902713425.1. Classification (NCBI taxonomy): domain Eukaryota; kingdom Metazoa; phylum Chordata; class Actinopteri; order Acipenseriformes; family Acipenseridae; genus Acipenser; species Acipenser ruthenus. Next base: position 26,251,194 of record NC_081213.1, read on the forward strand.
CAAAGAGGGAGACTTTTCATTTATGAACGGAGAGAGAAGCAACTTGGAATTCTCTTGGGAGGTGGCAACTAGTAGTTACTATACTGAGCACTCTGCAACTGTGTAGGTATCAAAATGATCTACTTAGAAACACATTATTAATAAATATTACAAAGCTGGCAGCATCTGCTGCTGCATTAATACAGTACAGAAGAAGAGGTCTGAGATTACACACATTACTGTCACATATATACAGCACGCGGTTATTTATTTGTGTAACTCAACATGAAAGGACACACACACACACATTTCCTTCAACAACGTCTTCATGCACATTAGGTTTTTGTTCTGCTAAGAAGTGCAAAGGACGCTGAAATTAGTAAAATGTGCATACATTAGCATGTTAATGATTACCCTCAAAACATGTCATGCTGGTTTAATGTTTTGTCACTCTGCTGCTGTTTCAAAGTCAATACTTAACCATCCATCCGGGATTTGTGGAATCTCTTGGAAACAGATTTTTCTATTTTTTTTATAAACCTGTAACAGGAATCATTTTGGAACACATCAAGGGCGAGACAATAGAAGGACATCATTTGTTCCAGCGCATTATAATAAACTTGTCATCTCTATTTCAGTTTGCTCAGTTCAAGTGCTTGCAATTATTTCAGCTGCAGCCTCACCGTGGGAAACCTTGTGGGGAACTCTGCAATCTATAATAACCAAAACACTTACTCCCTGCATCACTAGTGTTGTACTGTTTAAAAACAGCTTATCAGGTGTGGAATTTTTCAACATGGAAAAAACATTTGGAGCTTATTTTTAAGCACAATTGAACAGAAACAGAAACCCGTTTTGGTTTGGAATTCAGTGGCTGTTATTCCTTGAGCCAACATAGAGGGGCGCTGTTGTTCCCTGCCTGGCTCTGCAGCAGTCAGCCAATACTCGGATTCCAACTCTGAGATTTATATTTCTGATTCAAAGAAGACACAAAGGTTGATGTGTTCGTCATAGTTTTTCATTTTATTTTATTTTGTATTGAATTACATTAGTTACATTCGTAACCTGGTCGAAAAACATGGAAATAAAGAAACCAGATCCGCCAGCCCTGCAATAATGAACTTACTTCAGCCAATGAAAGTTAATATGGACTATGCATTTTTCTGAATATATATATATATATATATATATATATATATATATATATATATATATATATATATATATATATATATATATAATACATTGCGTTTGTGGTATTGGCGTGATTTTGACATTTCGAACCGTCCATATTTTTGAGAACTTCATTTTAGAATAAACTGACCATCATCATTCAAGAAGGGGAAACAACGTATCAAGTTTTGAAACAAGAGGAAGTAATTTCAAAGTCAGTTTGTTGCCAAAGATAATCCAAAATTGCACAATGGTAGATGATTAGCAAAAATCATTGCACTTCCTCCCTTGAACAAGAGATGTCTTTGAGGCTGCTGAACCAAGTTATAGAACTACAGGCATCACCACACTGAAAAAAACGGGCAACCTAATTGACGGGCCATTTAGTTTGCAGCCTGCGACTGATACAGGTTGAAGAAGTACATGTTGCATGTCAATTAAAAAGCCAACTTTATTATCTGTAGAAAATAAGGTTCGTAGCTACTATTAATTAGTATTATTATCCATCCATTATCTGAAATCGCTTCATCCTATAGAGGGTCGCAGTGAGCCGGAGCCTAACCCGACAGACACAGGGTGCACGGCAGGACCACACCCTGGACGGGACCGCCAGTCCATCGCAGAGCAACTAAGGGGCAATTTAGAGAGGCCAATCCACCAAGCCAGCATGTCTTTGGACTGTGGGAGGAAACCCACGCGAACACGGGGAGAGCATGCAAACTCCACACAGACAGACCCCTGAGGCCAGAATCGAACCCAGGACCCTGGAGCTGTGAGGCAGCAGCGCGAACCACTGCGCAACTGTGCAGCCCTAATATTATGTTGAAAGAATTCACTGTGAACGACTGCGCCAATAAAAACAGTAAAAGCTGCCATTGTCCTTTCGCAACTTTCACGAATGTATGTCGGCATGTTTCCTGCTTTTGAAATCCAAAAAGCCGTGACTGCACAGCTACACCCACTTACAACTGACATTTGAACTAACCTCCGTCGTTTAAGTGGAGCTCAAAAAGCATTAAAGTACGATGATTTTTAATTGAAAGTATGCATTTGTCGTCTAAAATGTATAGTACGCTGCTCACCTATATGCCTAGAGTCGCACCTGTGTGGAAATCCAGTACGCTACATTCTTATGAGCCGCGCATGATATACATTTTCTCAGCAAGACAACCCCGATAGCTAATAGGCTGAATGGTACACTGCGTAGGCTAGATGCATCTGTTACTTACAGTATATAAATACCTGGACATGACTGGGTTACACAGTGCACAATGAAAGCGATATATAAAGCGCCAGGTAATGATATGCATTTCTTATGTTGGTATTATGTGCGTACAACAGGTCTACCACACATAAAACAGAATGTATTTACTTTTATTTACCTATATCATGTATTACCACCTTGCTACGATACTTACTAAAAAACGTGAACTACTGGGCCTGCTATGTAATGAAAATACAAATACAGGAGTTATCAGATGGGGTCATTCGTAATAAAAATAATAAATAAATACAAAAAAAACAAAAAAACAAACACGCACATTTGTTATTACTTTATTTCACATTTGTGTTAATATTTAACTGCATTGCTTGTATTGTAAATGGCATTCTTTTTTATTATCAACATAAGGCCTTCTGCTAATATGTGTTGAACAAACAGCAAACAACGTTGCACCGCTGCAGCCAAATAAAATCGACTCAGTAAGAAAATACAGTGTGCAATTAAAATAATAATAATAATCGAAAAACTATACATATACTGTACTTATTGACCGTATCCTTACCCGGAGCCAGCAGCTGTAGTCGCCCTGATAGAGTTGATCCTAAGCCGGTTGGCAATGTTCCTCAGCTCCTGCAGAGTCTGCTGGTCGGGTTTGTGATAGTCCTCCATGGAGAAAACCTGTTAGAATTACACGCAACCTACAACCGGGTGCTATACTTTGGATTTCAGATTTCAACTCGGGCGTGCGTGTACTGTCTGCCAGAATGGACTAACAGGCTTTGATGAAGACAGAGGACCGGAATGTAAGCCCTGCAGTGTGTGTGTGTGTGTGTGTGTGTGTGTGTGTGTGTACAGTGCACAGTACAGTAAGACACAGACGGAAAAGGGGGGTGGAGTTGACAGCGCTAAGCACTACTCTGCTGTCCTGTCTGAACTAATCAGCAAATAGCGGCTGTTGTAGTCATCCGGCTAATTGTTTCATTACGCCGATTATAAAGACTGTATTCTACTGTTTCCAACACAATTATATAGTATTTAAAGTGTGCCAGTTATCTAGCTGGCCTATATGTATGTTAACCTAACATCTCTTTATATTCCATTACTTCTTTGTTCTGTTTGATGTATTTTAGTGTTTATAGGTGTACCGGTTGTAGCGTTAAAAACGGCTTAAGTAATTTTATCTATTAAATTATTCAACAATACATTTTTAGATACGTATAAAAAAGCTTCTTGGCCGCAAAAGTATGATTATATAGGCTATTAATTTTATAACCCGATAATTAAATTAATAATATTAATAATATTAATGATAATTAAGGCGCGAGTGTGCGATCGTTTCCTGCAGTGATAAGGCAATGCAGTGAACTTCTCCACACCTTTTGTGTAGGCCTGCTGTACTACCTTCCTATGTGACTAACTGTAGAAAAGGAAGTAAGCGCTAAACAAAGCCAGAATGCAAAGTCACTGCGACTCAGCCGAATGAGTAAGATGAAGAAACGCGACGCGAAACTAACACACAATAAGAGTCAGGTACTTTCATTGCATTTTCAATGATTATATATAAACTATTTTCTCCACCCACACTATACCATTTTGGAAACTGACAACATACTCACTACGGTAATGCATTACATAATTATACAGCATATATATATATAGACACACATTATTATTATTTTCCAGCAAAACATATTCTAGCGTTATTTTTAGACGAGTGTGAACGAGCCGAAGCAATAAAATAGCAGAACATCCAAACATTATAATAAATAATTTACTGGTATGTAACAAAATTTATCAATTTGATTAATAACTTGATTGAATTAATATTGAAACATACAAAGTACTCAATATTTTAAATAGCTAATTAGTCACAAACACATTAATTATAGGCATCAATTGAATTTTTAAATACATGTTATCAAGTACAATAGTATGAAAACATACAAAAGAAACTTGAATCACACCCTTTGACAAATGGTAAAACAGTCATTGAATGGGTTTCCAGTATTTTATCCATCAGAAGGCACTGTAATAAAAACTTGTTAGATTTTGTGACATGGCAGTATAGCACCACAGTTTTCATGTGAATATATTTTGTGTTATATTATTATAAAGCTAGCTCCAAATCAATATTTGAGTGCAGTACTATAATTGTAATCTTTAATATTTAACTACAAAAAAACAAAACAAAAAACCCTTAGGAAATGAATGCATTACATAGGAGTTACTGTCCCTTGAATATATGTGCTAGCCTGTAGTGATCCCAGCCCTGCTGATAGCGTGAATACAATAAAAACACTTTCCGTGTTACTGTAGTATTTAACTTGATCACAACAGTTGCGTTGCTATCACTGGAAGGGTTACTGAATTGTATTCTGTATTATTAAGCAAACAGGAGCAGTAACATTTCAGTACATACACAATAAAGGATGCAATGTTTAGCTAGCCACCTACAATGGCTCATGTTTACTTGAAAGGAGTTAGGGATTGATAGTAGCACCATCTATTCTAGTATACACCAGTAGAATACATTTTCAGGAAATATTGATTCTTCTCTAGTCTATTTGAGAATTCTTCAGGCATGGTGAATGCATCCAACGCCACCTAGTGGTTAATTACTTAACAGCAAGGTATCTTGTTGATGCCAGGCCGTGGTGTACCTTTTCATTAGAATATGTAATGTTCAAGCATATTGAACATATTAAAATAAAAACTGTTTGTTACTGTGTTATGTATATATGATTTGTGTAAGTCACTCAAGACATTGCATTTATATTTTTGCGCCATTTATAAAACACACAATGACAAAACGCTTTTAGGAGGTGCTAAAAAGCACCAGGATTATTTGTTTTTATTATAAAAAATATATTTGTAATGTACAAAATTAACTGATGAAAAATGCCCAATTTTTACAGATTGTTTCTTTGAAGCACACAGGCTTCTAAAAAATAAAAACCCGCCAATTTATGGCACAGTATTTATTCCCACACTGTAACAAAGGCAAACGGAAAATATAACATTACAAATATTCATGGTTTAAGAAGCAGTACCTCATGAAAACATCCTTCCTAAAAACCAAATTAAATAACTGACAAAGAAACTTAGAAATAACCAGCTTTCGTGGGCGGTCTTTACACATGTATGCAAAGGAGGCATTAATATAAAGGATGGTAAAATTATGTTTTAAAAGGGCTTGGATTTAAAAACAGGTATGACCACAGTATAAAAAGCAACTTACTTCCAACTTAAGACACTGCATCTTTAAAAATAAACATAACCCTAAACAAAGCTTTATATTGCACACATCCTTGAAAAAGACAAGGCACGGCATTGCAGTTGCAAGTCTTTCCAAGTTGTTTTGAAGGCCAATATAGAAGGTCAGTCTCAAAAGAATAGGTGTCTTGCACGCAAGTTTTAATTCATATACTGTGCTTTTTGGTTTCAAACATAAATATATATATATTTTACTCTTTAGCTCGGCTGCTTTGATCTGAAGGGCAAAAGAAAATGCTAACAATCCAGATATAATTTCAATTTGCAACTCAAGTGGAGAAATACACACTGAAATGCTTTTCAAGAGCGATTGATTGCTATGTTGATTATGGCTTATTCTGATGAAATGGTAAGAGCAAAATAAAAAGCAGCTTTGGTCATTCGATAATTTCAAATGATTTTTTTATGCTGCTTTTTGATTTTCCCTCTGAAGTTAAGATCCTTACCAACAAAAAAAACAAAACAAAACAAAAACAAAAACATGTTTTTCATCATATAAAAAGCAAAGAGCTTCATTGAACAAATAAGATGCTTCACTCTGAATGGTGTTTTGGCTTTATAATTACACAGGGGTAAACACATGTAGAACGCTGCAGCTACTTTTGATTGCTGATAAAGAATCTTAACAGAGAACTAAAATGGAAAATCTCTTGTGACCAAATTTTTAATACAAACCAACCATTATGCTTATGTAAGGGTAAACCCTAAAGTATACAATTATGCAGGGAAATAAAGACCATTATATAGTCAATATCTGCTGTAGCAGAAATATTGCAAAAGATAATTTTTTTTTTTAAAGGGAGCAATATATTTTTAAAAAGAAACCAACCAAAAACTGCGACATGCTGAATTACATATTTTTTCCCCCCATCTATTTTTAAAGTGGCCCACCTAGAACAGATTTTTTTTTCTCAAATCTAAATTTGGTACTTTACTGCAGTAGCTTTGTACTGCATGATTTAATACTCACTGACATCAGCCTTTATGAATAATTACTGGGCTAATCTTTCAGAAAATGGTGGGATACGTTTTAAACCAAATTAAAAAAAACAAAAAAACAAACACCAAACATTATATAACTTTTTTTAAATGTATTGTTCCCAGTTTCAAAACACTGCTGAAAATGAAATAGTACTGAAAATGAAACCGTGCAACAAGATAAAATACATAGCATATAAATACTCATTTTGTGCAACACCACAAGTGCCTATTTCTTCAATGTAAACCTGCTGGTGATCGACCAAAGTAAAGCTACTTAAGTTTAAGAGAATCAGTCATACTATAGCATCTAAGTTTTTTTTCTTCTATTTTTCGCTCTCTAGTAAATACTACTGCATATTACAGACCACCTCTTTCACAATAGAGACATTTCTGTGTGCAGTTCCAAAGTTCGAGGGCTATAATTTCATGTTGCAGAGATCCTTGGCTAGAACTTGAAGGTAGGCCTCGTGAATGGAACTGAGGAATTTAGAATCATTCTGAAAAAGAAAAAAACAGGGAATTAAAATAGAAGAGAGGTCTAGCACACGGCGCCACCTGTAGATGGCTCAAGGAAAGACAACTATCAAAAAGAGGAGACCAGTAAACCAACCAAACCAAACCGTGGAAGGAATGGACACTGACAGCCTGCACTGCTTACCTTTATTAGGTGGATTAAGGTTTCCTGAAGCTGGGTCCTACTGAAGACACTGGATGATGGCGGAGCCTCTGCTGCCAGTGTTAGCGGTGATGCCGAGCTGGGCATGCTGTCTGGCTCTGTGGGCTTGCCTGCTGACTGCTGGAACACGCTTGGGGAGAGGAGGACTAACAGAGACTCTGCAGATGAGACTGAAGTAACTTGTGGTGGCACAACCTGCGGAGATACAGGGGTTTAGTGGGGCTGGAGGATTTGAAGAACCATCTCCTCAAGCAGGAACACAGAGGAACAGAACAAAACACTGAAGACAGTGAACTATAAATAATCTATAAGCCCCCCCCCCCCCAACTCTACACACAAGAAAAACATTCTTTACTGTGGTTTGTTACTAGTTACCAACAAATGTACTTTTAATGAAGTAATGAATACCCAAAGCATGAGGCATTCCCTGATTACAAAAAATAATAGTAAAAAAACCTGACTGCTGTTATTATCTACCAGGCCATGTCTTCTGCAAGGTGTAAGTCACTTAATCTACTTATTGGCAGTTATTTTGTTAAACTTTTAGACTGCACAAAAACAGTCACTTTATTTCTTATGCAAGGACTCCATAACCCAACTGACAAATTACACATTTATAAAGCTATTTTAAATTCTGTTCCTATAAGCAGCACCTGGTTTAAATGCACCTTCTCTTGTAATGTAGCAGTACACTTCTGATCCAAAAAGAAACTCAGTAAGATCATGGCTAGGAAATCCGGGAAAAAACATCTACATTTTGCATTTAATAATGTACATAAATGATGAACATTGACTAATGTTTTTGGTTTCTTTTTAATCACTCAATCATTCATCCTTGACCATTACACGCTTGAGTGACAATGACTGAAGCATATGCACTTAATCACCTAATCAGTGAGACAGTTGACTGGACACTGGACATGGAGTGATTTCAGATGTTGAACTGCAAGCTTGAATAAAAGCAATAAAGAAAATAACAGAAAAAAAAACCAATATGAAACACGTCTGTCAAGAGAGCATCGCCTTTGTGCAATTGGCATGTTGGAGGCTGGACGAGGGCAGCGTACTGTCGCTCGCCGTCTTGGGTGCTCACAGCCAGCAATTTCAAACCTGGCGAGACGGTATAACCAGACACACTCTGTCAATGACAGGCCACGAACTGGGAAACCAAGAGCCACAACACCTGCCCAAGATCGACAGATCATTTTGCAGCATCTTCGTGATGTCAGTTGTTAATCGGCACAATACAAAGTCACTGCACCTGCTCTAAAACAGTTTGTCATTTTTCGATCATATCTAGTGAATTAAGTGAAATATGTGATACGTTTCTTTTGATCCTCAAATATAAGTGATAGGTTTCTTTTGATGCTCAAATATAAGTGATACGTTTCTTTTGATGCTCAGTATTATATACTATTTCCCATGCTGACTAACTGTTCACACACTTCAACCACTTAGATTTCTGAAGCTGTTTGTAAAATGGCCCTGTGGGGCTTGCAGCTCTAATTTTGATCTCCTTCGAAGCTGTTTGCTTATAGTCAGTAAGCACAGTAAACAAGGATCTACGCAGAAGCTAAAGAGCACGACAGAGAAAACACAACTGCATAATAAACAGGTTCGATTTTGAAACAGAAGCTATAAAACATAGCCCTTTAGTAACTTCTAGTAGTTGTAGTGTGTAATATGACAGACAGTATCAGATGGTCAGCATTTTTGCTCTAAACTGATAGTACCTGAACAGGGGTAGCCGGGATGCAATTGAGAGCTACTGGTTTAGAGATGGACTCTTTAAAGCACTCTGGTGTTGCAAGCTGACTGAGGGAGGGCAGGAAGTTTGGTGCGAGGGTTGGCTTGCTCAGTGCCTGCTGAGAGAGCTGGCCGTGCTGCGGTGTCAGCTTCAGTTTGTGGAGGAGGTCTTGATTGAGAAAGCCCATGCTGAGGGCACTGCTTCCAAGCGGGGGCCGAATCCCTCCCGGAATGGCGCTCTGTGAGTGCGGGGCAGGATTCAGCTGCTCTGAAGCCGGTTGGCACACCATGAGGGGGGAGGTGGGCTTGATGTGGGACTGCTGCATCACCTTCATGAGGTCACTGCCGTCGGTACTGAGGTTAGACAGTATCTGAGAGCCAGCAGCCTCTGCAGGGTGTACGGATTGAAAAACAGGGCTGGAGCGAATGCTGGAGTTCGGGAGTTTCTTTATATCCGGTAGGGAAACCAAAGCTGGCGCTTGGCGCATGTGTGTCAGAGTCTCGTGTTGCGTTGAGGTAGCGGCACCAAGGCTGTCACCTAAACTCTCCAGGCCCTGTTGGGATACCAACGAAGGCTCATATGGGAAAGACTGGGCGAGGTTTAGCCTTCGGAGGAGACCGTCCTGCTGTGTCTTCTCTGGTGTACCGAAGTTAGGGTAGCCCATCGGCGACTGTTCCTTTGGCAAAGAGCTTCCAAATAACTCTTCCACAGTTATCTGTTTCGGTCCTGGGTGAGTATTCTGTGTAAATACAATATAGATCTTTATTTATATCAGAGGAATGTAATATACATGTTTCCATTAAAAGCATGTTACCACTAACACTTAACTAAACAATGTATTGCTTACAGTACCTTTTCTTGCTGCTGTGAAGTGGCTGCATGTTCAGTAGCTTCCCCTGATGAAGATTTATAAGCGTTGCGGGCATGAAGCAATTCTGAGCTTGAAGAGATATCAAATTCACCAATCTGAGTCTATAAACAGAAATAAGGCAAATACTTAATTTAGAGTTTAAGCAATATCATCCATCCACCAGTAAGGGGCAGCATATATTAGTGCATAGAATTGTGGTCTGCCAGCAAAGCCAGCTTCTCAGACATAAAAAAAAAATAATTAAAACATACATACATACATACATACACACATATATTATATATATATATATATATATATATATATATATATATATATATATATATATATATATATATATATATATATATATATATATTCAAACACCTTCAGTATATTCTGGAGATAAAGCAATTATTAAACATTTTTCATTTCAGGTCACCTCTATGTACCAAATATTCCCTACATTGGCTGCAGGCTCAATAATGGCTATCCAATTAGTTCCTAAATTGAAACATAAGCCTTCTGTATTAATGTGCCCACTGTCTTGCCCTCCACCAGTACAAATGGCCCTACTTTCCTTCCATTTTGAAATCTTCCCTCATTTCACAAACTGCCTCAATGCTTCCACGACAGTCTTGATTTCCCTTTAAAAACACTTGGGAGACCGTGGGACAGATAAAAGGGGACTCCAGCTCCTCTATGCTGAAGCTAAGGGAAGGAGTTATGTTCCTGACACTGGATCTAAATGACGTGCATATTGTCATCTTGTGAACTCTCAGAACATTACACTGGGGAGGGCTGTTTTGTGTGAAGCCTGACTTGCTGGGTCAGCAAACTCGCACATCTGGGCCTGATGCAGGCAGTGCTGGAGAATTAATCCTGGATTAAAATCACTCAGAACTTCCCAAATCTCCTTTCAGATGCATCCTTAGCCAATGGAAAACTGGCAGACAGCACTCTGGGATTACTGTATGACCCATCTGGAATGGACTACAAGGCAAAATGAAGCGTGTTCCATGTAGAAACAGAAAACAAAAAAACCCAGCTGCCTTCATTTTTAGGCAGCAGCTTGGAAAGGGGCTGACTTTTGGGCTTGGAAATAAAAAGCCCACCCTCCAGTCATGGAGAGTTTAACTCCAAGTACATATTAACACGACAGGGAAGTAGACCATTAATATAGGTTCTGAGATGCTGGAATTCACAGACAGCATAACATGATAACCCAATTTATATAAAAAAAAAAAAAAAAAAAAAAAAAAAGCTTTTCGCTTGGTGCCTCCATTTAAAAACGTCTGCCTTCCTTCCACATTTTTATTTCTGTTGACAATTTTTACAGCTTTTAAAGCTTTTCTTTAATGATTTTCATGCCAAAAAAAGCAGCTATATTTTTATTTGAAAATAAACATATTTTACAGGATTTAATCTCAAAATATGTAAACACAAACCCAAGCCAGATTATTGTGTCCGAACAAAGCTAAACACTGTACCACATACATGTATTAATACAATACTATAATATAATACAAGCAGTTAAAAGCCCTTTAATACACAGCTGCTGTACCACCTGACTGTTGTACACGCTAGCGGAGGACCGGCTCACCCGTTCATACTCATCCTTTGCTTTGCTGAGCATCTCCAGGATGTCGATAGGCCTGTCTTCAGTGCATCCATTGGTCTTGCTGGGTGTTTGCCTGCCGGGAGACCCCTGTTGGGCTCTCTCTGCCTCTTGTTTTACCACACTGAGGAACACAGCAATGTAAACAGGTTAGCACAACATCAATGCAAAGCAGAGTGACCACCTAAACAATTTATCCACAGTAGTGCCAAGCAACAGGTTTCTCCTGTGAGGAAACGTATTGCTACAAGCACTTCCAAACAGACTATAAAAAGAACTCATCTAGGAATATTTAATCCAAACTGCAGGTTTACTGAGTCGCAATGCTATTAAATGGGCTCCACGAATTCAGTTTCACTCCTTATTTAAAAGCAGAGAAATAGCAGGCGCCTGTTGTGGGAGATTTGGGTTCTCCCTTATATTATAAATAAGCCACCATCATTCTCTTCTTGATATATATTATTATTAATATTATTTGTTTATTTAGCAGACGCCTTTATCCACGGCGACTTACAGAGACTAGGGTGTGTGAACTATGCATCAGCTGCAGAGTCACTTACAACAACGTCTCACCCGAAAGACGGAGCACAAGGAAGTTAAGTGACTTGCTCAGGGTCACAGTGAGTCAGTGAGTGAACCAGGATTTGAACTGGGGACCTCCTGGTCCACACAGCCTCTGTATGTGATGTTACACTACTTAACATATGAATTAAAAATAAGTCATTTAAAGCTACAGTAGCTGCTAGTTCCTATTTTATACAAGTGCACAGATGTAGAAAGAGCTTTGGATTAGCCTTGCAGATTCCATGCCACTCATATTTGGAGCGCTGGTAACCAATTTGAAATGATCAGTCATTTCATTTCCATGACAAAATGGTCATGGACTACAATATTTGCTAATCATTCTCAAGAGGACAATCCACATTTATCTTATCTTCTAGTGCATAGAAAAATACTTATGGGAATGAAAAGATTTTAAAAGTGGCACCCACTATGTTCACATGCAGGTGTCAAGAGGCATTACAAATACTGTACATGGCATGCAAACTGCATGCTTCAATCCCAGTAACCAAACCCTGTAGTGGGAATTGTTCTTAATGTAGGCTCTCTCTTTGCAAGCAGGTTCATTCAGGTTTCATTAAGCAAGAATAAATAGTAAAGCATTCTCAGCACACAGGCAGAGATCAGACATGGTTTAAAAACAGATCTGTGCCTTGCTGCAGGTGGAAACAAATATATTTTACGTTTGGGGCAACACGCACATGTTCTACAAGAACATGTCTGTCTAAGCACTGGAGCACTGTAACAACGGGAAGTGTAAATCAAGCTTGTATGTGTTGACCTATACTTACCAGGCAACCTTTTTGTCACAGTTGTCTGCCTTGGAAAACTTTAAAAAAAAAAATGTCATAAATCTTCAAGTCTATGCGGAGTCCAAGCTTGGTCAGGTATGGAAATAAGACTCCCGCTGCATAGCAGTTTAACCCATTCCAGGATTTACCATGAGTCTGACTAGCCACAGTGTACAGGTAACTAGCTCAGGTGTGTCTTATTAAACTCATCGTAAAACCAGCAATGGATGGAGCTGCTATGTAATGGGAGTCTCATTTCCATCCCTGTTTGTACAGATTGGTGGTATGAATTGGCTACAGTGGTTTTAAAGGGACCAGCAGCGTGCAGTATCGCCAGTGCATGATCCTTGAAGTTTCCATCCTGGAGTGTTATAATAAGCAAGTGTAGTCTTGCAGGTGATTAAAGACAGAAAGACAATTACCCTTCAACCTACCAGCTACACTGGGACTGATGAGACGAACACGCAGGCTGGCAGCAGTCAGGGGAGAGAACAGGTGTCGGTACGCCAAAAACTCTGAGCTACAAAGTCAGACACCAAACACTTTCAGTATTGTTTGAATAATTTTGAATTGTCACAAAGCTGTCAAAAACAACAACTGCTGCATGTTTTTCCCCAAAAAAATACCTTCTATAAAAAAACAATGCATCATCCCTCCATCACTGTGCTTTACCTATTTTACTAAACAAATCTCCAACTCAAGTGTAATCTACTGCTTTCCCAAGATACTAAGGAAGCAAGAAATGTATTTAAGCAGTGCCTTACAGGGTTCCAATGCTCTTAAAATAAATGTACTCTACAATCAATTTAAAAATGAGTATCCAAATACAGGGATGGAAATAAGACTCCTATTGCATAGTAGTTTGAGCCATTCCTCGTTTTACTATGAGTTTAATAAGACACACCTGAGCTTGTTAACTATACGCTGTGGCTAATCAAGCTCGTATTAAAACCTGGAATGGATGAAACTGCTCAGGCATTTAAAAAAAAACAAACTAATGAAACAAAATATTTAAAAAATAACTTGAAAAGTTTGTACAACTTTTAGTATAAATGGGTGCAGAGAGGTGATAATCGCCACCAATCACCCATGTCAGAGGTTCAAAATAAGGCTAACCTTCACAGAAGGGATCAGAGCATTTCGGGGAACTGCCAACAACCCTTAGCTGAGCTGTATATCACAGTGTCACTTAGAAACGAGCTTCTCAGCTTTTATCCTAGTGATGATCTGGTATCTTAGGTTACAGATGGATAAGTTGCTATACAGACTCATTTTACATAAGAAAGCTTTCACCGAATGCATTTCCTTTTCTGTTGTACTGGATATGTGCCAATCCACAGAGCAAACTAGTGTATCTGCACAGCTTCTTTTCAAAACATCCGGGGCAGCCCTGCATGCTTTTCAACACTAAACATCAAACACAGTGAAAGATGTGCTCCTCATATAAAGCAATCTTCTTTCTCTAGCCATTCCTAGAACCTGCATTATTAAACACAACTTCAGGCTCTCTGCCTCACAGAAGCTCAACTTTTTGGATACTGAAGTTGTATTCTTGAGAATGTACATGAATAGTTTAAACAGTAAATGACAAACACACGTAGAAAGAAGGTTTAAGAATTTACATATAGATTCACGGCTTTAATTTATTCAGCATCTGTCATTTCACTCCAGGCACCCAAAGAATGCCCAAAAAATACCAGCAAATAGGAACAGCGGGAGATAAAGATTTTAACAAGAAAACAAACAGGCAGACAACCCAATTACAAGAACACATTTACATACAATGTGGGTTTGTGGGAGTCTGCGGTTATATTACTATTTCCTATCGTCCAATGACTATTCTTTTTAACCTTACACATTATCTGAGTTAAAGCCAGCTCTTGCTTAGAGCAATTTTCTAGCGCAATGCACATTCTCCCCTTATCACTCCAGATAATAATGTGACATTCTATTTCTCCTTAAATGGGCGGGTTCAAACCTTTTAACAAGATTTTGCTTAGAAAACCCTCAATTGCCCCAAACGAACGTAATAACCTGAGTCATCCTGCCCCTACCCTGCACCACACAAACCCCACGATCCCAGGGAATGAAAATCATGGAGCGAATAATCATCTGAGCAGGTATTTTTGGAACGTGTGAGCCTCAGTACTTTGCAGCATGTCTGTGTGGATCAGACCCTGCACGACAGAAGGGCCTCCAAGCACAGATACGCAAGCGGCTGCCTAAGAAAACCTGACATTTTATGCTTGCTGCTTCATCTCTGATGCAGCAGCAGTCATTAAAAACAGGGGGCTGCATCACAGAGGAAAGGGATCAAACAATGCATTTTAATTAAATATATGCTGTGAATTACATTTAAAATAAAGCCAACTTAATGACGTGAATCCAAATAAACATTGCTCTACATTTCCTGTTGACAAACAGTGCATCTGACTATGCTTTTTTTTATGGGAGAGCAAGCCAAGAAAAACAAAAAAACTAACTGTGAATAATACAAAACCTAGGCCTGCTTCACTGAATACTTCATATATTTAATTGCAGTTTTCCACAATAGCACTGTGTTTATCAATTCAGGTTTCTGTTTTCTAATTATGTTTGAGTCTAAGTTATCATTCTATAAATTGTATTTGATTTTTTATTATTATTATTATTTTTTTTATTTCACATGCTTGTTCTCATTTCCAATCTAAATATTTCCATTAGGAGTTTAAGAACTGTGCAAAACACTGAATTTGACTTGATTAGTCTGTATAATGAAGCATAACCTTGAATAACTTACAGCCCCATTTCCTTTGGCTTCTTACAAACTTTACAACAGTCATCATAGAAACACATTATATTGCTGCAAATTTGCATTATGCACAGAATGGCTAAATGTATGCCATAACGGTGCGCATGCTAGTGGAGGCAGCCTGCTAAGCACTCGAGGAAGTGCATGCTGTTCTGTGCAGGGAAGCAGAGCCTGAAGGTACCGTACCTGGAAATCAGCCTCCCCAGTGATTACAAGTGACTGTTCTTCAAAAGGAGAGTGGCGGTGTACCATTCCCTTATGCCAAACCAGCTAATCTGCCCCCTGAGGAATCTTCCTCTCTTCCCCCCCGTCCCCCCCGTCCCCCATGAAGGTCACAGTGTCACTTTCAATTTTGAATATAAAGTACATGGAGGGGGGCAAAATATCATTTCAGAATAAGGCCATCCATGGTTTGCATCTTTCAGGCTGTAACCACATGTATTTAATTCAGAAATCCCCACCCTAAATCGAAGACATTTATAATAATAAATGTCAGCCACAAATATATTTGCATCCCCCAGAAAATACAAATTACTCATCACAAGGAACTGGAAGTCTCCACTGTGTAGCAATTACACAATGTTGTAAAACAAATACAAAATAAATAAATAAAAAAACACCAACACCTGCATGGTAAAGCAAATACCTCAAGGAGAAACCATGATGGTGTGTTCTCGGATTGGAAACTCACAGTAAAATGCTATCTGCGTCATTTATTAGTGTTGATCTACAACCATTGTCTCTTATAACGTGTGATGGAATAATGAAAAGCAATGCAATAAATGAACAAATCAAACACTTACCGTGACATGAGTTGTGCTATTCGTTGACAGTCGTTCTTGTCATAAAACCAGATGCTGTAAATGGACACTGAGGGAGAGAAAAAAAAACAACAAACAAAAAATAAAACAGGAGTAAAAGGAGATTTCCAAGCTACAATGCCTTCCACCACCTCCTCTAGGTATTTTAACATCAACTTTCATTCTTATTAAAAAAATAAAAAGCTTTTAAAAGATGTAAATGACCACTTAAAAAAAGTAAAGTGGGCAGCAGCCTACAACTTCAGTTGTTTTCTTAGCATTTCTACCTTGTGATATCAATGTGATATAAATAAATAAAGCTTCCAGACACAGTTATGATATGATCTTAACACTTGACCCCCCTCTTCTCCCCTCCACGTCCTGCAAGTATCAACAGCTCCACCAAGGCTGTTGGCCTCAGCAGGTTACAGAGCATCACACACTGCAGGGTCAAAAGTTGATTTGGTAATCCCTTACCACTTCTGTTTCAAATGAGAATATGCTGCTGTATAAGCTTATACAATTAGGGAAGCTCGGGATAAAATCTGTGTAATCTGCCAACCTCCAAAAACATCACGCCTAGATGTGAAGCATTGAGCATTCAATAAATACATGCTGTTGGGGAGATACTTAACACTGTAAGCCGATGTCAAAGTGTGTGCAATTGGACAAGGTACGGTTTTATGCAGTGATTATTGGAAGGATGACAGATTTAAAAAATAAAATATAATTCCCCTCCCCCCAATACATACATTTACAATAAGTTAAGAGTACGACATGCTGACAAAGTAAAATTCCAAGAATTTGAAAATCAGGACCAGATATAGATTATTCTTTGGTCATCAACAATTCTTTTTTTTAGTATCTCTTTTCTTTTGTTATTCTATTCAATGTTGTGTTCTCTTGGGAACTGAACACGGTCACATTATACAAGATGTTTACCTACACATCACTGAATTAGGAAAAACAAACTCAAGGTTTGCAATCAGGGGTCAGTTCAGCACCATGAGAACTCCAGTTAACATTATCTACCATTACCGGTGATGGATGCATTTGCAAAGAATACATAAGCCTTCTCATACAATCCCTTAAACAACAAACTGCTCTTTAATCCAGTCCCCACCCCCACCCTAATGCAGGACATTTCTCACCAAAAATAATAAAATAATCCCTTCCAACATCAATACACTAACTATGTACATACGTAATGCTTTAAAGTGAAGGGGGTTCATACACAGAGGGCTCTCTGTGATTGTTATACATGATCAAGAGAAACGAGGTAGATTGCCACCGAAATGTGAAAAAAGCAAGCTGCTTTTCATTTCCCATTTTAAAACCAACAAATGGATTTGCTAAGGTTGCAAATGACAACACTTTAGCTCTTCAGCCATCTGCATGCATCCCCCCTCACACCAACTATTTCACAAAACGAGCGTTCAGATTTCGAGCTCACCTTTTTAAATGCTTCAAGAACCAGGATCAGTGTGTAATGTTTGCTTCGTACCAGTGTCACTTGTTAATGAAGAGCGTAGGGCATGTTAGATGTTTACAACATCCCTAGAAAACCTCATTATATTCCCTTGCAATACTAGTCAAACTCGATCCCATTGAAAAAGAGACAACTTGTACTGTAAAAGCTGACCTTTTATACAGGAGATACCGTGTCTTTAGCTACAGCTCCCTTAACGATAGCTTAATGGACAAAAAAAGAGATAAGGAAAGCACTCTCCATTCTGCCACAAACAAGCTTACAGGAGGCCATCAATGCATATGAATCAGTTTGAGCTGCTAAACGTGTCCGATTATTCACTTTGCACTGCTGGCAACAAGTCACAAGGAGTTGCCATTAAAGTCTATCACTGTAGCGCGTGGGAACTCACAGACGTAGAAACATTTCACTTACCAGAGGCACGGCAAGAAATTATAAACTGTCTCCCAAAGTCAAACATCAAACCTCCTACATGTTCTAAATGCTTCCCACTGATTTTAGGCTTATGTTGCATTCTCTTAGAAAACAAACTGCATGTGACGCACAAACTATTAGGGAAACAAAATGATACAAGTTACCCCAAATCTCAACTCCCTTAATATAAGCCAAAATACTTAACATCTAACAAGCAATGGATTCTTGCACTACTGTTCATCCTATGTTGGAGAATGGTCGACACACCTGTTCAATGCAGGCCAAAGATGTTGTAATGGGGTTTGCAACCTGCAGTAAAAAAATAAATAAACTGGCCACTATTTTTAGCAGCTTCATTTTCCACAGCCTTTTGAGCTGGGCTGAATCACTCTGCCAAGCTTCACTAAAATGTCACTTCACAGAAAGCAATTACTGGGACACAGTTTTAAGGGGGGTGGGGTGGGATGGGTCACAGGTATGACAGTTTGTTCAGCAAGCCATGAACACAACTAGAAATGTCACCTCCCATTAGGGTTGTTAGTTAAAACTTCAATATAAAGCCATACAGATAAATAAAATAAGGAAATGCATTAATAAGTTATAAAACATGTTTGGGAATATATCAAAAGGAATACTATGCAGATTCTGTAGATATATGTGTTGTTTACTAAGAAGGTACAACCTGTAAAATCCAGCCAGGAAAAAAAGCAATCCTCCACTGAAAACTGGAGCAAAGTGGTACTGCATTACCCTAGAAATGTGAATTTTATAATAAAACAAAACAGAACGAATGAGTGAAGAAGGTACAGAGAAGGCACAGGAAGAAGGAGAAGGCGCAAGCCGAGAGCGCCTGATGTTTCTGTGTCTAAGAAAAATGATTGAAAGACAAATCAACGCAACCAGGTAGAGGGCATAAGAGCAGGTGAGATCCTGCAGTGCCGACAGACTGCACAACACCCCCAGAGCTGCAAGCAGGCATGAAGTGCACTTACTGGAGCTCTGAGCAGTTTTACAAATGGCAACTTTATTGCCAGGATCCATTCCTTAACTGAGCTTAGTCAACTTGTGTATTTATCTTCTTTGAATAGTTGAATACCCTGTTGTCTCTGTACAGTAGTTCAAAGTAACATTGCAGTTAAAATGGAAGGCTCTGTTTTTAATGCCTACCCGATTCCCATTAAAGATTGTACAGTATTTATTGAGATTACTCATGACTCAAGGTAATTACTCCCAGACCCATAAACTTACCTGGAGCGCTGGATGCATCTCATGGTGACCTACTGTCAGGTACAGGTCCTGTTGCAGGTCCTAGTGTTAGTGAGTGAAGCTGACAACATAAAGCAACGTCACATACAAAACCATATGTGACATCTCTAGCATTGAGATACATCTGCTCACTTTATAGCACTTTACTGAGCAATATGCTCTTTCTGTTAAAACAGAGCATCTTAAAAAAATATATATCTATGAGGAATTGATAAAAGGTTTAACAATAAAAAATACCATATCATATCATTTTATTTATTTTCACTGGTCTAACAACTTAATTTTAGCTGATGCAGTCAAGAATTGAATAGAAAAAAAAAATGTCAGACTGCAAACGGTTAAAAAAAAACAGAACTGAAAAGAAAAATGTAACAAAGCAAAAGTACAAGCCTCCACCCACCAGTTTGATATGCTGCAGGCATCACAAATTGATTTCAGGCATTCGCATAGGCAGCAAGTACAGCCTACACACACAGTGAATTGCATGGATTAGAAGAGGCAACACATTTACTGTTATTACTATGCAAATCATATTTAAAAGAGCAGCAACCGCAAACCAGAGAAGCTTTTGTTCATATCTATCCACAGGGCTACATGCATGCACGTCAGACCATCACTATCACTACCATTACAATTACCAAGTGTTAGGGCATCTCACTGAAGTGCACAAGAATTAATACATGCACACAAATGTACATATATGCACATATTTAAAAAGATAGATATCATTAACATTTTGTTTCAGAAGCTAATTTGAAGGAATATTGCAGGCAAGTTAGTTATTAGTCAATTCATCAAATGCAAATACATGTGGATTGAGAATTGATTAACCCATATTCGTAAAGCAAAATGTTTTAATCTAAAAAAAAATCTAGATTTTTTTATTTTTTTATTTCTGATCGGTTTTATTAAATAACTATTTCAGCAAGTTCCAATTCCAAAGTCAAATGCATAATCATTCAAGGATCAGAAAGCGAATTACTCTACAAAATCAGCTTTATTCAAATCACCAAACATTTGCGGTGGGTCTTGAGAAACAGAGTTTGTAGTAAAGCAGGCAACCCTAACTCTGCTAATGAGGTGTATTAGCAAGCTTATCTATTATTAGAACCTCAAATCCTAGCAACCACAGAGTTCCGTGTTGATGAGTCTGGAGACTTTTTTTCGGGTTTGCAAAGCAAGCAAAGTAGCAGCTCCATCCCAAAACCATTCTACAAGCCCAGCTGCTATTTGCCTAAACCAAATTATCAGGTTGCTTTTCACCACTCCCAGCTATCACCCGCCCCCCCCGCGCCAATCTTCTATAGTTGTGATAATAGAAACACATCCCATCCAAACAAAAAACAGAAATCACTCTCCCACTGGGGCTGGGCCAGACCAAGTTGCTGTAGCCTGTACATTCCCTTCTGGTGATGGGAGAGACATGGCAGGCTGACAACATCATCAGTGACAGTGCTCATGACGGGAGGCAGTGTGTGCAAGTCTTGCATCGAAAAGGCATCTACACCAGTTTGTGTCAACATTATTTTACCAGATGACTGGAATAAAAAAAAAAATGAACTATTACCAAGAATGCGGGAAGAATACAAGCCTTCGGCATTAGGAAATCTTACATGTTCCCCCACCCCCTTCTCTCAAGTGAATTGTCTGTGCTTTTCTGTGCAGTGTGAAACCCCAAGGACATACTTTGTTTTCTGCTGCAACTGATAATCCAGGCTCCCTCTTCTAGTTACCTCGTTCTTACCGCAAGGTAAATGTGAACCTGTGGATGGACAACCGGAGAGACAAGACACTTCGGCTCTCCTCTGAGTAACAGCAGTGTCTCCTTTCTCCTTTCCGATGCAGGTTTCCTAAGGCTGTGAAAATGAATTTCCAGGGTCTCTCCCAGGAGCTCATTCTGATAAACAAACCTCTGTATCTGGAGTCAGACCTCAAATACAAAGGGAAAGTGATAACCGAGACGGATTTGGAAACCTACTTTTTCACTGCAATTCAAGGTAAGTTGCTGGTTTTCCTGGATTTAAAGTGGTTTGCTCTCATATTCTTTTGGATGGAGGTTACCGGGCTGACAAATCAATTACTAGATAGAAACACGATGGACTGAAGCGTCACTATCAGCTACAACTGCTTGCCTATGCTTAAAGCTGCATCTTGCTGCTTAAACTCCAGTCTGTTGAATGTGCTATTGAATCTCAGTCTGGACCATGTGTAAGCCTACAGCCCCCCAGGCAACCAGGGTATAGTTACACTGTGATTAGCACTGAGTATGATACAAGGCTATGAGACACTGAGCTATATACTGAATAGGAACCTGATATTAATATTGGTTATATCGCCTGCATCGTATCAGTTTCCTGTCTAAGAATGATCCCGTTAATTTTTTTTTTTTTAAATAGAAAAAGTCAACATTTCCTAGTTTAAAAGTCAGAGTAACAATACGATCATGGTAGAGCTCATCAAACCACTAAAATAACCGCCCTTCCATCAAGTCCCAGCTCTTTTGTCTTGGGATAAATAATTATTTAAAATCGCAGCTGATATCAGAACTATAACACCAGAAATCTGTACTAAAATATCACGGAAAGCGCTTATTAATTGAGACGTGCCGTCCCATACAAATGCTGTCACAAGCCATTGCTGAAGTAATTTATTTTATTATTTTACTTTAATAGCCATTCAGATTTTTCATCTTTTCTTTTCACACTTTAGTAGCAGGAGGATTTCAGTAACGGCGGTACAGGGCAGGCTTCACAGAAGGGATCTTTCCTTATATGGAAGTGGGGTGTTTTAAATTGAGGCTTGAGAAAGCCCAGTAGCTAATCACAAAATTCTGCCACAGTGGAACCAATTATCTATTCCAGCAGTGCTCAGGACATGCCTTTAGCAAATATTACAATGCAAAGAGCAGAAACACACTTCTTTAATGATTTAATATGCTCTTAGAAAATGTAGCTCAAAAACAAAAAGGAAACTCTGTGAATTAACTATTAAATTACTTCTTAACAGTAAGGTTAATGCATAGGGTGTGCATTTGCATGATTAAAGATAGAATTCATATTCAAAGCCATGCCTAACCCAATAAAGAAGACACTTTTTTTTTTTTTTTTTTTTTTTTTTAAGACTGCCCAAGAGATTAGTTCAAAATTGCACAGTACAGACTTAGGATTTATTTTTCAAATCCTCAATACTCTCAGCATTCACCCCAAATCTTTTTGAAAAATGCATAAAAATAAAACTTTTCAAGCGCTGACTCAGCCTGCAAAATCTGACAGGAATCGTTGCAACACAAAGCCATGCTGGGCACCAGGGAGCTTTCTTTACAACACCCACGTGCATTGATGCAGTTTACAGATGAAACTGCATTCAATTTCATCTTCGTCATTTCTTAAGATTAGTACATTCATTTACAGTAGCATACAGATCTCATCTTCACAACACGATTGAACCACTTTGTATCTTCGGCAGTTGATGCTAAATTTCCTTGAGAACTGGAATAAGTCACATTGTACAGTGATTTCCAGAATATAACACATTCCTTATTTATACTGTGTATGACAAGAGCTGCCTTGGGTTACATAGAACCTAATCATGTGCATCTCTTATATTCTACTGTATAAAAAACATCAGTGTACTATAAAGAATATTACCCAGGTCTACAGAACAGCTCTTTATTATGCACAATCCGTATATATTACTCAGAATTTCTATTCATATTTGTAAGAGGCTAAAATCCAAGCTCCACCCCCTAAACACAGAAGGGGAAACACTGATATGTAACAAAACAAAATGAACACTAGTAGGACCATTTTGTAACGTGGAGATATGTAGAGATATGGTGGAACATTTCTTGTTGTAGACCCCAAAAGGATGTTATCCATTTAGGCAATTAAGACTGACATCTGGCTGTTAGACTAAGGTAAGGAGTTGGATGCTAATACAAGTAATAGCTGTGCAGTGTGATTGATATAACACTATAGAATATAGAATGAATCACCCATTCTAAGACAGCTCAGGCTTTTTTTTTTTTTTTTACATGGGAATCAAATAGATTTACGCATCTATGACAACTGCCCATGGTGGCTTGGTTTTCTAAAATAATTCAACCAGTGATTGAGAGATCTAACATCAATCTATTTAAAAGAGGTGTGTCTAAATAGATAAGTGCAACGAAAGGGGATGAATCAGTCAAGTAAAAATATTCTTGGCAAATTTATAAAAGTTGCACTTGCTTGTACACAGAGCAACACCTTTTTGTATTGTGTGTTATTTCAGGTACGTTTAAGATTTATGAATATGGGATAGTTGGATAGTTGGTGACCAAACCATGGTAGGAGTCATGGTTTGGAAAGTAGTCTTCACACCTTGGATGGTTGGACAGCAGCCCACAGCTAGCTGTGAATTCTGGTTAAAGTTAACTAGAAGCATATATAGGAGGATACATATCTAAACTCAGTATTGGAGGAACAGAAAGCAATGCTTTTAAAAACATATTTTTATTTCATGTTCTATGTTGTATATAAAACTGGAGCATCACCATATAATACTTGAAAGATCTGCATCTCACTCATTCTGCAAAACCTGGTCCAGTTGGCAATGTAATCACTGTCATTACGTTATTTATTTATTTAAATATTTATTTTTTTTACCCCACTTAATTTGAAGTGTTTTTTGTTTTCTGTAAATGAACAATTGTGCGAGGCACTATACAGCCAGCAATGTCCTTTACAATGCAGTCACAAGCATTGGCCTGTATCTTCAGCACATACTAACAGACACTGTACTTACAACTTGAATTTCTGTAGAGAAGAAATGGGTCCTGGAGCTGAAACTCCAGATCTTTGTTAATGGGTTCAACTAGATTCTTCATGTTCAGCCGATTCATGATTGTAAAGCCATGGTATGGCGTGGCATACCTGCAGGTAAACAAGCGTAGTCAGTGATTCAGTAAGATATTTTTTTGCTAAATCTTTATGAAATACAATTCTGAAGCCCAGTTGCTCGGTTCTACAGAAGTTTGCACACTTTTCCATTTAATGAATAAAAGAACTGAGGTGGGGGAAGATTGAATAGTTTGTTTCCCGATTCTGTCTGTCATGTTTAGTCAACCATTCACTTGTACTTTCTGCAAAACCTCCCAAGGGCCTTACTGTCCAATATTCCCTACAAGAGAGCAAAGTCATTGCGTCTCAATTATTTGATATTCAAAGCTCTCTGGTGTTGAGACAGGAAACTCAGATTTCCTTTGCTGATGACCACCCTGATAAGCCAAGAAAGCTACAGACAGACATACAATAAAATGAACAGTTTCAAATGTTAACAGTGAATTCTTCAGCTACTATTTTGTTCCTCATTCAATTAAACACTTTATAATAAACCTAAAAACCTATGCAGATCAACACATACACATGTTTGCCATCAGGTTTACCCTGCAAAACAATTAATATCAATTTTTATAGAGCACCTTCTCAGTGCAGCACAAAGAAGCTGGAAAATATTTTTTTTCAACTAGTTTAAGAAATTAGTTTCACTTAAGATTTGAGTCATTAGTAAGTAAGATGCACTGCACAGAAGCTCAGCATTGTGTACAGTATCAAGTCAGATAAGCATTTTAAGTGCAAGTCTTAATTGAGGTCCAACTGCATGGTTGTTTTTTCAACAAGTCACAATGTACAAATAATACACTAATCTGGACTAGAGTTAAACAAACCGAAAGGACTTGGACCCAAATACTCTAAGTCTTTCTTATATGTACACTTTTTTTTTTTTTTTTTTAAACCTTTATTTTACTAGGTAAGCACATTGAGATTAAAATCTCTTTTACAAGTGCGACCTAGCCAAGAAAGGCAGCAGCAACCCAATAAAACACGGTACAAAACAAAGATACAAAAATAAAATACTTGACAAACAAATCATAATACAGTCAACAATCAAATAGTAACAAACAGTAACAAGTCTACTCAACTACTTCAAACAACTCTTAAATTGTACTAAAGTTATTCGGGACTGCAACTTAAGTTTACACTGTAAATCATTCCAAGACCAAGGAGCAAAATAGGCAAATGATCTTTTAGCAGCCTCTGTACGCACTTTAGAACCGTAAAAGTGTGTATCAGGTTAGAGACAATACAGTGGTCAGGTTCCATGAAATAAACAAGTATGTCTAGAAAACCAACCTGGTGTACACAAATAAGGTACCCTCGATATCTGTCTTCTCCTGTAACAGGGCAAAAACAAACACAAAATGTTACTTTTAAGTACAGCACTTCAGGTAAGATGGGAACATATAGAATATAATCTAATACTCGTTATGTACTTAATTTAGGCTACTGGTCCTCCAAATCCAACGTGACATTACATATTAGGCTTTAGTGACAGACTTTGTTGCTCTTATGTGCCCAATCTAACCCAACATAAATCAAGCATCAATATTATTATTGGACTTTAGATTTAAAAAGATAAATCTTATTGTATCAATCATAAAACCTGCTTTAGTATCTCAAAGCACTGTGAATTCGCGTTGGTTTATCTAACCAAAATTTCAGCCTGTTACCAAAATGTCCAGAACACAGTAACTATATATATATTTATGGCTCGACAGGAACAACGCAGTTCATAAACCATTATGTGGCTTTTGTAGAAAATAAACACTTGATCACAATTCCGTCGTATTTTGACACGTATTGCCGTTGTTATTTTTTTCCATGTCATTTACCACGTCTTGACTTTTTATATATCTAGCAGAAAAGACGAACTTGCATTTTGTTTTGTTTTCACTCCGAGTCTAAATCGGTGGACACAGAAATCTCGCCAAGTCAGCTCAGTACTGTTTTTAAGGCGCACAACCGAATGTTTCGTAGCCGCTTACCCATTCGTTTGCTTTGGGATTGAATGTGTAAAGTGCTACCTGCCCGGTAACATCGACAATTCGGTTAATGTAAGGATCGTGTTGTTTTAGTGCTGCTAGACTCATATGCTGTCCTGCTGTACTAATCGCCTCCATCTTGGATACTGAATCCTGGACAAACGCACTACAGAAGCACTTCTATCAACACTGCTCCCCACGCCAAAGGGCGCAGAGGCTACAGCAAATATCGTTCCTACCTTGATAAACGACTTTTATGTTCCGTTCTAGTGCCATGTTTCTTTTGCAAACCAATGTTTCCCCCCTTTTTTTTATTACCGTTGTGTAATCAATCAGATAAAGCCGAAGCAGGGCTTATGCGAGAAGGAATAGTATGTGTAACTTGTGGTCTACCACATTACAAACTGAAAAGGCAAATCTGAAAAATGTGCATAAAAAATGAATGCTGTATAATCTAAAATCTAAACCCTCCAATGTGTTATCTGCTTGATGGCTTTTGAAATATAACATTTTGGACAGGGATGTGATGGCAGACATATATTAAAATATTTATTATTTTTAAACATTCTACAAAATGCAGCATTTTGCCTTATTTTTACAGCCCTGTTATCCATCGACTTAACTGTTATTTTATGTTGGGTGCCAGGCATAGGTACCCTGCAGCTGTCGTTTTGTGTTACCATACTTATTATACCTAGCTCATCAGCCACACTGCAGCATATTTAAGCAGACAGTGCACTGCAACAGCAAGATGCATTTCTTCAAAACAGGAAAGTCAAATGTCACTTTACTTAAGGCAAATGGTCTGTGAAGGATGGAAAAGAAAACACGGTTAAATATTGCGCTGTAACACAAATATTAATAATCAGAATAAACTCAATTAAGAGGTGTTGCCTTGTGAATGATTTTTTAAACAGCATTTGAACATTCATAAAAGTAAGTTACTGTTGAAAGGGGATATTGGAGAACTGGGTTTATTTTCTCTCAATGCCATGTCTGGTCAGCACTGGTTTCAAACCAGTTAGAGTTGTCTGTTTATGTTTTGAAGCTGGTTGATACAAAGAACATGGTAAAGCTCAGATAGTATGATGGAAGCACAGTAAATGGAAAAATTACCAGACTGTCTTTGACTAAATCAACACACTATAAAACATGGAGTTGCAAAAACTGCTGTCAAATTTTAAAGTAGCTTATTTCACAGCTTATGTTTGTGTTTTACCATGCTTGTCTGTGCTTTGCCATGCTTGTACTATACTTAGTACATTAATGCTTTTACCATGATATACCACAGTAAACCTTTACAACAGCTATTCCGTGTTTGTCGTTGCTGCAAACGTGTGTTGAGTTTAAATAAACAAGCTGGGTAACCAGTACATATGTGTGTTCAATTCAAAAGTCAGACAAGATGTTTTTAGGTTTTTCTTTACCCTAATTTATCCTGGAGGACTGGAAGAAAATCATATGCCAGATGTCTCTAGCACAGTGTGCCCAACTCAGCCACCTGCTAATTTACCATGGAGCCCCGTGGCGTGGAGATGAAAATAGATACAGCACAACCTAGAAAAAAAACCAAAAAAAACACACAGACCTTGACATTCAGTCCTCTTGTGCAATACTGACTTTCAAAGAAAAAAAAACCCTGCTTCTAACAGTGCCTGACTAGGCTTTTGACCTACACCTCCCCCTTTTTATTCACTATTAATGAGATAATTTCATTCTCAGCCAATCAAGGGTGACTAGGAGGAGTGAGCTCTGAAACCATTCCGTTTCTGACTGAGGTGGCGCCTGCAACACCTACACTTCAATTAAAAGCTTAAACAATGGACAAGGTAGTGTGCATGCAACTCTGCTCCTTTTTTCCCTCTGTTGTCCATTGTCTTACATGAAAGATGTTTCTGTTCTGAGTGAATGTTACACACAGTCCATTACAGGCTATAACAGGACTGGTTAAATGAGTTTAACCCTGTTCTTAGAATGGGTGACTACTTCACAACTCCTCATAAACCAGAGCATTAGGACCAGAATACAGGTTTAGGGATGTAACACAGACTCATACAAAGTCCAGATAGCATGATTTCATTTTGTTTTTCAAATAAACTCTTCCAGCCTGCGGGGGGGATGAAATAGGTCAGAGGCAGCCCTCCTTGCTTTGCTCAAGAACATTAGAAGGATTAATAATTCAAAGCTTATCTCCTACAAACAATTATCTGGTGCAGGCAGGTAATCCAATATCCTGCTACCTCCCAACCTGGAGTGCCATTTATTTCATGATTACAGGAAGAAGTGTGACAAACACTTCTCCAAAGTTGTTCTGCTGTCACACACACAAAAAGAAGATGAATGATTTTATTCCTTGTGCTTCCAGGTCTCTGAGGTGAGGCCACATTCATTTTTCAATTTCAATAGTATTGCATTTGTGGTATAGCCTGGACGACAGTTAATGTGGCTTGGATACTGTTGTGTGTAGACAGAATGATATATGCAGGACTGGGAATGGGAATGCATACAATATCAGCAATGCTTAGTTACCAGTAACACAACCATTGCATGCCCTGTATTGTACATATGCCTGAGTAGCTTCATATGCAATAGTTTTTAGGGGTTGTGTTCCTCCAATTTATTCTTCAAAACATCAGAAGAGTTAAAAGGTGTTTATGTTAGGCTGTTAAGAGCCCTTTGCAAAATCAGGATAGTTTTAATGGAAATCTGGTGTGTTGGCAATTTTTGTCTACATTAATCATTTTAATATTACTAAAAATCTTGGGATTAAGTGTTTAAAGTTATCGAGAACAACATGTATTATGAAGTAATATATTCAGGTAGCATTAAGGTCAATTCTTCAAACTTCATATCATTTGGGAATGTGGTGTAAAGTTAGAATATATCAGTAAACACCTGAAGCAATTATTTTTCATGTTGTTTATCAGTGACTCTTGCTTAGCAGTATCTACACAACCCTGTATTAAAATGCTATACCGCTTCATAGTTCTGTACAAGCTATTGTAAAGCCGCTCAAGACCACATTTTGTTATAACCAATTCTTACTGTTTACATTTAGAGGGTGATTGGGTTTGATATTTATTGTTATTCAAAAACTAGGAACACTTTCAAATACCATGTTTATTTTAAATGTAGCCAATATAAAATGTCAAGTTACTGTCAGCAAAGCATCTGTATAATAAATAGATTAAATAAACAACCTGCAACTACTACAGTAAGACTACAGGACCTGTACACGGCTGCTACAGGCTGTGTAAGTGTTTAACCATACTAGCCTCAGGGCATAGTCCAGTTCAATGAAAATTATTACAACAACGTTTAAAATAACTTCAAACAGGGTCAAACTTTTGGATTAAATAATATTATTGACATGTAATACCAGATTAGCAAAATTAATTAGGATATTGTATTATTATTATTATTATTATTATTATTATTATTATTATTATTATTATTAGCAGCAGCAACAACAGTAGTAGTATTTACAACACTCGTTTTAAAACCTCTTTCATACTTTAAAATGAAAAAAACAAATAAACAATATTTTTTCCTCATTTGATGGAACCGTTACTGAATTTAATGCTGGCCCTTTAAGACTCGTCGCGAAGCTGTTCGTCAATATCAATTAGCTTTGAAAGCTATAAATACGGTAGACTGTTACAATCACTATCTTATGCGGATAACCCGTCGCATCTGAGTTGACCACACTTCGCGCCAGCCTTTAGCCCACTTTACCTTCCACACTTGTTCAAAATGATTCAGCTATTTCAAATGCATTTTACTACAAGTAAAACAAAGTAAAATGAAAAAAAAAATCTGTTTTATTTAGATACGGTATAAATCCTGGGTTGCAGAACGTTCCAGGTACAGTAGTAGTTTGTAATAGGATGATTCAGCAAAGGCTGAAACAAGATACTAGTGCTCCACATACAATATCGTTTTACACCTAGACCGGCTATAGCAATTTAACTGCAAGATCTTCAGAAGAGTGCTCTACTTCCGTGCTGTGTCATGTGACACAGCAGTGTAATAATTTGGTAATAAAGTATGATTGACGATTCAATGCAACTAAAGCAAAATGCAGTTATTATTTTATTCGTATGGATTTATTTTGCAGACACTTTTATCCAGGTTAAAACAGGGCAGTGCATACATAGTTGCAATGCAAAATTAATATTTAAATACAGTATAGTAAATCCAAATTAAACTACTAAGATGGAACACGTTAGGGTTACAACAGTTTATATCTACAATGACGTATTAGCAGTGCAATAGTGCAAGGCTCGTGCATCAGCTAAGGATCCAGTAACGTGATGCTGAGGTCAGGCGAATACAGGAGGGAGAGCAAGTGCAGTCTAAACAGGTGAGTCTTGAGGACTGTAAAATTCGCTTAGAATCTAAGTTATATTTGAAAATATGAACTTTATATGCGCGTCATTCTTGTATACAATATAAACAAAGGAAAAAAATTATATATTTTTCGTGTATTTTATTAGGGCAGCAGTGTGGAGTAGTGGTTAGGGCTCTGGACTCTTGCCCGGAGGGTCGTGGGTTCAAACCCAGGTGGGGGACACTGCTGCTGTACCCTTGAGCAAGGTACTTTACCTAGATTGCTCCAGTAAAAACCCAGCTGTATAAATGGGAAATTGTATGGAAAAAATAATGTGATATCTTGTAACAATTGTAAGTCGCCCTGGATAAGGGCGTCTACTAAGAAATAAATAACATAAATAACATCAGGTTGGAATATGCAGACCGTGAGGTAAAGCCAAGGTGTCCTCTAGTACTGCCTGCTACTAAATCGTGTCCTGTGTGGTGGTAGCTCTCTGTATGGTCTAGCTGCAATGAAATGAATCGTATTCGTAATTTAAATTGAAATTGAACACTATATTAAACATATTTCACTCCAAGCTTCAAAGAATCAGACCACGTGACATGCAGCAAAGAGAAAGCGCTGTCCTTGACAAACCTTTATTTTCGGATTTTAAAGCCTTGCTCACATTTGTTTATTTATTTATATATTTATATATTTATTTACAACCAAAAATGCCGCAGTACCCTATGTACCCGGTAGAGAGCAGAAGTTCTACCTTTTAAATGCTATTATTATTATTATTATTATTATTATTATTATTATTATTATTATTATTATTATATTGGAAAGTCTATATAAAAACAAAGACGATGTCAGCTACACTACTTATTCGCTTATATAACCAAAATGATTAAAGCCGATCTATAGTGGTATTTCCCTCGTGTGCCAGAGGCGCTGGCTGACAATCCACACACCTTGTGCCCATGCTCACTCCGACACCAAGCGTTTATAGCTCAGAGCAGGTTCCAAGGTATGCCAACCCCCTCCCCCAAAACGCGATACTAAGTTCAAAATCATTCTGTTCTGATTTGCCAGTCTGAAGATGTTTAAGTCAAAAACTTATCAGCAATCAAGATTTTCCAGCTCTGAATTTCTCCTGTCTGGTTGAGTTATTTACTAATATGGCGATTCTTTTATTAATTAATTTATTTTTAATGTCGGGCTGTAGCAGGTCTCTATAATTGAGGTAGTTCAGCGAGGCAGAAATGCGCATCCCACAGTTCTGCATAATCATATTGGCATAGAACGAGCGACATGTTCGGCTCGGAGATGTTGATTTTCTTCCTCAGTGAGTGACAGCTGTTGCTTAGAAAGACACTGAAACGTCACTCCACAGGACCACAACCACAGCCCAATACTACAATTCAATACCATCTCCGTACAGAAGAAGAACACGGAATGACAACTGAGAATCCGCTGCCAAGGAACGTTTTCTGCAACCCGAATCTGCAGTTTATTCAAGGGGATTTTACAAAACGTTTTTAAATCTAGGAACAGAAATAATAATTTAAAAAAAGTCTTGCATTTCATTCTCCACGACTGGATATGTTTCTTTCATTTTTTTTTTTTTTTTTAAATAGAATCGGGAGAGTTGCTATGAAACCCATCTTGTAAAACCAGCACCCGGATGTTGCTATATTATAATGTTGGCTAAAACACCCAGGGATGACTGTTATTGGAAACGTTTGTCTCAATAACATGGGGGTCGGGTGAAGGGTGAAAAATATATATATATATTATTTTGTTTTTTAAATGTATTAATGAGGAAAGGAGAATGCATGAACAAGAGACACGGAAAGAAGGTAAAACACTGTGTTGTGGGCTGTATTGTAATCAGTTGACGCGACCGAAGCGCTCGTGGAAAGGTTTAATTAATCCATATGTGTCTCTTTTGCCCTTAAGCTAATGCATTTTATTTTGCTGTTTGCGGCTGGACCTACGGTTTTTTTTTTTTTTTCTTTTGCTATGACAATACAGATTTTCTTTTCATTGAAACTGTGGAAAGAGCAGTCAGCTGGATGTTGAGTATTGAGAAAAGGTAGGAAATATAAAAACAAAAACTTACCAAAGTTAAAAGGAACTCGGTAACAATTAATTTTCAAGGGTCTTTAAATGAACCCATTGCATGACTTTTCTATAATACATATGGTACTGAGGTAACCTAAATCAAGCTTATGGGTATTTTGTATGCATTTTTAAATATATATAACTGTATGGGCAGTTATTGGACTTCAGAGTCAACAAACTGTTGAACCTTTTCAATTAAGTGTTTCGTGTCAGTCGCGATAGAACTTAACGCGACTGACGAAAAATGTAACGTGAAACCCTGCCAGAGCCTTATTATTAAGCAGTTCATTTGTAACCTGGCAATAGCACCAGCTGTTTCGCTGTGCGCTCTTGGAGCGCCATCTGATGTAGCCACATTTACACCTCACTATTTGGTGAACTGACATCTTATCCGTCGTTTTGTTTTGTTTTACCTGTAATGAAAGCTCTTTCATTTTCGTCTATCTATGAAGTTTTTTTCTCCTTTAAGAGATACGAGGTAAGTGCATTCGTTTTGTTTTGGTCTGGATCTTTCACCGTGTACAGACAGTATGTATGCCTGTGAATTGTCACCTCATCCTTACTGAATTCGACTACCAACTGTAAAAATAACCTTCAGAATATCATTCTGAAATGAGGCTTGATACCAGTTTTTGAAAACGTTATGATACAATGTGCATTTAATACTGCTGTCTGTTGTCAGATAAAAAAAAAATACTACCATAATTATAAAAAGGACGACGTTGATTACAAGTGGCATGATTTATGTGAATCTAATTAGCGTCGTTCAGCAATGTTTATATATGTTTGTGACTTTTTTATACAACGTGCATGGATTTATATATTTGGACCATTCCATGTTAAATTACTACAGTTATTTATTTTTGTGTATTCTATACGAGGCCTGACGGTTCAATTACACGACTGATTTGAACAAGTGATTTCTGACAGCTTCGAATTCACGCAGTTACTGTGGATGCTTTTCCTACGAGATGTGTGTCATATGCGTTGATATTGTGATGCACATTGCATAGCGTTTTCCGTTTAAAAAAATAAATAATAATACAAAGGATGTACATGCAGTATCATTGTAATAGATCTCCAAAAGAGAGATTACGCCAGACTGGTTTTAAATTTCATGTGTGATCAGAATGAATTGAGTTTATTGTCTGCTGCCATCCACCTGGCCTCCACAGCACTCACCCACACTGTGACAAATGTTCTGTGTGGACAGCATGCACCAACAGTCAGGCAGGACAGAGGTGTAAAACAGGTACTTTTATACCAGCAAACAAATTGATATTTGACCATTGTTAGACTGTTTTTAGACTCCAGGCTGAGGCACATTAGATGTATTGTCTAGCTTATTCCTACCGGGTCTTACTTTCTCTATTTCCCATTACCTGGAGATTCTTATGGCCATGAAAAGTGCTATTAGTTCTTGTGTTGTATTCTATTGTGTTGTTATTGATTATGTCCTTTTTTTAAATTCGCAGGGGCGAAGTATGCCAGCAGCACCAGAGTTCCTCTCCCTGGTGACGTACCAGGCCTTCAGTCAAACAGCTCCGCACCGCCCAAGTCAACTGCTTTCTCCTGGCAGGCAGCGATTGATGCTGCTAGACAGGCCAAGGCTGCACAAACCATGAGCACCAACACCCCCGCACCTGTCGGATCTCTAGCCCAAAGAAAACGGCAGCAGTATGCCAAAAGCAAGAAGCAGGGCAACAGTGCGAACAACAGACCTCCCCGGGCACTGTTCTGTTTAAATCTCAACAACCCCATCAGGAGAGCCTGCATCAGCCTGGTAGAATGGAAGTATCCTTTTGTCTTTCTCCTGGATGTAATTCTTTGCTATGTGCATGAGGGGTTTGTGACACGGTAGGAAAACAAACCCTACATCGGCAGCACGCTATTGTGAAGTGGTGCAGAAGGCAGCTGCCGATTGATCAAATGCTCACACTATTGCTTTTACTGCCTGGAATAAATTCAGACCTGAGCTGGCCAGAGGGAATATGTCACCCTATATATAGAGAGAGAATAATGGCTAGCAGCTTGTGTATTATAATACTGTAAACCCATCAAGGGGCTCTGATGGAGAAAAAAACAAACAAGTTATTGGTTCCCAGCAGGTAATTGCATTCCTAATTTAATGTACTGATAAACTTAATTTGAACTAAGTGGGTATAATGTGTTTTTTTTTCCTATGATTTGCAGCTATCAGCCACTGATGGACGTAGTTAAAGCAATACATAAATAAAGAAATGGTTTGCGATATCAGTTCCTGAAGCAGTAGAAAGGGTCATATTAATGTAAATCACTAACCCTAACTCTAGTCTGTAGTATACATATAAAAACAACCGTCCCCGGAGCACAGTGTGTGGATGTTAAATCTGATCTTGTACGGTTTGAACAGCTGTCATCTTTCAGCATTCCTACAAACATGATTGAGGTAATAGGTATAAATGAATATCGTATTTACTGTAGGGATTCAGAAAGAGAAAAGGGATTGCTATTTAATGTGCACAGTTCTCAACCAAACATTCGCTATCCCAATCCCTATGGAAACCATACCAGGCTAAGGTATCAGTTCACTTTTTTCATGGGTGTTTTTCCATGCTTCTCCCAGGATTGTGAACTAGTGTGAAGCTACACTGTGATGCTGTTTGGTGCAGGTTGAGAAATAACGCTTTCTCATTTTCTGCAGTGCAGTGAAATATTAAGTGGATAATACAGAGGTTTTAATTGTAATCCCATGACCGTCTCTTTGCACACCACTTGCTTTAAAATCCCACAGTACGATAGGTGTTGGAGACAGACTTGCATTCTTAAAGAGCTGCGTGGAATAAAGCAGTAGAAAATCGACCAGGAGCTTTGATATCAGATTGAATTTGACCTCTGCTCTTGGGGTTTTGTAAAACCCTGGTAGAATAACACAGCAGATGACACACATTCAAATGAGGTTCACTTGCTCAATCAACCCCCAACCTTGTTGGCACGACTGAGTGAAAATGAGGCCTTTCTTAAATTGGGCTTTCATATTCACAGGAGACTACTGTAGGTTAACACCGCCTGAATTCATTTCACGAAAGACCTGCATTGTCATCGGAGCAGATCTCCTGCCTCTTTATTATGAATCCTTAAAACCTTATCCACTATCCAGGCCCGGGGACAGAGTGTGATTTCTGTGTTTAACATTAGAAATTTCCATGGCAATCCATGTATAGGCCTGAATGTTATATGTGATTATTGTATTGCACTGTTGATGTATAATTTCCTTAACCATATGCGCAGGCCATTTGATATCTTTATATTAATTGCAATTTTTGCCAACTGCGTGGCCTTAGCTGTTTACATCCCCTTTCCCGCAGATGACTCCAATTCAACGAATCATGACCTGGTGAGTGTTCCTGGTTTCTTCTGTTTTATTTTGCATGGTTAAGTTGCCTTTCCAGTGTAATACACAGTGGTAAAAACACAATGCAGTATCTCATGAATGTATGCCCTGCCGCCCCATTTAATAAGGGTGCATAGGCCCCCGTTCATCCAAGCTTTTTACTTCAAAACGCACCATTTTTGTGAAAGGAAAACTGTCATGAAATAAGTGGGAAACATTGCAGAAGGAACTTGTTTCTTTTTTAGTTGTGTAACATTTCTGTAGTGTTGAAGAGCTTTGACAAATAGAAGGCACAGTGTTTTAACTGGGGCATGGTTTGGAAAAGGTGGTCGTCGGTTTGTGTTTGCTGAGATGACTGTTGAACTGTATATTCGCTTGTGTATGTTCCTGTCCGTTTTTTGACTTGTTGGTTTTCTGCTAAGCTGAACATTGTTCCACAACATTGTTCCATTTTCTTTCTTGAGATGGTGCCTGTGGCATATCTTTTAAGAATATACAGGTGCACAGAAGTTAAAAGCAAATGTGTCTGTCCTTTACCAATTGCCAAAGGTTCACCAACAAATGCTTACCATAATAATTTGTTACCATAATATTCTTACCACTTTTAAATATTGGATACACTGACTACTAAGAGATTTTTTGAGCAAAAAATATTTTTGAACCGCCACTTGTCATTGGTTTGCCAAGGTGAAGCTCATTATATACTCTGCCATTACAAATAGAGGAATGATTGAGTAGAAGCTAGAACTGACAATTGAATTGCATTTAATCAGAACCGTCCAGTCCTGGTCTGCCTAAATGCTCGGAGAGGAGCGATTGCGATATTTACCCAGAGCTGCTTTGAGGCTGTGCTATCTGCATGACACACAGTGGACCAGACGGTCACTTTAGGCTGTGCGTCATCTGGACATTATAGGCATTGCGGGCCTTGCAATCAAATTAGCATGAAATGGAAAAGCCAGCGCTTAGTGCTTGACGCTGTGCTTGGAATCAAAAACCAGGAGGCAGCGGTTTCATGAGTTTGCTGTGTGTGCCCTCCAATTATAATGAAAACCAACCCCCCCCCCCCCCTACCCCCCCAAACTCTACCCATCCCAGTAACACCAACCCTGGGTCTGCCATAGGAAGTCTGCTTTTACTGCTGCTCAAGAATAGGCATGGCCCCTCCAGCCCATGTTAGGTATGCTATCCATGTTGAGACAAAGGGATACAGGCATGCACAGCCCACATCCATTTCTAATACACTCTATAAATTCAGAATAATGTTTCTGGGCAGTCGTGGCCATTTCCACTGTCATATCAGAAGGGCTATTCGCTCACATGTATGTTTGATTGTGAATACTACTGTATACGGTCTGGAGAAAAGTGTGTCATACCAACACAATATAAAATCCAATTAATTGGGTATTGTGTCTGGCAGTTGCACACTGTTGACGGATCTAAACTTATTCAGCAACTTGTAAATGGCCAGTTCCAATTACAGAGCTACAGCAGCCTCGTTAGGCAGTGGATTTAAAGAGAAAGGCTTTACAGGCTATTTAAAAAGCCTGCATTTCAAAGAAACTGCTATTTACCTGTAACCAGAAGTCGTAAATGAAGGTTATATAACATGAAAATAGTAGAAGCTTGCAGAATTACTTAGTAAAACTGCCCTGATCATTTTCGTATTGATTTTGATAGCTGCTAGGGTGACCGATAAGTTTGCTCTGAATTATTCTTCTTAATACCTTACAAAGGAAATTTGTTGATTTACAAATTGAACGATTAACCCTTTAGAAGATTTTATAGACTCTGAGTCATACCTTTCTTAATCTGATAGAAGAATGGCTTTTAGATAACTTGCTTCTGTTTCTCAGAGCATGCTGCCCTGTCTGTCATGATGCAGACTGAAAGATTGTCCCCTTTTACAAGTTGTATGGTTTTATTTTACTTTATACTTTAGCCTTAATGAGGTGATTTCTGAATTTCTGTGCATTTCTGTGCATGTTTGAAAGAGATTCTGCATCCCAGTGGGGATTTAATGAATACATGTGTATTCCCTTATAAAAGTTTGCCGTAGTAAAAGCAAAGCACAGTGAAAACATGGTAAAGCAGTATTGTAAAGACTAGCAAGGTATGGTAAAGAATATTAAAACAACATGGCAAACCAGAGTAAACTATGGTAAATGCACAGTATAACCAAGGGAAAAACATGGGAAAACTGCAAGAATACAGTGCAAAAATACTGTGCTAAACTTTTATAAGGGTTATTACTTTATCTTTTTAGTTGGGTTCTTTATGACTTCTTAATCCAGCATCCACTAGTCCCTGTCAGAGTGTAGAAAAGTCGCATTGCCCATTGTATACATTGCACAGTGTTGCGGATACAGTCTGTGGTGGGGCTGTTGCAAGCTTCTCTTACATCACCAATCAGCAGGAATGTTAAAAACAGACATCTGTTTCCTCCCGCAATGTAGGAAACAATTATTTTTACAGAGACTGTGAAAAGTAATTGTTTACGTTAGGAAACATTATTCATTCCCAGATACCAAAGTTGACGTCCATTTCCCACAAGAATCTCACACTGGTGATTTATAATGCCTCATTGAAACATTTTCAACACATCTCTGCCGTGGTAGTACCATGGATTCCTGAAAGTGTTTTTTAAGTTTTACTGACTTTTTAAAGATGATATTGTGTATATATACTATCAGCACTACATTAATTAAACAAATACATTTAGGAATTCTATGTGGCTGCCATTCAGTAGCTATACTTTATGATGGCTATGGTGCCACCTTAATTTTGATTTAATCCAGGCCCCAGTGGAGAAAGGGGAATACTTAAAATGGTCAATAGGACATGAAAGGTTATCACTAAGACCAATATCCCTTGCATGTCTGTCAGAATCCAAGCTCTCATTTTGTGGGTTATTTTAAAACCTGGGATGGATTTTCTGCTCCACTAACTGGCTTCCTGCATCAAGAGTATAAAGCTGCAGAACGAAGGCTCCCACAGCGTAGCTCTCGCAGGGAGCTCACATCGGGTAGCGCTGCGTGCGCAACTCGTAATTTACATAATGCTTCAATCACCCTCAACACCCCTACCATGTGACCATAATACCCCACAATTAGGTTATTGTTATGAAATAAACTTTGTTTTATTACCTAAATTTATCACCCTTATCATGTGATCGGGCTGTAGCATATAATGATGATGTCTATTACGAGTTGTGCACGCAGCACTACCCTGTGTGAGCTACCCTGTGTGAGCTATGCTGTGGGAGCCTTCGTTCTGCAGCAATACCCTTCTCTCCTGCTTTGACACTGAACCTTAATACTAGACTTAAGTTGTTTGCTTACTGCACTGGATGTCTATGACCGGAACAGCTGTTTTTCCTTCATAATGAGGCTGCACTGTGCTTTCTTCCTCTGCTGAGCGGATGTGAGGAAGACAGAACTTAGCTGTGCATACGCTGGTCCGTTCCACGCTGCAGCAGGTTTAGTGTGATTTCTTCTTTTTAATTGTGTGCAGTGGTCAAGCCTCTAAGATTAAGCTTCGGGGTGGATTAGCTGTAAATAAATTAGGACACAGGACTGCATGTGTGTCACAGAATGAGCGATTTGTCCGATTCAGTGGCATGTAGACGGTATCAGTCAGTGGTAGCAATGAGGACTTTTTGCCAACCTCATTTAAACGTTTGACTTTCTTGCTGTGAAGAATGTAATTAAGATCACCATGATAAAGTGTGGAAACCATCCTGTGCGTTCTCAGATATTCAAGGAAGCTGTTCATTCTGTTTTCGTTAATGAGCAGTAAAGCCCATGATCCTATAAACACCAAAGGCTGTACAACATAGTATATAAACATATTTACAATCTTTTCCTAAAGACATTTGCTGGGATTGTGTAGTATATGTTTATTGTGCTTTCCTCCCTGAATATTTATATGGCAGTTTAGAAAGCTCAGGATGGGGGCTCCCGAGTGGCGCATCCAGTAAAGGTTCAAATCCAGGCTATGTCATTGATGACCGCACAATTGGCCGGAGCACCGTCCGGGTAGGGAGGGATTAGGTCGGCAGGGCAATCCATGGTTCATCGCGCACCAGCTACCCCTGTAGCTGATAGGGCGCCTGCGGGTCTGCAGTGGAGCCATTCAGATCTGTGTTGTCCTCCGGCACGATAGGTCTGGAGGACGCATGTTTCAGCCTCCGTTTCCCGAGTCGCCGGGGGGTTGCAGCGGTGAACCGGGATAAAAATAATAATTGGGCATTCTAAATTGTGGAGAAAACCGGGGTACAAACCATTGGCGACGACTAAATTAAAAAAAAAAAAAAAAAAGCTCAGGATGTTCTGTGAAAAGGGCAACACTGTGCTGCAGAAAACAGTCCTCTGGAAATGACAGAAGTAATGGGCCAAGAGGGTTGAAGTGTTTACAGAGCACCCTGCAGTTTTTACAAGAAACGCATTACTTTACCATTGCTGTATCCCACGTTGCCTGCATCACAGCCATAACATTTTCAACACAATACTAAGTGTTTGGAATTTTTTATTCACACATCATCACGGGTCATAAATCACCTGGGAATTACTGTGCATTTCTTAACTTTTACTCAGCAGCCTCCACCAGGAGACTTTCTCTTATAAACATAGCAGTGAATCCAGAGAGTCTGTTCTGTATACACCACCATGTTTATAAAAGAAGTTGAGGAATGTATTCCCCAAAAGTCAGGATTATGTTGAAAGCCTATCGCTGCAATACAGACAATGCAGAAAAGCGCAAAGGTACAATAATGCTTATTGCAGAGTATATTATGGCACTAAAGCATGGCTAAAAGATTTTTGTTCTCCATAATTCTACCAAATACTTGGTTTAGAGCTGTTGTTTTCAAAACATTCTGTTCAATGAAGTTTCTGGCCATTTCCCACAGGAATCTCACACGCTAGTGACCTATAGTGCAGTGTTGTCTGTCTTACAACAACAACATCAGTGTAGCATCACGAAAGCAGTGCTTACGTTTTGAAAATCGTCAGCCATACTGTCGGAAATACAGTTAAATACGACTTTTAAAAACAGCTTTTACATGTTCTGTAGGACTGTTATTCCCTTATAAGCTCATGTTGAGAATATCCACTGTATTAGCTGTTTCCTGTAAAATGATCTGTATAACAATTTGGAAAATGGCCTTTCCCATTTTAACTTCTGGTTACCTTCTTGAGCTACAACAGCTTGCAGGTGAGATTTGGCAAAACCGTCTGCTTCCGCAGTATTAGCCAACGTATAACAGCTTTTAAAATGTGTCAAGTAGGTTTGAATAGGCAGGGAAGCTTGTGTCCTGCAGCTAAATGCCTTTGGGGAAAATAAACAAACTTGCTGGAATAAAAACATGGTCGGCTTTCTGATTTAAAACAAACAAAACGTTTCTGGTTTGGCATAATTCAAATAACTTTGTAGTTGAAAAAAAGGTTAATTCATGCAATAAAATGCAAATGTAAAGCTATGTAAAGCTATGTATCAAATGAATGCACAGTCACTGGTACCGTGTGTTAATTAAATTAAAAACAGCATGTCATAATCATGTCAGCATGCATCTATTGGTAATTGCAGTGCTAGCAATGGCCACGACTCCCATTTGCCCCATAAAGCAATTGCATTCTCATTACAAGAACACACAGTAGCACCGCCTCTTAAATATGGCTTTGACTACAGAGCTATCGGTGTAGCATTGTATATCCACATTGTTTATCTGCTACTGTATGTGTGTTTTGTACGTTTAGAGAATGCCAGAATCAAACCTTAATATTCCAGGGCTGACTCGGAAAGAGTTCTTCAGTGATGTCATTGACCCCCATTGTGAAATTCCTCTTGAAAGCCCCTGGTACAGCAAAGCTTAAAGTTTTAACTTGTCAGAGATTGGCTTAGCCTTTTATTGTGACCCATAACTGCAAATAAAAACAAAATCAGCAACACATAAAACAGAGGCAGGTACTAATATACTGTTGATTTGCATTTATTATATTTACATAATGAGGAATTTATTTCGACAATGTAGACCAGCTAGTGAAAATGCATTTTGAAAATACATAATTTTATTATATGTCATGTATGCAACATTATACTGGATGTATGTGCCTCCAAGACGTATTAATAAAGCTTCAGTAAATACTGCAGTTAATTCTAAAACAGCTTCCGCCTATCAGCCAGGCAATGCAAGTGAAATGTCCTTGTAGGGGACACAGGGCTTCACCTCTGAGATTGGGTTTAAATCTGGCCATAGAACTGGGGGTCGTCTTCTTCTATCAAAAAATATCTCTTAGCAGGGAAAGATAAACAACAACCTACTTAGTGTACAGCAGTGTGTTTGTTAAATGTTTTTTTTTTTTTTTTTTTTATCTATCTGGGCCAGCAAACCATTTAAGTGTTTAAGATAGAAGCCTGATGCTTTGAATTTTGTCTGCTCACGTGGCAGCAGAGGCAGCTGGGATTAACCTTGGTGCTGGCAGCTTCTCCGGGTCTCCGAACACGCTCAGTGAATGAGGGT
Source organism: Acipenser ruthenus (assembly GCF_902713425.1). NCBI lineage: Eukaryota > Metazoa > Chordata > Actinopteri > Acipenseriformes > Acipenseridae > Acipenser > Acipenser ruthenus. The sequence goes on from NC_081213.1 coordinate 26,294,022, forward strand.
CACCAAGGATGCCAGCGGGGGAAATGGGCATGGCCGTCATTGATTTCTAGATGCTGCTTTTTAAATTTTTTAATGGTCGTCCTAATATTTAAAGCAGCTTTCCCAGGTGCTTTCCTTGGCGCTCTTTTAATTAGGCTGCCAATGCTGAATTTATAAAGGTTCTTGGAGGGATTACAGACTACCTTTTCAGTTTAAAGTCAATAATGATGTAACAGCTGGTCTTTCTCTCATACAGAGCCATGTCTGATTTCAGATCCCCTGGCAATAGACCAAGTTGTCTTGTTCATTAAATACGTGTAAGTCACAGAATCACAGCCTCCCCCAATGTAAAGCAGTCCTTTTTAATATTCTGTTCAGTATAGAACATTATGTTGAGGTTAAATAGTATACTTTTCTCATCAATTAACATAAAGGGCTTTGCATACGCAAATGCCAAGCGGAATAAAACAATTGCAAATTAGCATGAAAAGCCTTGTTTACAAAGATCATTTTAACCGACTTTGTGATCCTCAAGTCCGGTTTATACTCCATCACTTGACCGTCGTTATAAAGAGCAAGGTGACCGGCGATTATCGCTGTCGCTTCGTCGTGCAGTGTATGTTGTCGCCCGACAATCGCCCTGCTCCAAAACAACAGTCGCTGGCAGCGTTGCTGAGAGTTCAAATCAACTGACCTTTAACCTCATCTATATATATATATATGTGTGTGTGTGTATATATATGAACAATATATATATATATATATATATATATATATATATATATTAGTTAATTCTATAGGGTGATGCAAAACCATTGGCCATAGCTGTACATTCTCCATTTTACTGTCAATGTGTGCAATGTCTTCCTTAGGTATAGGTTTGCTACCTGCAGTTATAGCCCAAGTGAAGGTATTATGTGTGCCACATTTGCAGTTGGATGGAATAAATCTTCCTTGTAACTGCGCTTACACTGTAGAGAGTAATGTAGTCATAAGAGCTCCAGAACTCAGGGCTCGGGGGATAAAAAATAAATTAAGTGTGCAATCTTAAAAAAGAAAAACAGCCGTGGCTCCCAGTCAGCTGCGCTACAGCCGAATCCGATATCCCACTGTATTCACAATTATTGTTATCTTCACTAGGTCAAGGGCCAGAGGATTGCTGCTGTATGGAAATATATGTGGGCCTCCTTGAGCCCAGCTAATTTGGAAAGCGAGGCTTGCGATTGAGTAATTAACCTTCCTTCTTTCGGTTTTTGTTAGTTATTAATTACCATGGTGATTATTTAAATGTCAGGAAGACAGCATAGCTATTAACTTTTGAAAATGTTGAACACGCATTGAACCGATGCAATTTCCTTGTGTCTCAGTATGAGATGAGCAGTGCGCTGTGGAAAGATTTTGGACGCTGTGCTTTCGAAGCGTTATATAAAGAGGAAACGCTGTCCTGGCCACATTTTTACAGTCGGCATGTGCCGTGTAAAATCTTTCATTTGTTTCCCTTAATTTCCTTTTTCCAAGCTATTAAATCCTTTCAGCTTTCACAAGTGTGGCTCAGGGATCTCTGCTTGGTGAAGCCCTTTGTGAATGTCAACACTGTATGTCTAGCTGTCTGTTTTGCAGTGTCAGACCCCATTAAGTGCAATGCTAGGAGAAGTCAAGATGGTCTTGTTTATCCTCTGATCCATTTTTCGGTAGTTTCTTTTTGAAGTCAGACTTCTTTTGACAGCTTCATGTTTAATTCAGAGTACCGTTATAAAACAGTCCACTTCCTGTGTCCTGTTCTGAAGACAGTAGAGTGCTTTATACTAGAATGCAGGAATAAGGATTAATGATTATAACAGTACAAATATGAACTTGCAAGCCTTTGGGAGGATTAGAGTAAAACTACCTTTTATTTAATATTTGTTTCCCTATATAAAATCCTTAGCTAATGTTGATTTATACAAACTGGTTTTGTGAAATGTTGCATCTTTAAAAATGTACAGGCATTTACAGTACAACCCTGACCTTGACCCTAACCCCAGCCCTGATCATGACCTTAACCCTAACCTCAACCCGAAACTGAATTCGATCCCGACCCTGAACTCTAATCCTAACCCCTAACCCTAATGGCAAATTCACTAGGGTTACATGGATTTACAGATGTATCCCTAACCAAATCCTAACCCTAAAATCTGTCACCCTAACTTGATCCAGGAAGTACGCCTCTAAAATAAAAAAAATCAGTACAAGGTGAAAATAAAGGTAGAAATACTGGACTTTTTTTTATTTTTTATAACACTGGAGATATCTTCAGCTGGTCAGTTTTGGCTTTAATACATCTCATTTAGGTCACACAGCCTTGTTTTGTCTCCTCATGCAAGGTTTGTAAACAGCTGTGTTGCCGTTGGGCTTTGCAGATTTAAGCTTCCCTTTTATGGCAGAAACAAGGATTATTCATCTGAATTGCAATCGGAGCTATTGCATGCCTGTTATGCAAACTCATGTCATTTTCTTTATTTCGCCTGTCTGGTTTCTGGAGTATTGAATGCAAATGATATATTTTTTACTTTGGCTCTGTTTTATCTATTTATTTATGCATCTGAAGAAGAGATCCCCATTATGTTTATGTAGAACGGCATTTACTTTGTGACCTCTGCTTTCTAGATTCCTTGGCAGCGATCCTTGCATTTTCAAAGCTGCCAACCAGAACCGTGTTGTTCATGTTTCTAAATAAACAAACAGGAATCTGAAATTAATATCGATTTTGTTCCTTTTTTTAAGAGAGACTTCTAAGGAAAGCGCAAGGGTTTTTTTTTTAGCTATAATTTTACTATATAGTGTAATATGTATGATAAAATATAAATGTTATTTATGTATTCCTGCTGTAGGGACTGGCAGTGGTCCCTGTGTGCTGTGTACAGTAGTTGGCCATTTCTTTGTGTCCAATACTGTGTGCACGGCCTGGCGGTGAAAAGTCCTAAATATGATTTCCTCGAACATAAAGCTACTATATAGAGGGTCAGAGTCGATTAGGTGAGCAAATCCTTGCTATGAAATTCACTATCCTTGTACATTAATTAATGCAAATCATCTGTCAACCACAGAAACACTGATAATAAGCGCCCAAACAAAGATCTACACGGACGTGGGTTCCACATTTCAGCTTCGTAATACTTTCAACAAAGTAATTGCTTGCTTTGTCATTTGAATGTGGGTTGAACTATTACAAAGACACCTAGTGGGAAGGTGAGGCTCTTATCTCCAGCCCATGTTGTATCCATGTTCGTGGCGAAGGCCATTAGGGTATCCACCATGATGATTCACTCATGCATATTAAAAAAAAAAAAAGATTCTCCAATTTAACATTTTTTGAAGCGTAGTGTAGCTAAATGCATTGCATATAATTGAAATAAATAGTTTATTTTTCAATGTTGTTCATGATGAAAAAGTAACAATTGTGATATTTTGGATGCTGAAAGCGGTAAGTGTAAGGTGATGCCATCTCGATGGCCACCGCTGTACCTGTCTGAAATGAGTGTGCTCTGTAAACACACTGCAGCTGGCCTGGAATGATGACTGAGGGTCAGTCAATTAACTGCTAAAGGAAATGGAACATAAAGAACTGTTTGCCATTGTACTGTTGAACTGCAGCTGAACTATACATGTCTGTATAAACTATTTAATTTAATCAGATGGCAGTTTTCTGGATGTTTGGATTACTGATGCTTTGTGGTCTGTTTTGTTCAGTACTGCGTTTAAGCCAGCGTGCACTGGGATATCTGTTTACTCGACTTTCATCATTAAATAACACGGGAGTTGCCTTTCTGAGAGCTTATTTTTGCTTTTTGTTTCAGTGACACATGTTTGGTGCATATATAGTAGAGGTGGAACTTGCTGAAAGTTAATCACAACTAAAGTCAAAATCAGAAACAAAACAAGAAAGCTGATTGACAACCGTATCAGAACATCGCTGTAATGCCCTGATTTTGTAGAATCAACTGCACGTTGATGTTGTACCTTGGACAGTTCCCCATAGAACTTGCATAGAATTCATTGGGTCATTTGAACGGCAGAAGATTGATGGGACTTCAAAACAGGACGATGAATGAAGCCATTTATCATGTATGCACTTGAATACTAAGCTATAAAGCACACCTGGCAGTAAAGCAAAGTGAGACTGTGATAAGGGAGAAAAGCACACTGTAAACCGAGGATTTGGTTTTGTTATTGTGCTGTGGATTTTTTGCCAGGAAAGTGGTTTATATTTCCTTGAATATTTGCGCTGAGGTCAGATATCGCACAGTGCTTTGGAATCCTTTAGCACTTTTCTTGTCATTTTGAATGTGCAAATAATACAGTCAGTAACAACAATTTTAAGAAATATTATGTATGTGCTAAAAGGGTGCAGTTTACTTATTGTGTCTTAAAGCACAAAATAGTAAAAAATTTGGTATGTAGTTCTGAGATTTTCTTCCAAGCAGGGCTTGTTGGACAGTTTTTAGAGTTCCTCAACAGCTAAAGAATGGCCGGGCTTGATTTTATATTGCAAGTTTTTTTTTTGTTTTTTTTTTTTGTGTGGGTGTATTTACTGTTGACATCATGCTAGACATTAAAGGTCTGCAATTTCAATAAATACAAAGAAAGTCTTATTTGAGATTTGAAAAATATTAAATATTGAGATCATGAGAACACCGGGATTCAGAATCGCGCATTATCACACAGTCTGATGTCCTAGTGGTCTGTTGGCCTTATATTGTTTCTTAATTTAAGAACCTTGTCACTTTTTATTGCAGTGTAAAAGAGGGCAATTCATCATTGCATTTATAGATCTTATCCGTCTTACATGTAATTAAAGTCACCCATTATCTAACATCAATGTCTTTCTCCTCAAGAACTGCTACATACCCCAAGGGTTTAAGGTGGCATCAGTCAAATGATTAAGTAAGGACAGACTTTGAAAACAAATATAAGTTTAAATCATGCAAAATCCCCAGTGTACTGTATGTCATACAGTTATTTTGTAAATACCATCTACAAGTGTATTTAACAACAGATAGTACATTCAATAACTCCTTTCTATTTTAAAAAATCAATAGGCACAACATAATAGTTGTAGTAATTTATACTGGTGGCAATAGATTTCATGATTATAAATCACAATAGATTTAAATCACTTACGTTGTGAGTTTCCTCAAATCAATAGTTTTTTGGAGACACTTTTGGTGCCAGTATCAAACACTACCCAAGTATACTCATATATAATGTGAAACTTGCATTTAACACTGAGACATGTTTACATTTTGAAAGGGTGCACATTATAAATGGTGGAGTCGCAGTCTACAACAGATTAAAGATGATTAAACTTTACTTTATGAATAAAAACAGACTTTAAAGTTTGCAAATAGCGCCCAATATGTCAGAAGGACTGTTCCCAATTCACACATAGCTCTACGGACCTTACAGGTGTGTGTGGGCTTGGAGTGATAGTTGGAAACAGGAAGGAAGTGCAGATATTTCAGTATGCTTCATTTATTTATTTAAAAAATGTTCTGAAAATGTTCTGTGTACTGTATGTTTTTACTGGTTTGGAAGGTTTCAGTTTTGTTTTCATCCTAATGTCGGTACTGTAACTCCTAAGTCCTCTGTACCACGTCTGCTTACCTCCTAGCCTGCTGTATCCCAACATGTACATTGGACTGACTAGCAATCCATTGATATTTGCAGCCAGTATTCCATTTCTGAGGGATGAAATTGACTTTAAAACATGTGACTCTCCCAGAGCACCTAATTAATTAGCAGCTGCACTTTGAATGGTCTGGGTGGGAAACTCTTGAAGGTCATTCACAGATAGTGTTGGTTGTGTCTCTAGCCTGCGTACGAATCGGACAGATTTCACTGCTTCTCATACAATTGTTTCCTGGCTTGCCTCACACTACTGTTTAGGCGCTTCATTGCTTGCCATCTGCCACAGAAAACTGGCTTTTTTTTTTTCAGCAAACAGGCATGGCTTTGTGAAGGATTCATTCATCATTCATGATATCATTATCATTCGTTTCACAGTGCTTCTTCCAAATGTGCTTTACACAAACAAAATAGAAACATTTAATCTTGCAGAACAGGTTTATAAAATACCTTGCGCCTTTAAATACAACCAGTCACCCATTTGATTGCAAAATGCAACAAATATAATTAGAAAACCTATAAATACCTACAATGTCTAAACAGGTTTGAGAAAGATGCAGCAACCTTGCTGAATTATTTGAAGGTTGATAAAAAATGTCATACTACTATACTACTACTAATAATAATTATAATAATGCTATAATGTGAAAAGTCATGTGACGGAGTGTTATTTAAAGGTCTTGGCTTCTGTAGGTTATCTTCAAATTGATCTTTGCTCTCCCAGTCAGAATACGTTTTCAGAGTTGTTAATAGAACTCAGACTCCCTGTGTGAGAGATTGTGTCTCTCCTGCAAGATAACTCAGCAAGCAAATTGATCTAATTTATAACACTGTGAATGGCTGAAATCTGAATCTGAGTGGATGGTATATCCAATCACCTGGGCCATTGTACCTCCCACAGGCTGGGAATTGCCCACTTCAGTCTTGAGCTCCTGAATCCTTGTAGTGCTCAAGAGCTGTAGTCCAAGCATGAGTGTGCTCTTTTTATGAATTTCATGTTATTCTTCCACATATGTGTCTCACTGCAATTCCACAATTGGTATTTATTTAAAAGACATACTGCCATTTATTTATAGGCTTACCTTTTTAGAATGGTTCCACATTCTCATGCTCTAATATTTTTTATAATGTTTCTCTATGGCCCTAACGTTGAGAGAACACAAACTCACCTTTTCAGGAACAGTGGCTTGAAACCTGGATTCAGGGGACAAGGAGACTAGATTGAGGCAACTTTGCTGTATCAAACACCAAGTCTCCCCTGGTGTGCCATGCAGTGAAACCAAGTTCCATCCAGCTTCTGTGTTTAACCATGTAGCAGCTGGAGTCAACAGAGTTGAAAGGTCACACTGTAAGACTTAAGACCAGGAAGCAAAAAAATAAAAAATAAATAAAAGGTTGGGAAAATCCCACAGACCTGCAGTACATTATTATATGTGGCATGGAGTTATGTCAGACTTTAATTAAAATAACAGCTTTATTATAAAAACAAATGTAAAATGTTTGTTTTGTTAAAATGCAAATTTGCCAAACCTGTACTTCAAGCAAAACAATTCCGCTGTGGATGGCTTTTCTTTCTTTCTGCACGAACAATGCACAAGCCTATCGCATTGATAATCTGTGTATTTTGTAGCATTGGTGGGTGTCTATTACTGCATTTACACAGCGGGTCACATTGCTCTTATCAAAAGAGTTGTCCTCATTTTGATCACGTGTGTTGCAGTTGATTTAAATCCTTATTAGCTGTGCAGCAAGCTCATATTTAGCAGGTTAATTTACTGATAGCATGCTTTTCTGTTCCCACGTAGCCAGGCTTACAGAGGTCATTTTTACAGTAAATACAGTGATACAATAGCAAGGCTGCCATTAGTACTTCCTGGAAACTGAAAAATGAAACAGCTTTGAGGATTTTCTTTTATTGCGTTAAATCTACTAAATCATGTCATTACAATCAATACAACAAATGAATACACATATTTGATAAAGGTGTCTTTTGGATTTGAAAAACGTGTCTTTAGCTTAGATTGAACAGAATTAAAGCTAGTGTAGTAATTTCCAGGTGTCCGAATGCGCTCTATTTAAAATGATGATAATGTTGCTTCCTGGCTGCTGACTATTCAGTCCTTGGGAGCTAGAGCTAATTTCGCCTTCCTCCATCTCTCTTATTATCCTCCTCTGGGATGCATATCCCTGTCAAAAGGAGATGCCCAAACGTACGTCTGTACCTACCTATGTCATGCTTTATGAATTATACATGCACAGAGAGAGAGCTTCAACTGCTTATCCAATCGGTTATTAAATTAAGTTATTAGGCATCCAAGCCAAGGAGACTGGCAGCTTTGCACAGCCAGGATGTCAATCTGCGCTCCCCTGAATGCTTGATTCACCCGGGGCACACCACATGGCTGTGTCTTTACCAGGTGAGCCATTCGGGTATGGGAAAGAAACAGCATCACGATAGTTATCACTGGAGTCAGTATTGTCTGTCACGATTTGAGATCCATTAAGCTATTGGGGTTGTTTGGATATCAGCTTCCAAAAAAACTGTTTTGTTAATGTAGACTACGGCACTCTGGGTGCAGCATTGTTCTGTAATGGTAAATCATGTCGAGAGAGAGAGAGAGAGAGAGAGAGAGAGAGAGAGAGAGAGAGAGAGAGAGAGAGAGAGAGAGAGAGAGAGAGAGAGAGAGAGAGAGAGAGAGAGAGAGAGAGAGAGAGAGAGAGAGAGAGAGAGAGAGAGAGAGAGAGAGAGAGAGAGAGAGAGAGAGAGAGAGAGAGAGAGAGAGAGAGAGAGAGAGAGAGACTGAGACTGAGACTGAGACTGTGAAATGCTAATTAGGAAATTAAATAGTCTCTGTAGGCATTCTCATACTCTTCAGCGACTGCATTAGTGTTCATGTTATTACTTATACAATATTACTCTCTAACTATCTCTTAAGCAAAGAAGATAAGCTTATACCCTTACAACTTATGAAATCTGTATTACTTAGTCATATTGCAACTCAAAGAATGGCGGCACGCTTAAAATATATATTTGATGTTAGTACATGTTTTATATTAGTGTACATTAACAGTGCCAGTTAAAATAAGTAGTATTATATAACAACTGCCGGGCCCAGGTTAAAATGACCCACTCGAGAATATGAAACATTAGTTTTAGCTTAGATTTGTTTGTCAAAATGCTTTGCAGATGTAACCACATCTTAGTATTAGATTTTACAGTACCCCAGTAGTTAAGGGTAAAAGAATGTGATGAAAAACTTTCAGAAGGACAAACTCTGGCTTCTGTCGGAACACCCACTGTGAAGGCTCCTGTGCTCAGGCAGGTCAAGTGTAGAAGCGAAGGAAGGAAAGGAAAACAAATGGCAGGCTGCGTGTCTCAGCTGACTGCTCCCTGCGGGGCTGTCCTAAATGCAGACACAGTGCACTGTAACCTTCCCATCGCCTCCTCCTCCACAGACAGCAGAGTAAATCAAAGAAAACTTAAATCCTAGTGAGGCACTGATGATTCATACAGTCATCTAAACTTTAAATATTAGGTATATTTCCTAATAGTACTTTTATGAAGATTTGTGAAAGCGAGGGCATGTTTGCTAAGGTCTTTTTAAGAATGCTAATTTGCAAGGGTTTACAACGTTAGTGGTCTGGAGATGCAATATTTTGACAGCAAAACAGCAGTCAGCTTATCATTTGACCTTCTGGTACATGTTAAAGTGATGTTAATCTCTTTGGGAAATAATTGGATGTCTAGCACTTCATAACTTGGTTCATTGGTTTTCTGATTGCAGAAAGCCCATCAGAATGCTATTACGCATTCAGTATTCATTTAAGGAGTTGACAGCTCTCTAATCCAGAGACCTTAATTCATGGTAAAAATAGAAACACAAACAACCATGAACCAAACCACTGGCAAGTATCACATGCAAGGACCACCTGTATAAAAACACAACTACATATTGTTACCACGAGGCATACACATGTTGTAGATTTGGGATGTGGAGGACTAGAGATTTAACTAAGATAAATATACTCTTTAAAAAAAATGCCATTTTTAATTTTTTTTCTGGAGAGAAACAGCACTGATACCTCAAGAATAAATACAGCATGAAAAAAAAAAAACAGCTCCCGTTAAGAATGAATAAGAGGAACCACTTGCCAGAGATGTGCCATTACCAGTAAAAACAAAAGCAAAACTGATTTTGCCTCTTTCTTCTGTGGTACAGCCAGCATATATAACAATCTTGCTAAGAAATGTTGCTCAGCTTGAACCATGCAGGTCAATTTATATGGTAACAAGACAAATCCATCACAAAGTGAATGAAGCAAATCAGCAATACTCAGCCCTTAAACACACAAATGCTTTCTGATGTGAACTTTAATATCCAGTTGGAGTTGGATGCATCTGGTTGTAAAATTATACAGTGCTGTATTTAATTATTTTGTTTATTCAGTAAAGATGCACATTGTAGCTATGAAAAACAGCAATTCTTTTCAAGGAGTGATTAAATAATTTCCATTCATCCAGCTATCTGCTGCTGTCTGAAGATGATTTTCAGTTGTTTAGTGATGGAGAAAGTTTTTAATAAATTAGACTCGGTGCAAAAAAAAGCTTTAAGTTCAGCATTCCCTTGCACTAATTTACCCGTGCTGCCGTGACATCACTCCTCTTTGAGGGCTGCACATGTACCTCGGTGGATCAAACCTATGAGCCTGCAGTAAGAGCTGAATTAGAACTGAGACATCACGGAGCGGTGGGAGAGGCTTTCTATGCTCATTCAATTTGATCTGACGGCACCACATGAACCTGTGGTTCTCTTCGCTGTCTCAGCTGGTACCTTTATTTATTCATGCATATTTTGCAATTGTTCTTAATGATCGATACCAATCATGATTGAAACGGCTCCCATCAGTGTGGTCCAGTGGTTAAAGAAACAGCCCTGTAACCCGGAGGTCCCCTCTTCAAATGCCACCTCAACCACTGACTCATTGTGTGACCCTGAGCAAGTCACTTAACCTCCTTGTGCTCCGTCTTTCGGGTGAGACGTAATTGTAAGTGACTCTGCAGCTGATATAGTTCACACACCCTAGTCTCTGTAAGTCACCTTGGATGAAGGCGTCTGCTAAATAAACAAATAATAATAATAATAATCAGATGTTACCAGCAAAAGCTTTTGATGTTGTTAATGGCTGTCCACCATAGGGGGAAGTTTTTCAGTGACTGCAGACCAATTTAGCATTCCTAGGAACCTGGGGAGCCTGTACCGGTCAAACATGAAGTTCTGAATGACTACAGGTGTGTTCCCACTGCTCCAATGCAGCAGTTGGCTATCAATTATATTCTATGATACAGTGCAGAGTGTTTGCTCTCCAGCAGGGGGCTTGAGCGTATATAAAACAGTCTTACAATATATGTTGGGTATTATCAATTACTTGGGTTTGTGTTCGAACTGTATGTGATGTATAAAGATACAGTATATATTTAAGGTTGTGCAGAAGCTAGGATTACATTTCTTTTCAATCAGGGAGAGAATTGTGAAATGAGGTTAGACGTCATTAGGTCTCGAATCATACTCTTAATACATTAGCTTAACATCTTTTTAAAGCAGTGTCCCTGTACAAATCAGCACTGAGCTCCTGATTTGAATCTGATCTTCAGCTACTTCAAATCATTACAAATAAAAAAGGTTTTGGGGAAAAAAAAAAAAGCTCACGGCAGTCAGGAAATATGTTGATCATATACGGGTTCACTGTGCTTTGATTTTACAGCTGTTAACTTTTCATAAACTGCTTTAAACTCTTCTGCCAGATGATACGTCTCCTGTGAGAAGCTGGCTGGAGGCTTAGGCGTACAGAAAATTATACGCTTTGGGTTGTAAATTAGACTCATTACAAATTGTCAACGATATGTAGCACTCTGTCCCTCATTGATTAGCTGTCATAACTAATTATCCCAAAGATATATACCAGCCAATACCAACACATATATTTGTGAGAGAAAGATTTATGTAGTATCTTTCCAAATAAAATGGGAAGTCATAATTTTCGTAAACCTAGAACTAGTCTATTTAGACTAAGTGCCACATACCATGAACACAGAGCAGTAAACAGATTCAAAATTTTATCAGTGCAGGTGATGAAGAAATCGTTCAGCGATGGCCTGTATTATATAACGGGCAAGTGTACATTTCCACATTGGTTTCTTGTAAGTAGGGGTGTTGGTTTCCGTTCAATATCCTAAATGTTTAAACTTTTATATATTGTTCCTAGAGGTCGTCTAAAATCAGGAGAGGCAAGAGCCTTTAGCTGTGGTGCCCCAAGTCGTATCAGAGATGCTGGCACAGTCAAATTGTTTAGATCACATGCACTTGTTTGAGTTACCATATTTCTGAGCTGGTTTTTATTGTAAAGCGCCCTGGGAGGCTCCGCATGAAGAACGCTATATAAAAGCAAACTGGATTGGATTGTATTGGGAATATTTGGCACCAATCAGAAAAGGCACTGTGTTTAATGTATGTGCACAGCATTTAATATTATATGGAAAACACTAAGAAAAAATATTTAATATAAAACACCTGTATGTGCTTATTTTTGTAATTCACTGCCTCTCCTCTAATTTCCTCTCAAGGGCTGCTTCTGGAAGCCACACTAAGGGGCATCTACTTTGTACCTCAAGGGCTTGTTTTTAAGTTGTGTTACAAATTTTTATCATGCGCTTTCTCTGTACAGTTCATTCTATTCTGTATAGATTTCTTCAGGCTAGATATTTTTTCACCCTTACAGTTTCTCTGCTTTTCTTTTTGTTCCTTCACAAATATTTTATTTTACTCTTTGCTGAATCTGCCGTGGCACTAAAACATATTCATATAGCTTCTGGACATAACTTTAAATACATTGTGCTTGATTGGCCAAGTCGGTCACTAAGGAGATGAAAAACAGGCGTAAATAAAAGCTGAATCTGTGGCTCCCTGTTTAAGGGCATTCTTGTAAATGTTAACAACATGCTGTTTACCTTGCTCAAGATCCATGTCTATAAGTGCTTCTGTATTGTAAATCCTGAACTTTAACTTTTATACTCTGCGTCTCTAAAATACAGTATCTGCATCGCTGGTTTCCATTTTGAAAATGTGTTCTCCTGCCCAACACACTTGTCAATCAGCTACCTTTTTGATCACATACTTTTATCTCCATTGTGTGTGTTTTTATATTTAAGATGCTAATTGACTGGCCAATAATTGGATTGTGAATATTTTTTATTTTTTTTTTGCTGTGCTTAGTTTATCATTTAATTTACATTTCTGGAAAATTAAACGTTGTGTTAACAGAACTAATTAACTTAAATATTTTTCTTTACATTGTCATTTCCATCATATAAATTTTCCATTTTGAAGCCACATGTGAGCAAAGCCATATAATGTGGCTGCAGTGCCCGCAGGAGAGGAAGTAGGTGTCAGTTCCGATTAACATGAGTCGCATTTACAGGCCAGGAGAACTGACCTCCCGTTACAGTAGATGTGACAGCACAAATTACACTCAATTACAGTGAACCACATTCAACTGCATTGCGCCTGACACAATGGATGGGAGGTTGTTGCCCCTCCATAGCTTTTTATAAATAAAAAATACAACGGTTTTAAATTGTTAATGTTGAATTTCACAGTGAAAAACATGCAGTTTTTATTTGTACGATACCGTATGTGTTGCAGAAGAACATGCTGGTGTGCCAAAGATTTCATTTGAGTGCTTTTCAGATTCTCACTTTAAATCCCAGTAATGCTGGTGCAATCCCATTCTAGCCATAATATCACGCCTCCAGGACTAGCAAAGATTGCCTGTCAGGATAATCACTATTCTTAGTATAACTTGAACTTACTTTTGAATGTTTGGGCTAAAAATAGTTTTTTTTTTTATTCCCTCCATATACTGTAGTTCTATGCAACATAAAAAAAGAATACATTTTCAAGATTTTAACTCTTTCTGCTGCTATACATGTGATGTGTTTAAAGAGATACTGTTAGTCGCACAACTTCCTAAAAGCACAAACATACAGGACTACTGCCTGAAAGATCACTTTCTTTTGGGCATACATTTACATCAGGCTGGTAATATTAGGTTAGCATCCAAACTTTTCTCAGTGAATGAATTATGTGCTACCTTTACTGATCACTTATGACATAAACTCAGAACCACGACTGCGGATGGGCCTGCAAAGCTGAAAGCAAAGACAGATTATGACAGCCATAATGGGATTATAGTTTATTGTCGTCTGTTGATTAGCTGCATAAGAAACACTCAGAGAATGCATGCCGGGATAGAACTGCTTTCAGGTGATTCATACTGTTCTATTTTGAAAAGCCTGAACTTTAAGACCATGTTTCGCAGAGCTTCATTAGCACTAATCTTTGACTTACTTGCCTTATGTAACCCTGTGTAGTCCAGCGTTATTGCTAATCGGATTCTGTGACAACCCCCCCCGGACACAATGTCTTTTACAAAGAAGCAAAGCAGCATGGGAGAGGATTGTTTACGAGTCGATGTTTTATAAATTTGCATAATAAAGTTGTAGTGCAGTTTTGAATCAGTCCTATTGTGGCAAACATGTGCAGTATATTTTCATTTTATTAGTGATAAGTTTTCAAATTGAATTCTGCGTGGATTCCAAAACAAGACACCTGGTTTAACTTGTGAATGTAAGAACAGTCTTGACTTTATGAATAACATAAAACTAATCTGCAGCCAGTTTGTACAAATTCCCGTCACCAGAAAATATTTGAATTGGTCCACTGACAGCAGCGAAAGCATGTTCGTCTCTTTCTTTGCTTTGGCTTATGGGGGTTCATTGTAGACTGATTTCCCACAACTTTAACGCTGCCACCTGCCATCCTAATCTTTTGAATGGGTTTTACTTCACCAAACATTAACGCTGATTACCTTTGAACAAACCTAACATTTTCCCTTGATTTCACTGCAAGTCTAATTATCATGCTTCGTTGTCTAGCTGTGAGCTCTCACTGGAAAATAAAAGATGCTTCAAGCAGGAGTCAACATTTCACTTAAGCAACAGAAAAGACTCCATCCTTTTCAAGCTGTGCTAAGTGCTCCATTGAAACATGAGTAAAACACTGCCTGCAGCAGATAGCCGAATCTTTGTGAGATTGATGGGGAAACAGGGCAAGGCTCACCAAAAGCAAACAATTTGAGGATTTTATTCAACAAGTTAAAGTGCCTGTGCCTAATCTCATTACTGTACCCCTGGCCAGGTTTATCAAAGGGACAGAAAAGGTTTAAATAGAAGCCAGTTGCAGAGCCAAATATGCTAAATTGCTGAAGCAGACATTTGTGACTCCCGTTTCCATTCCAATCCAGGGCCATGTTCCAACCATGCTCCTACTTATTGCATTGAGCATCCTAGAGCACAATTCCAAACAGGTGTTCAGTTAATTAATGAAGGTCTTGGTTTGGAGTGGACTGAGAGAGCCACAAGCGAGCCCCACAGCTCTATTGATTGTGCACTCCTTATAAAGTACTGTGCCCTTGTTATGTCAGGGCTGACTGAGAGAGGAAACAGCTCATTTCTAATTACTGAGCGGAAGAATGTTTTTAGCTTAGATCAGTGGTACTAAACTCTTGCTCCAGGAGGCTACTCAAGGCCAGGTATAAATTAATGAATGGACCCTCAGTAGGTTCGATTAAGTAATTTCGGATCTGGTTGGGTTCGTATTACAAAAATAAAAGGTATCCGCATGTACTTTGGTTATTGCATGAGTTTGTATTCTCCAGAATAGCCTTAGAGTCATCACTTTAGAGACTGTTCTTCTAGAAACACCAGTCTTGGATATGGATCATATCTGCTGCCTTGCCCTTTGTGAGGAAACAGACTTGCAACATGCCCCTTATAAACGTTTCCCAAAGTAAGAGCACAGTGAAGTGTAATAAAGCATAGTTAAAGTATAGGTAAGCACTGGAAAGAATAGCAAGGTATGGTAAAGTATATTAATAAACTTGGCAAACCAGGGTAAATGCATAGAATAACCATGGGAAAAGCATGGGAAAATGACAAAAATACAATGTAAAGGAAAACACAAAACAAAAGTTTGTGATAAACACCAACATGGACATTGCTGCCGGTATTACCGGAACATAACAAAGAGAAAACCTTGCTCTTACCCGTGTAACGTTTCTCAGCAAAGCTAGATGTGTCAACAAAGCAAAAACCTCACCCTGTTCAGTTTCAATTGCCACTAAAATGCATTAGTTGCTTTAGTAACACCCAAGTGGTACAATAAGAAATGTGACCGTGTTGACATTCGCTAAAACAAGCAGGTTTCCCGGCTTCATCCTGTAAAACAGCTGTCTCTGGCAAAGTGTAAGCCAACTGCTCTTGTTATACCACGGATTCAATTTTATTAAAACTTCGACAGAACGTTTGCATTAGTAAAATGGGCATACATTGGCTGCTTGTTGCTGGTAATAATGATTCATATTGAGTGGCAAATAGATTATACTATCCCTTATTGAGAGACATGTCAAACAAGGTAGCAGGTGTATGTTTATGAAAACAAAACAGACATCTGTTTGCTTATCGGGAGTTTAGGGTCTGTCTGGTTGGCACTAAAGTTATAAGAGGAAGGCACTTTGCTTTGTGAATGTACTTACATCATTGTTTAAAGATTCAATAACCGGCACCATCAGTAATTTATACTTGTAGTGCGGCTGTCTCGGTTTTCATTCAAACTGTAGAGGATCAAGGTAGCTCTGTGTCCCTCCCCACTGCTCTGGAGAGCTGACCTGTGGTGTGAAGCCAAGCCTAGAGAGAGGATGAGCGAGGGTATAGCCTGACCTTTGTAGCAGTGACCGACTTTAAGACCATTATGATAGTCTCTGTTTGCGGTCTGATCAATCATTATGTTTTCACACATATGCAACCTGAAAAACTTGTAACATGATTTTTATTCCAGTATTAGTACAGTAGTCCTACTGTGCTAATATAGTATAACAAGTTATTTTTCTTGCAAAGCACAAAGGGGTACATGTTATATTTTTCAGGCATGCCATTATACAAGTTTACCACAGTAAATGTATAGTTTCCTGTGCTTTCCCCATGGTTATACTATGCATTTACCTCTGCGTTTATTATCGTTTTACGTATACCTCTCTGCTTACCTGTGACTTAGCCTTCTATAGGAGAAACCTTTACATGGGTGTAAAAGGCATATTCCGATTTAAAATATCTTCACACCTAGGATATTAATGATTGCTTGCCATTTAAGTTTTTAGTGGGCTGTAAACCTCACACTTTTTTTATCCATTGTGATAAGCTGAATGTAACTTTAACATCTCCACTGTGGAGACCTACAGTGTGCCCAGCAGTTTGTGTGTTAATGCAGCCCGTGAGAGTGGGACAGGTATTACTGTAATGTTTTATGCTCACACAGTGGTGCACAGTAGATTGTGATACATGATCTCTGCATTCAGTGCTTATTAAATATGGATGGTCTTGGTTAAAGATCACCAGGTGTGAGAACGGATTACAAATATAAGAGTCAAAAGAGGAACTCTAATCTGCCACACTTGAATGATTATTTTGAAGAGAACCAGTAAACTAAACGTTTTCAGAAATGCATGGTTTTACATCAGCGTGCGATAAATGCACAAACTAAAAAAAGGTGGTGTTTACCAAAAAGCATCAATATTTGAGATGTTAAGTTAGACCCCCTGGGACACTAGATATGGACGACCTTCTGTATTATTTAAGTCGACATAACCAATTACTTCATACCCACCGCGGTGCAGAGTTCAATTTAAGATACAGTATTAATGACATGGAATATGTTCTATTATAATGCCTTCATTGTTCTACTTTATACATTTTATTATTCCACACTGTCCCACTCAAACACACTAGATACTGGTATGTACTTACAGAGTCATATATCTAATCAAGAGTCTGATTAAATAAGCCCTTTGTCTGTTTGCTGTATGTCCGTAGATACGGCTGCACATGACTTGCTGACTTTGTTTTTCTTTCTCGGAAACATGAGTGATTAGTAAATACAGTTCACTGATGAGTGAGTGTTTATCAAACTTCAAACGTCTTGTTTAAAGATAGACTTTAAGTATTATATATATTATTTATTTCCTAGCAGACGCCCTTATCCAGGGCGACTTGCAATTGTTACAAGATATTACATTATACATTATTTCACATTATTTTTTCATACAGTTACCCATTTATACAGTTGGGTTTTTACTGGAGCAATCTAGGTAAAGTACCTTGCTCAAGGGTACAGCAGCAGTGTCCCCCACCGGGGGATTGAACCCACAACCCTCCAGTCAAGAGTCCAGAGCCCTAACCACTACTCCACACTACTGCCCCAGTGATACTGATAATATCCTTAAAAAAGGTAATGGTGAAGTAAGAAAAGATCTTCCTGGCATGAAAGAAGATATTTTCTTTCTGGAATCAAAAGCACAATAGACAGTGTACAGGAAGTCAGTTGAGATGAAATACTGGTAAATAACTTGAAGGGAAAAAATAATGAATTCCGACTGAATACCACAGAAACAACACCTGGATATGTTATGCACTTCCTCAGAGTTCTGAACTAATTCATTTTGAATCCAGCCCTGTTAATTCACGTGGATTTAATTACCCATATTCTTTCTATGTACCTTTGTAATAAATTATGTTGATCACATGTACAAGGCATGCATTCATGCATGAATGAACACTTCTCACAATCCCCTGGTGGGCGGGTAAGAGGGTACGAATTAGTGAAGAAAAAAACAGTGAAGTCATTAGGAACGGATGGAGGGGAAAAGGGGACCTAAATATTTTTAAATCATGATGAATTCAAAATGAATTACTTCAGAACTCGGAGGACATGCATGAGATATTCAGGGGCTGTTCCTGTGGTATCCAGCCGGAATTCATTATGAATTTAAGGCCATTGTTTTAAAGTGTTTCCAGTAGAGGTGTCATTCTGGCAGGACCTCCACATCTAGGAAACGGCTTGAGATCCTCTTTGTTAAGAATGCTTTTGATTACTTTTCGCTTCTTAGTGGTGACAGTTGCATTAGGTAATGAAAGCCTGAGCCTCTAAGCCAGGTCTTGGTAAGAATTCCTGATCTGAGCACACAGAGCGCAGAACGCAGTGCGCACGGGCAGACTGTCGAGGGGCTGCCTCCCCCTGGGGACCTGTGTGTACGAAACAATGGCCATCACAGGTACGCTCATTTTAAACACATACCGAAGCAAATGCTGATATTGACCTAAGGCTTGGCAGGAAGAAGCAGGAGCCGTGGGCATTAATAGCAATAGCTGTTGTGGCTTTTCCGACAGGAATAAACAAATACAGTTTGTTAAAATGAGTCCACGTTATTGACCTGGATGATTTATTCTTTTTACTTATTTTTACATCATAAAGTCAGTAAATTCCTTTCTAAACACTGCCCTTGATATCCACACAGCTTGACCCAGGAAATGCTTTACCCTGTTGATGTGGAACATGACACACACTGTCAGTGCAGTACTGTGTGTTTACTGAGCACTCACAGGGAATATGTTGTGAGCTGAAACCGAGCAGAGAGCTGCTTCCTGTGTGGATATGAAGCCGGGCCTTTACCGTACATTGACAAATCATCTTTTATTGAATGTGTAGCGGATTACAGGATTACTGTTTGATAGTAAGCCCTGTTGAGACCTTACTGTATAGTAAAATGAGAACTGATGATACGGTGTAAGTTTTAAACAGAAATGAGCTCACAATGCTTTATGTTTATAGAAAGTCTTTACTTATTCGTTGTGTTTATCATACCACATAGGTAAGGCTGTGGTAGAAATAGTGTTTACGTCATCGTATGTGTATGAGATGGAATCCGAGTACAGAACAGTATTTGTTTTGTTACATCGTAAGGTATAGGTTTAGCACCTCACTACATTGATCCAGTCTGCAGTGTCATTTCAACACATTCTAAATTCTGAATCCCATATAACCCATCAGAACTGAATGTGATATTAGTATCTTTACTGCATAGTGATGTGAATTAAACATATTTCTTTTTTTTTCTTTTCTCTTCCAGGAAACAGTAGAATATGCCTTCCTTATAGTTTTTACAATTGAAACGTTTTTGAAGATTTTTGCATATGGATTAGTAATGCACCAGAATGCTTATGTGAGAAACGGATGGAACATGCTGGATTTTATAATTGTAGTAGTAGGGTAAGTATACCACCGTCCTCATTAGTTTTGTTGACTTGGTAATGTTTTTCTGTGAAAGGCGTGCTAGTGCAATGAAACTGGTTTTCCTGGTATCTCTCTAATCACTTCCATTTCAGTGATGATTGGCCATGCATTTTTTAAATGTTTGGGTTAAAGATGCAGAGTTATTTTATTTTTCTTTCCCTCAAGTTATAATGTCATTTACTTGAGGTCAAATCATTTAAATGAGCTGAAAAGATCTGGTTGACATTTAATTTTCAAGCTGATGAGAAACTGCCTAACAGCAAAAACACAAGGTTGTTAAAACAGCCAATTTAAATGGAACCGGAAAGGATACATATCGGGAAGACGGGATGCGAAAATACAGGAACTGAAATGTCATGACCTGGCTATTGCAGGCTAATAGTGTATGAAACACACCATAATCGCTGAAGTTGCTACTCCTAGAACTCTTTCAGCTATTCTTACTTTTGGACTCAGAATGCTATATGCTAAATGAGATCCCCTTTTCAAAAATGAAAGCTATGCAGAACTTCAGAACACTCAATCCGAATTCTAAGAAGGCACTGGCTGGAACCTTTTGTAGGTTCTATTTGCTGAAGGTCAAGGTGTTTAATATATTGAGCTCTCATGGATTCTTTTGACCTATGTAACGGACGTGACTTCATATTAACAGAAATGCTTATCTACTTGCCTTTATCCCCTCTCTGAGCGCAGTGGCTCTACTCTGTCCCGTGTCACACACCCTGCACCTCGAGCAATTAAAAAATGGAAATGCACACATCTTACCTTCTTCTGAGACCATGTGCACAGGCACAGTGCAAATTAAACTGGCGAGAGAACGTCCAACTAATTAGAAAATCCTAAACAACCGTTTACACCTCCCGCACAGAAACTGATTGGAACTTTTAAGTTTCCCGCCATTGTAGATGGTATTACCCTGTACAGCACACTGATGCAGTCTACTATTACCCTGTACAGCACACTGATGCAGTCTACTATTACCCTGTACAGCACACTGATGCAGTTTTGTATTTAATACAAAAAAAATAATACAGTAGAGAAACACCAGGACAAATAACAATTTTAATATATGTAATTATTTTTATTTTTATTTATATTGTTTTCCCCAGTAACATTAGATTAGTCAGCCACTCTCTCCGTTAATATTCACACAGTCCACTGCATACAGTAGCTAGGTCAGCCCACTGTCTGAATGCAACATGAAAAGCATCAGTACTAAACAAAATATATGGGTGCAAATGATATTCGGGTTAATTAAAACAGGGAATGTCAGACTGTTTTTTTTTAAAAGGGAATCAGTGGCAGGATTGTACTGACAGTAGTAATATCGGTTATTGTGGTTATTGTCCTGGAAAGATTATGATGTGCGAGAAACGCTCAGTACTGTTAAGATGACAAGCAGCAGGTGTGTGGTATAGGTTATTGAGCTTTCCCAGAACGAATCTAACACTCGTACAAAAAATCTGAACTGAAATAAACCTGCACATCAATGTGATTGTCGTCTGTCTCAAGTCACTGTAGAAACCTGGAGGAGAGGACAGCGACAGCATCAGGAGGGCATTAGAGCATACAGAACATTTCAATCTATATAGCAAGCTCATTACTTACTGTACTGTTGCATGCTGTGTGCTTGCTGTGAGTATTGCTGCAATTTCTTTGTTTTTAAATGTAACCACAAAACAAAAACACTGAAATGTTTCTGGGGGGTGGGTTTAATGAATTATTCACATTAAAGAGTGACTGATTGGGGCTCCCGAGTGGCGCATCCAGTAAAGGTGCTCCGTGTGGAGTGCAGGATGCGCCCTATAGCTTGGAGATTGCAGGTTCGAATCCAGGCTGTGTCATTGCCGACCGTGACCAGGGTTTCCTAGGGGGTGGTGCACAATTGGCTGAGCGCCACCCAGGTAGGGAGGGCTTAGGTCGGCAGGGCAATCCACTGTTCACCGTGCACCAGCGACCCCTGTGGCTGATAGGGCGCCTGTGGGTCTGCAGTGGAGCCATTCAGATCTGTGTTGTCCTCCAGCACTATAGGTCTGGTGGCTTCGCTGTGAATCCGCAGTGCGAAAAATGACAGATTTCGGAGGACGCGTGTTTTAGCCTCCATTTCCCAAGTCTCCGGGGGGTTGCAGCGGTGAAAGGGGATAAAAATAATAATAAAGTGGGACTGATTTGATGACTAGCTCCACTGTGATGTGATGAGCACCCAGCTAATACAACATGCCTTTTCTTTTGTGTTTCAGGTTATTTAGTGTTGTCTTGGAACAACTAACCAACGAGGGAGATGGAGACAACCACTCTGGTGGAAAGCCAGGCGGCTTTGATGTTAAAGCCCTAAGAGCCTTCCGTGTGCTACGTCCGCTCCGACTCGTGTCAGGGGTGCCCAGTGAGTCCATAGTCAGGGGGTCTGAACTTCTACACCATGCACATTCACTGTAAACTGACATGCCTTCTACACTGTGCAGTTTGTTTTGAGCTCAGTGGGTCACTGCTAAAGGGTCTCTGTGCTGTGTCGGGGTGGGGGCAGGGAATGTAGTTTGGTCAGGGCACTGGGGACGACCCCTGTGCTGCTCTTCTGCTCCTGGGAAGGTGTGCAAGGTCTAGGAAGTAGATGGGACGTGTCATCTCAAGGATAGACCTCCTCCCTCTGCACACCACGCTGGGGAGATGATAAACGGACGAGGCCGAGCTTTTTTTAGACTTTTTTCCAAAGTGCTGTTTTGATTCAGTGACATACTAGTCCAAAGGCAAACAAGTTACTAACAGAGCCCCAAAGTTATATTTCAATACATTTAAATTTCAATACATTTACATATACATCTTTTTTGCAATGCATTTTATGATTTAAGATTTTAAGTTCCTGTTAATCTAATCTTGTTTAGTATATACTGTACTTTGGTACTGTGGCTCATAAAACATGACTATTTCTCCAGGTCATCGATTCACTATTTAAAAGACATTTGCATGTATTATTATTATTGTATGCTGGTGTTTTTATATAGTATACCATTTTTGACATGGTTCACTTTGGGATCCAAATATGAATTGAATACTGTATACAGCATTGTGTTGTACAGATCCTGTGTTCACTTATTTTTCTCTTTTTACAGGCTTGCAAGTTGTTTTGAATTCCATTATAAAAGCCATGGTCCCTCTTCTCCACATTGCCCTATTGGTGTTGTTTGTAATCATAATCTATGCCATAATAGGACTGGAGCTTTTTATTGGAAAAATGCACACAACGTGTTATATTTCTGGTACAGGTGAGCTGGCTCTTTCCATCTGAAGCTTTTCTGGGTCAGGACTTCTGTTTAGGACTTCTCTACAGTGCACAAAGCTGTAGCAAAGCTTACAAAAATGCATATATCCTACTGATTTAAAAGCACCATAACTCCATTCATTACATGCATCAGCTAGTAGCTTTAAATGCATGTTTTTATTGTAATGTTCATTGGACACACACGAAGGCACAGGACTGGATAATAGGCGATGAACGCTTCCTTTTACCAGTGTATGCTTTTAGTTTTGCTTTTGAAAAGGCTTACGCGTTACTACAGATAGAAATATTCTTTATAATAAGAAAGGCATATAGTGACTGTAGGACTTTGCATTAGAAGTAGAAAAGTGCAACTTCAGTAGCAAATTTTATATAAAGAATAGGCAATCTTGCCATTGAAAAATGATCACTCAGTATCTATGGAGACAGCATAATCTCTCTCAGTACTCAGAGGAAGCTTAATCTCTCATGGGTATTCGAGTGCTTTAAGTGAGAAATCTGACGTTTCTCTCTGTCACAACAGGATCATTTTAGCAACATATGGAGCTGGTCTTAAATGCAGTGCGGCATTGACCTATTTTTTTTTCTAACTTTTTGGGGATTCATTTTAAAGAAAATATTCACTGCATTGAATGCTGGATCCTAAGTCAGCGTTGTCCTTTTATGACTTACTGTACTATATATATATATATATATATATATATATATATATATATATATATATATATATATATATAATAATTGAAGCAGAAACCTGAATATGAGTCTTCCTTTTAATGTCTTCCTTTTTCATTCTGTAGATTTAATAGCAGAAGATGAACCAGCACCATGTGCAGTCTCAGGTGTTGGGCGCCAATGCCCCATCAATGGCACTGTATGCAAGGAAGGGTGGCATGGTCCAAACGGAGGCATCACCAACTTTGACAATTTTGCCTTCGCCATGTTAACAGTGTTTCAGTGCATAACGATGGAGGGTTGGACTGATGTGTTATATTGGGTAAGTTGGCATGCTTTCTGATTTCACTGTAAACAGGTCAGTTAAATACATGAATTGGCACACTTAAACTAAAAAAGATTTGTAGAGAATTTGAACAGGGTTATTTGTTATAATGCTGCATCAAAGGATAGCATCACAACATAGGTGTTGCAATGACATGTATGGAAAAGTGTGATTTCCCAAATTGTACAAAATACCATCCAGTATATATTTTGTATATCTCCATGTAAAGTAAGCATTTACAGTAGCACTCATGATTGATTGCTGTACACTGTACTGGTCATTATCGCAGAGTAGTCGTCTCTGTCACTGACCATGATAAGTGCCATACTGACTAACGCTCTCAACTTATCTTTTTAAACAGCTATGACACTGTAAGGTCAGGAAGTGCAGCACAAACTTCAAACAGTCCTGGCTTTTGTTTTGATTCCAGAGCTTGTCTTGCCTGGAAATCATCCATCCATTATGTAATGTAGTTTTGCTGCAGTTTGTATTTTGTATTTAATGCCAACGTTAGTTTTTCTTCTGTTACGGTATGGTCGAGTTTGCACATAACAGAACCTATTTATTCACACAGCTTTAACTCATTTATGCAAAGCTTCTTCATCACAGACTAGAAAAGTTTGATGAATATGTGTTAATAGGACCCAACACTGGTGACCAGACATCCTGGTTTGACCGGGACTGTCCCCTGTTTAACATCAACTGTCCCAGGTTCCCGGAGCCAGATAGCACTCCTTGTGTTAATTACATAAACAATCAGCAATCATATTGATGGTTCCAGACCAATATTTTCATACAGGTTACTATACTAAATTAAAAGTATGCAAAATGAATACAGTAGAAATGAATGGTGGAAATAGCAATACACATAGTTAGAACATGTAATTAAACATGGCCACGGACTGTAAGGGGAAGTGCAGTGGTTGGGTAGCAAGTGTTATATTCATATATATATATATATATATATATATATATATATATATATATATATATATATATATATATTTGAGCCTTGGAAATCTGGGCACCCTATCAAAAAGTCATATACTCTGTACCAGGCCTTGCTGGCTAATGCTTTGAAAGTAGCAGGTACCTGTATGTTTCTTGAATAACTGTTCCATGCATTCTTTAGTTTACAGCATGCATGCTAAGGTCAATTCTTTGAACTGATTGTTTTTCACAGATGAATGATGCCATGGGATATGAGTTACCATGGGTTTATTTTGTCAGTCTGGTCATCTTTGGATCATTTTTCGTGCTAAATCTTGTTCTTGGTGTGTTGAGCGGGTAAGCAACATCTTTTCTTAATTCCTGTGCAGAGTCCTATAGTCAGCTGCCATGGTCACACTACTACTACTACTACTACTACTACTAATATTTGATCACATTTAGAGGACAGGGTGCTGATTGGCACCACTTTTATAACCAGTATCTTTCCTGCTGATTTGAATTGTATCTAGGGGCTACTTCTTTGAATCACAGATATACTGCTACTGTCCGAGAAAAGAAAAAATACTATTTGAATTGAGACGTGTGCACTAGGGTGACCATGCAGCTGACGTGGGTTCTCTGCCTCCTCCTCACTGTTGATTTTGTTAACAAACTCCTCTGCGTTTTCACAGGTCAATGATGCTGTTGGAATGGAGACACCATGGATCTATTTTGTTAGTCTAATCATACTCGGGTCATTTTTCGTACTTAACCTCGTTCTGGGTGTTCTCAGTGGGTAAGCCCGACGCAACAGCGCTGCAGTTTCTACTGCATGGGATGAAGTGCCTTTTGAAACTCTTCACCGACCCCTCGGAGGCTGTCTCCTCGCATGCCCTTGTGAGGTGTTGCTTTTCCTCTTGCTTGCGGTTATGAAAAAGCAAGCTAGCCTATGTGCACAGCCTGCCCCTTAAAAAATCAATCAGTGAGACCACACAGAATGAAAAGATTGACTTATTTATTTCATATGTAGGATTTGGGTTTTTTAATCTCTTGTGATCTGCTGTACTTTTGGATGGTGTCAAGATATTGATGCTGGCATTCTTCTTGTTCCAAGCATTGCCTCTGTCCTACTCCTGTTTTGTTCAGTATATTCCACAAACACTATTTTCAATATATTGAAAACAATAATCCTTATTGGAAACTCCCCAATGCTTTCCACCTTGTACACAGTAAAGAATTGAAGGGAAACTGACTGTTTTCACTGCTTTGTGAAATTCAAAAGGAATGGCTGAACATGCTATTTCTGGCAAATGACGATTGTCCCTAAGCATCACGCTCTGATACCTATATCAATAAAGCATTCTGAGTTACTGGCATCTTTCAGATTACCATCGTACACATTTCCTGCAGTTAAAGGCACCATAATGATGCTTTTTTGCTTGGGTTGAAGTTTGCGTTGGGTTGATTTCTTTTTGACTATTTCTTTTTGATTTCCTATGATAATACCCCTTTCATATTGGTTTGTTCCAGTGCTTGTGTTTGTGTGTCAAATGTAATCAATAATGTGCTGTTTTCACCAAGAGTTCCATCTAGAGGTAGGACTTTGTATGACTGCACAGTAATATCAACGTTCATGTATTGCAGATTAAACACAAATTTAATTGTGTGGTTAAATATCCTGAGGGCTGTTCGCATTTGTTACTGATGAGAGTGGCTGATAGAATTAACAATCTGCTTTGATTTAGGAAGGGAAAACCTGTTATTATCAGAAGATTTATAAAGCAGATCAAGAAGAAAGCTCTAAATCGCATGAGAAACTGGACCAGATTCTCAAAGCAATTGACTTCAAAAAACCAAATACAATTCTAAAGTAAATAAGAAACAACTTACTACAAACAGAAACATGAAACTTCTGACTTCTGTTTTTTTTTGGTTTGGGAACTTGCAAAACAAGATTGGGAGGAAAGAGCTTTGAGAATCTAGCACCATTGGTTGCGTAAAGTAAAACGCTGTAGTAAAACCCTAACACTTTCAAGAAGATATTGAATCATTTATATTTCGATATTAAACTTACATAACGCGGAATAAGTGCAGAAAGACGGGCCAGCTGAGAGAATGTTTTGAGTGTTGGAAATGAAGGTTGTACAGTTTTAAATTGGCCTCTCTTTCTGCACCAGGTAAAGAGCGTGGCCCGATTTTCTGCACCCATGCCCATAATGCTAAATTGAAATGCCATCTATTCTTTTATTTTTGCATTTTAGTTGTTGACAATATGCAAAGCCAGCACTCAGTCGAAAGCACTGTGGAGGTACTGAATGCACACGAACTTGCTTCATGTCCCCTGTGTGTTTGCTGACTGCCTGTTGGGAGAGTCTGCCTGGTTGTAACATGTTCCGTCGTGTTCTGCACCCGTCAGAGAGTTTTCCAAGGAGAGAGAGAAGGCAAAGGCCCGCGGAGACTTCCAGAAGCTGCGGGAGAAGCAGCAGCTGGAGGAGGATCTGAAGGGGTACCTGGACTGGATCACCCAGGCAGAGGACATCGACCCTGAGAACGACGAGGATGGCGACGAAAAGAACAACCGCAAACGTGAGTACCTCATCTGAGACTCCCGACGTCATAGGCTCTGAATGAGAGGAGTGAGTTCCAGGGGTTTAGACATGAAGTGCTCGATTCAAAGCTGTTTACTCCAAATCGTCATTCGCACAATTTGTATCTGAAAGGACAAAAATAACAAAAAAAACATTACCATTTAAAAAAAGAATAAGAAACCACTTAACCCTACTTACAAGTTCCTAAGTTTTAAGTTTTAGTTGTAAATATCTGGTTTGGCAACTTCATTGGTTGCGAAAATGTGCTAATGACGATTTGGAGTAAACAGCTTTTAGAATGTAGCCCAAAGTCTGTCCGAAATACAGACCTAAACGTATCTCTTTGATTGCAGTCGAAACGTATCTTGAGTCTTGCACTGCCTCCCAGTGCAGCATTGCGAGTGGTTTTGTTTTGTACTCCAGTGTTTTTGAACTGAAATCACACAGGTCGTTTGTTGTTTCGTGAGGATTGAGGAGGCAGGGTTTGGTATTAACGGAACACTTCCCTCTCTTCCACTGCTCACCATGCCCTTGTTTGCACTGTTTATTTGTGAGCTGAAAAGCAGGTTTGTAAAGTAAGCCCCATTTATCTGGGACACAGACAGCAGGAAGAGAAATGGTGCTGAAAGATCAAGGTTTTTCTGTTACACGCATAAGCTGCACATTTACTTTGTTGCCCCTCGGGCTCCTTTTTAAAACCTGACCTTGGTAGTTATGTTTAGCAGTCTGTATTCATAAAGCATCAGCACACCACTTATTCAATGTATTAATGCTTAATGAGTGCAGCTCAATGTCCCTCACATCAGTTTCAGTGTTGTTATTAACATTGCAAGTAAAATAATAAGGTGAATGGAAAGCTGTTTTCTGCTCCTCACTACTGATGCAGAAGGTTGTTTTATCTCCACAGAAAAAAACTAAACAATTTAGCTTTATATATATATATAAGCTCTCCTACCGAGAAAAGATTATACAGTATTAACCATGTAGCAAGTTATTAAAATAACTGTACTTTTGTAATTAATTTTTTTTTTTGTTTAAATGTCAATCAGAGCCTGCTTCTTTCAAAGAATTACATTGTGGTATAAATACATATCCAGTCTCAAAATGCATAACAATGAAGCTCTTGGTTCACGTGTATTCATACACAGGAAACCTGATACACTTTACATTATGCAGATTGAAATCTTGTTTCTCTTACCTCGCTATATTAATCACTGTGACTGTAAGTTTGACATAGGCATAGAGGGTTTTTTTTTTGTTATTATTTTTTGTAATACTGGTGTGTGTAAGAATAAGCGACTGTGGATCCCTAATGTAATTTTGTCCCAAGTGTCTTAATTATTTTGTGTGTTCACTCCCTCCCCTCCAGCACTGGTCCCAGTTGTATGTTTAGGGCTTTTTATTTGGCTGCATGCTAACATGTAACATGTACAGAAGTGGCCAAAAGCTTTGCATCACCTATAATTTTAGGATTGAGACATAATAGAAAATGATTATACATAATTAAAAAAATTAGATATTTTATTTAACATCATGTAATCAAAGAAACTACAAAATAATATTCTGAAAGTCTACCGGAAGCCAAAATAGTAGTACAGTATTTCATGTTAGAGGTCACATTTTTCAATTGTTGTCAGTTTTTCATTAAGTATATGTTAATGTAACATTACACAGCAGGTTTCATAAGACTTTATGAAGCAAAATTAGCTAATTCTATAGGGTGATACAAAACATTTGGCCATAGCTATAGTTTTCAAGATTTATAATATAGTATTATATAATACAGTGCTCCCTTGTTGTTTCACGGTTTGATAATGCAACAATTCAATGAATTAGCAGCTAGGTCATATTGACAGTAAGTGGTACAAGTACATTTTACTGTATAAGGGTGTTTCACAAAATCACTGTTTTCAGTATTTTACTATGTTTGTTATGTGTACATGAGATAGGTCGTCGAGAAAGCTCTGTATTCTGAACCCAGTAATATACACTAACTCACACCATTATAAAACCACTGTATTTCCCTGAAGAGACTATAGCAGACCATATCGGTACCAGCAATGACAACACGGTGGATGAGTGACAAATATTGCCGAATGCACACTGGTACTGATGTGGTTCTATGGTGTTGCAGTGAAATTACCAGTCTCTCCTTAGTATGGCACCATTGCATTGCAGTTATGTACCGCTGCATTGTCATTGAAGATCATTTGGAAAGGGCAAACAGGTCAGAAGCATGGTACATAGAAAGATTGAGAAGCAGA
Organism: Acipenser ruthenus; assembly: GCF_902713425.1. Classification (NCBI taxonomy): domain Eukaryota; kingdom Metazoa; phylum Chordata; class Actinopteri; order Acipenseriformes; family Acipenseridae; genus Acipenser; species Acipenser ruthenus. The sequence goes on from NC_081213.1 coordinate 26,323,961, forward strand.
TGGTGTTTATAGAAGGTCTAGGGTAAGGGAGGAGACTACTGCTGTCCACAATGAACAGCACGGGTTATTGATGCTGTTATATGATATTATTATATCATAAATCCTATTCAGAGCATACAAACTAAAAGCATTATTTGAATAAAAATAATAAAAGATATTCCCAGTTGCAGTACACGATTGCTTGACATCTGTCGATTTTGTCATGGTCAAATCTTTTAAAACCACATTTGACTCTCAGGCCTGTGTTTGCCTGAAGATTACTGAGCTGGAATTACAGTAGCTCCTATTCGTGTCAGGACGAATAAAGAACATGCAGAATGGAGTCCTGAAGTTTAATTCCTAAAGTCCTCTAAGTCGTTGAGCATCACCAGTTACAAAGTGTTAATATCTTAGCAGGGATTCTAACTAGGCCAATGCTGTGTTTAATGATTAATATTAGTTATTGCTCAATGCGTTCATCTTAGTTTAGGCACAATGCTCCCCTTATCCTTGCACCCCCTCCCCTCCCCAATTTTGAAAATGCAAGATGTTTCCAAAAAGGTCTTCTGTAATAGACTTTCTCATTAAATAGATATACGGACCAGTTTAGAAAAAAAAAAAAGATGCATCGAATTAGTTACATAGTTGGAAGGCTTATAAAAATCCTCTTTATGTAACTACCATGTGATTTCATGCCTGACATGGCAAGATTTTTTATCATGGTGACTTTTGTGGTTGTTCTGCCTATCATTTATGTATCAATTATAAAGGCGACCATATGACCCAGCCTTATATTTTTTAAATATGATGTGTGGTATTTGTATTAGGAACACATTTAGCTTTTTGTAAACAATAAAAAGGTTGATTAAAATCAATGTTTATGGTGCTGATATAGGTATGCTTTGAAATGATTTTGCTTTGATGTCCATAACTTTCACATCAAAGGGTTAACTGTGGAAATTGTTGAGGTCTCTCTCTCTCTCTCTCATGAGTTTTCAGTCCCTGTGGTGCTGTTTAACAGCAGTTCTTGCCACGACAGAAAAAGAAACCTCAGTAAAGACTCTATGAAAGTCATCCAGCCTGTAGATGGAAATATTAGCAGAATAGTTTATTCACAGGAATCCATTATAATGGTCGGTTTTATCGGTTAAAAATTATATGTACTGTATTACATACAAATTACTGTATGTTGGATATTTCCAAACTTTTAAAAGCACTTTTCTGTTGTGTTTCATTTGATATGACATTTCTGTGTTGCCTGGTTCCCTGGCTTTTGATATAGCTTGTAGGTACAGGCTAATGAAAATGGAAAGACTTCTACAGGGACAACGTCCTTTGAAGGAAACTCCCTCCCTATGCTGCAGACATACCAATCAATGTCTTTTTCCTGAAGCACTCTTAAAATCCATCCAGACATCTTTACTAGTTCCTGCATTCTTTTATTAGAATCACAGATAATCACTGGTCAGTTTCCATCTTGCAAGTCACGTGATCCGCCGCAAAATCCTTTCTGATCGGCTACCAGCTCAAGGAGTCTGGAAACATGTCTTGATTCCTGGTCTACACTTCCAAGTTTCTGGAATTATCCAGGATACACAATCATACTTTGGGATATATTTCCTGAGCTATTAACTCCTAATAAGGGAAGAAAAAAAAACACTGATTACAAAAACAACTCAAACAATTTCAGACTATATACAAGCATCTAAATGAAATGCCTGAGACATTTGTTCTTGGCTGGGTAATTGGGTGCGTCGTTCCGTTCTGAAAAGAATGTGCTAATTTGGATTAAATAGCTTTTAGAATGTAGCCCGCTGTTTCTGGAAACGTGTCTGGAAATGTGTTTCCTTGTGTATCCTGTGCTTTAGAAGTAAAGATGGGCTTTAAAGAGCTGTCTCGGAGAGTATCTGAGCTTGATTTTAAAATGCAAACAGCACTGAAGAAGTGCATTGTATATCGGTGGGGTACATGTTGCCTGTTGCAGAACAAAAACAAAACAAACAAAAACTACTAACACAGACGTGAATCCTGTGTTTTGCTTAGCAGCATGCTGTTAGTATTTAGCTGCCAGTTGTAGTATATGCCACTAATAGTTTCCCATCTTCTTTTTTGTTCAATGTTGCTTATGTTTTCCTAACCCGTGTATGTGGCTGCCTGTTGTTGTCCATTGCCATCTGCTATGTCGCTGCTTCCACCCACTGTCTGAATGCATGGGATATTGCATGCATTTAACATGAAGCGGTTACTCTGGCTGACTTAATGGAAAAGAAGAAAGGAAGGCTTGGTTGGTTCAGCCATTCAACTGATACACATGGTAAATTTTGTTTTGCCCTCTGGCGTCTTTTTTCTGTGTGGACCATGCCTGCCTTTGCAACTGCACATTTCCACAGTTGCATGCATGGGTTTTCTGTTGAAGAATCATTTGCTGTGTGCAATAATTATAATTATAATAATTATTATTATTTTTTAATTGATTTTTTTTTTAACGACGCATAATGGATGTTCAATTTTGCACGGCTGAATTATTTTATATTTAAATTAACACTATATACTTTTGAAGGCAAATTGAATAACGCCTCTAGCAAACAAAGTTCTGTTTCATATTCCCACTTGCTGCTAAGAGAATTGAAAGAGATAACAGAAAAGCCCAGTTTGTGATGCAAGATGATCAAAGCGTTCTGATGCAGTTTAAAAATCAAGGGGGTTGACTGCAGTATATATTTAGCAGATATACTACCGGAGGATGTGGTAATTAAAATGAAGGTTACCAAGACTCAAACTTCACTTTATTAGGAATCGTTAGCTATAAGAATACAATGAGGTGATCAAAACATCCCTACCTATGTGGTAATTCGTATGTGCATTTCAGAATCTGTGAAGTATAATTAACACTTTCTAGTGGTCAATTGAAAGGCCCACATAATATTAACAAACTGTGCCATCTTAAGAGATCCCTTCCCATGTTACTGTTCTCCATGTACAATGCTGTGGCAGATCATGACATCTTCCGTGGCTTGGAATTCTTTTTAACTGCAGACTTCTAAAAATAATTACTAGAGTTGATGGATTGTGTCGTTCGTGAATTTTATTTTGGGATTCTACAAAGTCAGTTATGTCCTGGGTTTTGTCAGTAGACGGACCAAAAATGATTGTAGAAAAAAAAGTTAAGTGGATCAAATAAAGTAAAACAAAGCAATGTTGAAGAGACCATCCAGATGTTTAGAGATCTCATGTCATGCCACCATAGTTTTGATTGCAGTATTTCATTGTATTGACAATGCCCGCAGTAAGTGAATGACGGATAGACTATCACTTGGTGGCAGGGGTAGAAATGGTGTATCCTGGAAAGTATGAATATGAAAACACACATATAAAGAACAGAAGGACCTTGCTAGACTTTTTTTCCCTTTCATATCTATTCTATACCTTTTCTTTTTAAATTATTTTTATTTTAGAAATCTTTTTTTGTATTTCTTTTAGTTTTTTTCTTTAATCGCATGTTTATAATTTGCTTTGAATCACTTGAATCGTAATTGGTTTGCATTTCATTTCTTTAATTACTATTTTATGTATAGTTCTGCTTGTTGATTTCATGTTTTAATTTTTTCCCCCTCAGTCATTAGAGAGAGTTGCTTTAACACTGTGTTTCTGTTCCCTGTGTCACAACAGCAAGTATGCCCACAAGTGAAACTGAATCTGTAAATACAGAGAATGTGAGCGCTGAGGCTGAGAACACAGTGTGCTGTGGAACTCTGTGGTAAGTCCAGGTTTGTGAATCAGCTGATGCTATTGCTTCATTCAGAACTATAAGAGCCTTTTCGCATATAGTTCGTTTCTAAACTAACCGAACTGAGTTCACTTGGAGAAAAATAAGTCAGTTCCTGTGCTTTCACATTGCACTGAATTTATTAAAATGAACTCTGAAAGGGATTCAGTTATTTTAAAGTGTTCACATATACTTCCAAAACTAACCAAACCGCACTTGGTTTGAAAAAAATCCACCCAGGCGAACTAAGTATGAATACACCCTAAAACACAGCAGTGGTATATGTACCCCTATACAAGTTTACCACAGTAAAGTGACACAGTATTTTTCCATAGTTTATTATGGTTTACCCTGTTTTATTTTTTTTAATATGCTTTACCATACCTTTCTGGGATTTACAATGCTTACCTCTGCTTTACCATACTTTCACTATGCTTTGTTGCACTTTGTTATGCTTTTACTGTAGTAAACTTGTAGTAACAGTAGTCATTTTTAGATAAACTTGCATAGACATTGAGAAAGACTTCTAGTTGAAACGTTTGTCAGAGAATTGTATATGTTTCTTTTGGTTCTACTGCTTGCCCTGTTGCTTACAGTGTTAAGAAGAAACAGCAGCTTTTGTGAGAGCGTTTACTGTAAATATGCCATTCTATTTGAACCAGTACAATGTTTACCTCCATTTTTTTTAACATGGATAAAAACATATGTAAATGTTTGTTTAACACATTTTTAAACCTTGTATTTGTGAAATTCTGTTTAGAATATGGTTTTGCTATGTCTACTAAAGGGTTTTCTGCTTTTAACCTACATTTTTTCTTTTTTCTTCCAGTCAAAAAATTTCAAAGTCTAAGTTCAGGTCAGTATATTTTGTCTTCCTCGCTCTTATTTTGTTTAATACAGTGCATAATGTAGAAATCTGTTTCTTAAAAGACATTTAACATTTGATTTAGCCTTACAATAACTCCAGGATATAGTATACTTGCGCTGGTCCTGTAAAACATTTTGTATGAAGTCAGGCATATTGTTAAAATGCCCTTCCTTTAGCAGAGTACAGTAAGCAGACAGGAGATGAAGTGTCTGCTAATTTGTGCGATCCCCTCAGACCTCATTCCGTCTATGTGCTGTCTGTACTGCCTTTCAAGGACGTTTTTCTTTCATCTAAAGGAGTCTCTTCTAGATAACTGATTTGAGATGCATATTAAAAGGACATCCTTGAGGTCTGTGAAATTTGACATGATGTACTTTTTTTTTTTTTTTTTTTAAACTGCCACACATTTCATTTTTTCATGCTTCGCATCGACAAGCATTTTAAACCTTCTTTAAGAAGTAATTTGTAATAGAAGAAGTTCCTAATACTCTTTTCATTGCATCAAGAGGACTACTGACTGAATCAGACAGTTGTGCGAGAGAGCTTGCCTATATATGACCACAATAGTACCGAAACGATGTACTGTCACAACTACACCACTGGTCTATTGCATGTCTCTTTTTCCAGAGGGGGTTTATTTCCTGTTGTGATGCTAACACGATGTCATTTCCCTTTTAGCCACCGCTGGCGTCGCTGGAACAGGTGCTGCCGCAGGAGGTGCAGGGTTGCGGTGAAGTCCGTCACGTTCTATTGGCTGGTCATTGTCCTGGTCTTTCTCAACACGTTAACCATCTCATCAGAGCATTACAACCAGCCCTACTGGCTCACTCTAGTCCAAGGTATTGGTTCCAGAAATACCACTCTGCAGGGCATGCGTGCAGCAGATGGGTTGTCATTCCATCCAGTAATCAAGATCGATGGTCGTAGCACAGGTCTCACTGCTGTGCCTTCTTTTTAAATCTGTGGACATGAACAAAAAAATGTTGTCACCACTAGATGGCAATAGTGAATTAGGAGAGTGAGATGTTAAAAAAAACATTGTGGTCCCCAATACAGTGTCGCCTTTAGGAATGACAACAATGCCTATTGGGTAGCATGTAGGGTTGCCACCTGTTCTGGTTTTGCCTGGATTGTTCTCTTTTTGAGGCAGCTGTCCTGGGAAATCTGTAAGACTTCCCGGGACATTAAATGTCAAAGTATATGATTTATTTATTTATTTATTTATTTATTTATTTATTTATTTTTGTACGAAATGACTCGTGTCCTGGTTTTTTGTAAGTCAGAGGTGGGAACCCTAGTAGAATGCTGTATTTGATACTGTGCTTGAAATGAACTACTTGCTTTTTAAAACTGTGTCATTGTAAAAACCGCCCTTTGAAATTCATAAACAGGCTTCTGAAAATAGCCCTTCTTTGTTTTTTTTAATTGTTATTGTTGGCTGGTCGAGCAGCAGCAGAGCAGTATTAACCTGACGCCTTTTGGATTTTTTTGTTTTTGTCACAGATATTGCAAACAAGGTTCTCCTGTCCTGCTTCACCTGTGAAATGTTGGTGAAAATGTACAGCCTGGGTCTGCAGGCGTACTTTGTCTCGCTCTTCAACCGATTTGACTGCTTCGTAGTGTGCGGAGGAATCATAGAAACAATATTGGTAGAGCTCGAAATCATGTCACCTCTTGGAATCTCAGTGTTTCGATGCGTGCGCCTCTTAAGGATTTTCAAAGTGACGAGGTAAGATCTTCAGCACTCGTGACCTGTAGATTCAAGGCTTGGCTCTCATGGAAGAATGAACGTGTTGATTCGTGATTGCTGTGCCACGCTCCTGCTCGTTTTTATTTCAGGCACTGGACGTCTCTGAGTAACCTGGTGGCTTCCCTGCTGAACTCCATGAAGTCCATCGCCTCCCTGCTGCTACTGCTCTTCCTCTTCATCATCATCTTCTCACTTCTGGGAATGCAGGTCTTCGGAGGCAAATTCAACTTCGATGAAACGCAGACCAAAAGGAGCACCTTCGATAACTTCCCACAAGCTCTGCTAACGGTGTTCCAGGTAAAGGGTTGTAATTCTATTGATGATTTTTTATTAGAAAACTTTTTCAAATTAGTTGATGAACAGCTCAAAGAAACATCACAATTGTTTACTACCGTTTTGGTATCTTTATTGGGTGCTACTGATTGGGAGTAAAGCCTAAAACAAAATTTTCTGTCATGCTTTTATTTTTTTTCTACAGCGTGTTGTTTATGAATCAGCTGTTTATTTTTATATTCATTTCTATGCCAAAACCTTTTTGTTGATGCTGTTTGCTTGTCTCTGCCTAGATTCTCACAGGAGAAGACTGGAACGCTGTGATGTATGACGGCATAATGGCATATGGAGGCCCATCATCCTCTGGAATGATAGTTTGCATATACTTTATTATTCTCTTTATCTGTGGTAACTGTATCCTTTGACATCCAAATAACCGAGATTGCATTTCATCATTTTTATTTATTTAAGCAACGGCACGCTCTGCAGCTAGGTGGCATTTCATATTAGGCTGAGTCATTTATTTACCTTCTATAAAGTAAAACATATTTATAGGAAGGTATACATTCCATTGTGATGCAGATCAATCACAGACAATAGCAGGAGGGAGAATAACAATATATTCAACAAACTTACATTAATGAGTTCAGTTGAAATAGAAGGCTTACTGCACCAGGTTCGTTAGCTTGCCTTAAAGGGTATTGTTGCTATTGTGAACCTTTTTTTCGTAAGTTATCTGACTCTGTATGCTTCAGTTTCCTTAAGTTGATTTCAAGATATCCTTCTAAATGTCTTCTTGGCTATTGCTGTGGATAACTTGGCTGATGCTGAAAGTCTAAACACTGCGCAGAAAGAGGAAGCAGAAGAAAAACAAAGGAAGAAGAGCGCCAGGTAGATATACCAGCGCCAGTGACTAACAATAAGCATATCAAACATTGGAGGCTACATCTTTTACATGAAGAATTGGTTTGCATGACCGGTATCACTGGCATCATCAGTATGTGCATTTTTAAACTGGGCACGCTGGCTGATTTACCGTCAATTAAAGAGATTTTCTTCTTCTTCTCACAGAAGTGGAAATTCAGACAATAAAGAAGAAGAGACACATGAGGCAAACGCTCCTGATGCAAAGGTAACTGTTTTTCAACAGAATAACAGCGAATGTGATTTTCAGTATTGGAGACGGTTTGCATTTGAAGCATTAACACTGCCTAAAGCGTGTCAGTGAAAAAAAAAACGTCATGGAAATCTTTAAAGTTTACTACTGTTTTTTTTTTTTTTTTTTGTCGATGTTCTTGTATTATAAGTTACTATGGAACTGCTGCTTCGTGATATACTGTAGAAAAGTTCAAATACAATAATGTAAACTTGATGCATGCCATTGTAAACCCAGCGAGGATGCTAAGCTAGCGGACCTGTACCTGAGTGCTCGTGTGCTGTCTGATCTGTGTGATGTGGTTGTGAATATTGCAGATTCCAGTGGAAGATGAGGAGGATGATAAGGATCCCTACCCAGCAGGAGATGTCCCGGGTAAGAATTGAAGAACTGGGGCTCCTGAGTGGCGCATCCAGTAAAGGCGCTCCGCGTGGAGTGCAGGATGCACCCTATAGCCTGGAGATCGATGGTTCGTATCCAGGCTATGCCACTTGCCGACCGTGACCGGGAGTTCCCAGGGGGCGGCGCACAATTGGTTGAGCGCCGCCCAGGTAGGGAGGGCTCAGGTCGGCAGGGTAATCCTTGGTTCACCGCGCACCAGTGACTCCTGTGGCCAGCAGCCTTCTTTATCTTGTCCATCTCTCTCTGCAGGCGAGGAGGAAGAGGAGGAGCCTGAAGTCCCAGTTGGGCCCCGGCCTCAGAGGCTGTCTGATCTGACCATGAATGAGAAGGTCACCCCCATCCCTGAGGGCAGTTCCTTCTTCATCTTCAGCAAGACCAACATGTGCGTAGCAGGACCAGCCTGCACTTTACTGTATAGTGTGGAAGAATCACAGCAAACCTAATGAAAGTGTTTGCTGTGCACCGCAAGCGAGCATCTAAACCACTGTGCAAAAGACCAGGCCCGTCTGCATTTGTGGTTTTAGAGCTTTTTACAGGCAGGGATAGAAGCTGTAAGGAAGGCATTGTGAAATCCATGGCTGATCAGGATAGAGTGTGGCAAATGTATTGTGAACGTCAAAGAGAATGATATCAAGAATAAGACAAGTAATAAGACAACAATTGAATATAAGAAAAAACAAAAAGCAAACAAAACCCCAGCATGCTCACAGAATATGAATTCTGTGTTTGCAGGTGGGCCAGTGCATTATGAATATGGGTGTATAGTATATTTTCTGTGCATGGCTGGGATTGTCTGACATGCCTTTTTTTTGTGCAGAATTCGGGTTGGGTGTCACAAGCTCATTAACCATCACATCTTCACAAACCTGATCCTGGTCTTTATAATGCTCAGCAGTGTATCGCTGGCAGCTGAGGACCCCATACGCAACTTCTCCGCTCGCAATATCGTAAGTAAAGGGTTTTAACCTGTGTTTAACAATACTACAAGTTAATAGGAAAACCATTTACATGCTGTATGTACTGCTGTATATACCGGTACTTTATACAATAATTGAAGCAATTTATGATATTCTTGTATATGTGCAGTTGTTATGCTTTTTTTCAATAATTTTACTAAGCACAAAATAATAAAATAAATCAGTGGACCACTGGTACCCCATGCTGACAGCTGAGATATATTTAATTAGCTAAAGTGAAATAGTTTCTTTGTATTGTAGCTAGAACCTCCCCCCCCCCATCTATCTTACTGCATGTATTGCACTTTGTTTTAAGTGCCATTTATTTTCTTGCTGCTTATATACAGCAATGGCCAAAAGTTTTGTACATTTTTCATTTTTTGTCAGTTTTTTGTTCAGTACATGTATATGTAATTCAATATGTTAACTTAGCATTATTCAGCAGGTTTAATTCGACTTGAAGCTTAGTTAATCCTACAGGGTGATGCTAAACTTTTGGCCGTAGCGGTACAGTTCAGATATGTGCATGCTTTTGCACTTGCTTCAGAACAGGCAAGTGCCCTTAGACAAGAGGTTAACGCCAACGTTCCATCAGCTTTCCAGAAGCAAGCGGGCGTGACGTCAGGAGGTAGTGGGCTTGCTGCTTTGTCTTGAGGGAACAGAGCGTGGTACTGTGTGGTACATAGCGGAGGCCAGGCTAAGGCAGTACTGCCACAACCTTCACTTCTTTTGTTGTCTGTTTGATGAGGGTGATATAGGAGCTGCAGTTGCTGTAGGTGGAGGGAAACACGTCTTGCTGTTATGCTAGGACATTGGTGAAACGTGGGTGTAAACAAGGCTATCTGAACATAGACCAACAAGAAGTGCTGTGGGAGGGAAATAACCCACTTACTGTATTGCTGTAATAAATATTTGCTGTTCATGAAATGGGTTTAAGTATTGCTTTAAGTTTTTAGATAGTGTTTATATGGTAGTAAAGACTTCCACCTTAGTGAAAAATTAGACACATGCATTATTGTTTGCTTGGGCTTATTTAATCTTTTTACCATCTTAAAGAGAGTCTAGAAAAATGCAGATGGAATTTATAACAAAAAAAAAAACATTAAGGTGGAATGATTTTATTTTTATATTGTAAAGTAATTTGAAGCTGCTGTTTTTGTTTAAGATTGCCATGTTTCTAATCTTGTTCATATACACTGTATTAAAGCATGCAGTGATCAGTGTGATGTATGAATGCTGCTGTTAAACATGTATGTTACTTTTGCAGATACTTGGTTACTTTGACTATGCATTCACGTCAATCTTTACTGTTGAAATCCTGCTGAAGGTAATGCATTGTTCCTCGTCTCTGTCGACTCAACAGTGTTCTTGTGCAGTAACACTTTAACCATTTGATTACCTTCCAGGTCCTAGGCTATGCAGATTATGTCTTCACTAGTATGTTTACATTTGAGATCGTTTTGAAGGTAACCCCTTTCTGAGGCTGACAGAGCCTTGCTGCATTATCCCTGTGTGTCACCTGCCACTGAATGGAACCTGGCTTGTTTTATTTATTTTATTTTACTATTGCACCTCTTTTAAACTCCTATAATACTTACCATCACAATGCACTCATGAAGCATTGCAAAAACAGCTATTTTAAAATGAAAGAATGCAGATTTGTGGCATGGAGTGTGGAAGAATTTTAATAATATTTGCATTTAAAACCCACTTTTAAAATGCACATAAATGTATTATGCAATTAAAATATGCAAGTGAAGGGTCTGTTTGAAGAAGAAACAGTAATCATGCAGTAGCTTTAACTATAGTCAGGTGTTGGGTGCCTTTGCAGACTAAATGATCTCAAGCCTTACAATAGTTAAAACCTCAGGCTGAGCAATAGGAAACCAATCCTAAAAGAGGGAGCAAGAAGCATGTGCATTCAGGATCATTACATGGTTTTCAATCCTATCACAACTTAACTGGGAAGTGCATATAAACGCGTCCTGAAAACATGCACTACAACCTCTTTTGTAAGAACTCTGAAAAAAGAAACTTTCAAATGTGATTTTGTTGGGGTTCTTACTGACGAGTTTCTACAGCAAATAAAATTTACATGCACTTGTGGACAGATTCTGTTTTTTTGTATTATTTCCAGTACTCTTAATTTTGAAATTTGCCTGCTGGATTTTCTATCCAAGAGCTGTATACCTCATTTGCTTTCATTATGGAATGTGTGATCAATGGCATACATGAATGTGACAGTAAGGGATGGGTTTGCTTTTTAAGAGGCAACAAACTGCATGTTTTATTGCCACATCCCTTGCTTTGAATATAAAGCTATTTATAAAAAAGAAATCGCTTACTATACATTCATGTGAATGTAGCCAAAGATACAGCAATGTGAAATGGAATGCAGGCTTGATTGCAATGTTATGCAGTGAAGCTTACCTTGCTGAATATATATATATATATATATATATATATATATATATATATATATATATATATATATATATATATATATATACATATGTACCGGACTGTTGTGCACCCCCATGCCTTGCTGTGTGTAAATTTAAGTTTTACAAACCACAAGCGATCGCCTGATCCGATCTTTCCATTTTTTCAGATGACTGCCTTTGGGGCATTTCTCCACAAGGGGGCGTTTTGCAGAAATTATTTTAACTTGCTGGATTTGCTGGTGGTGGGGGTCTCCCTGGTTTCTTTTGGAATTCAGTGAGTAACGCTTTAGCTCTTTATGAAATGGTTCAGAAATCAAAACACCCAGTATAACTTTATATTAGACGATGTCAGACTGTACATGTAACACGAATAAAGCTAGTGACTGCAGTGTGTCAAGAATATCGAATAGCAATGGAAAAGTGTTCTACTATAAGTGCCATATACTTATGCCATCAGAGGTGCTGTAGGAGACAGACATTATACAACCACGTCTCTCTCAGAAATAAATATGATTGAATAAAAAATACACATGAAAAACATTGAGGCAATTAAAAAAAGAAGTGCTGGTCGTCTTCTTGTAACATGTAATATTTCTCTTTGACCAAAGCACCCAAAGTAATCCGGTGAACTGAGATTCCAAGCGTTCTGTGGAGTTGAGCAAGCCCTTTGATCATTTGTTTAAGTGTTCGCCCCATCGCAGTTCTATTGGATAAAAGGTGTTTCGCGTGTGATCGTAGTGATGTTGTTTTCTGCAGGATGACCTGCACTGGTCTGAACCCCTTTTTTGCCTGTTGTCTAGATCATCGGCTATCTCTGTAGTGAAGATCCTTCGAGTGCTGCGTGTGCTGAGGCCTCTCAGAGCGATCAACAGAGCCAAGGGACTCAAGGTATCCAGCCTTATTTAACATTACATGCATCGACTGGTATGTATTCACTTTGGAGTTGGGTGCAATGATAGAAAATATAACATCAAATTCTTCCGTTAAGAAGTAAAGGACATGCCATGTTTCATCGTCATTACATTTAAGATAGCACAGGATTTTCCATTGATCAATAAAAAGAAGGCCAGTCGTGTATAATTGAATCTGAATACCTGTCCTCTGTGTTTCTCTGCAGCACGTGGTCCAGTGTGTCTTCGTTGCCATCCGAACCATCGGCAACATTATGATCGTTACAACCTTACTGCAGTTCATGTTCGCCTGCATTGGAGTACAGCTCTTTAAGGTACACCCTTCTTTTGCTGTTGTTTACAGATAGCTTCAAAAATGCTGTTAATTGTTGATTGGTGGTTTGTATATTTGATATATTTCTTTCACAGGGCAAGTTCTATCGGTGCACAGATGAGGCAAAGACATGTCCTGAGGAATGCAAGTAAGATTAAATACAGTAGCAGCTTATTATTTAAAAAATTACCAGTTACTTAAAATTACCAGTTACTCCTATGGGTGGAAACATATTTAACTTACATGAACTGGAATAAGGGAGTGGGCAAAATATTTAAATCAGTGAGATATGGCCTTACGTTACAGTAAGTATAAAATAAATGTTTAAATATGAAATGTGAAAATGTATTATAGCGATGGTTTCTTTGCATAATATAATTAACTAATTAATTTACTTTCTGTGTAAACATTCATTTAAAATATATATATATATATATATATATATATATATATATATATATATATATATATATATATATATTTTATTTGCAAAATAAGAAAGTAAATGGAACGCTGAAGAAGTCATGCATGTAGGTGCGATATATGTATAATTCCATGCTTTTAACTTTAACAAAAGTACACATGATCAATACAGTGCATGTTTCATAAGTCAGTATATTCCATACACTGTCTACTGTATTAACATAACTTCTCCACTGTATCGACTTGTCTTTCTTTTTAAAAAGGGGAACCTACATTGTTTATAAGGACGGAGATGTGAACCACCCGATGGTTCGGCAGCGAATTTGGCACAACAGTGATTATAACTTTGACAACGTGCTGACTGCAATGATGGCTCTCTTCACTGTCTCCACTTTCGAAGGTTGGCCTGCGTGAGTATATTCTTTGTGTTTTACTGTGGTTAAGGCAAATATAGGACAAGTCATTAATCACTGAACTGCAAAAACTAACGTTTTACATATAGTCTGTACTGAAATCCAAATGCACTTCAAATCCTGTAAAATGTGGCATTGCCACACTTGCTATATAAACCTGATTTCTGAACAGGATTCTGTATTCTACTCTATGCCCCCCCAATGTCATTAACTGCTACACCTGGGGGTATATGTTTAGCTCCCATTTCTCCAAGGCTTCTTGCCTGTTTCCGTACCCCATGCTTTGTTTTTCACGTACTAGCTGTTGATAGGTTTAAATCATGTTGGTCCCTTTTTGGTCCTTTTATTCTGCAGGCTTTTATACAAAGCAATAGACTCCAACGGAGAGAACGTCGGGCCTGTCTACAACAACCGAGTGGAGATCTCCATCTTCTTCATAATCTACATAATCATCATCGCCTTCTTCATGATGAACATCTTTGTAGGTTTCGTTATCGTCACATTCCAGGAGCAGGGAGAGAAAGAGTACAAGAACTGTGAGCTGGACAAAAACCAGGTTAGCACAAACAGTCAAATTGCATACAGACCATGCAGTGCAACAGACCCAGATACTCCTGTTGTTGAATACAGTGTGGTTAAGTCTGGACCTGTATGAGACGTGCAAAGCCTGCGTTTAAATCTTTGGAATAAGTTGCATGTCACACAATAGGGGAAACGCACGAAACATATACAGTACAATGCACTGATATTGCACTTGTGCTGCCTTCAAGCTAAAGCCACTGCTGTTTATTCAAATTGCATTAAAAGGGTGCTGAGAAACATTCTTTTATTCATTGCTTGTTTTCATGCAAATTGGCTTCAGGTTTTGTGAAAGATCAGTCGATCAGTGCTCATGTTACTGTTAGAGTGGGTGACTTGAGTGATTTGCTTACTTGTGTTGCTTTCATTTCCATGGTAACCTGAGAGGGGGAATCACAATTGTTTAAGAGAATCAAAGCAAGCGTCACGCCTAAGCTTATAAAATGTTGTTTTCAGTATAACAGGCAGGGCCTGGGTAGTTTAAATATCCAAGAGCAACATGTTTCTTCTCAACAGCGCCAGTGTGTGGAATATGCCCTCAAGGCCCGGCCTCTGCTCAGGTACATCCCCAAGAACCCATACCAGTACAAGTTCTGGTACGTGGTGAACTCCACTGGCTTCGAGTACGTCATGTTCGTCCTCATCATGCTCAACACCCTGTGTCTGGCCATGCAGGTAAGCCCCACTTGGAGCCACAGTATTAAGACTGGCTAACATACTGTAGAAAACAGGGCTCTCATATAACGTTTGAAGTGACTATTTTGTTGTCCAGCTTGAAGACCCCAACGTAGTGAGTTATATAGACTGGTTTCACACTCCCAATCTTGGACTGCCTTGCGTAAGGTAGCATTACAAGTAGTCCGAGATAATCGGGGTTTGTGAAACCAGCCCATTCTGCTAGAAGTGTAATACGTGTTGAGATAGTCTCAGCTCAAGGCTGTTTTAATGCATAGGTGCTAGCTACCAGGTGTAGCCTCAATTTATAATGTGATTTGTGGGGGGTTTATCATGTTAAAATATGGGACAGGCTTTGTTACACCCTTAAAACACAGTATATGCAGTCTTCATAACTGTGTGTCCGTTATAGCGTAGGTGGTACCAGTTTTCCCCTCTCATTAAAATCCCTTTAAAGAGTCACCATTGAAAGGAAAACACAAGATATTGTCAAAATAATTCACTATGTTCAATATATTCCTAGCCTTGCTTATTTTATTGGCTGATATCAAAAGTGACAACAAAGGTCAGGCGTATCATCTTAACAGGAGTGTTTCCCCTCTTTGTTGTTCCTCTCCTCAGCACTATGGGCAGTCCCCCCTCTTTAACTACGTCATGGATATTCTCAACATGGTCTTCACTGGCGTCTTCACTGTGGAAATGGTTTTGAAACTCATTGCTTTTAAACCAAGGGTAGGTTGCTTTTTGTAACGATACAGTACAGCAGGTTTAGGAAAGAGTGAAAACATTACCATCCTTCCGCTTGTGGGCAGGAAACCGTACTGTATTTTTTTTAAAATGTCAGCAGCTGCAGCTTTTCTAAGATTTTACATGTTAAATCTCCAACCCCACGTTACCCTTGTACTTCACTGATAAGCTGTAGGGTAAAGAAGTATAGAACAAAACTATAAAACAGGCATGACCATGCAGTAAAGATGAGTTGTTCACAGAAATCAGAGACAGTAAGCGGAACATAATCTAACAACATTTCTTCTAAGCCAAAGTATTAATGCTCGATTTGTTCAGCTTATCTGTATTATTTATATTTTGATGTCCCAAACTATATTATATTTACATTTTCTTTACTATTATTTTTTATCTGTTTAATAACCTATTATGTGTTCCCTAACATTCAGAAAAGGCAGAAATTATAGCTGCATATCCCTTGTGAATATGCAGTGGTGGAAGGGACATTAGTTACTGCAGCAAGTTTGGGTAATAATGATCTAAGCAGATAAAAAAAAGATCTGGGGAATTACAGTAAGCAAACATATTAGAGGAGTAAGAAATGAAGTGATGTATTTATAATTCAAGCTTTTAACCAATGCATTTTATGACAGCTCTGTGTGGAGAAAAGGAAGAGAATGCTTGTAAGTGATTCACCGGGGTTGCTTGGAGTGTGTGAAAATACCATTTCAGTAATGCAGGGGATTACTTGTAATTCCTGACCTGTCCTTAATAACCCTAAACTTGAACTTCTCCCTTGAAGAGGTTCTTTTAAAAATGGTACAGGGCCATCCATTAAGAAAGTCAACACAAAAAAGACATTTCAGCCCCCTTCTCCCTCCCCCACCTTGTACCCTTGGACCCCAACCTTCCGCCTCCCCACCCAAAATTGTGTGCAGGCCCAGAGTCCACCCCCTGCTGCCGATATGTTTTAAGGATGGTCCCTGTGCCTTTTCAGAGGGGTGTATTTTTGTAATATTACTTTTGTGTCGATGCTAAACAGAATACATAGAATTTAGCATTCCCAGTACAATGTGCACCACAGGTGTTCCAGCGGGCAAACCGCTGTCTCTCCACACATTGGAGGAGATCTTGAAGGAAATGTACCTGCAGTCATTTTGGCCAATTAAAAAAAACATAAAATATCGTACTGGGGTGCATTTTCATTTCAACCTGGAGCATTCAACATTTTTGTAGCGTTCGCTGCAAGGTGTTTTTATCAGCTTTGCTGGTCCTCAAGTGCAGCATGCCTGCATGTGGTTTCTTTTGTTTGGTCCCCAACACTTAACAAAAAAAAAATCAGTCTTCTGGTTTTAAATACGTACAGCATGGGCTATTGTTTTGCAAATCACTCTTATTGTTTCTGTCATTGAAGTTAAAGTTTTTGTAAGTACCAGTTTGAACTAATGAAATCAAACCTGAAATAGCAGTGTATTGAGTTAACTGTTAATTGAGTTAATTGAGTTAACAAATGGTATTTGTTTTAATAAACTCTTGCCACAGATATTTAGATCATTAAAGTAGTAAGAATTAATTATTAAGAGAGACTACCCTTTTATCAACTACTGTTTCCCAAAGTGCTAAAAGTACTGTCATGCATGTGTTGCTCCCTTATTTGTTTCCGCAGTTGTCCAAACAGTAGAACGTCTATAGATACAAGATACTTTTTAGTTATTGTTTTTGTGCCCTTTGTTAACCCCGCTATTTGCACCCTACCTGCTCCCTTATGTAGGGTTATGTGGGGGATGCCTGGAACGTGTTTGATGCCCTCGTCGTTATTGGCAGCATTGTAGACATCGTTCTCAGTGAAATCGACGTGAGTATCCCTCACCTCCGACCCCCTGATCCTGGACAGGTCACTTGCTGGGGCGCTGGCTTAGAACCCTCTGATCTCTAACTGTCTTTGCTTTTACTGACTCTCCTGCGGGCAGGCGATCTCGTTGCTCAACTACTGTACTATCTGTGAAACCAACAGGCTCTTTTAGAGACCTAACCCTCAATCACTACAGCACCTGATTTACAGATTACCATTCGTTTCATACGGACGCTGTTACATTGCTGTAATCACAACTTCATTGCTCATTGGGTTGTTCTCACAGATACAGCAGGTGGGCAAATGGATTTTTCTAAATCACCCCTTGGTTGCGGTTGTTCTTGATCTGTAACTCTTTTAACTTCTCTGTTATTCTGTCGTTCTCTCTCTCTCTCTCTCTCCCTCTCTCTCTTCCTGCTCCCTCTGGTTGCTTGCACTAACAGCACTATTTTACTGATGCATGGAACACTTTTGATGCCTTAATTGTTGTTGGTAGCGTCGTCGATATTGCTATCACAGAAGTTAATGTAAGTATGTTTATTTACTCACACCCTCAGATCAGACAGCATTGTGTTGCTTTGCTACTACAGCATCCACACAGCTGAGACATGTTAGAAATACCAGAGTAAATGCCTATTTACACCGGACGTGATTCCATTTGTCTTGTGACACTACCTTTCACACCAGTGGCGACAGGCGCACGTGATGTAATAGGCGACTCTTCTCTGATTGGTCATTGGTCAGTTCCAGAACTGTCGCATGACAAAATAGACACCAATCCTATTTTTATGTGCGTCGCTTCAGTGTCGCCCATCGCATTGCAGGCAGTGTGAATGGTTCGTATCAAAACGACATGTTTTTTTTCTTTTTTTTGTGTGTGTCGTACTTCACATTCGCTGTCGCACTGCGTCCGATGTGAATAGGCCTTAACTGGGCAAGTAATTGTGGTGTTAAGTATTTTTTAAGATTATGAATAAGTAATAACAGTTTATTACAGTAATATCTCAATGTCAGCTTCATGACAAGTTCTAAAGTTATTATAATATAGAAAGTATTAACCCTATTTTTACATGTTTAAATGTTCACTTTTTATTTTATTTTACACAGGCTTGTTACTGCAGCCTGTCATTGTAATTAACTGTGTACTATTGCCTTCTCATGCATGATCGTCAATGTTCTGCTAAGTGTTGTTTGTTCTAACTATGAAAGGCTCACTATGTGGTTTGAATGTCCTTTTATCTAACTGTGTTTACAGATTTGTGACAAGCAGCCTTCCTGTAAATGCTGCTTGTGACACAATGATACAACTGTTTGTCTTCACATTTAATTGATGAAAGATCTTTCATTTCCTTTTGTTATATTCAAGTTTGTACCAGCAAAACCAGTACAGTGTCACAGGTTTTAAGCTTCATAGCATGCCCTGTCTCTAAAAACATACGAATAGAGTGCCTTAGAATATTGTCTAATCCTTGTTCATATTCATTCTGTTTTCTAGAAACTTATAGAGGCAAGTATAAAAAAACAACACAATCTCTGATTTGCTTGTAATCTGTTTTATTTAAAATTGTTTTCACCGTTTTTTTTTTTTACACTGAAAGCACTTTTTATCCAGGTCATCTCACTTTTTAAGGTTTTGTGTGAAAATAAATATAAATATACATTTAAATTATTATGTGCTAGTGCTTTGAATGTTAAACTGCAGTAGCCGGGGATTTACATTCTAGACAAAACTTGCTTATTCCCTCCTTTTTTTAGTGTTCACAGATTAGTTATATTTTAGCTGCTTCAAAAAATATATTGTATTACTTGAACTTATTACTATTTATCCAGAATTAATTGATAGCATTTTCATTTTTTTAGTTTTGCAAAACCATTTAAAATGTTCGATGACCATCACGTCACTAATTGAACTGACCTTCTGCATGGTCACTTTGGTTGTTAATATTGGACACTGATTTGTATAAAACAGCACATTATGACTTTACTGAACTGTCTTCTATGGCTAAAGTGCTCACAGTCTCACACACCGTAAAGTGGTGTCACCTAACACGCCCATTCCTTCCTTATTTCTGGAGTCGGTACACTAGTTTCAGGTTAAGCTTTTTTTTGTATAAATTCTCTTCAAAGGGTTTAACACTTTCGGTTTTAATTTAGAATTACGCACAATTACAGAAAGGTTAATAATTAAAAACTGTAATCCAATGTTGTTATTATAAATGCAAACAGGAGCACACAATAAAGGAGTAATGCTGTAGTATATAAGGGAGCAAGGTTTTAGAAGTACCGTGTCACTGCTTTTTACATGCATAGCTGGCTGTTTTTATTTGTATCAGTTTTACAGGGCCCATATACTCCTATAATTGAATTGCTAATTAGTGTAGAAAGCCTTATATAATTGATGGCCACCTTGAATTTTATTTGAAAGTAACTTTACTCGGGAGTTACATACCTTTCTGTAACCCGGAAATGTTTTATAAATGGCAGGCAAGTGATTATTGGTGGAGTGGTGTCTCTTTAGATAAACATGATAGTACAGTACAAACAAAATTGGATTTTCCGTTCACACGGACTGTGCAACATTTGCATTGAAGTAAAATGCTTAGATATGGCCCTATACATATATATTCAACTGACTCATAGCTTATCTCTAGTAATATTCCAGAATATTCACTGGTGCATTGATATATGTTTGGGAACCCTTCAAACTATGTACACAACAAAATTGTATACCTGGGGAAAGATTAGTTATAAATTGGTTATCTTTTCAAACACAGAATTTTGTGTTGTAATAAAGATTAGAAAAAGGTAAATACGCTTTAATTATGTGGTAACCTGAAAATGTCCTTTTTAAAAGAACAACAGAGTGCCGCTAAGTTTCAAATTGTCATTTTTTAAACTGTTGTGTGTCTCTGATGCTTCTGTTCCTACCAGTACAGTGCTGGTTTCTGCCATGGTGTGGTTGTGATTGTATTGTCTAATGTGTGTGTTTTTTTTCCCAGTTTTTCCTTTTTGTGCTGCAAAGTCAGCAATTGATATTATTCCCTACGCTTGTGTGTTTGTCTGCTAACATTGTGTTTTGTGTTTTTTGTGTTATTTTTGGACATCTCATTGCATGTCATGTTACTGCATGGATCCACTGCTCATCATGACCTCCAACCTTCACCAACCCCCCCCCTCCTCCACCCCAACCCCCGCTTTGTGTAATTCACTGCTCTGTCAGAATATTGGGAGTCTGAAAGAGGTAATGCTCTCATGTGTGTTGTGCTAACATTGTACAGATCACCTTAACCTGTCTTGTAACACATTCATTTTATGTTCCTGAATTCTCATTCTAGTTGGCTATGGGTCATTCACTTCCTCCGGTTAGTTGTTTGAATCTAGAGGGTGAACTTTGCTTTCTTTCATCGTTCTTATTAAACAGGAATAGAGCTCTGAACTGTCTGCATGCCCTGTACTGTGAGTGTTTTAATAAAGTGGTTGAGCATGTACACTAATGCTTCAATGTGTGCCACCGGAAACGCTGACAGAAACCATAGAACTGCAGCAGGCTGTTTGTGTTTCAAGTTGCATATGAATTGCAACTATATTTCAGGTGTACTAAAAATGGTTGGGAAAGAGGTTCTTATTATAGGGGGGTAGGGATATCCATTGTTATAGAAACAGTCACCCATTCGATCTTAGTAATGTTTTGAACCCTTTTGACAGTGATGGGCAGCAGCACATGACAGGATTGTGATGAAAGCCTACAAATGAACTCACAGTTACAGCATCCTGCACCCTTATAAAATGTTCCCATAGTAGAAGCATAGCAATGTGTAATAAAGCACCATGCAAGTATGCTAAAGCATAGGGAAGCATTGTAAAGCACAGAGAAGTATGGTGAAGCATATTAAAAAAACATAACAAACCAGGGTAAACTATGGTAAATGCATGGGAAAAGTGCAAAAATACCATGGTAAACTTTTATAAGGGCAGCTATTGGGTATGTTTCAAACAGAAGAAGTGTAGCCAGAGATAAAGCTGCTGTTTTTGTGTGAAGTTGCCATTTGTCCATTGGCAGGCACCTGTCAAATCAACCTCTCTCTCTCTCTTCCTCTCATACACTCTCACTCACTCCCTTGCTGGGAACATGAATAGGGAACGAGAGAAATACATGCTAACCTGTTTGTAGACTTTCCAATACTGATGAGTTTGGCTTTGTTTTTTTGTTGTTTTTTGTAGTCAGCTCTTTTAACTTAAGAAGATCATTTGTAGGGAAACCAGGTCTGTAGCTTACTCAGTCAGGTGCATGGGGCGCAAGGATGCTAGCAAATTAAGCACTTCAGGCAAAATGCTTTTATTGAACTGCACTGGTCTGCAATAATTATTGCATGGGCTGCTGATATCAATAGATAAACTGTCATCATTCAACAATGTCTTGCGTGGAGTGATTGTTTGTAATGTGTTGATGCCAAAGCATGTTTCAGAAATGTTAAGTAGGATTTTTGTTTTTATGAGCAAAGAGACATTTGGTTTAGCTTATGCATTTTATTGTTTCCGCTCATTGACATTAACAGATCACCCTGCAATAATGTATATACATTATATACGGATAGAGAACGTACGCTACATTCAGTGTCTTGTGTAGCTATCCTGGTACCATTGTTACAGCCATATTTAAGTTACATTTCTAGAGCAGATCCTCCTTGTCATATAGACTGAGACAGATAAATGTATGGCTGTGTAGTATCAGTAATTCTAAAAGACCCTTCTAGTTGAAATGTTTGCCATTGAAGTTTCTTTTAGTGTTGCTACATGTACCACAACTGAGTGTTTTCTGTTTATGGATGAGATGTATGGCTAGAAAGCACACGGGGTTGGTATAAAAACACAGACTAGACAGATCAAGAGGGGTATTAGCATAGAAACATTGGTAAGAGGAAGCAGTAATCACAAGACCAGGCCAGGTATGCATCTTAGGGAGCAGCACCCCGATCCCTCTGTGGATGCTGCCAATTCAGTGCTGCTGACAGACAGGCAGTCAATTAAGATTGACCAGCATTTCTTAAACTGTAGAGCAAGTTTTAGAGAAAAAGCTCATACTATATTGATGAACGAAAAGAAAAAAATTGCCCAAGTCAGGTTTTTAGCCAACTAAGATTAGTAAGACCAAAGAAATGATGGCAGACCCGTATACCTCCAGTAATTAATAATTATAACAAAATCCCTGGTTTTATTGCTACTGAAGGTTATGAGAATCATATAATGATTTAAATGACAGGGGTATTTTGACATGCTGCTGTTTGGATCAAGTCAATAGACCCTACTGTGTTCTAGCTGATTCTGATGAGTGCGCTACCCAAGTTTAAATATAAAGCCATTCATGTATCTTCTATAATGAAATGCCTATGTTATATTTTAAAGAAAACAATGGAAATTAAAATGTGACTTTGGCAACTTTTTGTTCTTCAGTTCCTATGCTTTTAAATGAGAAGAAATGAGAGGGCTGCCTGTAGTTAACAGGTGCTGCTCCTGTAGAATGTGTACCACTAACTAAGATGTTTGCATTTCATGAAGGTGAACAGATTTTATTTGAGCACTTGCTTTTTCAGCTCATCCCATGTTTAGTCATTAATTCAGCTCTTTAATTTTAAAGCCGACAGAAAGCCCCCCAGTGGGAGAGACTGGGGTAAGACGGACCACCTGTCCCCTGCGTTTTATCCTCATCTGCGTTTTTTTGTTTTAACTTTTATTTTCAATTACTGGTTTAATTGAGCATTTTCAAGTGTTGATTTTAAGGAGAATGTAAAGCTATTGTAGATACTGGTAATGCTGACTGAAAACCCCTTACCTGTACCCTTGGACCCAGCTTGCCCCTGAAGTCTAAAAAAGTTTTTGAACTAAATGCCTGACTTGACTTCAGCATGTTTTTATTTGATTTACCGATTATAATTTTTTTAAGGAAGCCATGCTTGTGCATATCAATGCAGTCAAGTATGGAAGGGTATATGGCATGCACCTTCACTTCCCTCCTGTTTGTTATCTTACAATAAGTGAATATGTGGCAGTGCTTTAAAAACAAGCTAGTGGTACATGTTAACTAATGCTGACAGAGGCATGGAGGTCCGATGGATTGGATGTCATCTTAAACAGTCCGCCCTGTATAAATAAGATCTAATAAAACCTAACAATACGGTATCAGTCAGGTTGAGTTTCATTTCATGATTAAGGTTAATTACTAGAGATGTGTCCAATTCTGACTTTCCATTAAGTGACAAAAAAATAATAAACTGCATTGAAAAGTACTTGCACAATTACACCACCTGGTGTTGCTATCTACCGGAAACGCTTAAAGGGGAAGAGATTTTAGCCTCGATATTAGTATTTTCTGAACCTCTCCTATAACTTGATTGAGGTCAGTTTCATCTTGATAAATCTGTGTACAGCAATGTTAAGTGACATCATAACAGTTATGCATGCATATTAGTTAATGTGTATCTAATAAATATTGCACAACGATAGGACCAGGTGTGCGTAAAATCAGCTGACCGAACTGTACACCAAACATA
Organism: Acipenser ruthenus; assembly: GCF_902713425.1. NCBI lineage: Eukaryota > Metazoa > Chordata > Actinopteri > Acipenseriformes > Acipenseridae > Acipenser > Acipenser ruthenus. Next base: position 26,347,995 of record NC_081213.1, read on the forward strand.
AGCTGTAAGTATGTTAACTTGTTGTTAAAGCATTACTGTCTGAAGCACTTTGCCTTGCCTGAGACCTACGCATGCAAGTCCTTGTTTGTGATTTCATTGCACGTCGTTCTCTCCAGAACTCAGAGGACAGCTCTAGAATCTCCATCACATTCTTCCGCTTGTTCCGTGTGATGCGATTGGTCAAGCTGCTGAGCAGAGGGGAGGGCATCCGGACACTCCTCTGGACATTTGTAAAGTCATTTCAGGTAAGTGGACTCTACTTATCCTGTCTGTCGATTTGCATTGCTGATCTGAAGATCACTGATCTTGAGTGTACAGATATAAAGCTCTGTGGATTGTTGTATTGTACTTTACATACATATAGTATGCTAGCAGGGTGTGTGCAACCCTATAAAAGGTGATGGTCTAATTATGGTCTTATTGTGCATTATACCCATAGGAGCCCATCACCAGAAGCTAAAAACATTATCCCTACACAACACAAAATGAACTGTCCTATGCTGTCCTATGCAGTGCATACAACATTTTGTTGCTATAATTGCAACAAGACCCACACTCGTCCCTTCATGAAAATACAACGTTTGTTACGTTCTGTACTGGCAGTCTTTATACTTTGATTTCATGTTTGTTAACCTACAGCTTGCCTGTAGTCTGATAGGAGAATGTGTTGAAATGGCTTCTAACCTTCCCTGCTGTGTAAGGGCTTGCTTTATTAAAGCCTTTTCATTTTACAGTTGCTGATTTTGTGTTTTTGTCCTAGGCTTTGCCATATGTTGCTCTTCTGATAGCCATGTTGTTTTTCATCTACGCTGTAATTGGAATGCAGGTAATTGTAAAAAAAAAAAAATAATTCAATCTGACAAAAATGACAATGTAGCAGTAACTTTAATGCATTTTCTTAGATGGATGTAGGTTTTTAAAAGCATTAACTGCATGTATCACAGACTCCGAACACCTCAGTTGTATAAAGCTGGTTTAGTATAACATGTGCCGCTGTGGCTGGTTTGTCTGTTTGTTAATGAGAACGTGCTTCTCTGTGTTTGCAGATGTTTGGAAAAGTTGCCATGGTGGACAATACACAGATAAACAGAAATAACAATTTCCAAACCTTCCCACAGGCTGTTCTCCTGCTGTTCAGGTAATTCATTTCAACATATCTCTCAAGGAACCTCCAGGATAGGCACGGTAAAGGCTTGGTCTGCTAAAAAAAAAAAAAAAAACTGTTTGAGCGCACACATTAGATGCCCGGTTTCTTAGGAATATCAAGAACTAGGTTTTTTGCACGCCTGGTTTATTTTGTTTACCTGTTTAACCAGCTGAACATAGGCAGCAGGTGTTGCATTGAGGTGAACTAGCCCCAGCCTAACCCCATGACAGGTGTTGCATTGAGGTGAACTAACCTCAGCCTAACCCCATGACAAGGTCCCCAGCCAAGACTCGGGTTCAAATTCAAGCCTTTATGTTGTGGTGTTTTTTTCAGGTGTGCTACAGGGGAAGAGTGGCAGGAGATCATGCTGGCATGCCTACCTGGTAAACTCTGTGACCCTGAGTCAGACTATGGTCCTGGGGAGGAATTCACATGTGGAAGCAACTTTGCCATTATTTATTTCATTACTTTTTATATGCTGTGCGCCTTTTTGGTATGTTTCATAAATATCTTTTAATTGTTTTTAAAATAGCAAACAAAGTTTCCAAAAATATCAAGTCATGTCTTAATGCAATGGCTACTGAGTCACTATAGTTTAACTTATTGGCAATCTTATACTTATTTTCTTTCCAAAACGTCTATGAAATAGTAATTGGACAACATTTGAATATGTATAGCACATTAACCATGCTTATGGTAAATGTGTTACACACACTGCAAATGGATAGATTCTTTGAAAAACTTTTAACAGTTCATTAACATCATCACGACTTAACAGAGCACAGACGAATTGAATATATTGTAACTTTATATACAGTAGTATTTTAATATACAGTGGTATAACTTTCTTTCAGATCATCAACTTGTTTGTTGCTGTCATCATGGACAATTTTGACTATCTGACACGGGATTGGTCAATTCTCGGCCCCCATCATTTGGAGGAATTCAAGAGGATATGGTCAGAATATGACCCAGGAGCTAAGTAAGGAAGAATGTGGACCGATTTCTTTTAGGGCATATACATTGAATGGTCTTTTAGTAATCAAGAATTGTACATACAGCTTATGAATAGTGGGGGTCAGGTACAAATCTCCCCAGACCAAGCCCATCAAATGTCTTGCATATTTGCATTTACGTCATTATGTTCTGATTTGTTTGTGTACTGTTTTTTTTTTTTTTTTTTTCTGGTGGCTCATTGAGGACATGATAAACACGCTCAAGATCGTGAGATACTTTATCTCGTGAACCTAATGGAATTCTAATTCTTGTTTTCGCCACTGTTCTTAATGTTGTAATGTTTTATTAGGGGTAGAATAAAACATCTCGATGTGGTCACGCTGCTCCGCCGCATTCAGCCACCACTTGGCTTTGGCAAGCTTTGCCCACACAGAGTGGCATGCAAGGTAAGACCCACTGCATATCTTCACAGAAAACCCACTGACACTACAGGATTGACACAGAACATACGACTGAATAACTCGACCATGTCATGGAACTAGTATGGACTAGGGCTTTCCCAAACATTCAGGAAAACTGATTTTACAATCGATCGTGTTTGAAATCACTTTCACAATACCTCCGTTTGGGTCCGGCCAAGACAGTTCCTGATCAGGTGTTTTGTGTTTTTATTTTCTGGTTGGCGAGTGCTAAATTTTAATGCGTGTGGGGTTTTGGTAATTTTGTTTGGTTGATCAAAGGATTCTCTCTCCATTGAACTACAGCAGGTACTCAAGGTTGCGACAGTCATTTAATTTTGATTGGAGGTGAAATAATTAACAATTTTATTTGTATTAAGGGCTTTAATTCAGAAAGAGGCGCAATGGTTTGATTTCAAACAAGTGTTATTATACATTTAAAACAAGTCACAGCAGGTGAGGGAATCATTCAATTAATTCTGACATCCTCGATTTATTTTAGGGACATTGTCTCAGTGCCTCTCATCAGTCATTCGGCGTTTGACAGCTCAGTTTGGAAACTCAATTACTAAATCTAAAGTTTGGAAACGAGAAAAGGCCATTTGACCCATAAATCCAACTGTGGCTTTAAAAGAGGCAGCAGCACTTGGGGATCACCCTGGATGTCATCAGCCAGGTCGTTATCCAGGGATTGCACCGGAGAAGCGCTGTAAAAAACTCAGATAAAATCCAGCTTTATCTTGTACCCGAGGGTATATTGCGGTAATGTCGTCTTTTTCTTTTTTCAGAGATTAGTAGCCATGAACATGCCTTTAAACAGTGATGGGACTGTCATGTTCAATGCCACATTATTTGCCTTGGTCAGAACAGCTCTGAAGATCAAAACAGAGGGTAAGTGATTATCTACAGTATCAGTGTGCCGATTAGCAAGGCAGAAGCTAGTTTACATTGCTTTGGTTTCTTAGACATATCTTTGAGATACTTCACAATTAAAAATCAACGCTATTACAAAGTCTAAGTTCCTCAGAGCTGACTCGCCTGATGCTTCATTTGGATTTCTTCAGACAAGTGTCCTGTTGGTGCAGAACCCAGCACTGTATAATAAATCACAAGGAATAATCTGAAGCACAAACCAGGTCAAAAACAAACCTCAGCAACCAACTCCCATGTGAATTCCATGTATTAAAGGCCACTGATACAGACAGACAGGTAACCACTGAACTTTATCAGTGAATCACAGTCAGACACCACTAAACTTCTTATGCTCCCCATCATCTCTAATAAAGATTCTGTTTTTTTTTTTCCTTCAGTTTTTAGTCAAACCAGCTATTGACGCCCACGTAGTGAATTATTTCGCACTGATTGAATAAAATAAACAGAAAGAGTTTGCAGGAATTAATCAGCTTGTTTTAAGGCCAGTGTTTCTGCTTGGGCCTATAAAAACAGCTGAAATTACACGATGTACAATTAGTATCACTAATACAGACCTAATAGTCTAGCTTGACTTCTGATGCACATGATTTCCACCAGATGCAGGCTTGTGGTTTATTAGGAGACAAAAGCAGGTGTCAAAGGAAGGATTGGGTTGCTGGCTGAGCGTATCATTTAGACTAAATCTATTTCATAACGCATGCAAAGATGCAGTGGAGTGTATCGTATTATACAGTGAAAAAGAATAATACAGTCAGGTGTGTAATAATTAGGGAAGAGGAAAAGGCAAGAAGGAAAGTTTGAACACAGAGTGGTTAACACTTGTAAGGGTGTGGGTGTAATATACATCCTGCCATTCTTTTGATGTTGCAACCTGCTAATTAGGGAAATGATTTAACCCTTGTGGTTTCAAACTGCATCAGCCTTCAAGACAATCTTAGAGGCGATGTAATAATATTTCTTTGAAGTGCACTTGATTCCTTTTACGTCATCATCAGGGCTAATACAAAGTTCCATTTTGCCAGTAAGATGTCTTATTCTCTAGGCAACCTAGACCAGGCCAATGAGGAGCTGCGAGCTGTCATCAAGAAGATCTGGAAGAGGACCAGCATGAAGCTGCTGGACCAAGTGGTTCCTCCCGCTGGCGGTTAGTCATCCCGGTTCTGAGCAGTCAGAAACACCCTGCAGAGTGCTTAGGGGAGCAGCCAGCGTAGTTTTGATCATAGATCTGTTTTAATAACCTGTCAGCCAGCTGCAATGTTACAGTAAGATGAAAAAAAACTGTTTGTTCTACTGTAAGGATTTTATTATTTATTTATTTTTTTTAAGTGTTTTCATATAAAGATTTTAGGGGCCCCCAGTGACTCACCTCTTGGGGCGCAGCCATATGGTTCATGTGTTTGAATCCTGTTGACGATCTTGGCTGGGGGGGCCCTGGGAGTTATGAATTGCGCTTCAGCAACCCCTGCTGGTCAGGCGCCCAAAGACCAGGCGGTGACCTCCGAGGCTGGGCCTTCCTTCCAAGGTTCGGTAGCTCGGTCACATCCGTTTCTTAGGGTTGATGATTGACTTGACAGTGGTCACCCCTTGATCTTCAGCCCTTATGATTGATAGGTGGGTTGCAGTCAACATTCGAGTTGGGCAAAAAAATGAATTGATAAAAACAAAGAAAAAAAGATGCCGATATTGATCTCAAGCCCAGTAGAATTTCTTTCAGTTGAGTCAAAATATAATTATTTTCCATTGAGGATCAAATATGTATTTGTTATTGTGGGACTGCTGGTATTATTTTCTGCTATCTTCTTCTCTACAAACATATTGAAAAGAATAGTTTAGTACTCTTAATGCTTTCCTATTTTACTGTGACTGCTGTTTAGTTTTCTGTTCAGAATTTAAAGCATCAGTATTTTGTTTAAACCACTTAAAGACCTAGAGGAATGCACCTAAATGCTTAGTTTACTAGCTGTGCCTCCAACATACCTTCCTAAAAACACTGACAAGCTGAGACAGTACTGTTGCTTTAAACTGTTTTGTATTTAGCTTTTAGAATGACTGTGTTGCTTGCATGGCGTAGACTACATTAGCACTGCATGTTTTGTTCGTACTAAATCTTGTCTTTTTTTGCTTGAGCTTTTCCGCAGCTTGTGTTCCTTTTATACTCTGTCCTTCAGAATATTCTGAAGCAATTCTGTTTTAGGGTGGTGGCATGGAACTAGTGTTGCCTCTTACCAATATCTGTCCCCTGCATTGTTTTTAAAGTCACAGACTCCTGCTTCAGAATTATTCACACAGCTAGCTCTGCTTGCCTGCATGTGCTGACTAGAGACGATAGGGGCCGGTGTCCCTAGAACACTGTTTTATTAGAGTTTCACATTCTGTAGTTGCTTACTTATCTCTTTAACTACTGGATTAACCGCATGATGACCGCATAGATCTACATGCTGCAAGGAATGAACTACTGTCAGAATGTCTCCTTATTTCTATAATGTTAGGGTTGTCATGCTATGATATGTTACAGTAACAACACTCTATGTTCTTTTATGTTACATAATGGTTTAATGTAACATAGAACATATAGCATATCTAGAATTAGAAAACAACAGTAATAATTCAGGGGTGACATTTCATGTTCAGTAAATAAATACGTTGCCACACTAGCATTTATTGTAGAGTGTAGTATAATTTGTTATGTATTTATATAAATAAGTTGCCTCCATTTTCATCCAGTGATCACTGTACTGCTTCTTTTTGTTTTTGTTGATAAGTGTTAGTTTAATTTCTATGGTCTTACCTGTTCTTCTGCCTCCCTTCTGTCCTCACCTCTGGTCCATTGCTGCTGTTATGCTCCCTATTGATTTTCTCAGCACCTAATAGGCTCAGACTCACAGTATAGATAGAGGTATAACAATGACCGTGCTTTTACAGTCCCAGCAAAATGCATGCAGAAATGCAGCCCCTGATATTATTTCTGTTTGTATTAAAAGAAAGAAACATCCTGTGAAATTTGTATTCACATTTTGTTATAGACACATATCATGACATCCCTAAACACTTTTCCAAGCAGCCCTATTAAAAATCTAAGATTATTCCAGGAATCTGACACGTTTTATCCCAGTCATGGCTGGCATTTCCAAACTCCTGAGTTGGAAATGTTTGTATCGAAATTGTTCGTACCAGATGCTGGTTTCTTCCAAAATAAGAGAAGTGTCATCGAAAGTCAAATGAAGTGTAAATTTCGATACAATTATGGATAGGGTATGTATTGGTTACATCTTTGAACATGGCTTCTCATGGCCCTGTTTTATTAGCAGGTGGCACTCTTTAACAAAGAGTTCATGAAAGCAGGTGATCTATAGATGGTGCACTGTTTAGACTGCACTTAAACAGTCTTTTATCTATGAGAACTTCCGTGCAGGTTGAGACACTTTGTGTACTGTATCAACATACACTGCTAAAATGTCATCCTATAAAATAGAAAATACTGTAGCAAGTGGATTAAAAAATAAATAAAAAGTATAAGCAATAATAATAATAATTGGGCTAGATTCTCAAAGCTACTGTATTTACTCCAAAATGTCATCAGCATGATAGTTTCACAAAGTAATAATACACCAAATGAAGTTACCAACCTAGAAATAAACAGCTTGGGGCTTGTGAGTCGTCTTGAGTTGTTTCGTATTCATTTTAAAATTCTTAATGGTGTTTGTTTATTTTTTTTCCAATCAGACAAAAATAATGCTGATGACCATTTGGAGTAAACAGCTTTGAGAATCTAGCCCATTGTGTTTTTTTCAGATAAGCATTGAAAGTGTATTCTAGCATAGGCACCCTTTATTTATGAACCAACTATTCAGTATGCTGGTCCTTACAACTTGATGGTCTTACTTTAAGCTGGGGGCTATCCACGTTCTAGTCATAGCTGTGAAGGTCTGAACCAGCTGTAGTTAACACAACTAACTCAAGGTTTACAATAAGAGACTGGTTCTAAGTGAGAGGAGCAGTGGAATCCCAGTTCTGATGCCAGACCTTAGGTCCTAGGTGTTGCTACCTTGCCGATTACCTGCAGGCCAGGTACCCCCTACTGCAAGTGTCTCCAACGTTTCAACAGAAGCGTACAGTACCAGCACCTGAGTGCATTTTGCTGACAGAGGAGGGGTTTGTGTGGTCTGTTCATATAGATGATGAGGTAACCGTGGGGAAGTTCTATGCCACCTTCCTGATACAGGACTACTTTAGGAAATTCAAGAAACGTAAAGAGCAAGGCCTTGTGGGGAGACTTCCATCAAAGAACAGCACCGTGGCTTTACAGGTAAGTCTGGTTTATCTCTTCCTGCGCCACGTTTCATTTTTGATGTGATTTTTGTTTTTGCAGGTATTCAGTTAAAAACTAAAGAAGGTTCACTTCTTAACAAACTCTTTGTAACAAACTTGCATTGTTTTGAATAAAATGTTTGTTTATAGATATTGGTGGCTGCATTGTGTCCTTCTAAACTATATTTAAGCAGAAGAAGATATATATTTATTTTAGAAATTAAGATGCAAGTGTCATTATAAAACATAGCTTTCAAGGAGTGTGCAGAAAATGTGGATTTGACAGTCTTTTTAAAACATACTAGCACACCACAGAATCAGGTAACATTTAACAATAACACCTCCTGCTTTGGCTCTCGCCCAGGAGATATGATTGGGCACATTTGCTAGACTTGGTGACTGCAGAAGCGGTCAGTGTAGTGAAGCTCAATAATGGGTTTGTAGTTAAGTCATGAGCGGCAACACTTCCGATGAACTGAATGATCAAAAAGTTACTGGCCGTGCCAGCAAATAAGGCTGGTGATTCTCAACAAAACAAAGGCATGGGCCAGCTAGGATTTCCACACGCTGGGGTCACGCAATCCACAACTCAACCACAATCATCCCACTGTTTGGAATTTAGAAATAGTTTATTACCACTTTTTAGATGCCTAATAGATTATGAGAAATGTATTATTATACAGCAGGTTAAGAACTGTAGCAACGACCTTAACAGAGGCTATATAAATGTATAATGATATTGAGGAACATTTTCAAAACCAGCTCTAAAAATCCTGCAAGCTGTGACACTGATTATCCACTTATCAGGTTGGGTATCTGCAGGAGTGTTGTGTTTCTTCATATCATGCAATTCAATCGTGTTGATTCCTTTACAACCACATATAGTAACTAAGTGCATATTGCTTTCACTGAAATGTCATTCTACAGTTTTCAGTGTTTTTTTTTAGATATCTAGCTGTACTGATTGACTTATTTGTTAGGGGGAGGGAGTCAAAAGTAAGACAAACACAATATATTCCTCTTCACCTTTTTCCCATTTGCGCAAATTGAATAGCTTTTTCTAAAGGCAGCTTGTAACATTCATGAAGCTGTCCCATCCAGTCATTCCACTTCATATGAGAGCGGTGTATTGAGATTACCATGGAAATACAAAACAGTGGAGGCTTTCTGCTGCTATCAGATTCTCAACTGTAAAGTCATTTGTTTGCCAGGCACCTGGATTGATCTGGAAAGGTACAGGTACTAATAGATTCAACTAAGATTGCTTATATATATGATATATCCATAACTGCAGATTCTCTTTTATATAAACCGTGGAATAAGCCTGGATAAAACGTAGTAAACAGCAAAACAGTAGACTTGTATAAGTATACAGTGTTTTTAAACTGCAACACCATTTCTGTCTGTTAAATTAATAGCCACTGTTGTGATTTTAATTAGTCAGTTTCTTGTTGCCCTGTAAGAACAAATTAGGTAACGGTACAGGTATGCATTTTAAAAAAGCTTCTTGAAAAACTATAATAAAAATAAAAAAATTGCATTCTATTATATGAAAGCAACATCATTTTGTACACATTAATGTTTCTTTCCTGCAGTGTGCTCTGCTCATTGTGACTTTGAATTGCTCCCACTGAGGAAATGAAAGCTAAAAGATTGCAGGATTTTAGGGTAAACTACAGAGTGCGTCAGTAATTCATTTTAATTACAGTCTTTATAGGCAGCTCTTCCTCCATCCAGTACAATTGTTCAGAAGCAGAAAATCAAGACAGATTAAATGAGCCTTGCAGTCGTGCTTGTTAGAATGTCTGGCTTGAAAGAACAAGCTGATGCATTTACACACTATTATTATTAATCCTTAAGTGGTGATCGCAATAATAACCATTATATTCTCACAAAAGAACCTGTAGAGAAATGTTTTCTGAAATGTTACTTTCAAAGTACATTATAGAGTGAGGGGGAGGGGATGCTTTACACTGTATTGTAAATCATAAGGAAATATTAATTTTATACAGTACATGTAGCAAGCCAGTCAGTACTAGAAAGTAAACTACCCCAGTTTGCAGGGAGCTAGAATTGCATTGTCAGCTGAAATAGTTTTAGGCAGCAGCCTGCATGGCCTTGAGGTTTCCAGAATAAAATAAAATAAGCTAGTACATTATTTAAAGAAGGGACTGTGACAGGGTGAGGTGTCTCCTGTTTCAAGGACAGATTTACTGTTTAATTTTGTTGCAGTTTGAACAAAAATGCCCTTGTCTTGCCAGTGTAATGGTAAACAGACAGTAGAGTACACTGAGCTCCTTAAACTATCTATCCAGAGCTTCATCCCAGCAGACGTCCTGGGGATATGAAATAGCTGTTTCATGTGTCACACTTGTGCTGAATTTTGAAACGACAGTCAATGGGGTTTAACTGAGCCTAATGAATCCCTTGCGAGCAGGTTAAGAAAAGCGCTCAGAGGGTGATGTGTCACTCAACTCAGTCTAATTGGGCTGCTGGAACCCCTTTGTGTGATGCACACAGCGGTGTTCAGTTAGAGGAAAAGGAGAATTTGACAAAGTACATCTCCGTGGATGTCAGGGGCGCGATGCATTCAAAAGCTGTGCTCCCTGCTCTTGTTAACATGGGCTCCAGAAAGAAGAACAAATCTGTTGGACTACCTTTGGACAACTACGTCTCTTACATTCACTGCTACAGTGTAGGTCCTTTTCCTGTTTCATTTGGCTACTGCCTAGAACTGTACTGTATTTGTGTTTTCTTATATTAACTTTCTAGACAAAAGATGTTTCTATCATTTGCCTTTTTCATGTAATAGAGATATCTGGTGTTTTTTGGCAGGCTAATACTTTTTTTAATGTAAGAATATGTTAATACAGTCTTTTTAAAATGATGTAGCAAATTCAGGACGACAGGCTTGTTGATGTTAATTGTTGTCTGTAGAAAGTTTATTTTAATTGAATGTTGAATCCATCTAAATTTAATATCTTAATTTCGTGAAACAAACCCAAAGTGAACAGAATCAGTGAATTATATTAGATGCCAAGTCTTTCATTTGAAAACCTCACACAGAATCACACAGAGATTTACAATTTTAATATATCTGTGATATATTACAGCTCCAAACATTTTTTGTTTTTAAAGAAATTGTTAGACCTATTTTTCATATTCTGTGTGTTGCGCTGGAATGTGGCCTAAATGTTAGACAACATTTATGATTGAATTTGTTTTCTTGTTAGTAAGAGAATATGTGTATTCTTTTAAAAAGCAGCCTTTGAAGAATACATGTGATTAAGGCCAGGAGACACGTTGCTAGTGTTAAATTGTTCTTGCATGTTTCTCAGAAATGTATTTTAGAATGTTAGGACTTACGTATTGATACCCAATAACTAGTTCAAGTTGATAATGGACCGGTGTTATCCTCGGAATAGTGCTTTAGTGAATGTTGTTTTATTGTTTTAAATAGAAGTCTCAAATGATGTCAAGGAAGGTGTCAAACCACAGTCCACAGTTAATATGCCAACTACCGTGTTCTACATAGCCGTGTCACCAGTTATAAATGACATCTACACAACCTAAAAACAAACCGGTATGGTAAATGGTCTCTGTGATACGTTTGTAGGTCAGTATACATTTGAGAAATACTTTTAAAACATTTTTCTTGCATTTCTTCTCTTACATTTTGAAGATATGGTAGTGGAAACCATGTTGGGTGTAGGGGTGTGATATGAAATATTGTTTTATGTTGCATAATGTGTGTGAATACTGGGTCAGTTTATGAACGTATTTAACAGACATAACGTCAAGGACAGCCAAAGCACATTCAGTAGCAGTACAGGCAGTTCAGTTTTCAGAATACAAAGCCATCATTTCTGTCAGAATTCTGCTCGCTTTTTGTTTCCTTTGATTTGCATGGACAATCATAATTGATACAGGTAGCTCATAAACAAGGTTGGGGTGTGCTGTTCTTGTCTAGGACTGTAAATATAAAAGCATTGAGTAAAGCATTGAAGACCCTGAATATTATTATCCTTTATTCATTTGTGATGTGGACAGCAGTGTAGTGAGGCTAAGACCACCACTGTTTGTTTCACACAGACCCCTTGCATTAGTGTAGGAATCAGAAAGACGACCCACTAAACTACATAGTCCCTGGTGATTGAGTTAGGTGAAAATTTGCGTGGGTCGTCACTGAATAATAATGAGTCAGACACAGAACATTGGGTTTTGACACGCCACACAGGCACGCTTATTTTATTTAACACAAGTGCTACCTCTAGGGTACAAGTAATGGTAGCCCTAGTGCCAGATTTAATAAAGAAAACAAAACAAAGCTAACAGTAAAGGTTTGCCACACAAGGCGAGCGCTAGCCTCATTAAAAGAGACGTCATGCTCCAGGAACCTACTACACTACGACAACCCTCTCTATACTGTTTGGGATGAACATGCCTTAAACTAACCTACTGCTGTTGCTGAAATCCCAGCCTCTCGGCTACTCTGGGTCGTTGCGACAGTCCTGGTTGCAGTTAACGAGTTTCATAGTAGTTAATCCTGCGAGCGGATGCTGTCCTCCTCAATGTCAACAAAGAGCCCCTTTGTGTAGCATGGCAGTACAGTCCAGCAGGTTGCCTAGCAACGTGTCTCTTCTAAGGCATCCCAGCTGCACACATCCATGCAAGAACCAGAGACAGGGCTCCCTGTCACAGAAGTATTAAAACAAGCAGCCAGCTTATTCTGCGTTGCTGAACTAACTCGGAGGAGCTCGATAAATGTAGGATCCAAGGCCTCTTGAAAGTAGAGCTTTGCCCTTTGAGTGACAAGACATTTGCAGCATCTAGGTGTGCTTTTATATTAAACAAGATTTTTAGTATTACTCTTAAAAGTCAAATTCAAATTTTCTGCACATCTCTCGTGCTGTTGCACTGGGTATCTATAGGGACGTGCCTCTTTAGTCTACTAACTATATTTGATGTGATTTCTGAAATGTGAGCAGACTGATTATTACAAATCATTGTTATCTTTCCAAATTGTTATAGTTGTTTACTGTAAATTATTTATTGCGCATACCACGTACTGTCAAAAACAACCTGCACAGACTGAATATATATTCATAAATATTAAGATTGCCATGCTTCGGTTGCTGATTCCTTTGAAACTGCTTTAACATGCATTTGAACTTGTTTATCTCAGGCATTCCACAGATAGACAGCTGCTTCTCTATCTGTTTTTACAGGATGTGGCCAGTATGAGAATATATATATATTTACGGTTGCATTGCTGCTGTAGTTCCACCAACACATTAAAAACTCCCCTTTTCAGAAACCGTCTCATCCCCTCATTCCACATCTCACCCAGTTCTTCACAGATCTCTATAGGAAGATTGTGCATTCTGTGTTTCCTCAGTGAAGTGACTACAGCCTGACATATACAGTTCCGAGAGTCAGTAACAAGAATACTGTCACAGTGTTTCCCTGTTATGGCAGTGATATATAGTTAGAAGCTGTCCTGTGTCACACAACCCATTGTTTTGAAATGGTTCTGGTATTTATATTTTCCTGTTGCCATCATTGCAGGCTGGTCTCCGGACGCTGCATGATATTGGGCCTGAGATTCGACGAGCAATATCATGTGACCTGCAAGATGAAGATGTTATAGATGTTAATCCTGAGGAAGACGAGGATATCTATAGGGTAATTCCTGCTCAGGCTAGACCTGCTTGGCGGAACTTTGACTGTCTGAAAGTTATGGTGCAGGGGGCTCGATTCTATAAACTTTTGGGCACTGTAGTAATAACGTCTTGGAGAATTATAAGTTAATGCTATAACTTTCATTAACAGATTTTTTTGTCATTTAAAGGTGTGCTTTTTCACGAACATCAAAACGTCTCATTTATTGAATTGTGTGCACAGTAAAATGTTGATTGAGATGAGATTTAAATGAAAAAAGCCGTGCCCTCACTCTTAGAAAGAGGACTTGCAGTATAACATGAATTCTTTCGTGTTAATGCCTGGAGTTCTTTGTGTTCCAGAGAAATGGTGGCCTTTTTGGCAACCATGTGACTCATGTCAATGGCAGTGGCAACAGAGGGAACTCCGCACAACAGACCAACGCCACACAGCGCCCTCTGCAGGTCAAGACACCAGCCTTTGATACTGAGAGGCGGACTCTGTCCAGCAAAACCGAGAACTCCCTGTCTCATAACCATCACAACCACAACTCGGTCTCAAAGACATCACCAAACTCCACCAATGCCAACCTCAACAATGCCAACATGTCCCTCATTCCTAATGGAAAACACCATGGCCATCGGAGCCACGAACATCACTCCGCCAACGGTTACCCTTCCCACGGGCCATACTTCAAGGGAGATCTGTATGAAAAGCACAGAAAAACCAGTGGCAAAAGGTAACTGAAGTATTTTAATGCAAACGAAAGAACATCCGAGGGAAATAGAAAATCTATAAACATTCAAATACATAACTGCCTGCTTTCACAGAACTAATTTATCTTATTATAGGTAAGGTATTCCAAGATTACTCCTTATCAGGCTATGAAACCTGCCGGATATGTAAGCTGATTCAGTATTAATAGTTGTATTAATGTTTTGAGTACTCGTTTACTTACGTGTAACCCTATGTTTGTTAATGGTGAGAATTTATTGATTTTTTTTTTTTTTTTTTAAGGTAAATCTCACTTTTGAGAATCTTTTTTGTTTGGACTAGACATGATGAATAAACAGATAACTGAATTTGATAGAGAAACTGCCAATGAGAAAAATGATGGGACTGACTAATCATGCTTTCCTCATTGCTTCCTCACTGGCTATCAGAACCATGTTTACAACAACCTGCCTGCCTCTGCAGGATCACTTTGTGACTGCTGTTACTTGCCTGTCTTACTGCATTCTTTCTGACACTTCAGTAGTGCTAAAGCGTAAGGTTGTTTTCTGATATGGTATGTTTTCTAATAATGATAAAAAGTTGACACCTGTTTATTGGATCATCTGGTTTTGTGGTTTATGACTCACGAGTATGTTCCTTTACTAAAGGGGGTTACATTATCCAAGCAATAATGAACTGAGTAACTAACATGGATTTTTCAAAGACTGTATGGCTTCAGTGTTAAAAAAAGTAGTGGGAAATTCACAAAACTGTTTACTCCAAGTCATTGGCACTACATTTTAAAAAGAGAAAACAACTGTTAATGTTTTTTTCTCCTTCCAGAAAAATGTTATGACAATACATGACAATTGGGAGTGAATTGCTTTCCATTAAAAAAATATAGCGTTACACGTCCCCACGTGTTGCTACAAGTTTAAAATGTCCGCTCTAGTGCACCGATAGTGTAAGGATTATTGCCCACATCGTCAAACGGGTAACACAGCAATAACGATCCATGTTTGTTTTTTCAATCGCTTTTCCTGCAGTGATTTAGAGGACAGATCTCAAACCCCAGTGCATTAGAGCGGACATTTTGAAAAGAGCTTTGAAACAGACTTCTAACCAGTTCTAAGTGTAAAAAGTTGTCAGGATGTTAACAATGAAAAGAAAAATTACAGTTACGTTATTTAAACAGTTGTAGCAACAATGTGGGGACGTGTAACACTATTTTTCGGAACCCCGCTACTTACTTTTTAAAAGACACAGGCCATGTAGAATCCCTTCCCTATATTTTGTATAGGTTTTCTCAGAAGAGACACACATTTTTAAATATCTGCTTCTAGTATTTTCCTCGCATTTTGAATGTTTAAAGTTTAAAGAAGATGCTCACTCATTGGGTAATAATTAAAAGATAAGGAAGCCTGTTGAAAAAGCCTTATTACAAAAACATGAAGCAAAGCTTTTCCTCTCTGGACCTCATCTACACAGTTATTGGTCACCAATCAATGACAATCAAACAGCAGCTCCACCAAATGTGTAGTTTAACATAAAACCTGTTGACCTAACCTTTTGTGTTATGTAATAATGACGCTTCTTCAGGGTTATTTACATGAAAACTGTTGACAAAAAAGAGTAACAAGCTGAAGGAAATGACTTGGGGAAACCTCAATATTTGCACACCCCTATATCTCTTATGATGTAAAGTGACAACTAGAATCCTGTTCCCAAGGGTTTATGTGATAAACAAGTTGACACGGCTCCAATAACAAGACATAAAAAAGACATAAAGACTTTCGACCCGCACGACTTCAAGCTTCCCATTCCATGTCCCATATCAGTTTTCTTATTCCTGCATCCATGCATGTTAATCCAACATTAAAAATACATATGTGTCATATACTGTATCTACTGCATAGTACTGTATACTGTATATGGTGCATTTGACCTTCTGTACTCCTTTTCATTTCTTGATTACCTAACCAAAATACTTTCTCTCAATCATTTCTATGCCTGCTTGGATAGGACCCACTACTATGAAACATATATTAGGTATGTCCACTGTAGAACACGTCTCTAGACTCTGTATATATTTTTGTGTATGATCATTGGTGGCAGTTATCCAGAAATACATCAGCACTGGTAGGTGGCTTGATAGATCACATGTGTACTCTTTCCTGGCCAGTTTTGACACAAACCTAACTCCTATATTATTATTTTACCACGTAAAGAAAAAGGGTCATTTTCTACAGTAAATACAGCATAAAACAAAACTGAAGGTTTATGAATCAAAGTCTAAAAAGCTTTGAGTTTAGAATGTTGCTGTATGTTTATTACAATTTGGTTGATACTGAGACAGGAAAGAGGATAACATGATATTGTAACCCTTACTGTACCTAACGTTACGTGACTGCATGCTTGAATTGTTTGCATAGCAAATACACAATATAATGTAGAAACCTAGTGATAAACTAACTAGTATCTAAATAGAATAGTAATTGATACAGGACTGTAATGGTTTTGTTTCTAAATAAGCTATAAAAAGCAAAGTATATAAGCAAAACAAGCTGACCGAACACATCGATGTAATTGCTTACCTGAAGTGTACGCTCTCTGCATGTAAGCATGTGGCTGCGCAATGAAGAAGACAGCTGAGCGATGTGCCTGTGCCCCTGTAGGTCCGACTCTGGGGACGGCCGCTTACCCACTATCCGGCGTGGAGAGCCTCCGATGGATGAGCACTACCAGGAGGATCGCTACTCCAGAGAGCAGGAGTATTACAGCGGGGAGGAGTGTTACGAAGAAGACAGCATGCATTCAGGAGATGGGTGATTGACTCTTTAATGAACCCTGACAGTTAGTAAGTGTGAGTTTCTACTGTCTTATCAATAACCTCTCTGCATGCATCTTCCTATTCCAGGAGATCATATAAGGAATACCACGAGAGATTTCACAACAGTGACCTTGACTATGAAACCCCTAAAGGCTACCATCACCCTTACGGATACTACGATGAGCAGGATCAGCAGAGCTATCATGACTCACGGCGTTCTCCGAAGAGACGGCTGCTCCCTCCCACGCCCCAAGGTGAGTCAGGGATGTGGAACCCTTTTTATCTTGGATCCTCCCACTGTTCTAAACAGTATAGCCAACCTCATCTTCTGTGGAACTACCAAAGTTCAGACTGACACATTGCACAACTGGCTATAGAGATTTTACATTTTTGAAGATTAGGACCACAGCAACAACAGTCACAACCACAAACTTAGACTTTTAAAGCGACACACATGTACTGTACATAATAATGAGCACTGTACAGGCTGTTTTTCGGATCTTGAAATTCATTATAGGAAACTGACACCTCAATTTAAAAACAAAACCTCTATGATTGCTCATGTGAGGCAAAATATTAGTGAGTGTAAAGATTATAGAACCTTGCATGCTAGCCTTCGAGAATCCCAGTTTAGGAAAAGGGAGCAATCGGTCAACAGGTAAGAGAAAATACTGGGTCTTCAGACGTTACTCAAATGGAGCGTGTGAAGTAGAATCCAGTTGTTGAGCGTGACGTGAGTTTGAAAGGAACCGCTTTTACTAGGCACAGCTCTGTTAACAGCTGCATGTGCCGTTGAAACCATTTTCATTGTCGAGTATGTTGCGTTTTGTTTTACTTTTCAGCGAACCGGAGGCCATCCTTTAACTTTGAGTGTCTGCGTAGACAATGCAGCCAAGATGAAATCCCACTGACTCCTGCGTTCCACCAGCGCACCGCCCTCCCGCTGCATTTAATGCAACACCAGGTAGCGTAGCCTCTCCTGTGAACTGAGTCAATGTCACTGATTCAATTGCAGAGCTGAAACGTGCTGCTACCTAATGCCATGTTGACTGGGATATTTAACTGAGGGGGCATTTGCAGCACAACTATTAAGGGAAAGTGAAAAGTGGACATTATAAAATGTATGATGTATAATACTTGTGTTTGGTGTGAAATAGGTGATGGCTGTAGCAGGACTAGATTCTAACAGAGCTCAAAGGCTGTCGCCCACACGGTCAACTCGCTCTTGGGCGACCCCGCCAGCCACTCCCGTCAGCAAGGAGCGCCCTCCCTACTACACCCCTCTCATCCGCGTGGACAGACCCCACCGCAGAGACCATGTCAACGGCAGCCTTGCATCACTGCACATGAGCTCCTGGTACACAGATGACCCTGATTATCCCTACAAGGCATACACGCCTGCACACTTAAAGATCCCTTCTGAGTTTCGACATAAATACCATGAAAAGAGAGGGAGCGCAGCCAGTTTGGTTGAGGCGGTAGGTGGAATACTATAAAGCAATTAATCATTGCATCAAAATATATATTTCTACTGTAGAGGTTTTATGACTTTGGAAAGAAAATTGGTCCAAATTATTAAATCTGCAACAGTTCATGACTTTTTTGTTGGATAATTTCTATTGAGTTGATATTTGCAGACTGTTAATTTTAAGCTGGATTTACTGTCAGACAGTGTAATTCTAATTTAGAAACCATGTTACGTAGCTGTTAGATTGAAATTTCGTTGGGGGACCAATCTGGATAATTGTAATAAAAATAAATTCTAATAAAGTATAATTCTTCTCCTTTCAGGTATTAATATCTAAAGGACTGGGAAGGTACGCGAAAGACCCAAAGTTTGTCTCGGCCACAAAGCATGAGATTGCGGACGCTTGCGACATGACAATAGACGAGATGGAAAGCGCAGCGAGCAATCTTCTCAATGGCAGCGTGACGACTCCCGCCAATGGGGAAGTGTTCCCCATTTTCAGCAGGTGGGACTATGAGCTTCACGACTTAGGTGCTGGCTACAGCGACGAAGAACCAGACTCTGTGAAGTACGAGGAGGATTTAGCAGACGAAATGATATGCATTACGACTTTATAGCATTTGCTAAAGGGAAAAATGCACGGATTGGGTAACAAACAAAAGAAGTGCCTTGCTGGAATATTTTAAGTCACTAGCTGGATCAACAGGCGATTTGGGAAAGTTTGATTGACGCAGCCAGTTGAAGCCATAGAGTGCTTTGGAATCAGGTGTCTCTTTTGATTGGGGAGAACAGACTTCCTAATAGTTACGCTCTGAACTCTAGAGGGGAACCTGCTTTGGTAAGGTACATCCCCCCCCCCGTGGGGTCAACAGAAGCATGACTGCACCTTTTAAGGAAATTATTACAGGGCCGAGGCATTAGGAAAAGGCTGCCTACTGAAGAAATAGAAAACATACATGCATTCTAGCAGGTGAGGTGTGTCACTGGTGATGACAATCAAATAGAGAGTGTCATTACCTCAGCCACTTTGTAATACGTTAGCATATCAAGAAAATACATTTCCATTGCAAAAAGACAACAGCATATCCACTGTATGTGTCCAGATATAACCTGAATCTTGAAATTCTTCTAATACTCTTCTACATTTTTTTTTCAAATTGTTATTTCAATGGCACCATCGACATTAGTTTTCAGTCACTAAATGATACCAGTTTACACAAACCAATATCACTTTTATTTACTGTATTGTAAAGCTATTTAGAGATTTAGTCTGTTTCTATGACCATCATAATAAATGCATTACACACTGGGAAATAAATAAATAAAAAAATAAATAAATAAATAAATAAATAAATAAAATAATATATATAAGGCATTCATAATGCACTTGCAGCCAGGTTAATGTTGAATTTTAGCCTATGTTGTTTAATATTTCATAGTAGATATATAACTGTACTGTACAATTGTTATATATATATATATATATATATATATATATATATATATATATATATATATATATATATATATATATATATATATATTAAAAAAAACACTTTGTAAAGAGATGTTCTATATTTTATGGTACTGTATTTGAAAAACAGCAGCAATATGGTTCTTAATTATTATCATTCTTATCAAATAGATTGATGTTATTTTATTAGGAACATAGACTACTATAGTATAACAGCCTTTTCTTTTTGCTAAGATGTATCCTTTCTGTTTAAGAATACGTTTTAAGTCGATGTGAATATATGTTTACACAGGATATGCAAAGACTTGTTTTCAGCAACCGGAATAGCTTGTTCTTTTTGTTTTCAAAAAATTAAACAAAGTAAAACGATAATGATTCTGTTTTTAAAAATAGAAATAAGATTTCCTTTCATTGTAATGTTTATCTCACTATAAAATAAAACAAAAGCAAAATGAGGATGCTGCTGATTTTAAAAGCCAAAAAATGGCATTTCCTTTTAACAGCATATGAAAAAAGTTGCAATGCTCTGTATGCTTGTGGTCATTTTTTGCATATCCTGTGCAAAACAATTGCACCGATTGGTTAAAGTCTCAACTAATCTGGTGTATTGATGAGGCTGCTTGATCAGACAGATAAAGTGAAGCAAATGTAACGTCGTTTACAGGGATTGAAATGTTTGACAGAAATACCTTAAAAGTAATCACACCTCTGCTTTTTATAATTGTCATGTAGCAATGCTTTCGAGGGTCTATTTCAAATAAATAGTTGATAAAAACCTAATTATACTTAAAATGGATTCTTCGGGAGCCAAACGGATCCAAGTTATAAAATGTTATTATATACAGGAAATTGCATTGGGGTCATGATCATGCACAATACACCTTCCTTATCTTCATTGTGGACCTCTACATAAAGACTTGTACTTCCCCTGTTTACCAGCCCTTCTAGTGGTGCTTGGCCAGTGGCTGCAGGATATCTGAATGTTCTTGTTTTTGATTGTTCTAGCCATTGTCAATGATCTAAAATAAAAAGTCAATGTTCTGTTCGTCAGTCTTGAAAAAGCATTGCTACTTTACAACACTGCTGCACCCTATAGGATGCCATTGAATTAGCATTGCATCCCGGCACACACATTCACTTCCTGTCAGTAGGTACTGTCGTTTATACAGTATATGAACTTTAATGTAGATACTTTAAAACTGTAGGGGTGTTTAAACTGTAGTTTCAGTAAAATGTCTAGTTTTTATTGGATTCATTAGCTGGATTTATTCAAATACTTGGGCAATGGCATACCGTAGTATGGTATTTTGAGATCAAATCCTTCAAACCCTGTAAAATGTGAGATGATGATAAGCGGTATGGTATCTCCATGTTACAATGTTCTTAATAGTACCTCTGGAAGAGAAGACAGAAACATATCAGTGTTTTAAATAACTATTTCAAATGTGGCATTTTACACTGTTAAGGTATTTTAACTATAGTTCCCTCGACAGAACAATCTGGACACAAACCATGTTTGTTTACAATCTGGAAAAAAAATGACATGAAAAGTTTTTATTCATAAGAAAAAAACAAATATTTGATTTAATATGAAACCTTAAAGTAAACTATGCTTTCAAATTCCTGACTGGTGTAGTGAAATACCTTAAAAGTATTTAACAATGGATGTGCATACAGAAAGGGCTCTTCAACTGTTCATGTGAAAATGTGTTCTGGTCAATTTATCTTGTGGAGATCCGTTTCAAACACAGGCATATTGTACTGTACGTAGCAAGTACTGGTATCATCGGATCTAATATGCATTCTTTTTTGAAAAGTTCTTGTAAATTGTGTTGATAACTAAAGACTAAACCAAGTTACTTTTACCTCATGTCAGGGATTCCTGAAAACTGAATTGTTTTAATTCTATACCAATGGTATTTAAATCTTAGCACACAGCTGTCTGTCATTGCACAAGTAAACGTATAGTGCTATTGTTTCTTACTTTCTTTTATATGAAATTCCAATCTTTGTGTAATAAGGTGAGCTAATTTGTACTTTCCTGTGACTGTATGTATGGTATAGTGAGATCTATATTTGTATTTTAATGCCACCTTATGATGCTTGGGTATGTAATATACTCACCAAGCACTGGAGTTTATTTCTCTCATTAAACCAGTTTGCAAGTAAAGGAATAAAACAAAACAAAATAATCTTGAAAAGTAATGTATGAGAGTTTACAAAAACACAGCGATTTCATCATTTTTAATAGCAGTTTTGAATTAAATATGTATTTAAATATTGTATGGATAAAAAATAATAAGGTGAAAATAATAATCTGTGGCAATGTACATGGTTGAAAATACTACTTGTGCTCTTTAAAGTTTGTATTCAAGAGCCCTCCCCCACTTTATTTCTTAAACAACACTACAGTAGCAGCATATACTGTATAGTACCTGGTGTTTCTTGATTTTGTATCATTAGTGATCTGTAAAGTATTACTTTGAATTCTGTCCTGGATCAAACTGTGAGATGACATCCTAAGAATTTCAATAAACACAAACTGGATTTTTAAATTCAGCATGACACCGGACACACAACAGTCAATAATGCTACATATTCTTTAGATTAGACTACACTGTGGATCAACAATATGAATTAACCCGGTTTTTCTGGAATATTGAGTGGACAAGTAAGCAAACTATACCAGCTTTAAAGAGTGTATTATTAAGGAAAGTGTGCAGTGCTCAAGTCAGACAAGAACATGATATTCTTTTTGTTTGGTTTAAACTGAACTGTGAGCCTAAATTATTACCTGTTGATTAAACTGAATGTAGTGGTACACTAACACTCTTATCTATTATTTGAAAAAGCAGGACATGATTAATAGAAGATTAAGTATAAACTGTAATAGATTACATTCAGTTAATCTTATCAGTAACTGTAATAGATTACATTCAGTTAATCTAATCAGTATTAATACAGCTCAAAAAAACGGAAGTGCATTAACCCATATTCTGTGCTCCCGGGATTTCAATAATAAAGACCTTTATTATTTTGCTTAATCTTGCTTGTATAAAACAGTGCTTCTGCATGCTTATGAATCGACTGTAAGAACGGAATTTAAGACATGTAAATGTATGCATAAAAACAGCACGGTCAACTTTTTAAAAAGTGTCAGTTTAAAATCGGCTTGTAAACAATGCAAGGAAATGTTTTGAAAGCATTACTACTGCTTTTAAAATGCTCTGTCATTAATCTGTACAGTTAAATTGTAAAAACAGAACTATTTAAAAAACGCACCTATCCAGGTTTAAACACCTGTTTGTTGATGGGCAAGCCGTTCAAACTGGAGATGGGTGAGGCAGAATGGCACATCACTAGCTGGGTACCGTCTGTGTATAATCATGGTTGTATTTTCTCCACCCATTCACCGCTGGGCTTTAGCTCTGTAAACAGGTACATTCTTCTCATGGAGCGGTGGAAGGCCCTTGATGACGTCGGCAGCTTTCTCAGCGATCATGATGGTTGGTGCGTTAAGGTTCCCGCTAACCACGCTTGGCATGATGGAGGCATCCACCACTCGTAGGTTCTCCACCCCTATCACCCTGGCTTGGGGGTCAACCACAGCCATGGGGTCGGAGGGCTGCCCCATTTTGCAGGTACAGGAGGGGTGGTAGGCGCTGTCGGCCTTCTCTCTAACAAAGGCATCGATTTCCTTGTCTGTCTGGACATTGATGCCTGGCTGAACTTCTTGGCCACGGAACTTGTCGAAGGCTTCTTGGGCAAAAATCTCCCTGGAAAGTTTGACACACTGTCTGAATTCCCAGACATCAATATCTGTGTATTTAAAATAAAGAGGTGAAATAAACCAGATATTATTTCACCTGAACTGAACTCCATCTGTAATCTCGGAAATATGTAGCCGTAAACATCCAACAAGAACAGTGCCTAGAAAATATCCAAGGCTGAGTCACTTATGTATGAACTCCAAAACATCATTATTATATGATAAAACAGAATCATGTTAAAATGTACTGTATTTAATTTCACATACAATATTAACATGTTGGGCTGGTGCATTGACTTCACCCAGTAGCAGTCTACAAATCTAAATTACTGCAATACAGATCTAAACGGTGAATAATTTTAAATACAGCAGTTGTTTAAATCATTAAAAGGGGACTTTGTGATAACCAACATTCAAGTCCCTGGACTTCTATCATTAAAAGTAAGTAAATCACCTTTTTAAAGATTTAAAACCACTTACCTGTTGACAGGTAGTTCGGCTCAATAATTGGATGGTCTTGTGGATTGGCACTCTTCAGCTTAAGCCAGCCTCTGCTTGTGCTTCTCATTGGTCCAACATGAACCTACATAATAAAATAAATTATTCAGTACATCTTAGAAATTAAGCAAAGTGGTGGTTCAGGCACTCGCTTTAACCTCAGATCATATCATGCAAACAACAAGCATATTTTAGGCGCTTCTAATACCAGATCAAATAGTAAGTCGAATAGCTAGTATCTTATTTGTCTTTTGTTAAACAATACGTCCAATATTCTGCAAGGAATGGATTTATATCTTACCTCAATCCATTACGTTCCCGCTGTGCACCAGAGTTCGCCTCTACCTGTTTTTTGTCTTTGTCTAACGGGGAGGGCAGCTATTCTGCCTCCCTTCCCATGGCTATGGTAAGCTTCTCCACTTATCTCCAAACTAATTTATGGACAGGGATACCTCTAAAGGCGAGGTCAAAGGCCAAAGAATGTAGTGTAAATATGTATAATGTAGTAGTGTTCTTTAGTCCATGCTTTATTAAATGAGTTTCCTAACTGAACTAGTAATTTAAGATAGTTTCACAGTTTTCCTGGGAAGCTGCTTTGTTTATACTTACTTGATACGCTTCTATTTTCGGATTCACTCGTCCATGATCTATAACTTGGGATGGGAGGAAGTGAAACTGTATATCAGGATGAGTCACGCCCGGGTGTCCTCTGATGAATCCTCCAGACTCTAAATGGGAGGTTGCACCATATCCTAGAGGAAAAAACAATTAACTTTGCTTTCATGGCAGCCAATTAACCATGGCGAGAAGACACCCAAAACATAGCAGTTTATATTACAGCAACATGCAACATTTGTACCCCAACATTATACCTTCTAAATATTCCTATTGTGCAGGTTACACAAACAGATCTATTCAAGATCATTACAGCATATCTGCAGCATTTTAAATGGTATATCCTGGGTTTTAACAGCGCCTATAGCTGATACTGGCAATTCCCAGTAATATAATGTAATACCAGACTGGCTTCAATGTGATGGTACCTGTAAATCTCCCTAGCCACTCCAGGCCAATCTTAACCATTAGGAAGGGTTGCTGAGCCTGGTAGAGAGTAATGGGTTGAGTACACTGCTGCTGCACATACAGCTCCAGATGATCCTGAAGGTTCTGGCCAACCCCTGGAAGACAATAGGAAACAGGGGATCCAGTACTAGGGGCAGTGTTGGACCTGCGGTTTCTCCAGCAGTACCATGCCTGGTGTGGCTGATGGAAGGTGTGCTCATTCCTTATTCTTACTCTGGTTAGGTTTAAGCTTCATCTTGGTATGGGGCACCCTTTTTAAAAGTTAATTGTGACCATACTGGTCTGGAATTTTCACCCTAAGGAAATGGGCATATAGTGGTAAGAAAAATGTGTTGGTTATGTAAAATAAATATTTGTTAAAAATGTAATTTTCCAATTTAAATGGCCTGCACACCTCAAACATGCAAAACCATGAGTTCAAGTGAACTAATTCCTTCTTACCTGGAAGATGAGACACGACAGGGATTCCCAGGTTTTTAAGGTCGTCTGCATTTCCAATTCCGGACAGCATGAGAAGTTGTGGGGAGTTGATCGAACCTCCACTCACAATGACCTCCTTGTTGGCATAAACCTGGGAAATTACATTTGAAAACATTCAGTGGAGGCTGAATGGTCCAGTGGTTAAAGAAAAGGGTTTATAACCAGGAGGTCCCTGGTTCAAATCCTGGCTCACTCACTGTGTGACCCTGAGCAAGTCACTTAACATCCTTGTGCTCTGTCTTTTGGGTGAGACATTGTTGTAAGTGACTCTGCAGCTGATGCATGGTTCACACACCCTAGTCTCTGTAAGTTGCCTTGGGCAAAATAAACTAATAATAATACTTGATAATATTTTACTAAATGCAAAAGTTGTTTTATGGGAATCTTGCATTGAATTTCACATTTTTTCATTACATCATTTACATTATCTTGATATATTGTAAACCAATAAAATGAAATCCAATATGGAAATCAAAATTATCTTTTTAATTAAATACAGGTATTGAATACCAAACGTAATCAAATTTTTCATTGAAAATGTGTATGATAGATTAAACTGTAAACGCCTGCTTACGTGGAAGGTTAAACATTTAATCTATACAAAGTAAACATTTACAGCTATTTTAAAAGTGTTTAAAAAATTATGAAAAAAATATATATCTGAAAAAAAAAGTCTGCCTGAGCACAGATGATAATAAATATTTGCATATTTGACGGCGTGTTTAAAGAACGTATACTTGGAAATGAAAGAACATTTAAATATGTTATCACCTGCCATGATTTTTTTTTTGTTTGCTCTTCAAAAGGCTATGCAAATTATCAGGTGTCACTCATAGCAGGAACAAAAAAATTTCCTTCCGATTGCTATTGGGGTAGTTTGTTCATTGGAATCAGATAAGGTTCTTGTCCATTTATTGTAATTCCTCTTCAAGTAACAGTTTATAGTGACAGACACGGCTTGGGAGATGCTATAACCTGTAACTGATATGGAGTGGGGGAATAATGATCCTGTGTTGGTTGTTGCTGTAACGCATAACAGCATGCTGCCTGCTCATTGCGATGGCATGAATCATTTTATAACATCAAACTAACTCGGATTTAACCTGAAGAAGATCACCTGCAGCTGCTGGCCCTCTTCTCTCCTACTAGAGAATACAGCTTCATATTGTAGAAAACCCAGTTTAACCACAAATGTACCTTCTTCTTTTCTCCCTTCTGCATGTACTCAACTCCCACAGCTTTCGTTCCCTCAAACAGAATTCTTGTTGTGAGGGTTTTCACTGCAGCTTTTAAGTTGGGCCGCGTGAGAGCTGGACGTAGGTAGGCACTAGCTGAGCTCCATCTTTGACCTGAAGAAAGCATTACACGAGTGTGAAATCCATATTTCATTAGGCATACACTATACTACTGAGTGTAAGTAGTAACATCAATACAATTAATGAAATATAATATCTAATTCAGTAACTTGTGTTCCATAAGATGTTACCTGTAACAGACAGCAGCTGGGGATCCCTTTTTTAAAAATTGCTTTTTAAACATCAGAAACGTGTTTTTTTTTTTTTTTTAATGTATTTTTGCCACTTGGCATTAATCCTAACACAGCCTGGAAATGCATGTATGATATTTTCTATCTGAAACTTACATTTTTCACATTGCATGTTTATTTTCATGAGGACGACCACAAACAGTTACAACTTTTGGAAGCTGATTAGGTGTAAAATACTCTTATACTCTTATAATTATAATTAGTTCTTCAGTTAAAATTATTACTAAATATTTAGTAAAGTAACAGACGTTGCTGGTGTCTAATCCCCTCCCATGTTCAACGCACTCTCGTGGTAAAGCTGTAATCAGACTGTGTGACCTAAAGCACATGAACCAGGGTGCAGCAGTTTATCTATGGCGTTGTATTTGAAATACCTGTATACCCTGAATTAATATTAATACTAAGTGGTAAGAAACAAACTGAAGTAACATTTTGTTTCCTCCGGAGCTGCCCTCTTTTAATACAATCACACCAAAGAAAACCTGCAATCCCCCGCTGTTGTAGTGTACGCTACCTTTATGAACAGTCATGTCCATCCAGCCGAAGCCTTCCTGTTGAAACCCGTTCATGTCATCTGTGAACGGATATCCAGCCTGCTGGCCCGCCTCTATGAACGCGTGGTGTAGTGGATGATCCGTCTTGCCTCGTGAAACGTGTAACGGTCCACTGCCCCCTCGGTACTGGTTCGGACCCAGCTCATGAGACTGGGCCTTCTTGAAGTAGGGAAGGCAATGCTCGTAGTCCCATCCAGTGGCCCCCTCGTTGTGCCAACGGTTATAGTCTTCTGCATGTCCTCTGATGTACACCATGGCATTGAGGGAGGACGATCCACCCCATACCCTCCCTCTGGGCCAGTACATAACCCGATTATTCATGTGCTTCTGTGCCGTGGTATGATAGTACCAGTTATACTTGTCATTGCTGAGGTTATAGATCAAAGCCGCAGGCATATGGATCTTCCAAGACAAGCGCTTGCTGTTGAGGAGCATGTCCTTTGGTCCAGCCTCCAAGAGAAGCACCGAATCATCAGGGTTTTCAGAGAGCCGATTAGCTAACACGCACCCCGCGGATCCAGCTCCCACAATCACATAGTTAAAAGACAGGGCCTTTTCAGCATTGGCTGCTGCTGCTGATGTACTCAACTTAGGGCATGCTCGCTTGTGCAATGTGGCAGGAAAACTCTGCAAAACTTGGGTTGGCTTCACTTTTGAGAACCTGCCCACAGCACTTGCGTGGAGTGTGGAAAACACTACTCTGGAATAGTAAGACATTGTTGGTCTTTTCTACTGTTGCCAGGGCCCACCGTCTTAAGGCAATCTTAATTCTGTAGCAGATCAGAGGTGATTGCAATGCGGGCAATGAAGTTTGTGCTGAAAAAAAAAATAAGAAAAGAAAACACCCAAGCAAATGCTTTAGACGTATTTTTATACACAATGGTGAATATTTTAATCAGATATACCGTGCCATGTGACAACATAACTGTGTTTAATGTCAAGATATTGAGATCATTTAGCTGATCTCAATATAACATGGTGACTACAGGAGAGTATATAAAATATCAAACAAATCGATAACATGAAAAAAAATATATATATCTTTTTGCATTCTGCAGAATGCTGAATACCAGGAACTGTGTGGCTTTTCCAATTGAAACAAACAAAAAACTCAAAACAATCATTTGCCGTCCGTTTACATCAGTAGGATTGAAACTTGATTCTGCTCTTCTTAAAGTTACTGTTTTAATCATTAACTCGATCATGCGTAAAGGTCAAAGTCTGCAAAGGTCTTCCCCTGTCAATGGAAGTTCCAAATGCTAAAACTGACTGAGGGCCTTCCCTACAGCTCACAAACTCATGATCTATCTCTCTTCAGAAACCAGATTTAGAGCGGTCTGTTGAACTGTCCAGTTCTCTGAGCGGAGGTTTCAAGTGTCAGTGACCACGCCAAACAGCTGCATTCCCCTGACAAGCAATCAAAGTGTCACCCATGTGTTTCTGTAATAACCAAAAGATCTAATGCCAACCGCTAAAGCTTAAAACCCATAAACCCATTAGTTTCTACTCTCAGAAACTGCTTTTTCATACAGGCTTACTGTGGTACAATAAAAATGCGCTGAAAGAAAGCGTTGTCTTGGTGGCATGAGTGACATCATAACCAAGAGAATTGCACAATGAAAAACATTTACTGCTGTAAAATGATTAATTATCTCTGAATCTTTTGGTTATGCAATTTTGTCTGGAACATTGACAGGTACTTTTTCACATTCTGCATATAACTTTCAGACTCTTTTTACTAATAGCAAGCTTTTTTTGCACTCAGCGTGGTGTTGTACATATTATATATTTGTGGTTCTAAGATAATATTTCTGAGTTGCCCAAATAAATACCATTAGGAAAAAATTAAAACAGTAATATGTATTTGGCCCGATATTGAAAAACATGTAGAGTAGCCTACTTGTGTTCGAACAATATTATAATACTGTATGCTTGCTGTACAGTAGTGTATTTTTAAATTAGTATAATGGTATGTATTATTGCGACGGCTGGTTTTAATGCACTTACCCGACACAGATTCCAATTTCTGCAGAAGTTGTACTGGAAGTTTATGTTGGAAGGCGGAGTTATTGTGTACCTTTCGTTCCAGTTTCCATTGGAAAAAACTGGTTCAGCAACCTACTTGTGTTCGAACAATACTACAATGCTGTATTCATAATGCTGCTAATAACGTGAAATAATTAGCAATACACAATATTTACCCTCGCTGCCTAACTGAGTATTAAAATGCACCCATTTGCTTAATTTGACTAGATTCATTATTGCAACACCACTGAGAACTCTGCTGCAGCAGTTACGCCGTAACTTGCAGTTCCACTGTTTTTGCAGTAATGTGCAGTGCACGGTCTGCTTGCTGTACAGTAGTGTATTTTTAAATTAGTATAATGGTATGTATTATTGCGATGGTATTAATGCACTTACCGACACAGATTCCCAATGCCTGCAGCAGTTGTACTGGAAGTTTATGTTGGAAGGCGGAGTTATTCCAGTTTCCAATGAAAACGAGGGGCGGGTAAATCACACTTTTTGTGGCGAGGGCAGGGAATCACATTCCAGTTGTTGTTGTTGCTGTTGTTTTTCAAATTACGTTTTCTACCCACAGTAACGCCTGAACTCTAAACACTCCATGAAGCTTAAAGGCTACGATTCTGAACGTGGTAGCAGCATTGAAAGCTCTCTTGTGCTCAGTCTTTCTTTCTGAATGTTGCATTCATGTGATCTAGGGACTGCTCAGGCCTGACCACGCCTTCCGGCGCCTCCTCAAGACACACCTGTTCAGACAGCACCTGTAAACTCGACTATACTGGACTATATGGCATCCAGCTGTATCAGTACTAGCATCAGCTTGTACTTGCACTTAACTGCTCCACACTTTGCTGTATTTTAGTACTGCTCTCAATCATAATTAATTATATTTTCTGTATTAACAGTACATTCACGTTTTTGTTTTTGTAATTGCTCTTATTTCAAAATCGTTCTTATTCATTTATTGTACTTACTACTTGCTCTTAATCGAATTTACTCTTAGAACCAAATATTTTTAAGTTTAACTGCTCTTAGTCTTAATCGCTCTCAAACGTAATTATTTACTGTATTTTTGATTTTGTAATATGACACTTTGTAATGTGATACACTGTAACAACTGTAAGTCGCGCTGGATAAGGGCGACTGCTAAGAGAATAATAATAAATAATAATAATAATAATAATAATAATAATAATAATAATAACACCGTGTAACAATTTTTTTTTTTTTTTTTGGTTCCTGGGTAGTAAGTGTTATTTCCTAATTGCTTATGCCTCAAAAGTATAGAAAATGGCTATTATTCCCCAGAAACTTTGCTTTTGTGACCAGGACAGTGATATTTTGAAATTGACCTATTTTCCAGAACATTCCAGATAGATTCAATGCTGAGTAAACTTGGAGTAACTTCTAGAACTTTCTAGAACTTTCCAGTAATATAAATAGTAGTATAAATACAGGGGCCTTAAGCCCACCAGTTCAGTTTAGTTCCAGCTGCCTAAATGGATACATATCTGCATTTTTCTGAGATGGCATCAAGGTCATAGGAGACTTCAAAATGGTGGCATTTCTATACTTTTGAGGCATAAGCAATTAGGAAATAACACTTACTACCCAGGAACAAAAATTGTGTTACATAGTGTAATACGAATACGCGTGTGTGAGCAGCTAATTTGGGATTATGAAACAGTATAAAAACTTGTTTTATGTTTTATGAATTCAGTTTAGAAACAGTGTAAAATGTTTATTGTTTTATTAATTCAATTTAGAAACAGTATTAAAAAAAAACCAAAAAAAAAAAAAACCAACACTTTTTTGAACCTGACACTAGCTGCACGCGTCATTTCAACTGGTACTGGTAGGGGAGATCTCTGAGTGATAAACTTTGGTGACTCACTCCGTCCTGAATAAATGCTGCTGTGAGATTAAGAGCGGCATTCAAAATAGACAAGTATACAGTAGACACTGCTCGGAATAGAGGAATGAAGTACCAGCACTATAATGCGAGAACATTTTTTCTTATTTTTCTGTCTGGATGGGGTCCAGTTGTATGTGACACACAAGTTCTGGAGCAGGTAAGAATCAAAGAGGAGGGAATATAATTTTTTTTTTTTACTGTGCCTGGTTGGATGCATGAAATCAAGTAATATTAATCCGTTATACGTTATCATGTTTTCGTTTTTCCCTTACAGGATATTATTTGTGAAGAGCATGATGGTAAGTCCACAGCTCCTAGCAATATGTATGTATGTTATTGAAGAACCTGATTAATCTTTGCACAAATTTAGAATTTAATTCAGATTTGCGGGGTATTTTATTCACCACGTGTTGTTAAATAAACAGGACTTCAAAAATACTAAAATATTGAAAGGAGCGGTGTGTCCGTTGCTTTTGAGCTTTCAATACAGTATAAACTTTTAACACGGCTTTCTTATCTTTTCAAGCTTACATCCCACCAACAGAATGGACCATAAAGAATAATTTTACCCCTTCAGATCTCCAGTCACTCAAAGTCAAATTGGGTGTTAGCTCTGAACAGTCCCCTACATTAAATATAAGCTGGACCATCAGTGCAGATGGTAAGTGTTTTCTTCTTCATATAATTAAATAATACAGAATCAGTAAATGTTGAGATGTTCCACCACCATTCATCTACCTATCTCTTCTTTGTTGTTGTTACTGTTATTTCTGATTATCCAAAAGTTTATGACCTAAGAAAGAGGAATAGTGGTGGGGAGGGGTGGGGGTGGGGGAGATCAAATATTGCTACATCCACTGTAATTATTGTTGAAGCCGACACCCTGGGATACTTCAAGAAGCTGCTTGATGAGATTCTGGGATCAATAAGCTACTAACAACCAAACGAGCAAGATGGGCGGAATGGCCTCCTCTCGTTTGTAAACTTTCTTATGTTCTTATGTGAATGACATAACCAACTGACATTGCTGTGTATTTTTATGAAATGTTTGAAATAAATCAGAGTGACAATTTAGAAAAGCACACATATTTATTGTATTATTATTATTTATTCTATATTTTAGGAAGCATTGCAAACCTTAAAGCAACCATGATCCGCATTGAAAATCTAAGGAATTATATGAGCCACAGTTTCCAATGCAAGTATACACAGACATTTCTGACTCAAACCAATCCCTGGAATAAACAGGTACTGTATATCAGAAAATCTAGCAAATTATTATGTGTTTTAAAGTAACAATGTGTTTCTTAAGTTAAATTGTGTAATTAATATATATCTTTTTTTGTATTTATTTGTTTGTTTTTTTAAAGTGGGAATTTTATTTCAGTGGATTTAATGCGGAACCAGAAACACATTATTATGTAAGTGCTTTCAACATTCCAACAGCTAATATTGAAGGAGACCCACCTACAAAAAGTCAAACCTTTAAAACACCAGGTAAACTGTTTAGATGATATTTAAGCAATGGCCGTATCTGAAGGATATAGCTATGTTTGTCTCACTGCCCTCCCTGGAAATGTTTAGTTTTTTCTGACTACATCCTTTGACTCCAGCTTCATTGCTGAGCTATGCTCTGAACTCAGATTTCACTGGTCAGTCCAATTGGCTGTTTTAGTGGTTGTTTAGACATTCTTTTCAAAGTCCAATGGTTTTAGGAAGTTCACACATTTTACTATTTATTTAACATTGTGAAAAAATCACTTCCATATTCCAATCTATGACCTGTACTTTTTCAGATTGCGAGAATGATAATGTAAAGTATCACGAGCACTGTGTTTCAGAAGGTAAGTAGTCAACCCTCCAACACAGATTTTTTAATGTAGTATGTACAGTATAAGTACATTTTCACTTTGATGTAAAAGCAAATTAAACAAAAAAAGGTGTTTTGTTAAAAAATTGTCTTCATTGATCTAGTGTTTGCTAAAATACCATACTTCCAGTAGCTGTGACTGAGTGCTTGCCCAGGAGGAGTTCCTTGTGTTTTTTTTGTTTTTTTTAACAATTTGTTTCCATGTATAGGAAGCCTGTGGGAGCCAAACATCAGTTCATTCTTCACTGGGGATGAAGTGGAGGTGGTCTTTACCACCAGTAAACATTCACTGAAATATGCTATTTTATTGTTTTCTTGCAAGAAACCTCCTGAAAAGTTGGACAACTGTGAATTCTTAAATATGATCACTGCGGAATTTCAGGTAAATATTTGCACGATACACAGTTACGTGTTCAAGAAAACACCATTCCGAGAACCAGTACAACGCTGTAACAGCAAATGGTAGAGAGATTTGTGTAAACAGTTGGTGGCGGTCTGAAGTTAACCAGTATGGCTGTATTTGACATGAGATGGGCAGCAGTCTTTTCTCATGTGCACGTGAAGGCGTTTTTTTTAGTGTACATAAACATAACAAAATTGTACTTTGGCTACATCCTGAACAATATAAACCACAAGTGTAATATCAGTCCACAGACTCAACAGAGTGTAATGTCAGTCCACCATCAAACACATCCAGGAGCATACAGTATCTGACAGCAGATCACTGGTATGTTTTTTTCTCTTTTATCTGAGTAATTTCTGCTGTAAGTACTGTGCAGCAGGGGCCGTCCACCTTGGCTATTTGTTTCAACCAGGTCTTTGATTATTTAATTGGCCCTGCTGAAGATCATGAAAATAATAATGGGAACTTTGTTGGAACAATGTTTTGTAACAGAACAGACTAGAAGAGCCAAAGTTGCTTACCCATTCTCTACATATCGTCACGGTAATGTGCTAAAGGTAGATTTGTAAACTCTAAACTGGAATTAGGCTTCATCCAGATATAGAGTGCTGTCGGATTCCAGGGTCTCTCCACAAGGGCACACACTGATGATGCTAGGACAGTATCACACAAACCCTTTAATTATCATTCAGATCAAATGCAGGTTATATTCAGTACAGTATGAGTACAGTATGTGGTGTTGTTATTTTGTTTCAATAGGGTGTCAAATAAATGTTGATGTTTCACGGATTTAGATCCAATTAGCGACATGCTTATTTTTCTATTATTTAGGCCAATGAAACAAGAAGTACCAAAAGAATAAAAGCCAACAACAAAGACTGTGAAATATTGCTTATACAGGTACATTTGTTTTTTTTAATACGCTTTAAAACTTGTGTTCATGAATACCGGCAGTATATTTAAGCTCTGCAGTTTCCCGATTGTCCAATATTACACTTTTAGCATGCTTTTATGACATTAAGATACTGTACCACCAGAAACATCATTTTCATGATGACAGTTTTAAATTTGAGAAAAGGTGGTGTTTATTTTCCACTGTATATGTTAGAATAGCATGCACACCTCTGTGGGGGTCTGTAATTCAAGTGATCTGAGCATCAAACACAAAATATCACAAAGTTCCTTTACGTTTCTCTCTATTTGTGGGTGCTGTGAAAACTCTGCATCCAGATGTTTTAATGTTAACCACTATGAAAACCCTGCTTGATAAGAATGGTGGTCATGTTAAGCAGCTAATAAATAACATCATATTGCTGTAAGACTTTTAGTGTTGTTGCCCCTTGTATTGGTGTCCTTACTATGGCCAAGCCCAGATTAATGTATTTTACTCCTCATCACTGAATAACCAAATCTGATCTGTGCTTCATTTAGATTGCACCTTATTTTCATGGGTGTCAGAGTGATTGCCATAGACACGCCAAATACATGGACTGCAAAATAGGTATGTTTTACCTATCAAAACCAGATTCTAATGTTATGTTGTTCCATGCCAGATGGGGCAAAAGTTAAACCTCCTAATCTTGGATAGCAACGACTTTTCAGAAGATATGGTTATTATTATTATTTATTTCTTAGCAGACGCCCTTATCCAGGGCGACTTACAATTGTTACAAGATATCACATTATTTTTACATACAATTACCCATTTATACAGTTGGATTTTTACTGGAACAATCTAGGTAAAGTACCTTGCTCAAGGGTACAACAGCAGTGTCCCCCACTGGGGATTGAACCCACAACCCTCCGGTCAAGAGTCCAGAGCCCTAACCACTACTCCACACTGCTGCCCTGGTGGTAGCTATGTTGGGCTCAGGTGGATAAAACAGATTTCACTCATGTTTTGGACACGGCTGGCAAACTAGGTCTTTATTTATGAGTTAATGGCTTATGTTGCCCAGGAAATGGGGTTATTTTCTGTATAACAAAAGTCACATCATTTGGGTTCTATTTGTCTGTATTTTAAACTAATATTTTGCCTGGCAAAAGTTGCTCCAGGATACTATAATGGACAGCAATGCAATGCTTCTACACAGTGATGTCCTACAAGGCCCTTTCATAACTTCATATGAGACGTTCAGCCTAATGGGTGTGAGGGTGTAAAGGCATTCTTCCAAAGTGTTGTTCTTTTATTTGAGCATTGTTTGCGCTTTACAACTAAACAGATTCCTAATGCAGAAGTGCTTTTATTTATATTTTAGAAAGTCCCACGGAAACCACACCAAAAAACCCTGACAAAAAAGGTAAGAGTGCAGTTTGAAGGTATTGTGTCCCTGTGAAAATCCTGTCATTTTGTTCAGCACAGACCCGTAACCCTTCTCCTCTGAGCATTCCTTTGAAACTATGAAACTTGACCAAATAAATGCTATGTAAAAGAAATCTTTATTTAAAAAAAATATATATATATATATATATATATATATATATATATATATATATATATATATATATATATATATATATATATATATATATATATATATATACATACATACACTAAAATGAAAGACTTATTGGAAATTGAAATTCTACATTTAAATTATATGGCTGTGTGTGCAAACAACAGACCCTTGAAGATAAAGTAAGAAATATTTTCTAAAAATATTGGTTTACTTATTTTCACCCCCCCCCCCCCCCCTTTTTTTTTAAAACCACATAATGAATAATATCAAGGTGTTACTTTTCAGAATCACAGCTCCTCATCATTGCTGCTACATTGGTTTTTGCTATTCTTCTTGTGGTTTCAATCTATGCAATATGGAAATCAGGTAGGTAATCTTTTTTTTTATTTCAAAAGCATGTGGCTTTTATAAAACATACTTTAATCCTTTAAGTACAACATCTAGTGTCAAATCCAGTAACCCAGTGTTATCTGTTGGCATATTGTTCAGACGTGCAGTTTAAAAAACACATTTGCAGGGCTGATAAGCTATCAATTAATGAGTAACCATTTTATTTTCTAGGTAAAACCAGAAGATGTTTAGCAGATTCTGCCTCGAATAATTGCAGTGGTTCACCAGCTACAATACTTATAATTTATTCTCTGAAGAGCAGAATATTTCAAAAAGCTGTGGTGGCTTTTGCTGAATTCCTGCAATTGCACTGTCGGTGCAAGGTGATTATTGATATATGGCAAACGCAGAAGATTGCAGAAATGGGCCAAGTTCAGTGGCTAGCCACACAGAAAGAGACTGCTGATAAGATTGTTGTCATTTGCTCAAACTCAGCCAACAGCAAATGGAACAGCACCTCTAACCCTACAGCAGAAGACTACACAGTTTCCACTGCTCTGGAGGACATGTACAGTCTGACTCTGAACATGTTTAGCAGCGATCTGAAGTGCCCGGCAGCTCTGAACAAATACATGGTTGTATACTTTGATGAAATCTCCACTGGGAAAAACATCCCTCCCGCTTTCAATTTTTGCAAATCATATTCCCTTATGAAGGAGATTGGGAAAATCTGTAAAAGTATGCACGGTGCACCTGATCACAGATTCAGCCAAGACACAGACACGTTATGCTCAAAGTTTCCATGCAATAAGGAAAGTACACAGCAACTGAGAAACGCAATACTGGAATTAAAAGAATGGGAGAAGAGCATGCTGGTTTAAAAACAGAAGAGCTTGCACTTTTAGAATCTGTGACTGGGTCTTGAAAAAAACACAGAGTTTACTTTACTCAACTGTTTAGTTTTTTGTAACTGAATTGAAATATAAAATGTCAATTAACTGTAATATGACAGGTGAAATTAAACTGTAAAATAAACCAGGAAGAGCAAGTAAGAAACATTATGTTTTTAATATTAGTGTTTACTATATCATAGGATCAACATTTTTTAAATACAAGGCTTCTGCTTTCTGTTTTTATTAAATTTAATTTTTTCTGTGCTTATTTTGACCTATTTGAGTTTTATGTTATAAAGTATAATATCTTTTCCTTCTTTTTCAAAAGATCAACTAGATCAAATATACTGCCGGTATTCATGAACACAAGTTTTTAAGCGTATAAAGATCAATTGTAGACTGTATCTTTTTGTAAATAATAAAGTTTTCAACAAAAAGCAGAAGCATCTTAGTTTTTTTAAGCCATCTTGCTTCTTGCTTTCAGAGGGACGGATGTTAAAGTAGGTCGCAATTTGGGTATAGACTCCACATAGTCGACGTTTCAATAATAACTGCCAAGGACATAACCTTGATTAACATGACTTGCATTTACACAAGGTCCAAGCATTGGTTTCATTAAATGTGGCTGAGCAGTTTGGCTTTCATTAGCCAAACCAATCAGACACCAGAGTTCATGCTAATAAAGTTCAAAGTTCCTCACCTAGAACAAACAAATGTTCACACCAAGTTTCAAAGTAATTGGATGAGCGATTCTCAAGATGTGAGCAAGATATAGCATGATACTCCATTGTATAAAGTATGTCATTCTTCTTATTATATAGCTTATTAAATTAACAAGTTAAAATGTGCACTGAACTGCAATGCCACTTTATTTTAGATAGTACATATACATCTATGACCAAACGTTTTGCATCACCCTATAGAATTAACTACTGCTTCATAAAGTTGAATGAAACCTGGTGAATAATGTTACATTAACATATTGAATTACATACCGCTTTCTAGTTCAACGAAACACTGACCAAAATCGACATTTCGAAACATGAAATACTGTACTACTATTATGGGTTCCGGTAGACACTTGCGATATAATTTAGTAGTTTCTTTGATTACATGATGTTAAATAAAATATCTAAATAATTTATTTTTTCTTATTTTGTCTCAATCCTACAATTCTAGGGGATGCAAAACTTTTGGCCACAGCTGTGCATAGGTTATATGGTGAGTGGTGATTAAAACACTTATTACTTAGAAATTCTGCTTCATGCAACGTGATGAACCACATCCTTCACTGATTAAGAAATGTTGAGTGTGTCAGAAACCTTCCTTTTTATTATCAGATTAGAACTGACTGTTACTTGAACTTATCAGATTCAGCAGGAAAAGATGAAAACAGAGATAATTATTAGTTTAAGCAGTCTTGGAAAAAACAAAAAACAGCTATTTAATTGTAGTGGTTAATTGTTGGCATGAAGTATATTGGTTCACTGATAAAAAGATTGATTACATTTTCCCCAAACAAAAACCAAATTTTTTTTTTTTTTTTTTTTTGAGGTTCATAGACAGGTTACATTGGAAGATGACAAAAGCGTTCCAATCTCGTCAGAAGTTTTTTTTTTTTTTTTTGCCTGCTCATGTTTCAAATTGTCGCTGACGTATCTGTTTTACAGATTCCATGGAAACAGGAAACAGTCACAAGTAAGTGAGTCATGCAGTGGATCGTGCCAACTTATTTAGACCAGGATTTGCTTTTATGAGGTGGTAATCAATCACTTAATTTGTACAACACTGCAACACACTATGTGCCTTTCTTTGAACTTTCTTTGAACAAATTCAGATGCAAGAACAAATTCAGAGGAAGAATTTATATACAGTACAAAACATGATCACATTAACTGGTAAAATTTTTTTTTTTTAAAAATCATCATAGTGGCCTAAGCTTTGCACTTTGTCAGTGTCTTTAAGATGACAGCTTGCCATACAACTGCAAATAACACTTCACGTAGAAAGTGATGGCACTCATGGCACTGTTACTTCAACAGCCTTTGCTGCGATTCTGGTTGAGTGTGTCCAGCTCAGGTGGAAGCTCACCAGACAAAAGCAGCTCTCTCCCTCAGCATGCGCACTCCGAAGCGCTGCCACTCCCGCTGGTAGATCCACAGCTCCTGAGTGGTGTCCAGGCAGGCCAGAACTGCACCCCCTTTCCAGGCAATCAGTCGCGGGTCCATGTCCTGAGAACACAACACAGTCAGGGGGTTGGGAAAACCAGCTAAATGCACAAACAGTGCTGCGTACTTCCTCAGTCTGGTAAATATTATGCAGCCAAGGTGATATAAAGTTGATGTTTGTACCAGAGGAAGTTTTAGAAGTGGTGTAAAAGGTTAGTTTTTTTTTGTGTAACTAATATAGTACAGATTTTTTTGCATCTAGTAAAAAATGTTGTACTCTTAACAAATTTGACAACTAGGGGAACGGCATGCATCAAATTACAATCACATGGATTGCACCACAATTACTAGTAACCACTTTGCAGCAGGCAGCAGACGTACCTTGGGTCTTGTAATGACTTCCACATTTTCTACAACTCTCCTGAAGGAAGGGGGCATCTTATTGAGGATTCGGTGCTGCAGGAACTCCTGTGACCCGTGGAACATAAGACCCCCTCCGACTACTAGGATACAGCTGTACATTTTCTTCTTAGTCTCATCAGATGCTTTAAAAAAGACAAACAAACAAATAAGACTGGTGATTTGGGGCCGGAGATTTATGGTCTACAAGCCAGTTGAAAGTCCCCACCCCCCAGCCCAAAAACAAACAAAAAAAACTTTCCTTACCACAGCAGTCAATACTGTGAAGAATAGCTTTATCAATGCCCAGCGCTTTTCCTTCAAACTGGGATATGGCCGTTCTCCTGGACATGACAGCAGAAGGTGACTCCTCCACCTCATTGCCTGTCAGGCAGTCGCTCTGGGAGTGCCCCAGGTCCATTTCCTGGGAGTGACTCCTGTCAGAGGGTTCTGGGTTCTGGCTGCACGACTCTCCGTCAAACCCAGATGGCTTGGGAAAAGTCTTCCGCTCAGCTGTGGCTTTAGCAGACTTCATACACAAAATAAGATGTTAAAAGTCAAATAGTAACTCGATGTATTATTATTTTTTTTTTAAATAGCACACACGATACAGATTAAGTAGTCATAGAGGACATTATGGGGCTGCTGTAAGGATACATACAAAGTGATTTGCAGCTGCAAAACACCCATATTGTGGTCAACATCAGCGTTTTGCATGCACAAACCACGTTTAGCAGCCGTAAAGTGGCACTTTAGCAGCCACTTAAAATGCGGCGTATGTAAAGAATGGTTTTCACCGGCCATTTTGCACCAGCTATCAAATTTCACGAGATTCAATTTAAATGATATTAAAATGTATTCAAATGAAGCAAAGAGCATGGAACTGGGCGGGGAGCCGGAAAACTAAGTGGGCGCAAACATTACAATGAGATTGAAGGATTTTGCCTTGCAATTGGGCAATTGCTAATGCTCCAAAAACTTTGCACCTCCTCTTGTTTTCAGTGCTGTATAGCGTCTAATTTGACTATATTGACCATGAGTACAGGCTTGTGAATAAAAACCCTGAGCCAATGTATCATCTTGCTAGAAGGACAGTAGTTGTAGCAGTGTTACACATCAGTTTGCGAGGTTGAAGAAAAGGGCTTATAACCAGGAGGTCCCCGGTTCAAATCCCACCTCAGCCACTGACTCATTGTGTGACCCTGCAGCAAGTCACTTAACCTCCTTGTGCTCCGTCTTTCGGGTGAGACGTAATTGTAAGTGACTCTGCAGCTGATGCATAGTTCACACACTCTAGTCTCTGTAAGTAGCCTTGGATAAAGGCGTCTGCTAAATAAACAAATAATAATCAGTTTATATAGGCCACTGAGCTGCACTGCACCTGGTCCTGTTTGCTTTGTGTACCCATCAAGTACTGCTCATCATGAGGGTCCTCCGAGTCTCCCTGTGATCTGTGCTGTAATGATGTCATCTTCTGACCCACAATTCCAAAGTTTGCTGGATAGAAGAGTGCCATTGGTGCCTAGTTTCGGAATATGACAGTTAAGAAAGACTCTTTCTTACACCATATACGTGACAGTTACACTCTGAACGGAAGTGTGCAGCATTGTGTTAGCGAAGATAAGATATAAATGAAGAATGTTTTGGTTCTTATTGACAGAAATCTCAGATCAGTTATCAGAAAGCAGAAACGTACATTAAAAAAGGTAATTACAAGTCAAAATAAAATACAGCTTTATTTATTTATGTACAAATCTTGTTCAATTACTTGGCACATCTTGAAAACAAAAACAGCATGGGTGGAAAGCTAAATGAAGTGGTTAGTGTACCTGTAGCTTTTCATCTCCTAATCGGAGCTGGTAGAGCACAGCAGGGGAGTCTGGGTTTCGGAGTTGAAATTCATGGTCTTTGAGTCCTGAAATGTCCTGGAGAGAAGAAAGAAAATTATAATATATATATATATATATATATATATATATATATATATATATATATATATATCCTGTTCAACCAAAATAGCACAATAAAGCAGATTACTCCTGATATGATTTTCTTGTGTTATGCCCCCAACATTCCTTACCTGTTCAAGATGACAGAAGGTCTCTTTGAGCTGCTGAAGGAGGAGACAGTCTGTTTTGCTGGACAGCTGACACTCTCTATAAGGAAAGCCAGCTCGCTGTATGAGCCAGAAAAAACATCTAGTCACGTCCAAACCTCCGTACGCCAGGCACAACCTGTCAAAATACGTGCACACGTTTCAATTGTAATGTTAAATCTTACAAAATCAAAAGAAATATAGAGCAATATAAACTGTATGAAAATACACAAACCTGTTTATGTATTATTATTATTATTATTATTTATTCGTGGTGTAAACATGTCCCAGTAGGTCCTATACTATATAGATATTGTAAAGGAAAGCAAACCTTGAGTTGCGATGAGACACTCCATCTTCTACACAA
Organism: Acipenser ruthenus; assembly: GCF_902713425.1. Classification (NCBI taxonomy): domain Eukaryota; kingdom Metazoa; phylum Chordata; class Actinopteri; order Acipenseriformes; family Acipenseridae; genus Acipenser; species Acipenser ruthenus. The sequence goes on from NC_081213.1 coordinate 26,390,799, forward strand.
CACACACTGGTCTTCTGGTCTCCAACATCTATAACACATGCACTGCTTAAGCCACTGCCAAAAGTGGCACACACTGACTCCTGATGGACTACAATACCTGCACATTTACATGGTGAAAAAAAAAGAATTAGACTTTAAATGTATACGGTTTAAAAGATAAGCTTGCAAGTTCTTAATGAATAATACATAGAAAATTATAGCCACAAAAAAAACACTGACTGGCAGCTCTTCAGATTCATTTCTCACAGCATGTTCTTTCTTTGCAGGATGGGACCTTAATACTTGATTATTCTTTCTTCGCTGTGATTTTATTTTATTTTATGATTTTGTTAAACCCTGATAGTCTTAAAAAAAACAAACCTCTTTAATGCATTCAATACCAAAGCCTATAAAACCAACAAAATTACTGTGTTAAACAGTGTGCTATATCGCCTCCTTGTGGGGAATACTAAACCATGCTGCTGCCACTAAAATGAATATAAAACATACATTCTGATAAGTCAATTGAAGTCAGTATGTAAACACTTAGAAATTGTACAAGCTTTTTACCTGAAAAGCCCATGTTCATGAGAAGCATGTTCACCAACTCCTTTACATGTTGTCTGTTATTGATGTCTGGAACTAACAAGATGCATCTGTAATACTGAGGAGTACATTTACAAAAATAAATAGATATCTTATTTTATCCCAAATATTCTGTAGCGCAAAATACAAAGCATGCACTACCTGTGTAAAAGGTTTAAAAGAAGCAGGAAATTACCATGTATAATACAGTACTGCAGAAATGCAAATGCACTGCTGTATGTGTTTTTGTCAATTAATTCCTGAACATTTTTCTTTCCACAGAGGATTGTTAAAGTACTGTCCAGTCTGATAGTGAGTACGCTGTAAGGATCTGCCAAATAGTCTGCGTTATAATTCTGCAGGTTTAGATTTACCTTCAAATCTCGAAGTGGAATCTCTAAGAACTTCTGTATTGCATACGACCATATCGTCTCCAAATCAGCCATAACTGCAGTCAGGGTGCCACCAGGACCACCATGAAGGTTTATTTGTCCCCTTCGTATTGGCCAGTGGATGTTGTAGCAGTCTGTAGGATTTACAAGAAGTGCCTGTTAAACAAAAGAAGAAGAACAAAAAAAAACAAAAACAGGATTTAAAGCAGATACTAAATCAGGCAGACACATTTCCGTGGGTCAAGTTGAGACATTGTTTTAGAATAACATACACCGAATTACACCTCTTAAATGCTGTGTAAAAGCGGCTCCTGGCAGCCTTTTTCTGCAGACACAGGTAGTGTAACTAATGTTCTCGGTTAATGTGTACCTCTTCTCCCACAACAAACTCAGGGTGATGGGATGTGTTCGTCCACTTCACTCTGGAGCTTGGATCCAACACTGCAGGCCGCATTTGTTTATTGAATGCCCTTGCCTACAAAAGAAACCATATGTTAAGAATGAAGTTTAATCTAATGCTACATGAAACACTGGAAAATGGGAATTTAACTAGAGGGTGTTATTGACTGCTATTGTTGACCAATCTGTCTTACCACTTTTACATGTTCACAAGTGAAGACTATTCTTGAACAGTATCCAGAGTACACATGTATACATCCTCGGTTTCACTCCTGAATAGCACTTTCCATGATACATGATAGAATTGCAGACACCAGCCTTGTATAATTATCCAGGTTATGTCATTGAATTTCTTATGGGTGTAATACGTGACTATGGACTTTAGCAAGATCATACCAGAGGTTGGCGTATTTAACAAAAACGACTGCATTCTCCTTAGAAATATGTAGGCTGTGAATTTGCAGTATCAGGGGAACAAAAATTTAGTCCCATGGCTACGTCTACTGGTTCCCTCTTAAGAAGGTCCCATATTAAAGTAAAATGACCTGATCAGCAGAAACTGGAATTCTTCTTGCACCATTTGACATCTTCTTGGACCAGATTGCCTGGTCTACCATTTTAAGGCCATTTTGTCTTTGTTCATTACTTTCTGGTTTCTAAAAAAAAAAAAAAAAAAAAAAGTAAAACGGTAAATCTCAAAACAAGAGGGCACAAGGACACCTTAAATGGTAGGTCCGATTTTAAATGAAAGGGACATTCTGTCCAACACGCATACAGCTTTGACAGCAGCAGCACTCCCCTCTGATGGGGATAAGCGGTACTTGAGGTTGCTTCCTAATAAAATGACTGTTGCTACAGTACGTAAACTCCTGCTTATTACAACAAAAACTAATTCACATTTATAGTTAGTCTTCTGAAGCCACTTATGGTCTTTAACAAAATCAATACTCTCTCTCTCTATATATATATATGTATCAGTACTGTACATAATGACAACTTTGCAAGCAAGATAGAAATGTATAACGCATGTTGTTTGCAGTCTATTACTAAAGCCATGCCAGAGAATCTTCTCCTGCGATGCCACTTACATTGAGACCCTCTCTCATCAGCCAGGGGTCCTCGTGGCGGGGCTGGCCCTGGTGTTTGTGCCTCCTAGCAATGACATGTGGAATGCTTACAGGAAGTGTATCCGTGGCTCGGCCAATCCTCAGCGTGGCTGAACCTGGATTTATCACCACGATGAAGTTGCTCTGGATTTGCTTTATAAAAGACAGGTAGGTGAAATTATAAAATGTTAACCACAAAGGAGTAAAAACAAAACAAAACAAAAAATGACATTAATAATAAGAGATATACAGCACTGCACATATATGCATCAAATAAATAAAACACATGTGTAATTAAACTGCTGTGGTGGATCAAATGCATGGAAAAGTTTTAAAAACAAAGTTGGAAAATGATGGTAATTTGACCGCAATATTTCTAAAGGCTCATTAAAGCACACTCCTCAATCTACCTCTGAAATCCTGCGCGTTGAGTGCTGAAGGTTGTTGAATAACACTGTCAGTACAATGCTATAACAATAGTACCAGCAGCTGTTCAAACAAAATACAGACGATTACTCGGTTCTGGTGCAGAAAAGTCACGTTCTTTGCTAGAAAGTGTTGCTGTTGTTGTTGCTTATGACGTTGCACGGTCTACTCAGCAATGATGCATTTTAACCATTTAAGTGCTATTGTCCTCATTGGAACATTTTTTTTAAAACTCCCATCTACCTGTTATTTTAATTTTCTCTTTCAACTATACTGTTATGATAACTTACTCTAACTTGGTTAACCGCAAAAGTGAAGTCTAGATGCAGTGCATCAAATGACATAAATACAGCTTGTGTTGTGCTTCCCCCTCCCAATCCCCCCCAATGAAAAATGAACCGGGTACTTAATGTGTTAAACTATCTGTACTAAACAATATGGACATAATACTGTTTACAATAGTCACAGTCCACACAGAAACAGGTCTTTGCCACGGCGCTGGGTATGTTTTGGGATGGGAACACAAACCTCTTGTAAAGGTTCGGGTATGACAGGGGGAACTATCGGCCTCTTCACTCCCCGCTGCTCCTTCTCTTTCTCCTTGTCTCGGTCTTTCTCCTTCTCTTTCCCGTTTTCGGGTTCTCTCTCCGCCTGGGTCATCCTGTCAAACCTCCAGGTATCCGTTACAGAGATTGTGATGAACAGACGCAAACTACCAAAAACAAAACGCCGGGCACTTCCGGGTGCACGCACCAGACCGTGGGCAACTCCCAACAATCGCGGAGTTTTGCACAGAAGCAATGGAAGGCCAAATGAAATCTATCTCAGAGTTTTGCTGTAAACTGTAGTTGTCATAGCATAGTGACGGTACATTGCATTGTCCCCGGAGTAAACAGAAAACCACTTTGTCATAAAATATACAGTACAATTAAAAACGTAGTACTAGAACCACCATCTATTTAAGATGTAAATTTAAATCGGTAAGTTTCGGCTATGGTTCTCCACAGTCCAGGATCCTGAGATTTAAGAGATCTATAGAATTAGCACCCTCAAATAGGTTTAAATTATCTTTAAAAAAAAAAAAAAATTGGCCTTAAGTCTCTTGGAGGGGGAATTGTGTAAAGGCTTTATTGTATCATTCTGAAAGTGTGGGGAGGGAGAGACACGATCTCTATGCACAAAAGCAACTTGCTGATAATACAATAAAGCAGTAAATCTGACATGTTGCAAGTCTTCTTTAATTAAAGTGATAGATGTTTCTTATCTGTATTCTCTGAACTATTCAAATATGCATATTAATACGTTTGAAACTTTGATGTAATTAAGTCTTGCTTTTGGGTATGTAACTTCTGAAGAGTTGATAACATAACTTAGTGTTTTGAACTCAAATGACAACTTCATAAAGTTTTTGTTTCCAATACGAGCACGTCCACCTGAATTTTGTGTTTCCTGCACTTTCTCGTGGTCTTGTGAAGGCAGCAGCCTGTAGATTAATGAAGTTCAAGTCACTTTTGTACTGGTTTAGGTGGGTTGCATATCTTTTAAACTTTGAGTACATTTTATAAGAGTGCACATATCCTGATTTTTGGTCATTTACAGCATTAATCCCAGGTTGACAAAGTAAATAGTATATGTACCATTTATAATTTACCAGAGATTATAAAAATATAAGAATAATACAGATACATATTACTACTATGCAATTGTTTATTAGGAAAACAAAACACATTTTGTATGAGCACACATTATTTTTAACCTGTATACATGTTTCATATTGTATTAAAATGGGGTGTAAAAGCAGATCATCTTCCCAGCATTACTTTATAAATATTCAAGAGTTCATTTCAATAGCAATAGTATATATATATTTTATTACACAATATTTTTTTTATTATTTTATTGACACATTTCAGCATACAGATTAAAAAAAAAAAAAACGAACTTTAAATCAACACAAAAGAAAAACATTAGGAAACTCCCATTATACAAAGAAAGGAAATGCTGCTCATCAATTGCAGTGGCACCTTTGGTCAGGTATTCCCAGCGCAACATCAAGAATCTGCATGTCAGCAGTAGCAGCTGTTCAGGTGGACACACACACATTCACGTTACCAACTGCGCAATTCTCTTCTTATGAAGACCTTCACTTTAAAGATCCAGACCAGCCTTGTGAACATGGGCATCCTTGCCTGCATTAATTTATGCAGGCGTTTACCTGTTAAATTATAAAATAAGAAATAGCAATTACGTAACTTATTTTGTTCAAAATAAAACACTTTTAAACTAAAAGTTCAAGTAAGGGATCTGTTTTACAGAGATCTGAAGTAGGATACATGTGCTGAAATTATCAGCTAAATACCAACACCATCAGCTCCTTTTATTTTCAAAGATTAAGTACAGTTTGATATGCCTTTTACTTGTTCTAGACAACTGTTCTAATGCCATGTATTAATCTAAACTTGTTTTTCCTGTTGTGTGCAAACAAACAAATCCTTCGAGTGTATGTGAGCAGAGGAGCTCTGATATACAGGGCGCTTAGACAGTAAGTTTACCACATTAATGATATATTGCATTGATGTGGGAAACTTACATTCTAATCAGCCTGTATAATATACAGTTTACATTCTAGATTGATTTGACTACTTGGACCAGTTTTTAAATCTTGCTAAAGAAAGGAAAGATTGCATTAGAGAGGTACGGACTATAATATACCTTCCTCATCCACCTCCTCCCATAGGAGGGGCACTTGGACCGCCTCCACCATGATTTACTCTTCCCATTCGTCTTCCTCCAGGGAATCGAGGGGGGCTATTAAAGGTAAAGAAAGTAAATCAAAAAATGACTTTACTGCAATGCGATGTGGAATCTCTGCAATGATATACCTGAAAACAATGTATTCACGTGCATTTTTGTAAATAACCTAATAGCACTGGAGTGAAACACAGCTACAGCACAGGAAGTAGTAGCAACATTGCTTTGAATTATCTGTATAATGTGTAAAATCAGAGGTGGTGAACTCCCACAAGTCCTTCACCCATTCATTACATGCCATTACAAACATGAACAATTTCTATTAGTAAACCTACAGATTCAGATGAGCTTTACTCATGCTGTGATTAGTGCAATCAGTTCAGAGCATATATAGCAGAGGCTTGATTGCTCAAATTCCTGGCACCTTGTCACTTCATTAACACACCTAAAGGAGTAGAGTTCTGAAACCCAGGACAAGTTCACAGTTAGGGTTTAGAACTAATAAAATACAATCAAGAAATAATATGAAATAGAAGAAAATGGGAAGTCACTAAAAACATTTGTATTGCTAATAAAATAAATTAAAACTTTTGTTACCAGTAATTTAAAGAATAGCTAAAAGGACGTGTTCCGATCAGCTGGACAAATGCTGTACTTGTGTGTAGACTGCATGACATGAACAAATTATTGCAATAGCCTATATTGAGTCAAGAAGATCAAACATACCCTCTGCCATCATCAAATCTAGAAGAGGATGAGGAGCCAGGAGTTCCTTTCTTTGACAAGTCTGGCTGGAACAAGCTATGAAAGCTAAAAACACAAAATAAGGCAATTTAAATAGAACATTTTGCACAATTGGTAAATGTGAATTAACAGGTTACTACCCAGGGGGTTCTAATCAAGATGAGGAAGATGGTGTTTAAGATCTTCCCCCACCCCCTCCCACCCATATGGAACTACTATGCTAAAAACAATACTGCAACAACCCTTTTGGACAAACTAGAGTTAATATTATTATTTATTTGTGGCATATTTTTCTTCCATTTAGCAGTAGTTAACAGAACAGAAATGTGTAAAAAGAGGACTTACAATAATCCAACAAACTCCACTACTCCCCAAAAGAGATCTGTAATAAAAGATAAACTCCAAGGGGACTGGCTCCGGCTATCCAGAACCTGGCCTGGGATTGAAACATAGGAAGAGTGAAATGGCAGCATAAGATTGATTTCATTGGATGCACATGATTTATAACGGTTAATAATGACGCTACGTTAAATCAACCACACGTGTTAACAAATAAACTAGCGACACTTAACATAACCAAAGCAAACGAGACTGAAGCTCAGTTTTGAGGTTTCGATATCTGAACTAAAAATAGGTAAGACGTGCGATTTCAAGTCTTTTTCCTAACGATAAGAACGTATCTGTGTGTATGGGCGTCAACTGCTTTAAAAAAAATAAAAATAAATAAATAAATAAACAAAAAAAACACTAATTTATCAACTAGATTATCAATATTTTCTCCAGGCAAGTACGTCGCAGTAGTCGCTCTAGTACTCTTCGTAGTACAATGACGATGAGTGTAAAAGAAATTTGCATGCAAAAAATCCACAGTATAAAATTTTTCCATGGTGGCGTAAGACTTGTTCGAAGTTATTTCATGGTAAACTATTCAAACATATAACCTCATGAGCTTATAACGCAATACTTATAACCGATAAATCTAAATGAAAGGCGGATAAGTCAGAAAGTGTCCTAAAAAATTAAACCATTCAGGACATAAATAATTACTTCGCCATCAAGCTTGTTTAGCAATACGATGTATGCGCTACTAAAATAAATAAATAAAATAAAATAAACATTTCTTAGATGGGTTGTCACGTTCGAACGTTATTTTAACAGACCCCCAAAAATGTGGTATAAGCTTACAAATCAAAACACGTCCTCACCATTAGACACGTAAACCATCTTCAAAACAGCGTTGCATCAAAGCTGGTTAATTTTTGTCTTCCTCATCCGGTTCATTCAGCAGTCAGTCCTCCTTACGCAAAATGACGCCATTGCGTTGCTTGTAAATGTCACTGTGCGCGTGTGTAGTCAGTTCTTTGTTTACACTGAAAAAACAGACATGTTTAGCAGTCCTGCTTAAAGGTGTGGAGTCTGCACTGATAAACAGTTGTTTATGTACCTGAAATGCTAGCAAGCTTCAGAAATGTCTGGAGTTGGTCTTGCTATTAAAGTCAAAATAGACGCAAATATTGGTTTGGGCGACTGAGCAACAACAATGAATAATGAATGGTGTAGCTTAGAACACACACACACACACACACACACACACACACACAAACACATACACAACAGTGGCACCAGTATTGCATTTATACCAGTACTTGTCTAAAGTGGGTCTGTGCTTTGTTTTTGTGGTGCAGTGCGCCTTCAATTTAGTTATATGCACATATATTGATATTTAATTAATTAGTTTGAAATGCAATGTTTTGCAAAATGTGCCCATCAGATTGCAATTCCTACCAACGGTTGTCAACATCACTTTGCCTACGTTTTGCAGATAAGAGGAGGGAGGGACTGCTGCTTTGGCGTTCTTAACCTGCACTGTTGGAAATCACAAGGGTTCTTTAAAGTAAGTGTTCGATATACACCCATAGTCTTGCAATCGGCACGAGCCAGGAATCTCAGATCTCTGTGCATGCCTTGATCTGCTCTTTTTATATGTAGTTTAATTGGTTCCCAATATTGCATGGCTTAAAATATGTCAAGCCCCTTGGAGTCAGCGAGACTCTTCTGTAGCAGACACACAGTACTTTAAATATTGCGGCTTTACCGGAATAACGTCTGTCTGGAGTGACGTGACGAAATATCTATCACCACCCTCTCAACATGATATGTCATCTTCATCTAAATATACTGGGCTGATTGTGATGCTTTTTAAATAAAGTGATTCATTTTGAAATTGCTGTAACATGCAAAGCCAGCTTTAGTAGCTGTTTGCATTCCCTTTACTCTTGCAGGGTGTTTGAAGTCATTCTCAGTGGTTTTGGGTTCTGGTGATGCAATACTGAGTTGGCGTTTCTCTTGAAATCTGCAGTTACCCGGCTTTGAGCTTTCTTCAAGCTTTTCTGGCGAGCCCTAACTGCCAGGACTGAACAGATACTTATTCCATTCAGATCATGTGACAATGTGACCTATATACTCTGTTCAGTCCGGGCAAGTAGAGTTCTCCAGAGGAGCTTCATTCTCAAAACTATTTGAGTGTGTTTCTTTCCTGAAAGAAAAACAACCTTTTACAAGAACAGCTATACAAGTTTATTGACAATATGAAATATTTGTTAACACTAACATACAATAATTGATTTCTCTGACAACCAAAACCACAGGGCAAAAATGCATAATGCAGTATGACATACATAATACAACATTAAAATACCATTATTAGAGTGCTTTATAACAACCTACATAAAGTAGCTGGAAAAAAAGACTATATTCTTTAAAGACCATGAGCAGTTTTTGACTAATTAAAATGCATTAAGAAGTGATTAAATCATGTCTTGCCTAAAATTAGCTTGAACAATATAAAAAATGACATATACTATTTATTTATAAAGAACAAAGCTGTGAGCTGCACAAAGTAGCTGGCTAACACAATATCAAGTATTTGAATTATGTTGTTAATTTACAGTAACTTCAATTTTGAATATCCAGAGGTTGCTGCTGTTTCCTGGTGCAAAATCCCTTCTAGTTTGTAATTCAAAAGCCAACTTAAGTATATTTTGTATGTACTAGGTAAGAATTATGTGCTCTAGAATAAAATGTATGCATACATCGAGAGTATATTTCAATATATCATGTGCATTATATCATAATGATTTCCCAGATGCCTGGAATAAATGAATACTGTGTGTACTTAACAGTGGTATGGCTATTATGCTCAGTAAAGTCAAATACATTTAAAGAAAGTTAACTTTACAGAAAAAAAAAACATGTTATGTGGGAGCAACTTTGCTATTACTTATATTGATTGTAGAAATGGTGGTTTCCTCTTCTGGGCCATCGGCCTCTGTAGCCCAAGGATTTCTTCCACACAACAAGAATGGAACAGCATAGTCACGGAACTGAAAGATAAAATCCAATTCGGCAACATTTAATTGCCGAAACATATATCGCAATGTCCCCACATGTTGCTACAACCATTTAAATAATGCACCTGTCATTTCTTTTCATTAACATACGTCTTTTTTTCAAAATGATTGCTTTAGCGCACTGGGGTTTGAGAGCTGTCCTCTAAATCACTGCAGGAAGAGCAATAAAAAAATAAATTAAAAAACATAACAAGAAGTCTGCTGGCTTTTCTGTTCTGTACCACCTCATGGATCATTATTGCTGTGTGACCTGTTTGACAATGTGGACAATAATCCTTACACTATTGGTGCACTAGAGTGGACATTTTGAAAAGAGCTTTGGAATAGACTTTAGAGTTCTAAGTGTAAAAAGTTGTCAGAATGTTAACAAGGAAAATAAAAATTACAGGTATGTTATTTAAACTGTTGTAGCGTTACATGTCCCCACGTGTTGCTACATTTTTCAGAACCCCGCTACTCTTTAAGATCTGTTGAAGATGTTTAAGTTCAGTTAGTTTTCTTGTTCTTTTGGTAGTTAATCAAATACTGGTTTCAACCTCCTGAAAATGATTATAGAGAGGAATGAGAGGTGAAATACACTGAATAAAGTTACTAAACCAGAAATAAATAACCTGGATACATCTAAGCAGTCTTAAGTTGATTTCATATTTTTTTGTAGGGTCCTATTGATAAACAGTTATTTTAAACCTGATAATAAGCTGATCTTCTCTAATGGAGTTTTTAAAAGAGTTTTGGGAACTAAAAAATTGACCTAATTGATCAAAGAAAACCTTTCTTTTAATAGTATTTAAAGTTTTGTGAATAGGTTTTTCCTTTCAGAAAATCTGTTAATAACAATTATACTGACTTGAAATCCCTATTATAGTAATGGGCAGTGAATTCCACTGTTGTAATTAATGCTATACTGGTACTTACTTAAGCCATAATAGATACATTACTCACTTTCAACTTGATCTATGGGGCCAGACACTGAGGAGTGAGAAAGTGGATGCTGTGGGGCACTACAATATTTTAGCTACTCGCCTGTCTGTTCATGAAGATGTAAATGATTGGGTTGTATACTGTGCTGGTTTTGGAGAGGTACATGGGAACAGTTGCAATGATGGGATTAATGTGAAGCTGAGGATTGAAGACCACTGCCATAGCAAACGCTGCATAAGGAAGCCAACAGACGAGAAATGCCAACACCATCATTATAACCATCCGGGCAACCTGAGCTTCAGCTTTGGCAGTGCTGCCCATCTTGGCAACCCCGAGCCTGGACACCTGTGTGAACAAGGAACCTGGCATTAGATAGGTCCTGTAATGCGGAAGCTTATCGGCAAAACAAAGGCAACACGATAAAGGTCTGTCTTCACAGTCAAAGGAATGGAATCTCATTTCCATGATCTTATTTCTTGGAAGAACCTTTGCTTGTGAGAACAGACCTTCCAAATTGATCAAATTTCTTTGAAGAACTTTGCAATTTTTAAACCCATCCAAACTGAAGAGACGTACTTGACAGGCTTGCAGTGAAAGCTGGTTGTTGATGTTAACACAGCTGGTGCCATTTTACAATATCAAATGCATTGCTCATCAGATGAATGGGATCCAACCTTGATCCAATTTATGCATAGATTAATAAACACGTTAACATGCATGTTTGCATGAGATGTTTTATTTACCTTTCTTAATGTCCACAGTAGGTGTGAATAAGAAAACACAATGATGACGAATGGTACAGTGAAGCACAAAGAGAAGTAGCAGATGATGTAGGAGACATTGACAGGATCAGTGCTGTACCAGTCAGGGGCACACGAGGTCTTCACCCCCTCCAGCTGGTAACTCCCCCATCCGAGCAGAGGGGGCGTGTTCCAAATGAAAGACCAGATCCAAGACAAGGCCACTCCTGCCACAGCATGCTTTGACTGAAAGGTGACTGTCCTCAAGGGTTTACAGACTACAATGAGACGATCAACTGCTATCACTGCCACTGTGCAGAGACCCGCGATACCTGTGCAACACAGTTAAAGGCAAATGTTTTTTAAAAATACCTTCCACTTATTAATTACATATTTAGGGGTCTATTAGATTGATCTAAATGGTCCTGTGTCCTAAATGGATTGATAAAAAAACAAAATAGCATTTGAAGTAAATACAGTAGGTGATGAAAACTAACATCTCTTGTAGTGCTTTTAAAAGTTTTTCCATGAGGTGAGCGTTGGTTAAAAAAAATGCTGTTATCCTGGAAAGAAATCAATAGCAACACAGTTCATTTGAAAGAACTGGCTTCTTAAATTATCATGAACTTTAAAATTAATTTAAATGTTGTCAGTTGCATGCAGACAGTGCCCAGACTGTGACATACAGCAGTAGAGAGAGAAAGTGTAGGGTTCAATGTACAGAGATACTAGCAGTGCAGTATATAGAAGAATTTACAATATTTACAATTCAAGAACTGTCCCAAGTTTGCTTTAATTATTTTGAACCCTTGGCTGCATTGTGTCCAGTCTACTGGACTATCAATTAAATGGTCTATATGGAGTTTTATTTTAGTTTCTATATTTAAGTAAAACGTGCTTGAATTCTTTTCATGCTAATAATTGTATGCTTCTGTTTTTTAATTTAATAATAAGTATCTGAAAAGGATTTACAGTATTTCGTGTCTCCAATTTTGATCAGTTTTGTGGAATGCAGGGTTACATTTTGAGACTATTCACTGGATATTAAAGACTAATGATTTTTTATTTTTTTTGTAGTATCTATTCTTTGTAACCTAGATACATACTGCATACAACTCATAAGTATTATAAAGAATGACTAAAAGCATACTATATAAACAGCATATTTTTATAACTTAAAAACTTTTTTTCTGGAACGACTATCGTAATCTGTAAGAAAACAAGGCCTACTGTTTAATCCTTACAGAATGTTTATTTACTATTCACTTTTTAAAGATGGTTATTCTCATTTAATTAGTTTATACAATAATATTGGGAGTGCTAAAATAGTGATAATAGATTAGTTGCATTTACTGGAATCGCATCAGTCAACTTACTAACACAGTAAATTAACTTACCGAAGAATGCAACACAGAATCCCTCGATCACACATCCAATCCTTCCCAAACTGAAGTAGCCCATTGCATTTGTCACTGTGGTTAACAATCCCCCTGTAAGAGTAACACCTAAATCGGTAACCGCCAAATTCACCAGAGAATAGTTTAAAGGTTGCCTCAATTTCCGGTATCGTATGGTCACCAAAATTACTGTTGAATTCAGGATAATTGATGCAATACTAAAGATTGCCATGATAATGGCTAATATTGTATAACCAATCCTAGGCATCAGTACTTCTTCAGTAGAGTCATTGTTTAGTGCAGCTGCTAAAAACTCTGGATGATCCATAATTTGCAGAGTTGGAAGGAAAACTCAGAAATGGCAAATGAGAGCAAAAATTCTAATCAAATCTCCTCACCTTTCCCAGGAATGAACCAGCTTTCACACACCTCCTTGTCTTATCCTTTATTTATTTCCGCTTCACTGAAAGTAGCATCTTGAAGATTACATAAATCCTACTACAAATCCTTAGATTTGAATGGATTAGAATCCCTAGAGAATGGATTTTACACTTTAAAAAGATTTGAATCTGCAAGCCTGTTTTATAATGAATTTATGTAACCCAACACAAAACACAATTGTAGCACATTGCAATTAGCACCATATAGAATTAATCAATAATGTTCCAGCTAGTAACAAACAGTGTACTGTTAAGTAACTTGAGTATAAATAAATGTGGGATTTCTAGTAACTGTTCTATACGAGACAGACACAGAGACTGTGCCTCTCCTGTCCGCACACAACAGCAATAAGACAGTAATTCTCCATAGCCTTTCAATGGCATTATGGGGCAAATGGGAGCCATGACCGTACAACCTTATAACCTGTTCCACAGTATAATGGGCCTGCCTGATAAAGGGGGAGCATTGTACTCAGGATATATTTTCAAGTTATATAAAATATATGTAATATGTAGGTACAACATATATATTGTAAAGCTATATATTTTAAATATATATGAACCATACAGACCATAGTTAACACAGCTCATGGGAGATGTTGCAGTGAGGTCAGTAGAACATATAGATCCTGGAGGTATCTCTTGATCTTGATCCTACCAGTGGATTAACGAAAAGCTGATGTTCAAAAGGAGATACAGATTAGGAGCGAACTAAAATCATTAATTTAAAAGCATATACTTAATTATTTCTTCTATCAACCTTCTCAGATCCCAAGTGAAGTGTGGATAACTGGATCAAAAAATCATTGCATGCATTTGTGTTATTTTGCAGACACTCTCGGAAAAAGAGGCCAATGATTGACTAGCATTGACAGTGAATTGCTCCCTCACCCCCTGGCATGCTGATCACTCCAGGCAGGCTTGGGCAGACTGGGGCAGGCGTGGATGCGAGGTAGCTTGGATTGCCACTGCTTCTCATATCTCTGTTCTATGGACAAAGGAAAGGACATCAGTCTACAGTACTGCCTCTAATGAGCAGCAGAATTAAATCACAAAAAAAGAAATGTAGTCCTAGAAAGTACCAGGCATCCTCTTCATACAAAACAGTACCCCTGAACTGACCTCTAATCATTCCTAAAACTGATGCTTATTGCCGGTTTGCTCCAAATTAAAGCAGGTTCCAGGCGATTGTGTTCCATTTGGAAGACTGAGCCAAGCTGCTTAATTATAGGGCAGAAAGAAAAAAATGAAGTCACTGCAAATGTTCTTTATATTTATTTTTGCTCTTTCAGGTCTTATTCAAGGTACCTGCATGAGTTGTCACCTTCTTATCTTGTTAACTATGTGGTTACATGTCTTGAAGTGTTTCAAGGCCTTTTATAAAAGAAGCTCAAGCTGTTATAAGTGACCGAAAGGTGACCTGTCTCCTCTGTTATATAGCTGTAAAGTCATGTAGGTCATGGCTCTATGCCACGTGGCCAACATGCATGGTGCGGTAAAGATACTGTTTTTCAGACTTGAATAAGACCTGAAAGAGCAAAAATAAAAATAAAGAACATTTGCAGTGACTTCATTTTTTTCTTTCTGCCCTATAATTAAGCAGCTTGGCTCAGTCTTCCAAATGGAACACAATCGCCTGGAACCTGCTTTAATTTGGAGCAAACCGGCAATAAGCATCAGTTTTAGGAATGATTAGAGGTCAGTTCAGGGGTACTGTTTTGTATGAAGAGGATGCCTGGTACTTTCTAGGACTACATTTCTTTTTTTGTGATTTAATTCTGCTGCTCATTAGAGGCAGTACTGTAGACTGATGTCCTTTCCTTTGTCCATAGAACAGAGATATGAGAAGCAGTGGCAATCCAAGCTACCTCGCATCCACGCCTGCCCCAGTCTGCCCAAGCCTGCCTGGAGTGATCAGCATGCCAGGGGGTGAGGGAGCAATTCACTGTCAATGCTAGTCAATCATTGGCCTCTCTTTCCGAGAGTGTCTGCAAAATAACACAAATGCATGCAATGATTTTTTGATCCAGTTATCCACACTTCACTTGGGATCTGAGAAGGTTGATAGAAGAAATAATTAAGTATATGCTTTTAAATTAATGATTTTAGTTCGCTCCTAATCTGTATCTCCTTTTGAACATCAGCTTTTCGTTAATCCACTGGTAGGATCAAGATCATGAGATACCTCCAGGATCTATATGTTCTACTGACCTCACTGCAACATCTCCCATGAGCTGTATTAACTATGGTCTGTATGGTTCATATATATTTAAAATATATAGCTTTACAATATATATGTTGTACCTACATATTACATATAATTTATATAACTTGAAAATATATCCTTAGTACAATGCTCCCCCTTTATCAGGCAGGCCCATTATACTGTGGAACAGGTTATAAGGTTGTACGGTCATGGCTCCCATTTGCCCCATAATGCCATTACACTAACACTAGTATTCTCGTTGTAAGGCGAAACACAAATAGCTCTTAACTTTAGCTCCCGACTACAGCACTATAAAGGGGGAGCACTGTGTATATAATATATATTGAAAATATACTATCCTTCCGTATGAGAGCATAACCTTTTCCAAATATTCTATACTACAGTTTTTCAAATTGGGTTGTAATAAAAAGTGTTGAAGTACTGTATATTAGTGTTTATAGTGATTCTAATATAAAGCCCTTGCGCTAGATAAGCACTGTGTGGTCAGTTATATAAACCTTATTTAATCCTTTCAGTCCTGGATTATTTTTGTCAGGGTAATGATTTATTGAGTATACATGAGAACAAGACACTTTTTTTAAAACATATTTATCACTACTCAGTACTTTTTCTACAGCACATCATAAAACACGTTGCACTCACAGATGCACCAATCATTCGCGATGATGAAGCGCAAGTTCTTTTCACTTTTTGGTTTGTCTTTATCAAATGCTAGTCTGTGAGAGTTCAGATAACATGCTTAGGTGCTTACAATCTCTGTTGGCTTTGCAGAAAATGTGTACAGAACAGGGGAGGATAGCTCGGTCACATCAGAAACCTCCCTTTAGTCGTTACAGAGATGACTTTCATCTCTAATTATACCCTCTGAATGCTCTGTTGAGCTCCAGGATAGTGGATATGTCTGGCAAGATATTGACTAAAGTGGATTGTGTCTGTCAGTTTGGACAGTAGCTCAGCAAGTCTTGTGCACGCGATTTGTTTTTGAAAAGCATTGACCATGCATTAGCGTACTGAGATAATACCTATAGTACTTTAACCTTTTGAAGATTTTTCAGGGCTCAGATTTATTACATTTACAAAGTGTGTCATGCATTGATTTTCTGGGGCTGCTAGTATTTCCTGGCATTCCTGTTTTGTTTGGCACAAGCACCTACAAAGATTGGAACGATGCCTTCGTTGAAATGATCTTTTTTTCTTAACTTCTTGGATGGGTTAATCTGATTGTTTTGTTCGCCTTTCCCGTCATTATTAAAAAAAAAAAATCAACAACTTTATACTGTGAAATATTTTATATGACTGCATGGATTGTATGGACTGTTTCAATGTAATTGAATAAATCTGTAAATCAAATTTATTTATTAAGTTACTCATTCAAGATTAGTCCACTGAGATGGTAGCACATCGTTCACAAGGACATTTATTAAATACATTTCTTCATTTACAGAGTTGCCTGTGCATTTTTTGCAATCTAAATGCACAAATATACACAAACACAGATTTGCATGTAGTATTCTACCCACCTACCAGTGTGGCATTTCTTGTTGATATTACCCCACATAAGGACAGCTATATTTAAACTGGTATAGTCTATGACCTTTTAAAGAGGTTTATCATCAATTAAGTCAAGAATGGGATTACAACTGACTTGCTGTTTAATGTAAGACCAGAGAATTAGCCTGTTCTATAGAGTTCAATATATTCATGTAGGACTTTACTGTTACAATTTTTTTTCTAATGGTTCCCTCTTCAGAAAACCATAAAAAAAAAAAAAAAACATGTTATAACTTTACATTTTGATATTTTTTAGATTTTCATATTACAAGCTGTTATAGAAAACAAATGTAACAAGTCTTCATTCTTGTTTTTATTTTGGTGCTAACAACTAGAATATGAATTATTGGTACAAGCATTTTAGATCTCTTGATTTCAGCCCTGTGTCATTGTGATGTAATGATGTCGCCCTTCTACTTTTTAGTCTTCATTACATACAACTGAATCACTGCCATTTGACATTAGCAAACCGACTAACCCCAACTACATGATGGTCGTTTAAACTGGGGTTGATCATGGGGCATCCTAAGGCCTCAGCCATTCATGTGTAATAGGCTATAGTGGTTGTAACGCACTGCAAAGTATTTCATAGATTAACTTGTAACTGCTTCATAGGGAAGACCTGTTTTTGGGTAACAGTTACATGGTTTTGAAAACTCTGGAATGAATGTCATCATGTCATCTGAAAATAAGTAACCTTACACTTGAAAAGTTGTTATTAATTTTCAAAATTGAATTACAAAATCTGACATCAGCTGTGATCTCTGCTGCAGATCTGCTTGAGGTTCTGCATTGTGTATAATGTGAAATAGTAGCCTATTTCTTATAAGTAGAAGTTGACAGCATTTGTTACTACAGACATATAGCTTGATATACTGTAGCTGTGCAGTTTGGGTTATATCAATCAATACAATTCAAAGCCTCGTATGCTAGCAGTCCTATTGGTCAGCCATTTAATAAGATGGAATTCGATTTGGAGTGTATGTGTGTGTGTGTGTGTGTATATATATATATATATATAATGTGTGTGTGTTTTTAATTGACAATTGCTGCAACACCTGATGAAGACACATTATGTGTCGAAACTCTTTGTTTGTTTCTTTTTGTTTCAACAAATAATACTTTTTAAAAACAAAATGTAAGAGGAATCTGATGCTTATAATTATTAGCGGTCACGTCTAAAAGAGATTTTTTTGAGCGTGCGACCAACTTGTCATTGCTGTTAACTATTTTTTAATAGCGACATTAATATATGCCTTTATAGGCCAGCTTCTGTTTAAAGGGTATATAAAACACTCACTCTTAGTTTGTTTCTTTTTAAATAATGACTCTCCACTCCATTTACCTTTTAAATAATAGGATCTTGTTGGTAGTTTTAAGAGATGTTAAAGGCTTTTTTTTTTTTTTTTGCAGTTGTGGTTCTTGTCAGACTTGCTGTTGGCTCACAGATGACTTCTGCATTTTGGTGACATTGTCAAGTGTGGTTTCTGGACAGCTTTCTGTCGACTGCACAATAGATTCAAGCTATGAATTGGAAGGTGCAAACTGTAATGCCAAGCAAACATCTCTGTAGTTCTGTGATTTTTCCACTAGGTGTCAGCAGCTTGTTGTGGTGAACATGACCAGATTTTAGCAGACATTAGCAGAATTACAAGGATGTTTACTTTGGTGTTCTCTGAAAGTGGTTTCTCCCTATTTCATGAAACCCAACAGTGTTTTTTTTTAATGTGTTGGTACTTTTTGGAAGGTACAGTGTGCAGTGCTTATCAGAAAATGAAGATAAAGTAGAGGTCTAATATAATTTGTGGAAAAAATACTGTTCCTGCAGATATCTGAATAAGTTACACAGGATAACAGACTCCTTAAGATTCCTTAAACTTCCCCCCACATCAGGGTGATTTCTCTGTCATCAGTCAGCAGCCCCTGTTGTGTACGGCTGACAGCTGCAGTTTTCCTGACTGATTGCAATTTTAGTACGCTTTTATTCAAAGATGGCCTTTGGGGATTTCATTAATCGGTCTGCTGACCCAACTTCTGTTTATGCAGTGATGAAAAAGACAAGATGTAGACTGCCTGTCTGCAACATGGACAACATGTGTTGCCTGACTTTAGATTTGTTTTTAATAAGAATTGAATCGAGCTTGGAAGAATGGTTTCTGATTGCTATGGATTGTTTTTGGGATAGGTTGACATCTTGACCAATCAGCTTACTGCTGTCTAGATAGAATGTCTGCCAATACAATAATACAAATTTTGACGTGCAATAAGTAATCAAGTTGTTGGCCAAACTAAGGTTGTACCATATGCTAGGTACTGTCAAACACTGTGTTTTACTGTATGTTGCTGGTTCTAAAAATGATTACAATTGTAAGTTATTTGCATGGCTCATAGTGAACAATACACATGGGGCTGGATTGTCAAAGCTATTTACTCCAAACTGTGATTAGATCAGGGGTTTTTTAGAAAGGAAAAAAAAAAACCCTAAAAAAAGCTACCAAACCAGAAGTTTCTACGTGTTCAGCGAAACCGTGGTGAAGCTGGCTCAAAGTTTGAAAGAAAGCCTGAACCTGATAAACACGCCAAATTATATTGAATGTTTATACTTTTGAATGCTTGCAGCTCGATTTTCAGTAATAATTAAATGGCGACTCTTCACAGAGACGGACTGATTTTATGTGTGTGTTCTGGCTCCCTTCACTATACTGCTGCACAGTACTTAATAGACTTGTGTTGAATAAACTTTCATGTGCCTCTCCTTTAAGTAGGAGAAGTTGCTTGGCTCTTCGGGGCAAATTGCATGTTGTTTGAAGAATGTACATTTTAATAAAGAGTACTGAACCACGGCAAGTGAAGCAAAACTGTCAGACAGTCTGTAAAGTGAAATTGCCTTTCTCAAATTAATTGATAGAAGAAAAATGCAGAAAAAAGAGAATCAAAGTAATTGGCTTGCCTGTGAGACACAGGTGGGATTTCTAAATGGAAGTGCCAGAGCCTGAAGCTGGTAAAATAAGGTGACAAGCTTTGTGACAGAGTCAATGCGAGCGCCGGCTGAAAATGTATCATCTATATTCATGATTCTCAGTAAAATGTGATCACCTGAAACCTTCATATTCCATCATTACTTCTCTAAAGGAATTTCTATCTTGAGTGGTTGATCAAAGCATACAGGCTGTTTCTCTAGCAATCAGTGGGAAGAATGTATTATATTTGAAGAACCAGAGAGTAGTGATAAGTCATTGATTTTCTTTGTGACCAATTTCACAAGAATATTGCTATGGATTAAATACAATTTAATTTGAGCCCCAAACTAAATAAGTCTCTCCCAAGTTATTGCTGTCCTTGGGGAAACTCATATAGATATAACAGCAATTCATGTTGGTGGTTTGCAACTGCTCTTTACATAAAGCAAAAGAAAAAACAGAACATTTTATTTCATTTTTTTGCCACCCATCATGCTTTAAATAAACCCCACTCGCTGTTTGTGTGATACAAATAAAGCTGCTATTTAGGCTTTTGAAAATCAGAGAGCATTACAAAGCTGTTAGTTATAAGAAACAAGATTTATTTTTTGTAATTTTTTTTTTTACTTAATTGCAAAAATGGAAAGCTACAAAAGCTGGTGAAGACTGAAAGCTTGAATAAACTCATTAAAATGGATTTTCTCCTTTGTTTTATACTTAATTTAAAAGGCATGTGCCTGTTGTGCTCGCCCAGCTAATGGAAAAAAAAAAGCTCTGAAAAGCAAACCTCATACTGTTCATTAAGAATTAGTGTGCCGGTAAATGAACAGGACTGCAAGGTATTTACTGGGGCGCTAATACTGTTTAATTGCTTTCATTGCAATACGTAATCCGCTTGGTGGTAGATTCAATAAAAACATACAGTCTTGTTTTATGAACCATGTTACTTTTCTGTTGACATTTAATTCAGCTTCCCAGAGTGCAGAAATTAATGTGTTTTATTGTATATCATTGTATATAACCACTGTTGCTGCATGATTGTTTTTACAGAACCACAGAGCAGGTATATAACACAGCTCATAAAGCACATTGTGTCCATCCCAGTATTGATTATCATGCTGTTCTCCTGCTGTATTGATATCTGACTGTAGTTTCTGAGTTGCACAGGTGCTGAAGCTGATAGTAAAATGCCTAGTAAAACAAGTTTAATTGGGTTCAGTATTGATAGCGTTCGAGATGCCTTCTTAACCTGAAAAGATATGCTTCTGTCCCAATGCAGTGTGCTTATGAAGCACATGGTGTGCTGTTGTTGTAACTGGCTCTCTGTGCATTTATTCATGCGTGTTTTGATAACAGAGGAAGTAATTTGCTGTTACCGGCTGACTGACATTACTGAACTAAAAACAGTTCTCACTATCCTCGTTCCATTTCAGACTTTTCTACAACATGTTGGTTGAGATAATCATCCCAATGTGCTTTGAAACGGCTTAAAGATGTTCCACTGTTATTGTTATTATTTAAGCATTCTCTTATAGAAAGCCCACTGCAATTTCTGAGCTTCTTTGCAAGCAATAGTCATAGCCTAGGACATTCTGTGTGGTATAATTGTAGAAGTCTGGTGAAACAAACGGAATAGATTCTGACCAAGCCACAGGAACCAGTGAATAGAAATGCCTGGATGCTGGTTGGACAAAGAGTAACTACAGCATTATGCAACTGAATTCTAAGGGTAAGGAAAACAGAATTACCATATACTTAATATCCAAGGAGACGTATACTTTATTACCATATACTTAATATCCAAGGAGACGAATACTTTATTACCATATACTTAATATCCAAGGAGGCGAATATGAAATCATGGTTCATTAAAACAAAAGAGACGGCCAGGCAACTGAATGCAGGTTCAGTGATAAAGCAGCTGTATTGTATAGAACGCCTTGTATTGTTGGGCTAATCTGAAGCCATGGGTTTTGCCTTGAAAGAAAAGTCATATTGTCTAACAGGACCTGCTCATTACTATAGCATCATTATTGAATAGGTTCTTCACTTATTGCTGACCAGCTACTGGTTTTCGCTGTGTTTTTAGCCAGCTGATTGATAGATCAGGACCATTTACTGCAGTCATGCCCAGGTCCTAATAAAATGCATACTGGTGCAAAATAAACTGGGAGCGCAATTCTTCAGTATATCGCCTCGTCCCTCAGGTTAGCCTGGTTGCACTTGTTAAGTTCATTGTTATTGCATCTGCCTTCTATTTTTGGATCTGTTCTTTTAATTATGCATAGTGTGGTGCTGCCTCCAAAACACGTAGCTGCTATTCAGTTCAGAGTGGAGCAAAGCAGATTACAGAGCTAGAAAAAACAAAACAAACACAAAAGGGTTATAAAGACCACTGCTGCTGTCTCTTGAATTGCCATTTTTACTGAATACCGTTTCCATGATCATTATACCTTGTATAGTATTCTCATTTACCAACATCAAATACACACTACAAGGTACTTAATTGCTTTTAAAATGCATTATTCAGTGAGATTCCAATGTCTTTAGCTGGTAATGACAGTTCAGAAGGAGGTATATATTTGACTGTTTTAAAAGCTCAACTCTTCTGTTAAATGTGTTCTTGCAATTGCTCTTAATTAAACAGGTTAAAGGCAGACAGGTTAAGTGAAGAGGCAGTGATTTCTCTGTATCAATGCTGGCTTCGCACCCTCAGCTCTCAATCAGACTGGCCCGTCAAGCTGAACGTGTGTCAGGCAAGGATACGGTTCAGTAGTTTACTGTGGGTTTAGAAAGCAGGATTGACTTAAAGTGCTTGCAAAGATCAAGCTGGTGCTGGACAGGAACAAAGGTGGCTGGAGTGCAAAGGGCAAGGTTCTGTAAGGTGAGAAGGACCGTCAGAAATAAATAAATACAAATCTACTGTGTGCACACTGACTGACACTGGATGCAAGTCACTTGGCTTTCTAATTGATAAAACAGCTTGCAAAGACTGGAGTCAATTCTAATTCTAATTGCAATGACAGCAGAATGGTTTGCTGAAATTCCAATTCCAATGCTATTCTGTTCAATTACAATTACAGTTGCAATGATGCTGCAGTAATTACAATTGCAACTACACTAAAAAGTAACAAACAACTACACACATTGATATTCACAGGTACAAATACAGAAACGTACTATATAACTTATTTTTTTCAAGCAAATGGGGTAATAACAAAATGCATAATTGAACTGTAATAAATCAATGATCTGGCCAAATCCAATTACACAGGTGTGCCAATGTTAAACTACTATTCCAATGACATTGTAATTGCAATGAATTAGGAATTGCACAATTCCAATTCTAATTGCCTTCAGGTCTCTTCACTGCGTGTTATGCACCATGAATCAACCTGTGGTAAAACCAGTATAATGGCATCCTTGTGCATGGCTCTTTATAGTAAGGTAAAAAAAAAAACAACAAACATCTGAAATCTGAGTTTCTTTGATGCCTTTCTGATTTTATTTTTTTGTTTTTTTAAAAATAGCACCTGTAACTAAATTAACTTGGAGCCTTAGATGTGTTTTTAGAAATGACAAAAAACTCAATTTATTTAAACGGACAAATCTTTAAAGAGTGCTTTGCATTGATTTTAGTGGAAAAGTGCTGAGATTTTGCTGAATCTTACTTGATGTATTCTGTTTTAATCAGAAGTCTAACATATATTTGACACTTTTGATTAACATGCCAATATTGGTATTGACAGTTATCAGTCATTCAGATTACATACTGCATGTTAAGTTCAAGGCTTTGATTTTTTTTTCAATACAATCTGCCTTAGGGTTTGGTGTTTTCCAGCTGCACTTGTGCTTATCAACAGGGATATAAATACAGCATTAGATTGTTGCACGAATAATGTAGCGCGTATTATACAGCAGTTAGAATTATTGTAGAGGCCAGGGTGTAGATTTTTTTCTTGGTAATGATTTTAAACACATCTTTGTCAGTTTCAGGTAAAAATACATTTCTGACATAGAAGTACTGTAGCTTCAAATGTAATTGGGATCCTTTTTTATGCATTTCCTTTGGTATGGCGTCCGTAATCAGTCTGTCCCACGTTCTCTAAATCTGCCTTTACCTGGCTTTCAACACTTAGGATTCTCAGTCTGAACCCTAACCCTAACTCTAACCTTAACCCTCATTCCACTGAAATCATGTTACAATGTAACTCTGTCAGCCCTATTTCCATTCTCTCTCTCTCTCTCTCTCTCTCTCTCTCTCTCTCTCTCTCTCTACTCAACTCAACTCAATAAAGGGGCAACAGAACCTAGAACCACTTGGAATGACTGGAAACTCCATTAAATAGTTTCAAGAATGTTTGGTATTAAACTGTCCGTAATGATAATTGATGACACACGATCTAAGAAAATGCACTTGCGAGTACCTACCACTCTTCTTCAAAGCTCGTATTGGAAACAAACCGTTCATGAGTAATTTCGAGATCTTTTTATAACACAAACAAGTACCAGATTACAACAGTTTAACTGGAGAGGTAGAATTCTGCTAAAAAGCTCAACTGCACATAAAGAGATTGCGTCGAATATTTAAATTTCAGAATGTAAAGAATGTTTTATTATCCCATTTTAGTTTTATTGTATCTCATTGTATTAATTAACAATTAGTCCTTGTGCTTTTATTAAGTCAAAGTGACAGTGGATTGGACTGTTTTGCATATCGTACTTCATTTAAATTTTCAAATCCAGTCAGTTTGGTTTTCCATTTTTTTGGCCTTCATGATTTCCTTCATTTTCTATACAATAAAATGAGATCCATGTCCTTGGGTAAGGAGGAATATAAGTAACATGAGCTTGAAGCAAATCCTTTTCTCATTCTGATTTAAACTCAAAAGCAGATCTTAACTCTGCCATGCTAAAACTTCAAAAAATGTATCGAAAAATACAGCCCCAGTGTTTCTACCTTGTTATAAGGCATGGTGTACACTTAGACATGCAATCAGTGCAAGTTAGCATCCTGGCTATGAAGCTACCGATCTTCATTGGATTCCACAGGGAGTGCTGCATTGGCTCTGGAGATTGGAGATTTGATGTTGGAGATTATCTGCACATTTCAATTTCTCATGTTGTATTATGTGGTTGGCTAACAGAGGGATGAAACTGGGTTGTTACACGAGCTTGGTGCTTGTGGTAGCAGTTAGGCTGGATGGAGCACAAACAGAACAGTACTGTAATTGTCTACAGAAATGGTGCTCTCTCCAGCTGCAGGAATCTTATTTTATATTCTTCTTGTTGCAGGCTCCACAACTGCTGGATGTTGTGATGGAGTTGGGTGTCGCTGATGAGTATTTTGGTGTCGCTGATGACCCTGTCAATGCTGAGTGTGTTTAGGGTTGCATCTGGTTCGTTCCACTAAGAGAAGTGAAATCCAAAGTTCACCCCCTCACCATTCTTCACTGTGATATGCTGAGGTCAATGGACACTTCAAAGGTATTTGTCATGATTGGTTCCTTTTATATCTGTTACAAAGAAAAGACCATAGGCTAACAGCAAAACATCTCAATAAATTGCCTTGTGTAAAGATTTTTAACTGTATGCCAAGGAAATGATGAGTACGTAATTGCCTTAAACTGCAATTAACCGTTGTAACATGCATTCTGCACTGCAGGATTTAAAAAAAGAAATAGATTAGTCTTGATGTTCGCACAGGACAGCCTAAAGCTGTGATCTTACACTTGCTGAACTCTCTCTTTTATACTTCGTCAACTGTCACATAAGTGCTAGGGTCTGATTTGAAGTTGTAGTCATGTTTTTGCTTCCATATGAATTAGATGAAGGCTTATTGCCTCGAGATTCTTTCTAAAGCCAGGCAAGGTGTATTAAAACACAGGCACTGTGTCTCGCCAAGTGGAAAAAAAAAATTGAACACGCATGAATAAACTAGCAACTGGATTCCATCACAAGGACTTGAGTCAGATGAGTTGTTGGGTTTTAAAGTACAAATGACAGTCTATATTTAGGAAGCTTTGCAAATAAATACTTTTAAAAGGGTTCCGATTATAGCAATAATATACTGCAGAGTAATTTAACCTGTAGGTGATGCATTGTGCACCGGATCCTGTGCAACACGGATATGCTTCCCACTCCAGCCTTGCAGAATCTTTTCCAGAAGAGATATTTTAATTTAGAATAGACAGTAAACCTGGTAAATAATAAAGATCATACAAAACCCATATATAGGATATTGAAATATTGGTAAAAGTGCTTTTTACCAATATTTCTTTTTTTAGCTACATGAATATTTTAAAAAAATAAAGACTAAGCACAGTAAATATGGCCCTTAGTCTTATTCTTTTGCTTCAAGCTAGCTGCAGCCTGGGCACGCTTTAGCTTGGTTGGACTTGAACGAGACATCTGTAAATGATGTTTGTGTTTTTTGTCTCTGGCTGGGTGATGTCACTGGGGATGCATCCTGGTAGTTAGTGATAAGCGTGGGGGCTGGACGTCCGTCAGTAGATGGGATCAGTAGGGCAGGGGAAGTCATGTGGCTGGTGCAGAGATAAGAAGAGTAATTGGTTATTGTAAAGAAAGGACCTTGATGAGTGACGGCGAATTAAGCACTGGGCTGTTGCTTGGGTAAAGAGATAACGCGGTATTCCGGTCTTATTTTGTTGTACCGAGGAAACAGCATCCCCACAGCTCTGCAGTGTTAGAATTGTTTTTGGCTCCCTTGTGTCTGTTCTGCACAACAATATCTAAGGCTTGTTAACGGTCCTCCTTCAGAATGTGGGTCTATGCATTAATGCCTGGCTAAGTGCATTAACATATACTGATTTTATACCATTCTTTATATGTTCTGTATACTCATATACACTGGTACTCAAGTGTACGGGTTTTAAAAATGTTTTTAACATAGATATTGAATTTTATATATCATTCTGTCTTGTTTTGTAATTGAAAGTTAATGATATGTGCAAATCGGCATGTTTTGCTGCTTTAAGAGGATATGGTCTGAATGGCAACCCCCTGTTTTATAATTCAATTACCTTGCAAGGTATTTAATGAAAAGATTTTTGATGCTGTTTACAGTATTGAGATGAAGGTGCTCTTGCAGCACCAAAACTTTGAGGGTTTTTTTTTTTTTTAATAAACTTTTAAATGATGAACTATAATAATTCGGAGAGGCTTGGAGTGTGCTGTTTTTTCAACAGTTTCTTCCCATTTTAGAACCAGTTCCACTGTAAATGCTGAGTGCATACATTTCATAATGAATATGCAACACTGTGGACATGATAGTAGCCGGCTTGAGTCTTCCCAAAATGTTTTACCTTTCAGATTGGGTATAAGATGAAAGATTGTATACACATTTTTAACCTTGAAGTTGATGTGTTCTGACATTATGAGGGTACGTGTGTGCACTGGTTCCTTATTCACTGGAGTTCTCACTAATACAGTAACAGAGGGAAGCCTCTGCTATTAACAGCTAACAAGAAAAACAGTCAGATTATTAATGGCATTTCTAGAGACAGGTAGCTCTATAAATATGAAAGCAGAAACATTCATTGAATAATTTTACCTCCACGTACCCTGATGGGACTTGTACTGCCAAGTGCAATTTAAATCACCCCGAACACTAAAGGCTTTGGAGTATGCCTTGGGTTCTAATTTCACGTTCAAATGCTAACTGGGCACAATCCGTGCTGCTAGAATCTATTTAACATTTTCCTATTTGCAAAACAGTGAATGGATTCTATTTTACACATGTTATACAGTACAAGCTACATTTATACAGTATGTGTAGCTTGTATTGTATAACATGCGTGAAATACATATCTGCAGTTTATATTGCCTGAATTCCTAGGGTATGGAAGTGTCCCTTTTCAAGAGTGCACAAAGAGATTGTTTCATAGGAAGCTGTGGCTGGGCAGAGCCCTGCTAGTAAATGAATTATTATGATTTAAATGTATTGTTTTGTGTTTATTTTAAAATGAGTGATTTAGCATTGTTGTTTTGCAGCATGCATGTATGTTCAGTATTATGCTGCTGAAGGTGTGGCCATGACCGCCTTCTAGTTGTCGCTGTAGATTTTTCTCTTTGAAAAATGTTTAACGTTTACAGAGAGGCTAAGTGTGCATTCTGGGTTTATGCTCAAGATCAAGTCCTCTGTGAAAGTATGACCTATATGACGTTTGGGAAAATGCCAGCTGAAAAGCACTTCTCGGTTCCACTATTGGAGCCTTGGTCTTTTAGCTTAGCCTAGGCTGCATTGTCATATAGCCACAAGGTTATCGGTTCAGATATTAGTCCTGGCGAGTAAAGAAATATAAAAGGGTGCTGAAATACCAGATGTGTCTTTGCTGTTTGAGAATACGCTGGCATTGTATGCCACCAACTTTTAATGCTGGATTAGCACAGAGGATCACAATTATATATATTTGAACTGTTTTGCATGCAAAGAATATCACATATTGCCGACAAGGCTGTCTATTGTATTGGCTCACCTTTAAACATCTGTGTCAGTCGTTGATCTATCACATTGCCACTGGGGAACAGGCATAAATAAAACATGGTCATTTTTTCACAGGGCTGTGCTGTAATGTGCCAAGTGCATTGTGATTATTTCCAGGTAATTATCTCAGTAGTGCACTTACATCTCTGAAGGTAGAACATTTATATACACTGTTCAGGGGGAAAGAAAATTAGGCTAATCCTTTTGATGACAAGCTTTCCATGCTGACGTGTTGACAAAAGCAAAGCCACAGCCCTTTTGGTTATGTCTGCTTTACAATCTTGCTGTGCTGTTCTGCTGCTCCAATCATTTGTCTGTATCAGGATCAACCTGGAATATCTGAATCTGTAGAATCCTATTTGTCAGTTCCTTTTGAGTTCTTCCTGATTCCATATAAATTGCATGATGTGGTGACCTTTGCACTCGGCTAGTTCCACCTGGTGGCAGCCTTGTGTGCTGTCTTTGGAATGAGGAACTACTCAAAAGCAGCAGGTAGGCTTCAACAGGCTCAGATAATGCCAGGAGAATTCTTGTACTGTGTGTTCTCAAAACAATGAATTCTAAATCTATGAGCTTCCAGTTCGGATTTGTTTAGGGGAATGTGCTGGATACAAAGCTAATGGTGAGTTACTGTGAAATAATTTTTGTTCATAGTTTGAACTGCGTGAAAGGTCTGATGTACCTCCCTTTTGGAAAGGATATACCAGGATACAGTTCTGTGAAAATACAGTTTTCAGTAGCCCCCAAAGAGGAGGCATGGTGTCATAACATGCATCCTTTTTCTCCTCTCTTATTAGCATTAACTATATTATCACTGGCCCCAACATGCTGCTGCTGCTGCTTGGTATTGCATAATCACTTCATGCTCTGTAGTTTAAGCTCACCCCAATGGCCTAGCTGTAATCAAACCATGTGACCTACAGCAAAGTTACCAGTATGCAGCAGTCAGTCTATAGTGTTGCATTTGAAATATTTGCATATGTGCTTGCAGTTTTATTAGTGAATGCATGTACTCTAAACTCGATATATTAATTACTGTTAATGCATAATATCTTTTGGGAATACAACACAGGTAGACGTAAACCACAGTATAGTGCATAAAGCACACACACCTTAAGGTTCATTTCTGAATACAAATGCAGAGAGTGAAATAAATGAGTGTGATTAAGCCACTACACTGAATGACGGGACATTCAAACACTGGCATGCAGGGAATCCTGTTTCAGATCTGCAATAAAAAGACAGCAAGTAATTTGAGTTTATAATGATGAATGCAATGTTAAAATTGTACATCGTATGAACAGTTTATTTTAAGTCGTATATAAGGTAATGTACAGTAATTTAGGTCAATTCGTTGTTCTTGTTTTACCTAACATATACGAGAGGTTTGGGCTTGAGATATTTACCCTTTAACCTGTAACTGCTCATGTATTCCTACAGTGTGGTGTTCTGAATAGTCGCTCTGACCTGCGTTTCTTAAAAGGTCCAGCAGGGGGCGCACTGTAAACACCTGGAGGGAGATGTATGACCCCATGGCGTAAGGTTTTAAATAAGCAGAGTGTTGGAATAATGGAAAGGTAATTATAGTTATTAAAATGTCACAAGTAAAACCCTCTGCTTGAAACCATGTTGGAGTAGCAGTTGACCTGTTTTTCATACTGAGAAAATCCGATATTGCATCTAAACGAAGGATCTCCTCCGTGCACAAAGTGACACAGCAGCAGCTGTGTTAATAGAGTCTGATTCAGAGTAGCGGCTGTGAAGAGATTCCCAGCACAGAATTATCACTCCTCTTCTTTTCTGTTGATCTGAAAAGAGATGGGCTTACCATCCCTTAAAGTCTCGGGGGACTCGGTGTGTTATCGTAGAAGGGATTTTTAACAGTCTGCCAGATGAGGCATATCGGAAATTAATGGAGTAGTGTAATGTCCCAAAGTATGTGTGCATCAGTGTGTGTTTTAAATTATTTATTATTGATTTCTTAGCAGACGCCCTTATCCAGGGCGACTTACAATTGTTACAAGATATCACATTATACATATATCACATATTATTTATTTTTTTATTTATTTTACATACAGTTACCAATTTATACAGCCGGGTTTTTACAGGAGCAATCTAAGTAAAGTACCTTGCTCAAGGGTACAGCAGCAGTGTTCCCCACCTGGGATTGAACCCACGCCCCTCCGGTCATGAGTCCAGAGCCCTAACCACTACTCTACACTGCTGCCAGTGAACAATGGAGTACACTGTTTAAAACAAATATATACACTAATTACGGAAAAAGGCAAAAGGTGTAACTTTAACATTTTGTTCACAGCACCTGTCTGTCAATTTACCGTTTTTTGTTTGTTTGTTTGTTTGTTTGTTTGTTTGTTATTTTATGAGTGACATAGCCTTTTGCGGTTAGTAGGCCTCTACACGCTAGCCCACACTGTGCTGTCCTTCAACACAGCTCTGTTAATGAACTCTGATAAACGCTAACACAAGTTGAACACGAATATTTATTTATTGGTTAGGTTAAAATGTGTTTTAAGCTAACTAATAAAAATGCCATTATTGCTCCTGTGTGTGTCTGGAAGACCTAATATGAAGTTAAGAAATATGACCGGTTCCATGTCACAAAAGCTGCCGCTGTCCAGCTCCAATGGTGCTGAAAGTAACATCGTCTATTATTCCGAGTGGCGCTAGGAAGACATCACTTGTGACATGACTTACGTTGGACACAATTTTAATTTTTATGACGGCTAATCATAATGTAGGCTACCGCTTAATATTTAGATTTAAATAGATTTACACTTATTATGAATGTGATTTTATTATTTTTAAAAAAAAAAAAATAGTGGTTCTTTTCTTGAGCCGAATGCATCCCAAAGATGCTGCTATACTATATATAGCAGCCCAAATGGTCATTCTTAGTTTAATTCAATGCATTGCATTTTTCACACCATATGTTCTTGTTCCAATAAAAAGACAAGCATGTTCTTAAGATGGCTGTTAGCCATACTCCGGAAGACGTGTGATTTCTGCAGGATTCGCGTTTTTGTGTTCCAAATATGTTTAATAAAGACGAGTTAAAAAAAATAAATAAATAAAAATGTAAAGTTGTATTCGTTTTCCCCGCGTTATCATTCAGATATTGAAATGAAAACCACAATACCAGTCATATTTTAGTCGCCCTGTCTTTTAAACAAGTTTATTTTTCCTTCAACACAACACGAAAAACAGTGAATTGTCATTTCAATTCTCATTAGTACTGAACGCTATTATAATCTGCTTTCATAACTTGCCCCCTTTTATTATAATATAAAGGCTATTACTTAGTGTAATGGCCCTATGTTGAATCTGTAAATGAACAATAAAGTACTACAACAAATAAGCAAGTAGGCTACAATAAATACATACTGTGTCGTTATTTTGAAATACTTGCGAACACACGCAGTTTTGTATAATACGCTTTCACTTCAGGGGAGCTGCCAACTCCCATGTCGTTGTGAATGTTACCCCGTACTTCCTGTAGATGAGGTTACAATGATTACACGTTTTTCACAGCACTTCTTTGGCTTCAGGAATGCGTCGACGATGTATCGAAGCAGATACCGTACATAAAACAGGTTCTATATGTGTAGCAGGAAAAAGGGGTCATACGAACGCGCTTGTCAGTAAGAAAACCCCCTAACGGCCAACCGAACCTAAACCAAATGCCTGTGATCTTTCCTTTTTTTTTTTAAACCAAGTGATTCCTAGGCTACACAAGCACAAAATGAATAATTTATTCACAGGCTCGAGTCACTTAGGCCGCATTGATTTACTTACGCTGCATTTCCTTTCAATCACAAAGCCTTTTAAGTCGATCCTTCAGATATAACCTAATGTGGAAGCTTTTGGCGTCCTACTAAGCAGCACAAGGACTCGTCGCACACTATAGGCTACGTGGGGAAAAGAAAGACCGAGTCTGCGGAAATATTGGCTGCCAACATTCTGTTTGCTGAAGATAGTCATGACGCGTCAAAAATAGTTTTATTTTATGAGTGCTAAACTTTTTGGTTTTCTTCAGCGTAACCCAATCTGTCATGATGTAGCTTGTGCAGTGTGCGTTTCACATAGCAACAAGGCAACTATTTTGTCAGCTCTGGGGAAACAGTTCTGACTCCCATCAGCTCACCCTCTCTCTCTCTCTCTCTCTCTCTCTCTCTCTCTCTCTCTCTCTCTCTCTCTCTCTCTCTCTCGGTTTCGTCAGCACTTTTCCATTAATGCCTGGCTGCTCCAGTGAACCTACACTACTGAATGACTTGATGTGGGATGAAAGCCGAGGGAGGGTTTTATCAGTATAATAACCCATAACAGGACCTACGGGCGCTTTTCCCACTCGTGAAGTGAACGGTGATTTGCAAGAAGAAGAAGAAAAAGCGTCTCAGAAATCAATATATAAACTCTCACTTTCTGTACTGTCTAGCAGATAAAGGGCACTTTGAAGCAGCAATAGGTCACCTCTGTTTTCCTATCAGACTTTGCTCACTGCTGCTGGAGTTGTGTAGAACTACACGCTAAAGAGTCTGCACCATTGAACTACTAGCACAAACACAGACCACAATCAAGGCATCCAAGGACGCGACGAAAGACAGAACTATCTCTTGCAATTACTAACACTCTCGCAGGACTAAAAACATGAATGGGCAGTGATTTCTTCAAGGCAGCTTCTTCTGTCGCTCTTTTTTCTTCCTTTTTTTTACACTTACCATGCACGATAAAAAAAAGCAGCACTAGCTAGCTATCTATAAGAGAATCGACCACACACTCCTGATCTGTCTTACATCTGGTATCGGATAGGAGCAAACAGAACGATGCTGGGGAATTCGAGCATCTCCCGTGTGTTTTTTGGTTTCCTCTTTGTCGTTTGGATAACATTTTGCCTGACGTTGGTGGACGTTGCCAGGTCTCAGCAGCCGATTCCCCTGTCTGTGTAAGTCTTAAGTAGTTGAAGTTGTACTCTCAGTAGTTAAAGAGAATGAGTTTACCTCTTTTTTTAAAAATAACTTTGAAACACAAAGTGCACCTGGAAACGCATCTAAATTGGTGTTTCAAATAAAATCTAAATGTTTCTGCACAACCATAATGCACGTCTGACACAATAAGGTGTCCTTATTCTCTGTCTCTAATAAATTAATAACACATTTCATTGTATGAAAGGCACAGGTGATTATATTCCTTAATTCAATGTAGATAGAGTGTCAAATATTGAAATACCATTGCAAACGTTGCTGATTTCACTCTGCTTTGCATATGCTTTTTTATTTTTTATTTTAGTGTCAAGTTATGGGCCTCTGCGTTTGGAGGAGAAATCAAATCAATTTCAGCCAAATACTCGGGTTCACAACTTCTACAGAAGGTATGTTCTGATACTGTTAATTACACTGAATGAAAATGTACCGGTATCTCGAGAATTGTGTGCTTTGTTAAAGACACATTCATCCATTTGCGTGTATACTTTGTATCAAGTTCAGGTCGGGCTTTTCCAGATTTTCAAATTTTAAGGCCTAGATTAGAACAGCATATTATTTAATCTGCTTGTTATTCCAGAAGGGCATAACAAAAGCAATATGACTTCACTGTGTTTGAGCAAGATAGACAGAACTGTAGTTTGCTCAGGTGGGCTTTAAATAGTTTATCCAAGTCAGCAAAATTGTGTGTGCCTTCCCTTTGGAAAACACAAGCCTTAAAAAACACAAGGGGCTCATTGCTTTAGCTAGCTGATGACTCAGTTGTGAAAGCAACCATTTACTATATACATTGTGCACATGTCTGCCTATACATTGCTACAAACTGTACATATTTACACACATCACTGTACATATTTACATATTTACACACATGCAGCATTGTAAGTTCAAGTAAGCAGTTACTTCCTGGAATATGAGCCTACTGCTTTTCATATGCTAAGTTAGAAACTAGCCCTGCTGTTTTTTTATACATTGCACACATTGCAGATGCTAATTTTAGTGTGCCTTCGTTAGTCTTAGAAATATTATGTACAGTATTTGATTAGAGAGTCGTACTAACAAACAGGAAGATATTCAGTAACCTACAATTCATAAATGTAGCTTTGTGGTACAGCATAGGTTTTTGAAATGCAGTAGTCTGACTGTCATACAGTATCTATCTGGCAGGATGTGGTGGACAGTAGCTGGGAAGAAATACCCTAGTATTGTGTTTCATCGCTGCAGTCTCACAATCCCATTATTCCCTGATCACTAGGACCCTGTGCTGGGATGTATTACATCATTACAGATAAACAGGACGAGCGTGGTTATCTCCCCGTTCAGCTGCACAGCTGGGCAGCATTATGGTGCTGCACTGCACTGCACAGACTTGAAAAATGGAACAGAGTCTATTAAATTCAAATGAGGGCTGAGAATTTATTGTAAAACGCTTTATAAAAAAGTGCATCTTTTCTCATTTAAATTTAAATAGAGGCCATTGTGTTTATAAATTGTAGCACCGTGAAGGGAACCTTGTGAATTGGTGTGAATGCTGGCTGTAAATAAGCTAGGACCTGTTAAGGAAGAAGGAAGATATTTGCTGCTGTACATGGTAACACTTTAAAATTAGTGTCTGTAAATGTAATGACCTACTCTATAAACATGTGATAGTAAATTAATATTGCATCCGTTGGGTATCTGTTTACTGCACATTCTACACTTATTCAGTGATTCATATTGAAGACCAAATGAGCACGAATTCACCATAAGCAATTGTTTTGAATAAAGTTCAGGAACAACAAACAATGAATGCTTCTGCAGTACTGTGTATGTAGGGTTGC
Organism: Acipenser ruthenus; assembly: GCF_902713425.1. Classification (NCBI taxonomy): domain Eukaryota; kingdom Metazoa; phylum Chordata; class Actinopteri; order Acipenseriformes; family Acipenseridae; genus Acipenser; species Acipenser ruthenus. The sequence continues at coordinate 26,426,153 of NC_081213.1, forward strand.
ACGTAGATATTAAGACATGTGGATTTGTGTTTGAGAGAAAACCAATGCATAATTTAGTGTGATCTTTTTGAAGTATGTAAAACCGTTACAGAGTTTGTGAGTAGCACTGAGATCCAGGCTGTCTGATACAGGTCACTAGTAGCTTGATAAGAGTTAATCATTCTCAGCATCCTTTCTGAATGGCACAATAGTTTAAGTGGGCTGTGGTCTCAATTGGGAGGGTAACAGGATAATTGGTCCCTTGTGGCAGAGATTTGCTTTTTTATGGCCAAAAAATAAATTAAGAATAGGCTGGGTAGATTAGCAGTGATTTAATTGTTTCTTTTCAGGAGTTTATAGTTGAGCAATTCTTGTTTAGGATTGTTGCTGCTAACAACTGAACATTTGTATTTAAATTGAAGATTTTTTTGGGGGGGGGTGGGGGGGGGAGGATAAGTATCCATCTATTTACAAAGTGAATAATTTAAGAGGGTAAAATGTACTTTTTTTCATTTTATTCATACGATACACAGGCAAAATATTTAGTTTGGTTAAATATATATATATATATATATATATATATATATATATATATATTAAAGCCAATAGTCTTATTATAGATTATAATAATGTATAAAGGAAAATACACAATTCTTTGAATATTAATAATTTTCCTACTAATTTTACCTGGTTAGGAAAAAAGGTTCATTTTTCAAAGCAGAAATATATATATATATATATATATATATATATATATATATATATATATATATATATATATATATATATTACTTTATTTCTAAATATAAGAAACATGCTAAAATAGAGCTAATAAAAATTCGTTTTTTCAATTTACATGACCGAATATCTTTAGCAATGGATTAAGAATGAGATCATAATCTTATATATTAATTAGCTGAACAGTAAATATAAATGTATGCAAGCATTGTCGACACACTATTGTTTGAGAGTAGAAGAAAAAAGGAAAGGAAAGAATTTGCTACACTGAACGCAATTAAGAGATTTACAAAAAAAGACTTTGCTACACTTATCATTTTTCTGCACTGCGTATTTTTAGAAGTGCTTTTGTTTTTATGGCAGTTTAAGTCCTTTGTATTTAATATATCACTTAGTATATTCTTTAATTGATTATTTCTTTCCTACATTATTAGCACTTGAAAACAACACCGATACATAAAAATAGGAATTCTCTTTTTTTAAATTTGACACACATACTCCCCGTCCCCAGACTATCCAAATTAGCTCAACAGCCTTCGTCTTATGCCCAAGCGTAAAAGGTTGATGTTGGGAAAGGAAGAAAAGGTTTCATTGGTGGCGTGGCTAATTCATAGAATTTTTACAGCTGTCATGAAGATTTGGCCTCATAAAAGAAACTGTCAACCTCCTGCTGAATGCACATGCTTGCACCACGGAGTAGTTGGCAAACTCTGCTGTGATAACTGCTGTTCTTCTGCTAGAATTTCAATATAAATGAGCTTGCTTTGCTCTGCCCCATCAGACCATTTCCAGGTATGGGAAGTGACAGATTCTGCTCAGTCTCCAGACCCACAAACTCTAGCTCAAACCTTGCGGTGCGTGGTACATTTTGAGAAGGACTGCTTTCCGACAAGTTCCATTGCTGTGCAGAATCTCGCCCACAATAAACACAGAACAAAGCATTGAAATTAAAACATTACTGTTTATGAGGAATCTGTTTAGAAATCAAATTGAATTTTTGCTGTTTTTTTATTTTACCGTAGTTTTAGCATACAGCAATGGATGGGAAGATTTGTTTTGCTAGTTTGTTTAACCTCAAAATAATACAAGCAAGATAAGATAATGACCCTATGCAGTGGACCACTAAAATTGTTTCAAAGTATTTATTTTCATAATAATAATGCTAGTAGAGATTATAATATAAATAATATTAAAATAGTAATACTACTACTACTACCACTACTAATAATAATATTTATTTCTTAGCAGACGCCCTTACCCAGGACGACTTACAGTTGTATACAAAAATACATATCAAGAACTGCAGTACAATTAAGAGCAAGATACAAAATACAATGACTTCAGTCCTAAATATTATTATTATTATTATTATTATTATTATTATTATTATTATTAATAATAGATTACAGAGACTGGATAATATTACCTCAAATTGCATGCATCACGTTTTAGGAAAATACTAATGATAAAATTGATAAAATACTAATGATAAAATTGATGAAATACTAATGTAATGCAGTAGAGAAAAGAAATTACCTTTCAAACAGATTCTGTTTGAATAAATATGAATAAAGCAAAAGTTGCTCCTGGAGCAACTGCTGTGTAAATTATGACATTTATTAAAGAAAGAGGTGAAAAAAAATCTAAGTCATGTTGGAATTCACCGTGGTTCAAAATACATTGTTTAAACAAGCAAAACCAGTAATGTTACACCTGATGCCTTTAGTTTAAAATATTGCAAGATAACAAGTCATTGATGCTAACTGCTGGGGATTCAGGATAACATAAATTCCCAAAATAATTTGCTATCAGTTGCTATCATTCTCTCCCTATATTGTGTATAGTATTGTAATACATTATTAGATTTCAATGAGCAGGCTACACTTAAATATATGTGCCTGTTCATGATGTTGGTTATGGGGTTTAGTATTTTTTTTAATTGTAATTGATGTTTTTCTTAATCAGAATTCAATACTGCAAAGTAATAGCAAGTTTTAGAACAGAAGGACATGTTATGGATTCCATAATGTACTGTAACCATAACTCATTATTTTCATGTTCCAGTCCAGGGCAAGTGCATTTAAACACACCCTCCGAGTTGTGTGAATGCTTCTTTGTGAATTTAAAATAGAGTTTGCACTGGGTTTAATGGGGCGTGTCTGGATAGCAGGTGCTGCTGCATGCATTCAGAACCGTGTGTGTGTGTATGCTGAACGAATCCACTGTTGCAGAGAAGCAAGGGGCCATATTGTACTGCTGTTAGTACAGCATTAGGTGTGACCCCCCCCCCCCCCCCCCCCCCACAATGTATTAAAAAGTAATTTCCTCTCCGTATTGGAAAATGCAAGCATTTCAAGGTTAAATGCGCAAGGTCCATGCAGATGCTCAAAAGGCAGACAAGTCCTTCAATAGTTGTATCCTTTGAGAAGCTGGGATTATGGTGATTAACCTGAAAGCATCCACTGATCAATAGTTTCCATTGGCAGTCCTTATGCAAATGACCTTACCCATAAAATGCTAAACTCAACAAGTATTTACACTTCAGACAATACAGCGTTAATGTGGTTCAGGAGTTAAAACAATAGACCAGGGCATCTCAAGCTGTTAGTTTACAAAAAGAAAAGAAAAAATAGTAGAATGCAGTGTGTCATTTGTTTTTAGATTACTGGACATCCCTTGAAACACATGTTTCCTTTCACAAACTTTACCAGTACATTAAAACTAATGGCAGAAACGATCCACAACTTCAAGTGGATGTTTGTACATTTCTGAATTCTGACAATTACTATTCATGCTGTTGGATTAGCACATTCTCATTCACCTAAACTTCCAGTAAAATAAATATGATTTTCATTTAATAATCCAGAAAGTTACAAACAATTGTCTAAAAAAAACAAAAAAGGTACAAACAAGTTAAATCTTTCTTAAAATGTTTATTTATTAAAGTCCTGATAGCTAATTCAGCTATGTAGACTTCAGGGTGGGCAACATATTATACCCAGGCAACTAATCAAATGCAGAAGCGGGCAATGATTTAGAATTTGTGCTTGTAAACCTGGTATTGCCTCCAAGTGAGTGCAAGCGGAGTGATTTGAGTTTTGTGAGACAACCTCAGATAATTATATTAAAAACAATTCCTGCAGAATTGTGCAAGTCCTTTGCAGAAAATAGACTTTCTTCTTCGCAGATTCTTAAGAAAATCCACTGCCGATCTCTGTGGGGACTATATAGTAGTTATTTCATAGCGTTTGAAAGCTTGATGGAAACCATGCTAAATTCCCTGCCAGACAAACCTGCTGAATAATTGCATTCACAATTCTTTTATATCACTGATGTATTCTCTGTCTGTATGCTGTTTGTAAGTGTAACTGTAGCTTTTAACATTTTGATATTGTGGGGTTGAAAGATGCAAGTGCAAAAGCAAAGGGCTTTTGCAAGCAACACACGTCTCCGAGCAGAATGTTAAATCTATCCGCGTGCCATCATCACCTTGGAAGGGAGAAAAATATTCCTTAGGATCTCTTGAATTGAAATGTATCAGTATCATAATAGTTCTGCTTTTCTTTAATCGCTTTTTTTTAGAAAATAGATTTTTAAATTTTTTTTATGTATCACCAGTTGTGAAAGACTTCAGTACAAAATAGCAAACTGTGTAAGATGATATGACACCACTGGATGCAGATAGTCAATTGCTTGCAGCCATAACAGACAGCTTTTCTGTTAGCCACCTACCAGTTTCCATTATCAGTGAGAATTTCTATTACCATTGTATGATAAAATGACAAATGCTGAAGAAAAGTAACTTTCTATTTGGGGTGTTTTAAAGGGATACCTACAGTTTTAAACAAGCATGTGCGCATTGCAAGCTTTTACCAGCTGAACTTCGAGAGACCCTTTTGAGGCCTGAAAAAGTTATACCAACTGATTCTACACTGGCTGCAGATATCCTCATGATTCTTTATGTAAACAAGAACGGCAGCGAAAAAAACCTTACCATAGGTGGTAGTACTTGACATGTGATGCTACAGCTTCAGGGCACAGAACTGGTAGAGAGAGATCTCGAATAGGAGGTAAACAGAACGTTGGTAAAGGAGAAATGAAAGGAACGGGCAATTCCAAATAGAAAATATGCAAAGCCAGTATTGACACTGTTTGCTTCTTGCACGACTGTTAGGTAAGTAAAACTTCAGGGATTCAGTGTTGGACATACCCACACTAATTTTTGTTCACTATTTAAGTGCCTTCCTGCAAAGCTGTTGCCCTGTCCACTGGTTCAAAACAAATTCTCCTCTCGCCTTCCCACACTGCTTTTTCAAGCAGAACTTGACTAAAGTATTTATTTAACTTGGATAAAGAACACTTTTATATAGTGTTGTTATGTGTTTATTGTCTGTTTTAGAGAGAGACAACATATAGAACACATACAATATTAATGACCAACAAATGACATTCCGTACACTTTACTTTGTGTGTGTGTATGCAAATCACTTTGGGCTTCATTACCTTGGACAGCTCCATGCAGGTGTTCCTGTTAATGGGCATCGGAGGGTCTGAGTTCTGTATATTTACCTGCCTCAAAATATATAGTTTTCACCAGCACTGCACATCACTTTCCTCTATGCTGCAATTATGTTTGTTCTGCAATTTTTACGAAACATATATTTAAAGACCGACTGGGATGCAGTTTTTCAGGAATTACTTGTCTCCGACTACACTGGTAATTTACAAAGCCAGACTGTTGATCAGTGATGTTGTTTTGACAAAACAACTGCCTGCAACTAGATGTGTCTAATATGTACATATATTCTTAATCTACCTAGTCTCCGTTTTTTAAGCTAATATACTTTACATGGTATGATAGTAAACACATGTATACTGTACAATATTAACTGCTACAGCTTTATATATATATATATTCATACAGGCTCTTTAGCACTCGCTCTATGTGTGAAGCTTTTAAAAGCTTTGAGGGTCACTGCAAGCTAGATTGTTTCTCCGCACACACGAATTCTGCCTTTAAAATCATGCCCCTAAAATATTGTGCATTTACTAAATATGCATAGGATTACATAAAAAGCAGCAATCAAAAGCCATCATTAGCATATCATGAAATGTATTCGCTGTCTTTCACCCAGCAGCATCATCACTCAATGAAAAGTGGAGCCCAGGTGCTTTGGAATGGTTTTCCACTAAATATACAAGCTCTTTCCTTCCGTGTTCACTTTTCATCTTGTCGATTTGCTTTGAGCCTCAGGGATCCTCTGTTAATGATCTGATCTAAACATAGCTTTCGAGTTTAAACTGAGAAAGGAGCTAAACTATTATCGTTTATGCAAATAAGTTCTAAGATTTTTTTTTTTATTTATTTTTTTAGCAAAGTAACATCTAAATGTGTTATACAGGATTTGTGCCGAATGTTGAAATCAAGCCATTAATTTGCTGGTTTCTGTTTTTTTTTTTTTTTCATTGTCTAGGCTGCCCTATTCTTTAATCAATCTGGTTGTATCAATACATTACACGTCTGTGCACTAAAGGATGCAATGAGCTCATTTTGATGTACTGCAGGTGTTTATTGCTGTAGTTTCTCCACATCGGCACTTGGTGGCAGAATACGTGAGACCTGGGGAGCAGCTACTGTAGAAGAGTTTCAAAGTGTTACAACTAAAAAACCCACTTTCTGTTGCAAGATTGGAAAACCATTATCTTAGCAAGGATATGCTTGTTTATTCAAAAAAGAAATATGTGCCTTAGATTCACAATGCGCTTTGAAAGGAAAAAAGGGTATATTATGAAAGAAACTGCGATTTATTTGATTTATCTGAGGAAGTAGAGCTGCTCTCCGTGTCCTGATTACTCTACAGAGAAGTGAATTGTTGTTTTTTATTCAGATGTAGAGTGTATTTATAGTGCCGTTTTTATCCTTGGATTTGCAGATTTTGAGTGGGTGGTTGAAATCATGGATATAAAATGGCACTCAGTTTGGGCAATTTATCTTCTTTAATCAGCATTTAACATGCATCCAGTAACCAGCTCAAACATATTGTCATACAATCATGTGCAATTTTATATTATACTAACAGAATTCCTTTCTGTCTGTCTACTGCATTATTCCTTGCAGACCTTGTTGGCAGTCCTTTTTATTAGTTGTTTTACTTGAAAAAGAAAATATTTTTAGCAATAAAGCCATCTCTGTAGGTTCAGTTAACCTTTAAAGAAAACAATTTTTTTAATCAATAGACAAAAAGTTGCCACACACTCTCTGTTTTAAATTGTGGATTTATATTTTCCTAGAATACTTTTTCCCAGCTAAAAGTTAATTGAAATGGCCTCTTAGCAAGCAATACATAACATGTTAAAATAAACTGTTCACATAGCAAAGCACAACATAAAATAAATAAATAAGTTTAGGGTAAGGTACTGATTTTATTTTAACAGTTTGGTAGTTGTAAACTTAGTTCAGACTTCAGTTTAAAGTATAATGAAAAATAAAAATTATTAATAAGCTGAAAACTTATTCATGTAAATTGATAGCAATTTACATTAATGGCTCGTTCAAAGTAAAGACTGACTAGCATGTTTAAAGTGCTGACACAGTGGGATTGTCTCTAAGATGCAGTAAGCCTGTTTTCATTCTAGTCTTGCTCCCTGAGTTGGACTCTTGGGCTCATATTCTGTTCCAAAGTAATAAATTCAAGCACAGATGATAAATATCACCCTCGCTACCAAACATCCTCTGCTTCTATTCGGCTTCACTACTGATCACTGGAGATAAGAACACCGTCAACAGCAGCGCGAATGGAAACCAGCCCAGCTCTGTTATTATCACCTATATATGAATATTGGTGTAATTACATATTCTAATGGGTAGTAACGCTGGTTACTTTGTTTCGCACATATTCGGCAAAGTCACAGTGACGGGGTGGGTGGGGGTAGGGGAATTGCAGCCATCGTAGGTGCTTAAGATAATTGTCACAGTCTCCGTGGAATACATAGTGTACTCTGTACCGTTTTGAGTTTTTATAATGCAACGGTGTTAGTCACAAAAAACAAGACATCTGTTCTGAAGAATGTAACAGACAGTCACTGATTTGAATGAAAAGCTTTCCTACTGTCCAACTGCGCATACGAGTTACAAGGGAGATGCGTAAAGAAACGTGTTCTTTTTTTCTAAATATCACTTCGATTTTACAAGTTTGTTGAGACCTCTGCTTAAAAATTTGTTTAATGATTTTATATTTAAAAAAATGTGTTTTTTTAAAACAGACAAGTGTTTATAATTAAGGAAAACCAATGACCATTTATCATTCTTCTTCTCCAGATGCCTCTACCGTGTGTAATGTTGTGTTTCTAGTGTGCCCTGCAGCAGCTTCACACTGCTGAATTGTAATCGTTTACCCCATTGTGTTCCTGCTACACTGGCACGTTTACTCATCATTGCTCTGTTATAGATGTACTGTACACTAATGATATTGATAATGATATCTTTTTTTCCTATTGGCTTTTTTTGTACAAATTCCCAGAACACAGTGCATGTTGAAATGAGGCAGTACGGTGTGTGGACATTTAGGACAAATTACCTGTATTTCATTCCCATTTGTATGCAGTCACATTCCACTAATCTTTTAAATCAATTTAAATTCTTCCATTAATCTGAAGATATGACTTATTAGCTTGCACATGCACTGGTATCTCCATTAGTGTGTGTGTGTGTGTCTGTGTGTGTGTGTATATATATATATAAATATTATTTTGTTTGTTTTTTTGTAGGTTTGAGTAGTCACAGACGAAACAATTCCATTCATGTAGTATGTATGCAGCATGATAATCAAATAAATAAATAAATAAATAAATAAAATACATTGGTAAGCCAGCAAAATAGTTCTTGTTCCTCTGTCTATTTTCAATTAAAGGTAAGAATTTACATCTGATTATCTTGTTACTGGTTTTCTTAATTATAATTGATATGCAGTTGATTTCCCCTCTGTTATTTAATCAGAATAAATCTGTATTTTACAGGCAGGATCATCTAAGACAGGTCACAGGCCAGCTTGCTCGTTTCTATTCGAAAGATACCTTCAGTACAATATATCACCGTCACGCAGCAACAGAATGTGGTGATGCATGGGCTCATCTTGCAGGCCAAGCGTCTATGATGTCTTCCAATGTGTTCTCATAAAGCTTCTTTACAATGATGTGCTGCTGCAGTGATACTGTTTAGTGCATTTCCCATACCAAGACAGTGGATGGACTGGGGCTAGGGTTAGGGTACAAAGCTTTTCCTCCATAACCATACGGGAAGATTGCTGTTAAGCTACGTTTCGACTGACTACTCAAAAAAAAGAATGAAATTCCTGCCTTAGGGCCATTCTTTCTTGGCAGTTTACAAGATACGTCAAAAACTGTTTAAATCTTCAGACATTTTACATAATTTTAAAGAAAAAAAATACTGTAAAATATTGAGTAGTTAGTTACAGAGTTCCCAGAACAAGTAAAGATCACCCATTTAGACTAATCAGTTAGAAAGAAGGATTACACGTTAATTATATTTTCATTGCTTTTATTTGTAAACCAGCACCCATTATATGGCAGCAGTCAACCAAACAATGTGCAAAAAAAAAGAAAGACAAGTAAAACAGAAGGCATCAACAATGACCTCTAATCACAATAGCTCTTCTGTTTTTAATAATGAGGAATGGGACGGCATTGACTTGAAGTGAAGCAGAACTACTGACATTTACAATACTTATGCTGTGCTTATTGTGTGAAGGACTCTGCCCTGTAGGAGCATCAATCACTCTGTCAGAGAGGACAGACCTTTATTTATTACATAGGGAGGGACTATTTTAAAGAAACAGTTTTTGGTGATGAATAGACATTAGATGCCAATGCCTTTGGTGCTATTAATCATGATGTCTTTTTTTAAGTGAGGAAACCGGAGTGTTGTTCAACAAACTTCAGCACAGAGGAAAGGTGTTCATGCCGCAGTGTAATAATGTAGTTTAAATGCAGATTGGTTGTAGATCAGAATTATACACATACTGCAGTTTGAAGAAGCCAGTTCCGTTGCTCTTCAAATAGAATCAATCAATCAATTTTTATTTTATATAGCGCCTTTCATAGTGGACCACCATCACAAAGCGCTTTACAAGATGCAGTAACAACAAGAAAATCCATAATACTTTAAATACAGAGAAATGCATGAAAAATGCATAAAAAACAAAAAAGCATACTCAACATACATATGAAATATGAGCTTGCAATGGCAGTCTCTAAGTACACACATACATGGCACATCTCTTGACTGCTTATTAACATGTAACTAAACTTCGGTAAATTATTTAATTGCATATTAATTAAATACATTAATGCCACTCAAAATAAAGCGTTAGTGAAGGAGATTCTATCCATGAGTTATTGTTTTGTAAGACACTGTATGCCATGCTGGTGTGAGGATATAAGGGATCACTGTCAGGCTGCAGGTGCAGTATTCCTGACAGATTGAGTCCTGGGCATGTTCTCTCAGTTACAATGTTTATTTGCAAATCTAAACAGCCAGACCACGGTTAGGAGATTATCTGCTGAGCTGAGTTATCGGCTGTTCCTTTACCTCCGGCAGTGTGGTTTTTGGTGCAGAAGGTGCTAGTTTCAATCCCTACTTGCATTCCTCGTTCTCCCTCAGGTAATAGGACTTCAAAAATGATTAATGTTGGCTCCTTGCTGTGTTGATTTTTTAAAGGTGTATGACGGTAAGTCCAACTTGTATTGTATAGCAGCTGTGTAGACTAGGAGCCTCAGTTCAGCATTCGGTATTAAAGGAGACAGCAGTAACTCTGCACTGTATATAAAACATATCAGTGTCACACTGTAGCTGAATTTATCATTTAAGAAATATATATATATATATATATATATATTAGCCTGAACATTTAATACATTAATTGTTTTCTCATCTATGCTGGCAAATACCTTTTTTTAAATGTATTTAATGTATTTTTTTAACATGAATCTGCTGCCCTTTTATTTATTCCAACTAAACCAAACCTTAATACCCATATCACCCTTTGAACTACAAAACACGTTTCTGTACTGTTTGTTTTGCAATAGGAGGGACATTTTCCTTTTAATTCTGCACTTCACCTTTAGCACAGTGAAGTATCTTATTACACCAGTAGCATACTCCGAGCAACATGCAGCTCATTATGTGTAGAATGCCTCAAAGGACAGTGTTATAATGAGCATGGAGCGCACCCCACACCAGTATAATGATAGAGTTTGTCATTTCTCAGAGTCATTTATCTTAACCCTGTGACTGTTTCATATCTGTCCATGCCATACATTGCCCTGGGTAGAGAACAGAGCTACATAAAATAATTAGATTCTCTACTGCATTCCTATATGAGTTGGCTCTGTTCATTATTGGTGATGCTTGGCATATCTTTAACAGACGGGAATCTGGACTTTACACTTAAGTTAACACACGAATGCAACAAGGAATGTTTTTATTGATACAGATGTGTAAATTTCTTTTTAAAAAAAACACCTCGAACTGCAGCAGGGAGCAGGTTCTGTACCTTTGACCTTTTTTTAACGCTTCCAAAAGTGTCAGAGTCCATTAACGCAGGATTTGCTCATTCCCAACCACCGAAGTGTGAAATTTCAAACCCGTCTCTCAAAGGACAAAATTGCACCATATATCAACGAAGCGAATGCTCACCAACCCCCGAAATATCTCAGTCCTGTCTGACCTTGCCTGCCCAACACATCATCCTCAATCAAATCTCAAAACATATTCAACATACCTATGAAATACGAGCTCAAATGGCAGTCTAATGATAGATGCACATTCATGGAATATCTATTCACTGTTTATCAACATCAGCAAATGGTTAATTGCATATTAATTACATACTTATTTATGTTGCTCAAAATAGTTACCTATCTTTCTATTTAACCTCTTTGGATTGTTTTATTATTATTATTACATGATCATGTAAACATGTATGTTAAGGCTAAGTCACTATAGGGTTAATATATATACAGCGCATGCATTGTTACCATATGTCTTAGTGAGGCTTTTAAATCTTTTAATATGATGTACAAGGTGTAAGGAGCAACCATTGCCTGTAAGGGACAGTAAATTAGTATTGATTAAAAATACTGCAATCGCCTCAAATGACCTTTATCATTAACAGATTTTAAACTCATAAGCTGACTAATGATATGGGCAAAAAATTATAATATAAGCACAATAAATATTTAAAGACGAAGCTGAATATAAATAAACCTAGGAACTTCTGATTTGTAATGCCATTTGAGAATTGTCATTTTTATTATTAATGATAATCTGTTGCTCATAAGAGCCATTTAAGTGCATAATGCTGCTTTTCAGAATTTGTAATATGTAGTGGTGGGGCACTCCTGATTTGCTGACGACAGAACTGCAGCCCCCTCCCCGCCCTGCCACACACTCACAATAGATTAGATAATACGCTATGTGTGGGTTCATATACAAAAACATTCAAATTGCTGACACTGATTGATTGAGTGCTGTGTCCATTCTTGTCAGAAACTCATAAACCTGAAGGAGCAGGGAGATATCAATTATATATCTAATATATCTAATAGTGACAAAGTTTAAATACCTTGGAGGACATTTAAGATTTGTATTTTAATGATTCCTTAGGTTTAGCGTGATTTTTTAAATTGTTTCATATATTATTCTGAAGATTTAAACAAGTGATACAGCTGAAGTTCGAGGTGTTTTTACGCAGTAGAGGAGGTGTTTTACTCACATGTGCCCTTCACTCTCAGACGGGTCCTGCTGCTGTTTCAGAAGGGATCGGCAGGAAAGAGAGTGTTTGGCTACATTATACATTCTCAGCTGGTATCTGCCCATAGTCTGGGGTCCAGGCTTTTAACCTGTGACATTGAAAGAATAACTCAACATTGTATATGGCAGCAGTGTGGAGTAGTGGTTAGGGCTCTGGACTCTTGACCGGAGGGCTGTGGGTTCAATCCCCGGTTGGGGACACTGCTGCTGTACCCTTGAGCAAGGTACTTTACCTAGATTGCTCCAGTAAAAACCCAACTGTATAAATGGGTAATTGTATGTAAAAAATAATGTGATATCTTGTAACAATTGTAAGTCGCCCTGGATAAGGGCGTCTGCTAAGAAATAAATAATAATAATAATAATAATAATAATAATATGATTTGTTGTGTGGATTGTGCTGCAGTAAAACACTTACAGTAATGGACAAACAATGCACAGCACTCCTATCCCATGCACTCCACTAACAGCTGGAAGCTTTACCAGGAGATCTCAGTCAATTGCAGAACATGAATTCTGTACTTCTCTATATCATAGCTAGCATAGAAACTGCCTTAGAAGGATCCCCTTTGATGTCAAGGGTACTGAAATAATCTATATATAATCTATATATAGTATTTAGCAACATTTCCCCCGGCAGTACTGAATATTGGCTACTGGACTAAATATGGATATGGTTAGTCTGAATAATCTTCTCTATTATGTTAAAAATATGGAAATTCATCCAGTAGTTCTAAGGGCAGTGGTAATAAAACATTAGCATGTCAGTGGGTTTCTAGAACTTCAATGCATTTAGGGATGCACTGAGAAATACAGCCTCATGGGTTTTGTGTATGAGTTGGTTGGGCAGTGGGAAAGTACCACTATTTGTACCAGCTTTCATTTATACCTATATTTAATGAAGAAATGGCTGCTCCCACTTTCATGTTAAACGAGACAAACGGGCAGGGATAATGTGTGCACAGCTGAGTCTCTTTGAGCAGCCAGTAGACTTGTTTGCCTTAGTCTGATGCACTGAAACTACATATGTATTCTCCTGTGGATGCATTTGTAAATGTTAATGTGTTCTGTGTTTTAATATCATTCCGCATGACATGAATGTGAATTAATGTGTTGGGAGCGGGCAATTAAAATAAAAAAAACAAGATTTTTTTATCTCAGCAAGCTAGTAAAATGAATAAATAAATACATAAGCACAGTAAGGATGGCCAAGTAATGATGTAGCCGGGAAGACAGCTCAGCTGACAGATCTCAATCCAGATCTGAACAGCCACCCCTGCATTTCAGTACTGGACCTCTTTCAAACACAGGCAGGCGACAGGGCTGAATTGAGGGGTTTTATGACCTAACCACTCATTTAACTTATGCAGGGTTCTATCCAAGGTCTTCAGAAGTACATGGCTAACGTATTAACTACATTTTTGGTTCAAACTGTAGGGAGAAATCAAGTACAATCTGGTCTATTTATCATTCTCCACATGTAACTAAAACGTTTGTAGCTTTCTGTTTTAATATACGTCCATGTAATACACTTTTAACCCTTTCAGTCCTGCATTATTTTTATCGCGTTGAAGAATAGGAACTACTATATTGCATATACATGAGAACAGGACAGCATTTTATTTTTATTTTTTTTACATATATTTATACTGTACTTCAGACTGGGACCCAGGGGACCCGTGAGGTTCCAACGTGATTTCCGACGGCATATGTTGACATACACCACTAAGGCGGGACCTTGAGATCCTGCCAGAAGTGAAAGGGTTAACAAAGAAAATAACATTATTTAAAAAGCATCCTGATGTGTTTGTTAAGAAAGTATACTTGTTGATACCATTTCAGCTTTAATCTGTTTTTTAACTTGTATTTAAAAAAAAATAAAAAATACACCCAGGGGATAGAAATGGAAGTTTGTTGTGTTTAATCATAAACCTGTCTAAAGTGTTGCCGTGGCATTGCTGAAGCATGGTGTATCTTGGCAATGGCTGATATGAAGTTCACCTCCCCTGTACAGTATCCCTTAATAGATATAAAAGTCACTGCACTGTACATATGTTAAAAGACCTTCCTGGCTTATTTGCCGGCTGTTTTGCTGACTGTGTGGTTTCAAGCATGCGTGGGTCTTGGCAGCCTTCTGCTTGCCATTCAATAAGAAACAGTTCAGCATGGCATTATCCAGCTAAAGCTTTTCTCGTATCGTCATTATAAGACTTGATTTGAAATTTCTTTTAGTTAAAGTTCAGCACCTTAGGCTTAAAGAAAGAGGTATCTTTTACATGGTTAATGGTTGTCTATGAGTGGGCGGGTGGATCAGTAGACCTTGTGAATAAAGAAGCTACTACTGTCGCCGCTTGCTGCTGACACTGTCTTTGCTCATGCTTTGTACACCAGTGGAGTGTGCCAGGACCCCAGCTTACTGCTTAAGCACCATTTCTGATTTGTCACAAGTTGCCTGTGGTGTTCCGCAGGGTTCTATCTTATGTCCTTTGTTGTTTTCACTATATATGCTGCCATTAGGTGATATTATTCACAGGCATGGAATGAATTTCTATTGTTTGGATCCAGGCAATCCTTCTACTGGGGTGCTTTTAGCTGCTTGCCTTGCTGACATCAAGTGTTGGATGTCACAGAGCTGCTTCATGTTGAATTCTGACAAAACGGAGGTCATGCTTGTAGACCCACAGCATCAGCTAAAGAATACTAATTTACATAAGCTTTTGCATGCGGCTAAAAATAAATGTAAAACTTATATTATAAAAAAGTTTTATTTAAAGCAGAATTAGAGAATCAAATATGCAGTTGCAAACAATCTCTATCTACATATACAACATATACATAAGTGTAAGCTAAGTAGACTATTACTAACATTCTTTAACAGTGAATAGTCCAATTACTTTTTTAAAGGAAGTGTTATATTTTTATTTGTATTTGGTATAACATTAAAAAAGAAAATGTAATAGGTTAATGCCAATTTCACTATTCCATTCCCATTGCAAAAATGGATGTGTTACTACTTGCTGTATAAAAGCTCAGTACAGGGAGTGTTCTTGAAACCTTGTGAAGTCACATTCTGCTTGTTGTCTTTATAGAGAAAGCCAGAAGCATCCATACTGTTTCTGAGTATCCAAAGGTTTTTAGTCCAGCACTACTAAGGTTCGGATGAGTTTGAATACATGCTTGATGAAAAGGAGCTCGATAACCTTCAAGTAACGTTCTGTAAATTATACAAGGCATTGGTAGCTTTTCATAGGTGTGTTTTATTTTTGAATGACTTTTCTACCTCTTCTCTGTTGCACCGTCGGCCCAGTATGGCCTTCAGCCATGAGTAGCACTGGTAATGATGTCTTACCGCATCACTGCATACGCTCCCAGACGGTAATATGTATCCAATAAATCACTTTTTACACAATGTGAACCAATGGATGGTAAAAACAGCCAACTACATCCAAATACAGAGCCATAGATTAGCACCATCTTACATATCCTATGTCCAATGTGAAGAGGAATATAAGACTTCATGTTAAAAAAAAACAAAAAAAAAAACTGAGGAGTATTTACAGGGACAGACCCCACATTATCCAAGTTGTTGAAGAAATCCTGTGTGTTTTTTTTATTCATGGTTTTTGCTTATCACAGGGCTTTCTGCATGAGCCTCCAGTTTTGCACAGGATCAGATTCTCACACTGAGTGAAAGTGGCATTAGTGTGGAGCGGTTGGGGTTACACAAACAGGGACATGTGAAATAAATGGTGTTACACTTTTCCATAATTGCAGTAAAAGCTTTCCTCAATTCCTCCCTGCCTATCGGCAACCACTGTAAAAGAGAATCATAATCTGCAATGTGTTTTCTCACCCGGCAAACACATAATAAAAAATGTAATTAGAATCGCTGATTAGAAGAAGAAAATATAATTGTTTTAGTGTCCTTTTGCAGCCTCCTTTTTTTTGCAGACGTTTGCGATTTTTTAATATAAGAATCCTCACCACTGGGGCTGCCTTTGATGCAGCGGTCTGCCTGCCACAATGGTTCGTTATAACTACTGATGTGGAAACCAAGAGTCAATGAGTACTTATCAAGCGGTTTCCAGAACATTAGCTGTTTTAGTTGCTGTGTGGACTGGTGGTTTATGGGTTAGTCCATTCGATCTTACTGTTACTCGGCAAGAATTGATTCCGATCTGAAACACCTCCCTGTTTTTTGATCAATATTATAATTACTCTTATTGCTAGATTGTTTTATAGTTGTGGTCCTTATTGCAATATGTCCGCTTAGGAGGAATGAGATCTGTCCCCTGCTGGCTGTAATGCGGCACACATATCTGTCTCAAATCAACATGGTATTGAAGCGGGGATGACAAGCGTGAAATTAATTGTTCCACTTCATGTGAGGCTGAGGTTCTTCTTTTGAGAGAGTAATTTGTAGCCTCGTGTAAACCAGGAAGATGCAGGATGCAGAGATGGTTGTTTATACACTAGAAAGCTGTTTCCAACAGATGTTTTTGCTTGGGTAAATACACGCTTATCCTTATAAAGATTGCCCAGCTGTAATAAAGTGCTTTGGTAGATGACAGAAAAGCGGTATAACATTACATGGCACAGCATTTTCTCAATTTCCCAAAAACATGTTAAAATATAATTGCAACAGGGCGACCAATAATCAATTAGTGTCAGGAACATGAAATTAGGAAGATTTGTCATTAATCATTGCAATGGATTTGGTTCAGATGCCAGCATTGAGATAACATTGTGTATAAATATACAGTATATATCTGGAGTTATTTTTGACGTCTATAAACCTCCCATCTGTGCCTTGTGTTTTGTATTCTCTAATAATAAACTGGTTAAATTGCTAAGATTTAAACTCATTTTAGACATAATTTCTGTCCAGAACTAATTAACAACACTGTCATCAATCTGAAAAGGCTCATCTACTGCACAATGTTTGGTACAGACGAATGACAGTATGCATTAATTACAGTGGTTTTAAAAGGGGACAAAAATTATTAATGACCTGACCAAAATGGTTTGGGGAGGGGGTGGGGGGCACTGGAATTGGATGAATCCAGATATAAAGGAGCTAAGTGAACAACATGTTTGGACATGAAAATAGCCATGAACATACGGAGACACAGAAATAAATAATAATAATGTACAGCTGACCAACAAAATCTTAGATATGACAGACGACCCTGAAGGGAGTATTGTGAAATCTATATCTGCATGTGTAAGTGTGGTTTAATTTGAGTGCCCAGTTGTTAGAATCATCCGCACAGTTTTATCATTTCACTTTTAATGTTTTCTCAGTTACACTCACTTGAGGAACTCGCACAAAAACCTAGCTAATGGCCATTTTAATACAGTAAAGCTGACATAAGCCTTCCTTTGATACATAGCCATTTACACTGCAGAAAAGACCCTTAAGATCCTTTTATAGGTGATGCATTTTCACAGTGAAGGGTAGGTAATTGGCTATGATTACCCAGCTTGTACTTCTCAACTATTTATTTATTTTTAAGCTGGATCAACCCAGTCAAGCTGTACCATATGTCCTTGAAAAAGAATAGAAACATCCTCAAACTGTAAATGGAGAAAAACAGAAACAGGATTGCAGCTTTTAAGCGGATACTTTCCCTGACCCAATACTCCCATACAATGCAATGACAACAGAAGAAAAGCTGCAACTGCTTCCAATTTCAATAGCACAATGATCACTTGAGTGGAGTCAAGAGTGTTTTCCACGTTTAAGTAGCTCATTGCACCAGATCTAGTAAAACCAGATCTGGGAGGTTAAACAAAGTCTGGGCGACTTCCGAGCATGAGTCCATGTTCTTGAAGTCTCGTTCCCAACCGTGCACATGGGCACTTCCTGTAAGATGACTTAAGTGTCCCCAAAGACCCCACTAGGAATCAGCCACATACCCTTTTGTTTTCCTGGTTTACAGCAGCAGTTATCTAACTGCAGCAGGCATCTGTGTTTCCAGTAGGCACACATTTTTACTTTGCATGCTTCTCCCTTGACAAACCTCTTCCCTTCATCTGGTCTGTCCTCTTCTGACCAGTCAGTGAATGCATTACCTTTCCCTGGTTATGCTTGAGCCAGTGTATAGCCAGCATCCTGCACTGTCAGTGACTTCAAGCTTTTACTGTGTTGCCATTTCTGCTGAACACAATCACATAGCTATTTGTTCACATGCAATGAAATCATTTAGAGTCTGCCATTATCTGTGGAAATGGACTTCAGTGGAGCTGTGTTTCTTTCTTTCTTCATTTTTTAACTTACTGGTATAGTAAATTAATACATAAACTACATAATGGATTTCAAAATAAAAATGAAAAGAATTGCTATAGGTATAGGTAGATAGAAATACCGTCTTCTTTCAAATATATTTGAATAAGTCTGTTCCTTTTCTCCAGTAATGTTGCATTCCTTAAACCAGATGTAGATTTGCCTGCTCTATCCATGTTTTGAAATTCAACAAAACAAAAATAATCCCTGGTTGTGCTTCCCTTTGCCGGTGCTCGGGACTGTTTTCTTTGCTCTCTTTAGCTCATTTTTAAAATCCCTAATTCCACTTTAGCATTCATACCTTATAATTATTACGTATTTAAGCTATTAAAGGCAAACAACAAGGCCACTTTTAAACCTGTGCTTTGGGTTACTGCCCCTGTAACAGGAACGCCATGTGAAATGTGTATCCCAGAGGATTAGTGGTCTCCAGGAACACACTGGTGTTATACTGCTGGGAAGCTGCTTCTCATCCATACAAGAACAAAGGGATTAGAGTTACTGCACTTTTACTGAGAATACGTATCAAAGAGGAAATTAGTGGATTCAGTCATATTGACCTATCTGGTGTAGCACAGTATCTCAGATTAGAGTCTCAATTGGCGCATGTCGTTTTGAAGTGATTATTTAAAAAAAAAAAAAAGGCTTTATTTTATAAATGCTTATTTACCTTTTTATACCACTTATTTTACAGCTTTTGGCAGGTAAAACATTTGGTTTAAAATGTCATCAGTTTTATAGATGCAATATTTTATAGGTGCAATATTTGTGTTGGATCTAAATCCAGCCCTCTACTTCTGTAATACAACTACTACTAATAATAACCTAGTGCCAAAAATATAAGATTTTGGATGGCCCCTTTTTGTTCGTCCTGAATCGGGTGAGCCCCACTCTTCATTCTGAACAGCACCAATGGCTGTGAGCTTTCCGCTGAAGTGCATCATACAGTTTCCACGGATTTTCTTAAAATAATAAAACCTTGTTTTAGACAAGCCATGCTCTGAAAATCTTATTCCCAATCCCAAGATGACATCTGTGAACACTGTAGATATACAGTACGAGTCAACATCTGTTCCATTAGCGGCCCTGGCACTGAGAGATGACTGAAGATTTAAAGTGTAGAGAATGACATTTCTCACTGGTGTCGTGGGTGACAAGATCAGAGGAAAAGCAAACGCTCACCAGGCCAGCAAGTTGCAGACTCCAAAAAGGCAGAACTCCAACAAATAGGCAGCTCTCTGCTGCTGTTAATTCTCCCTTTGAAGAACACAGGGCAAATCAACAGTCTGCTCACTATGAAAGGCCTCTGTGTAACTGGCTCTTACTATTTTATTTCATGCCGTTTTCTTGAAATAAACAACTGAAACAAAAACACTACAATCTTAGAATTCATGGTTGGGCAGTAATGCTTATGGGGCTGTTCAGTTAAGCCCTGGGAACACAAAGCCACTGTTCCAGGAACAGTGGCTTGAAACTCCAGGAGACTCAGAGATCTAGTTTGAGGCAACTTTGCTGTATCAAACCCTAAGTCTCCCCTGTTGTGCCATGCAGTGGCCTAAAGACTATTTTCCTGAACCTAGTTCCTAGTTCCAAACCACAAAGTGGCTTAGTGTTCCCTCGGCTTTATGTGTATACCTGAAGGAAAAAATCACCAATCAGCATTCATTGGTATCTAAACATTTTTAAGCTAACGCCCTGTTTTTATATATATATATATATATATATATATATATATATATATATATATATATATATATATATATATATATATATATGATTACTTTGCAGAATTCAAAAGGAAATATTAGTTTCTATGCAATTATTGTTATTTTTGACAACGCCTATTAAACCTCTAAGTACATGCACATCTTGTTACTGTTCTGGTTTGTTACACTTGTTACATTCAGATTAAAACTTAAAAACAAACAAACATTTTGAAATTGTCCTAAGTGCCTTTAGTAAGTAATACTCTTTATCACGCATTTTGTATTTTCTGTTACCATGTCCCTTATAAACGTTTCCTGTAGTAAAAGCATAGCAAATTGTAATAAAACACATTGAAAAAACATGGCAAACTATGGTAAATGCATGGTATTACCATAGGAAAAACATGGCAAACCAGGGTAAACTATGGTAAATGCATGGGAAAAGTGCAAAAATACCATGGTAAACTTTTATAAGGGAGTACAATGGTGGAAATGGTTGTTACACCAGTTTGACATTCAGAAGGCACTGCAATATTTGAAAGCTGGAATCCAGCACAGGTACATAGTAGTACTTTTTAAAACTTGTGAAGGACAAAAAGCTAAAGAAACACATTTGAAGTGGATTGTAAAAAGAAACGATTCAACTGTGAAGGGTAGAAACAAGAAATCAAAGTATGTGATAGCAGTGCAGGAAAGATCTGTGTTTGCAGAATTCTCTATCCCAACAGTTACAATTCTCAGGGTTGTGACATCTAAAAAAGTGTGGTGATTATAATTGTAATTTTTTTCTAAATGTACGATTTAATATACTGGGATGGTTTTTGACAGCAACAACTATATTATGGTAATGGATGTTAAGATAAGACCTACAACAGCAGTTCATATTGGGAAGTATAGATCTGGGCTTTAGTGCACTGCAATTATTAAGCGTTTAACGCGGATATAAATTGATTGGAATGGTCTGTGATTTTGAAGCGTTTTGTGTGTTAGATTTCTCGGGTTCTGGTACAGTGAATGTGTTTTTTATTCAGCTGAGCCCATGCTTGAAATGTATTGATTGGGTGGCTACTTGACAGTTCGAGTGCTTTCAGCAGTTAGTAAATCAAGTGGAAGAACATAAAGTAAAGTTAAACTCCTGTAATTCTCAGCTCAGTCTGTCTGTCGATAGCTCCAAAGAATGTTTCACAGTATTTTTGGTGATGACCTTGAATAGAGGCGATCTGGTTGGAAAAGCACAGCATTCAAGAACTTGCTATACAGAGGCGTCGCCCTAAATCAGGTATCCATCTTTGGAGTTTTTTCCCCCTTAAACCACAAATTACTTTTAGAGCAATGAAAAAAAAAATATCAAACAACCATCAAGCTCATCCAGCAGATAAATAACTTAGAAAACAAAAAATCAAAACCAGAAAAAAAGATCCATCTATCTTTCTGCCTATTTAAATAGACAGACACACAGGTCTTAACATATGTTGTATTATCCAAAATATATTCAGCAATCCTATAAAACATATATATATAGAACTGTACATAAGACTATAGTTTAGGTAAGTGGGTTAGGGGTTTCAGAAGTAAGGAGCGATGAAACCAGGCACCTTGAGGACAAAAGAAGTGACAAGGTAATAGATGGCAGCAGTTTGACGTGGGAGGAGAGGGTACAGATGTGACTCAATACTCTTAACACTTCATCTCCGTCCTGCCGGAGCCTGGGCTTCTGGGAGATTAGACCTGTCTGTGGATGAGGCGGCAGAGCTCCACAAACTCACTCATACATGGCAGCTCTGTAATGAGGTGATACTTCATCCCCTGAGCAACTGAACTAGAACTGCACAAACAGATGTGAACCCACAGAGCCTTTTTCTGTGTTAAGTAAACTCCTACATCCAATCTGAAAGGCTTTTAAAGGTACGGTTTTGGTTCCTGACCGTGTACCTGCCATGGGTCAAATAAAGTTGAGATTATAAAAATGTTGACTCATTGTGACTGGTGTTGTTTTTGCAGCTTAAGGCATTTTAAATTCAAAAGTACAATATGTACATGAATGCTTAATGTTGAAAGTCTTATTCTGAAGTGTAGTAGAGTACTGTAGTTATTCCACGAATGAAGACAGACAACTAGCCTGAGCCTCCGAAGAGGTAGAGTGGGTTTATTTTACAGAGTTAAATAACCACAGTTCCACAGCACTCAATGAGCGTTCATGTAACACACACACATAGCTTCATATGCATAAAAGATGGGGGTCAATTCTGTTGATGTTGTACAGATCTCTAGTATATTTTCATTCTAAAAATTGGCTTGGTTATTATTACACTGTTTACCTTCAGGGGACAGACCTGAGTTTCTGTTCCTGACTGCGGTGTATTTGTATTTTCTCAAGCTGCAGACGGCTCTTCTGCCACTGCTGTCTTGATGCTGGTGTTTGTGGTCAGTGTTTAAAACGGTACATTTCGGGCTTAATCTTGTACATGGCGTGGGGAATTTCAGCTAAATGTCCATTGCACGGCAAAAGGTTTCCATTGCATTGTAGCCACTGGCACAAGGAACATCAAGACTGATCTGGATCTGCTTCACTGTGTAGTAAAGGCTGGCTGTGATAAGCTTCAGGCTGTGATAGGATGTATCTCTAAGAAGGCTTTTTTAAAAGACAAGGGTTTTGCAATCATTGGTTTTAAAGGGAAAAGGCTCTAATGTCATATCATCAACTGCAGTAGAATTTGTCGATATGCGCAGCGAAGTTAATGACTTTTTAAGTCCGAACCCTGTGATGTTTTTCAGACCTAATAGCACCCGAGGCCACTCTCTCCTGGGCATCACTTTGCTCTTAGTGCAGATGGGATTACAGGTGTTCTGTAAATTGCAAAGTCAGTGCTGTCTGCAATGAAGTTCATTACCCAGAATGTCCAATCTTGACACATTATTATCTTTACATCATTTTGTCTCAATTTCAATTATCTTCCATCACAGCGCGGCCTCCAGGGACCTTTTGCTGTTCTCTCCATAGGTTTCTGCCCACCCAAGCCGCCTGTAATGCGTTCAGAGTTCTCGGCCAATTACTTTGATTGGCTGCAACATTTCAAACCTCGCTCCTGGCAGGTAATTGTTAGATGTTCAGTTACTGGGAGATGGGGAGAGAAAAAAAAAAAAGGCAACCCAAATGCATGAAAACCATGAAATGTTTTGACAGTGAAGTAGTGGTTTTCTTTGCCTGGTGTTTGTGTGAAATGATCTGGTAAAATAGATGCTGTAGAAGTAAAGCATTACTGTGTCTCCCTACTGAAATGATGAATGTCCTTGTCTTGGAGCTGGTGCTGTAAGCAAATGCTAATGCCTCATAACTGAAGAGTGTTCCCACTTGTTTTCTGAACTGTGGTTTGCACAGCCCTAAAGAGAATATGCATTTTCTCTTGCACAATGTGCATGACACGGCAACAGAGTGCAGTTCGACCGCAGTGTAACAGCAGTATAAAGCATCATGACGTTATTGCAGAGCAGCACCATTCTCTTACTGGGGTACAGCTGCAGCTGCTGCAGTTTTTCTTAAGACAAAATAAATACCAGCTGTTAAAAACATATTAAAATCAAATACACGTTTGCCATAATGTGCACATCCTTTCAAATAGCAAAACGCCAGGGCTATGAAGTGGCTGTAACAATTAGTATAAGGCAATTATCTCCAGGTACTGTACTTATTTCTTATTTGCACCAGCACACTTCAGTTAAAGATCTTTTGATTATCTGCTTATGTTTCATACTTCATATTATGTCAGACTACATTATTGAACAATTAAGTTCTTACATTAAGTTCCTGATGCTTCCTGGTAACTAATAAATGTGTTCTATTTCACACTCCCCCCAACTGTGTAGCTGCCATGTGACCTACAGCCATGTGACCTACAAGGTACCAGGATGCTGATGCTTATCTTTAGTTTTGCATTTCAAATATTTACATATCCTAAAAAAGAGAGAACCAAAAGGTTATGAGCATAATACAAGGGACCAAAAAAGAAACAAGATCTATTGAAATAAGCAAAACAAAAACAACATCTGTTGAAACATGAGCTACAGTAACAATAACAATAAAGCTTTTACTCAGATAAATATTATAGAAGGCGGAGGCAGTCCTATATAAAGTGCTATTGTTTATTGTCCATGCATCTGGGGGGACAAAAAAAAACCAAAACAACAAAAAACAGATTTAGTTCCATGTCGGTGTTCTAATGAATAACCTTTCAAATGATTATTTTCCTGAAGGAGATGTATTTTTCCTTTTTGTTTGCTATCATTTAATGAGACGATGAGATCTAGGTTTAGAATATAACTGCGTGTATCCACATTGTTGATAACCCTTGAAATAACATTTTGGGAGATGGCTCATTTATCATTTCACTACAAACAGGGGTGTTTGGGTTATAGCCCATGCATTATGCAACATAGGGCAAAATATACTTTAAAGAGACACTGAAGACAGCCGGAGATCAAGAGGCATAGATTTTGGAATCTTCCACCCCCTCATCTTTTTTGTTCAGTCTGTTGCACCAGAAACTCATCCTTGTCAGTTATAATACCGCACATTGCTAGAGATAGCATTCATAATGATAATCCTGTTCAATCAGCTGTTCTTCATTGGGATCAATAGAATTCATAAGTTGGGATGACAGCATTCCACTGCTCGCTCTATCTACTGGTACTCTCACTGGTGGCCTTTTTTGGAAAAGTTACAGCTTTTTATACCCAAATCCAAACCGTGATCCTGAACCTACCTGCAGATGATATTTTACGTGATGAAATATCTCCCCATGCGCATGCAAAACTACAATGTATTATTACACAATACTGTGTTAGGTCAATCTTGTAATTCAACAGGAAGCAGATAATGTTGGGATGTTGAATTGGGTACAAATTCAAATATGAGTTTTAAATGGAAATGTCCTAAAAAAATGCGATTGTTTAAGTTGGGAAATCCAAATCCAAAATATGATTTCCTTTTAACATTCCAGTGAAATTCTCGTCCATTAATTCTAAGTTTCACGCTGGCTTATAACACTGTTCATACAAACAGACAGTCCCTGTAAGCTGGGTCACAAAATACTTTATTGATGTAGCACTCAATCAAGCTGTGCATGGAATAGTCATTCTTCTTATCTCTGCTTTACAGAAATACAAAGAGTATGAAAAATCAGTTCTCGTTGAAGAAATCGATGGTCTACGTCTGGTCAAAAAGCTGGCGAAAGATATGGAAGAGATGTTCCACAAGAAGGCTGAAGCAATGAGAGTGAGTACCTGTTACGCATTTTAAACTGCTAACTCTTTAAACAGCAGTGCTGTAGTGATTACAAAACACCAGAAACCAACAGTGACCTAATGATCTAATGGAAAACGATTAAACACACAGCGAATAAATACCTTCATTATTCATCAATTGCAGTGTAAATAGAAATAAACATCCTGTAAAAGTAAAAATACTGGCACTGTTTCTGATGTTGTTTTAACCTTCAGCCTGCTGTAACAGGGATTGAACACTTGTTATTGTTTTCATAAGCATGTTTTATATGATAAATGCATTGGATTGGAGCCGGATGCACACCTAAGGGATGTATGATGTAACATTCAGTGATCACTGCCCCCTTCCTTCAGGCAAGAGTAGATCTCAGCCTTATTGTGTCAAACCCTACCACAGCACAGTCCGGGGCTTTCTGCCATTGTTGAAAGGCAGATTCGTGGATCAATGTATTATGACATTTGTAGTATATGCATAGGTTTTATGGTTTGGTAGATAAATCTATATATTTTCCCAGAAACCTACATATCAGAAATATTCAGGAGAAAAAAAAAACACATCTTTTTTTAAAAGGGTAGTAGGTTTAATTTAAATGTTACGGACAGTATTTGCAGACACCACAAAGCTGTGCATTTTCCAAGAATTAAACCTATATTTGGTTAAAAATAAAAGGTCAAATAAAAAGCTAGGAAATGTAGAATACACAATGCAAGTGTAGTTATGTTACTCCATTCTCCATGTTAATATTGCATTTAATAAAAGTTGCATGATGCTAGCTGGTAAAAGTTCCATTCGGTATTCAGTGCGTGTTCCGTACACTGTCTCAAGTCTCCTAGGGGTTGTGACAAGGGCAACGCTTCTCTGAGCCCCAGATTTCTTGTGCCAAGGGGATTCCTGAGTGATTTGTTGAGGCAGCGATTCAAAACGAATCTGAGAGATCTTTCTCTGTCAAGGAACAATTGAACAGTCACGCTACTTTTTTTGTTGGTGGTGGCGTTAACATTGGTGCTTCCAGTAATGTAACGGACAGTGTTGTGTGATACACTGCTGTTTATGGATTCTGTCCAGTCCCTTGTCAGTGTGGTGAGATGAGGCTGGAAGCTCTGGGAGCGCAGATGCAAATGAACCAGTCTATTTTGCTTTGTGGTTAAGACGCTCCCTTGCGGTGTGCGGGGTCGTCGGTTTGCGCCCAGCTTGCGCCCCGTTACAGTAACACTAAAAGGAATGTATACAATTCAATGACAAACCTTTCATCTATAATCCCCACATGTCTAGTACAACTGGTACACCAGAGTGTATCCACTAACTCTGTCCCCCAGAGGATTTAGAAATAGCACTTTGATTTTGTGTTGTACAGTATTTCTTACTGACGTATTTATTAAGCCCACTTTGGAGCAGAGTGTTGCAAGGGGGCATGGTAAAATACCTAAAAAAAAACCCATTTTATTCCCAATTGTCCTTTTGTTTTGTTCTTTTTGGTTATTTTTAAAAGCCGTTATAAAAAGCCTTTTATATTTAAACACATCATCGACTTTTCAGGGTCACAGAATCCACTGCAAGCACATGCACGTACACATGCGTATTTGGTTACTGAAAATAAACATGGTTTTGACCCCCAGATGCTAGGCATTCAATGGAAAATAATTTCATGTCGTTTTAATTGTACATTTGATGTGGAAAGGTTTGTGCTCCCTACTGCCTCCGGGGAGCTACAGGACCCAGGTGGAGCTTCTTGATAAAATACATTTTAATAGAGAAACATAAAAGAAAACTCATCTTGGCTATTTCACCCAAGGCTCAGTTATTATCTTGTTATTGCTGCTTTACAGCAAAGAGCATGGATCAAGGTCTATAAGTAGCTATTACATTGCCCAGACTTAATGCAAGGCTTTTGATACTGCACACCACCGTCCATGATGTAGTTGGTTTATTTGTGTTCCCAGCTCTGCAGTGGCTCAGGGCCATTAAATGTATTTTAATGGCCCTGAGCCTTTTCAAAAAGGAGTGCATTGATTTTCTTCAATGAGCATTATGTTATTTATTGGCTTAATGAAAAATGTATTTTGAATACAGCTATACAAACATGCAGAGATAATACGGCAACAGCTCATTCTATAATTATCAGCTGAGAAAATTTAAGGTGCTGCAAGCAGTGTTTTTTTTTTTGGTGGCTGTGATTCGCCTTTTTGTGACTGCCTTTTTGTATGAAAAGTAATTGTTGTACAGTAATTCAATTTCGGTATGTACACGCTTCACTTCACTGGTATGCTTTATCTGCAGTAGTCTAAGGCTTTAAAGCATTTTATCACAAACTTCCACTTGCTGTCACATAAGGCTTCATGTTCTGTTATACAATCATTTGCATGCCATGAATGTCTCGGATATGAAATTGTTTTTTAGTTCACAGGAGTTAAATCTGGAAGGCATGAAACAAAGGTTTGCTGGAGAGGAGCTTTGTTAAATGGTGGATTGAGACACC
This sequence comes from Acipenser ruthenus, assembly GCF_902713425.1. NCBI lineage: Eukaryota > Metazoa > Chordata > Actinopteri > Acipenseriformes > Acipenseridae > Acipenser > Acipenser ruthenus. The sequence goes on from NC_081213.1 coordinate 26,454,449, forward strand.
ACAAAGTCTGGTTATAATAGAAATACAATAGAAACATGCAGTCTGTTAAAAAGACCCCAGTTATGCCGCTAGTCCCGAAATGGTCGCAGCTGGGGATGCTTTGAATGCCAGTATTGGAGAATCATCTGTTTCTGATGCTGTGCACTGAGCCTTTTGGAACTGCTGCTAATGCAGTCTTTAATCTTTGCAATATTGGGTGCGCACTGTTGCTGCACAGGGATTTACAGAATGGTGTCATTGTATCATTGTTACTTGGTTTAGAGCAGTTTTCAAACGTATTTGTCTGAGGGGACCCCTTTTTTAAAGTCAGTTTTGAATTGGAGTCCCGAGCTGAAAACTAAAGAAAAGGCAAACCGCAAACAATAAAGATGCACTGCCTTGCAGCCATTGTAAAAGTTCAAGTATAATACTGTTTTATAGGACAACATTTTAAGGGCAACCTTAGCGAACCCCAAAGGGTCCCCGGATCTCCGTTATGAGAACCACTGATTTGGAGCTGGAGTCTAAGGGGTTGATGCCAATAACATGGACAGCTATGACCATCTAAAGCATATTTTTCAAAATTATACATAGAAACAAATATTAAAGGAGATTTATGCAGTAGAGTTATAATACTTGGCCAATCTAGGAGCAGTAGTACTTTCATAGAAGCCATGTTGTACCAAGCTGTGGTCCTTCCCACTAGAGTAAACAACATGAATGAGCAACTGTATGTGTAGCCTTCCACAACCTCCTCCCCTTCCCACCCAAGAGGTTTAAATATCCACCCACCTCCTGCTTCTTTACAGATTTACTTGAAGTATAATTTTGGATCACCACTATTTAGTGTCAAGGCTGCTGATAGAATGACAGACTGGAGTGCATATTAACATTACCCAGCAGCTAATGTCAGGGGGGAAAGCATGGTTGTCACTGTGTAGGACAGCGGAGATGTCTAATTTAAGATGAATGTGGGAGGAAAGAACCATGGTGTCACGAGCAATCGGCATTCGAAAATGGATGACAAACCCAGGCAAGAAATTTCTAAAGAATTGGCGACCAACACCTATGCCTGATTTAATCATTGTAATTAAATGGTAGGGTTTCTCAGTAGGCCTTTTGATATGCTGTTCAATTGATTACGCATTGCCCGTTTATCCATGAACAATTTTCTGTCTTAAAACCAGTCTCTGTAATTGACTTAATTACCATTCCTTATATCATTGTCTCATATAATTCATGATCTTGAAAAACAATGTCATACGATGTCGAGTTTACAGCTGTTTTGCTGGGGTACGGTTTTGTAGTTCTCTGGATGATGGTATTGTTTTTGGTGTTTTAGGTGTCGCTGGTTTCTGTGTGGCTGGCAGTTAATGGGTCACAGTTAAGTGGCCTGTTACTGCCTGACAGCTGCATAGAGTAATTAAAACCAGGGCTTGCAAGTGATGCAAACAAAAGAGTATAATCATGTGGCAACATAATCAAGTATTGATGTAAACAGGATGTTGTAATCACTGCTATGTCCTGTAAATAAAGGAATATGATTGGGGTTTCATGGCTGGCAATTTAGAAAAAAAAAAACTAACATGATAATGTGTCATGGCTCTTGTGTGTCAATATAGGCTGTTAAAATGAACATGACTGGCATGTGAAGGTCCACAGTAATCAGGGTCATTGTTCAAATATTTAACAGGGAAAAGCAAATGTCATATTTCACATGGGTTTATCCAAAAATGGGAAGAAGAAATCATTACTCAGTCAAACAAGAGTGTTTTTGTTTTATTTTTGTTTACGAGAAGATTGACAGTATGGTCTCACCTATTCTGATACGTTTGAATGGACTGGCATCTATTGGTTCAAGTTATGTTTTGCAAGCTCTACATCTCTGTGGTATATTGAAGCTATTGATAACAGTTTCCTTCCCTTTATATCAGCAACATGGACCCTCCAGCCTCATGCCTATAGCCATAACCAAGCACATTGCCTCGCTTTCCTTCATGGCTTGGCAAGCGCTCCTCCATCCTGACAGAGACATTCTGTCCTGGGCCTGTATATGAAAGAAGACTCAACTGCACACTTAGGATATTATTAACAACCTCAAAAGAAGAGAATCAAGGAATTTGCACAAAGTAAAACATTTTATCAGGATGTTTCAAACATATTTCAAGAGCTTGTTTTAAAGGCTATTGGTTTATTCATTTTTCAACTTTGTGCACATTCCTAAAGAGACAGTGTTGACAACAGCTGTCATCATGCAGCTCGACTGACAGCCAGCAGTTTGGATGTACGCTACTGCAGGGAGGGTTTTACAACACTTAAGGTCGTGGTCTGTTTTTTGCACCACAAAAGGAAGTACATTTCTTAATAACCTGAACCTAATCAATGGGATTCCAGCAAATAGAAAAACCAAACAGCTAAGATTCTTAAATGTTTCTTCCTTTGGATATCCCAACAGAAAATAATGTGCGGTTGCATGAAAAGGGTGAAGACCAGATGTTTATGCAAGATATTTTTGGATTAAATGATCGTTCCTGCTGTAAAGATTTGACGACCTGAATCCAGCCTTTTGTTCTTTTCACTGAGCTGTCTTTCTTCTATTTTAGTTTACCCTGTGGCAGGCAGCTGACAGGTAAATTACAAGGTGCGATTAAATAAAACGTAGAAATATATACAGACGTTAATTGAATACATTTTTCACAGTAGCTAATGTTCATGGCACTCTACCCACAAAGACGCCCACTTGTTCAATCACAATAGAACTGCATGGTTTACAGTCAGTAGACTGGTTCAGGACCAATGGGACAAGTATATGCATATGGAATGAAATCGCATTTGCCAGTCCTTTTCATTTCACTCTGCCATGTAGTGCTTCTGATACACCCTCCAAGCCAGGTTTCACTTGAATGGTCATTATACATTGTTAACAGTGTTTTGTCCTTGAAACTGAATTTAAGAGTTAGTATAATGGCAGAATTCACTATACAGCAGTTACTGTCTTCCTAAAAAATATGACTATAATATATGAAAATAGCTCCCTTGGAAAAGTATTGAAAAACTATACATCAGCTGCATACATCCCCTCTTTGCAGCGTTGTTTAATTGTTATGTGTGGTTTAGGCATTTTAGAAACAAACATCTCTTCTCTTCCATCACAAATTCCCAAATGACTCGCTCCAAATTATACATCTGCACAAGTGCTAGTCAGATCTTCCGTTTCCCTTCAGACCGTGTCTATGGTAATGGCTGAGCTTTGACAACTATGATTGCAAGTATTTATTTAAAGTATTTTTTGTATAATCCTCCCAATTTAAAAATGTAATTCTATGATTTTTTGTTGTATTTTGTTTTATATTTGCATTTTGTTTTATTTTGTTTAATATTTGCATTTCGTTTTTATTTCGTGCTATTTCGTATTTGGGGCTCTATATAAGATGATTCAATGTCTTCCCTGTTAATATAGTTTTATGCTCTTGTTGCTGCTTATCTTTTATGTCACTTTTTAGAAGCAGCCCCGATTGTGCAAAAAAAGAACATCAACTAAGCCTGGTATACAAAGATTCCATCAGAAACAGCAATAATGAAATGTTCCGACAGTGTAGGTAGTGTACAGTAATGCACTTTCATGAGGGTGAGTACGTGGATCCAGTGTTTTGCAGTCTGTATACTAGCATTGCATCTCAATAACCCATGGGCTTCTTCCCTAAACATTACTGTACAGTGGTTAGCCTAGGTCACCTTTAAAGCAGAACAAAATTAATAATTTATTTAGATTTTTAAGGTCAGATGTTTTAACCTGAAATGTGCAGAAAAGAGGTTCCTGGCTCTGTCTAGAGATGAATCTAAAAAGAGGGGCATTTCCAGCAAGAATATTAAAAACAGCATTTATGTTTTATCAGCTTTTTTTTTTTTAACATTCTTATATGGGTAATGTATTTCATCTTTAGGAATGGGATGTTTGTCAAACCCCTTTGATCCACAGATATTATATTAGCAGGACCGTATTGCATTTTTAGCAAGCTGTAACATATTTCTTCCGAATTGCACATAAGAAAGCTATGAACTTTTTTTTTATTTAAAGACTAATTAAAGAGTAAACCTGTACTGCATGGTCAGCTTGAAGATCTTTTAAAGTGGCCCTTGTGGACTGAAGTCCACTGTATACATTTCGCAATAAAAGCAAAATCTCTAAAACTGGAAAAGTAGTCACAGCAGAGTTATTGCAAAACTTTGAGGACAGTTTTTTCTAGAAATCAAAATGGGATTTAAAACAAAACAAAAAATTGTACGAGCATTTTAAATGAACAGCTTGTTACAATATTTACTTTTCCTTAACGTAGTTTCTTTACTGGTTTAGTGAAAGGTTGTCTCTGTATTGAATGCACTTTGTTGGAGATTGTGATTGACCGCCTGCTGCCAGTGTCCTCCAAGACGTTCTTGAAAAAGAGACGTTTCCATAAATATATCCATCAGAAAACCAGACATTGGTGTAAGGTTTCAATGTTCTGAAGCATTTCTATGGTCAAAAGGCAATTACAAGTATTCCAATTTATTAACTGATTCCATTCTCTTCTTCTCCTTAAATCCCTTATGAATGCTCACAAAGAAATGACGTGTAAACCCTTTAAACTCGTATTCTTGTCTGCTTTTGTTAGACACAATCTTCCGAAACAGTTTTTGCATTCATTAAAATGAGTGAATGAGGTAGCTTCAGTGATGCACAGCCAACTGCGAGTCAACAGGTCATTGCAAAGGCACTGCTGATGCTGTGCTTTATACTTAATGAATCTTTATTGGCAACAAGGGCAAACCTTGACCGTGTTCACTGACTCAAACCATGCCAGTCTTGAAAGTAATACATCCTTTTTCAGAACATTTAAATGCAAATGAACTTGTCTGGACCGTCACCCGCTTGTTTTAAAATATGTCTGGTCCTGACACATGTAATATATTTGAAATCTACTCATTAATGAATGGATTTATTTAATACCTATCGGTTTTAAACACTCAGGGGCAATTACGGGTATCAACACAACCTTAATACCTTGTTGGACAGTGTTCATCCTTTAGTACTAAGGGATAGATTCAATAACCTCTGCTATCTTTCTGGTGTATGGTGTTATTTGGTGAGACTTCCTGAAGTAGGAGGACATCTCCTGAAAAATATGTGACTTGTGTTGCCTTGATCTTTAAACACGGCAATTCTACTGCTATGCATCCACAGATACCTGCTTCATATACTGTTGCATGACAGAGGTAGCATACACTAGCTGCTCTGTTGCCATGACGAAGTTATCATGATTGTGATCAACTTAATGGTACAAATATCACCGGCACTGGCTGTGTTTGTGATGCTTTTCTAAAAGCACGATATTGGGGTTTTAAATGTGTTTTTCTGTCACAGTTAATAACCATCCCAATATGAGTACAATACAAAGACAGGTGAATAATGCTCAGCTAATAGTGGTGTTCCTCGCCCAGTAATCAGTCTTCTAATAGCAAGATACATTTTTAACCTCTGGAGTGTTTTAATGTGTTGAAGTATGAAAGGTTAGTCATACCTTTTCAAAATTGTTATTTATGACCAACAAAATAACGCTATGGACTGAGCACTCTGAAGGTATTCATTAATTCTGGCTATCAATAACGGGTCTATTCGCATTTCAATTCGTCAATAATACAAAGTGGACTGATTTTAAGTTGACCCTGATTTATCCAAGGCAAGGTGGAGACACTGTACTCAAGCATTGCAGAATACTGTGTGTGGTTTAGAACAATAGATATATATTGTTTTCCATGCGGTCCATCACATGTAAACTGTTTAGTTCTCGCCTGTCAGGCAATCTGGGATCCGGCACAAATTAAATGCTCAGGATTGTTGTGTTCTGTTCTTTTAATATTCTCAGTTCTGTGCTTTTAATTGTTAATAATAATCACATGCATAAACTGCTCACGTGCCAGGTGTTTACAAATGCATAGCTGACTTATTTCACCCCTTTTTTTATTAATTTAATTTAATTTTCAGAATATATTAACTGAAATCATGAAGTGTTTTGTAAGCTGGGCTGGTGTAACCCTGTGTGGTTGGGACACCTCATTTATATGGTTTAGGTGCTTTTAAAACAATCACATTGACATGTTTAACATTTTACCCATCAAGCATTCCTTTTTTTGCCTTGATTGCTGCAGGTTCTTCTAGATTTACACCATTTAATTACATAGCAACCTAACGTTTAATAAACAGTTGGTTTTGACACGTTTTGCTTACAGATCTGAAAGTCTTTGAGGTTGGAACAGAATCTGAAATAGAATCTGAATGCTTCCCTGTGCTTTCCGGGACAACTTGTCGTGAGACCTCAAGGGCTCACTGATGCAGGCACTACATAAAACGTTTGTCTACTTGACTTTGTTTCTCAGAAGTTTTACTTAAATTATCACAATGAAGGACACATGAGCCAGTGACTGTGGGTAGTAAATTGAAATGTAGAACTCATCTTCAAACCTGTTTGACAAATCTTTGTTTAAAACAAAATACAAACTGAATGTTGCTTAGTAAGAATAATGGTAACACTTTAAAATAATAGCCACAAATTCATAATGAATTCCAACTGAATAGCACAGTAATAACTCCTGAATGAATATCTTATGCATTCCCTCGGAGTAATTAATTTTGAATTCCACCCTGGTAATTCATGTCGATTTTAATTACCGTTATTCATTCAATGTTCCTTTGTAGCAAATGATGTTGTTCGCATGTATAAGGCATGCATTCCTGCATGAACTAACACTTGATTATGTAATCAACATAGTTTGTTAGAAAGAATCAAGGAATGAATATGGGTAAGTGAATCCATATGAATTAACAGGGCTGAATTAAAAATGAATGACTTCAGAAAGTGGAAGTGCATAAGATGTTAAGAGGTGTTATTCCTGTGGTATTCAGACAGAATCCATTATGAATTTGCAGTCATTATTTAAAAGTGTTACCAGACTAATAATAGCACATTGCGGTGTGTTTAAAATATTGCAAAAAAAGGAAGTTTGAAAACATAGAGCAGAAGCCTTGAATGTGTTGAAAAATAAACACAACCAAAATCACTCTTTTAGGAGAAGAGCTGGACAGATAAGAAGCTGTGCAGTTCTGCTGTCAGTTACAGCCTTTGGGTTCATTTATATCACTAGATGTAAGAAGCCATTCTATTCCAAGTCTTAGATAACATGGATGTATTGCTTATAAAACTGGACAACAGCTTATCTTGTGCCGCCAGAGTTTGTGTTCAATTCTTATTAGTTTTCTTAAGTTTAGAAAGTGTGTCTGTAATATGATGTACATACAATGTTGGAGTGCTTGAAATCCTGTTGTTTTTCTCTGTGCTTGGGATGAAAGTATAGACTGGCAAAACTTGAATGTGTTTGATCTGCAGTCCACACAAAGGAAGCATTCCAGTGATTTAATTTTTGTATTGACTATACTGTAGCCTTAAAAAATAATGACTTGGATCGGGACATGGATGCTGTCATGAAGATTATAGAGAAACTGGAAGGTTGTAAACAGGCATGCTGCAAGGCCAGTGTTGGGATCTGCTAGAACAGTGGGAGGTATAGAGTTAGAAGAAAGGGAAGGGTCAAGGTCACTGGTAGTTTCCTTGCCTTTTGAACACAGAAACATAGCTGCCAAACACTCAAAACTAATACCATTTTCAGATTATCAAAGAGAGAAAGAAAATGCTTCAAACCATCAATAAAACCAACAGAGTGCCTGTAAACATTACAGAGAAATTGGTTTCCTCCAAAGCCTTTGCTATGGAAGCTTTTATGAGATATTTTTACTTCCTATATACATTATATACAACATGTGTAGGGAAGGCAGTGCATGCTTTACCAAGGTGCTGAACAGTATCTGGAGAGATGGCAATTCATTCAGTCATTAATACTTCATGCAAGTGAATATGTAGGCGGAGGACCGTGATGACAAATGAGTCGTTCAAGTTCATCCCAGACATGCTTCTACGAGGTTCGCTCAGCGTGCAGGTAAACTAGGGCTGTCATCTTCAGGTTCATATCCCAAACTCCCTTAATAGGCTTAACCTCTATTATACCTCCAAAAATAAAAGCGCTTCCAAGCACACGCAGAGCCTGGATGCAGGCATGCGGTTAAGCCCTTAAGGGACACGAGGAGCTGAGCGGATGTTCAAATGGGTTCTTCTTAAAATACACTTAAGAGTGACTCATGTATCACAAGGAAACTGACCATATGGAGAACCTTTTTCTTTTTCTTTTTTTTTTTTTTTAAACACTGTTTCATGCCCCTCAAGATAAGAAAGTTAGCATTTTTGTTTGTCGAACACGCAAGTGCCTTGTACCTTAAAGGGTTAAAATATTTAGTTTTGGAGACTGGAGATCTCCATTGCTGTCGGATTTCAAATTGTGGTCTGCTGTGTACGAGTCTCATCAAGCACTCAAAGCAAATAGAGGTCATGTTGTGTAATGGTAATAGTTTGTGAATCAGATGCCGTTTCCAATGAGTCTTTTATGAGGTTATCAGCATGTAGATTCCATGTGCTTTTGGAATGGATAATACCATCCTTTACGGAACAGGTCAGTAAAACACTGTCTTGCAAGAGACACTTTAAAGCTTCATTCTTGCCATAGGTAGGTTTCAAATGCTCATCAGGTCACCCTGAACCCAATCTGTCATTTTGTAATCTTTTTTTGAAATAGTGGTAGCGTACTAATAGTACGTGGAGTGCATTCAACCATGATGTTACCTGTGCTTTTAACTCCATAACAGAGGTAAAGGAAGAACTAGAATGAAATTACTCTGCAGGTAATTTGAAACATAATATTACATCAACTATCTTTTTCATGTAATACATGTATTTAACCGGTGTTGGTTTTGATTCACTGACTTCAGAATGTAGAAAATCAATGGGCATTCTTACATCAAAGTCAGATGCCGCCAACTTCATCTTCTGTTTTGATTGTAGCCTAAACTAGAGGTCATATTAGAAAGGATTCTGATTGCTCTGGTGTTATCACATCCAATTTATTTTACAAAGTTAACCAAGAAAAAGGTACCACGACGATAAATGACCTCACCTATAAAATAATATAGTCACTGCTATCTGAAGTCTTTATGTTCTGTATCAGTGAAAGGGATTACATGAATGCTGAAGTAGGTGGCAAGGTGAACTCCAATGTAATGATTCAGCCAAGAGAAATGTCTAAAGGTATCTGTCTGACTTTTGTTTTTTTTTAACTCTTTCACAGAGACTTGTAGAAGCTGCTGAAGAAGCCCATTTACAGCATGAGGATGACCCTGAGTTGCAGGTAATTGTGTATCATGGTTAATGCATGTATTTAGAAAGTGAGAAAATGAAAAATATATGTCTAACAAGTTAGATGATCTGTCCTAATAATGCAACTTGAATATGTACAATGACGGTGTGAATGTGGGAATGACCCCCCAGAACCTGCGTTAGAATGTTAGAAGATGTTTCTTCAATGCCCAACACAAAAATACCCTGAAACCTTGGATAAAGCACTAAAGGATGGCTTTGTGCTTGTGTACTGTCCATGTGCGATTCCATCACCTTGTTGTCTTGTATAATTGTAAACTGCAGAGCAGTGGTAATACACAGCGGATTGCAGGATGTATTTGTATCCATGTATCTAGTTCTGTTTGAATGTTTATATATAGGGCAGCTGGCTCTTTGAGCTAATATATATATATATATATATATATATATATATATATATATATATATATATATATATATATATATATATATACAGTTTTAATTCAGTACGTCCTTTCTCTACGCAAACATTCTGCAGGCTACAGGGCTCCTAAACTTCCTAATCTGGTCTCTGCTCTATGACTTTTAAATTAAACTGCCTCCAGTCGTCATTTTTATTCGGCTATGCTACAAATCCAATATGGTAAGTTTAGGACTCTGCCTTCAGTATTCATCATCACATTGTAGAATTCAGTGGTGCGGTAGGAGAAAAAAAAAATCTTCAAAAAAAGTAATTCCAACAGACATAAAATGCCAATTTTGAAATGCAGGCAGAAACATTTCTAGATCACACAGACAATCACAAAACCATCCGTCTGTATTGCACTCATTTAGTAATTTGATCTCTAAGAGCAGAGCATTCTGATGATTTTAGAGAACTGTCGGTGAGTGACAGACTTGGTATTAAAGCAGAGCTTTTTCTTTTTTTTTCTGAGGCAGTTTTACAGCAGCTTACATGAACTTTCATATCCCGGTGATAAGGCTGTCTTGCCAGAAACTAGAGTTGAGACATTTTATAGTCTGTGTGTGATCTGAGGCTTGTTCTAGTCTTGGGGTTCTGATTTAAGCTATATTAGTTTGGCACTTTCAGTGGGCAACTGGAGGCTTTGGGGAAAGAACTAGAATTCACTCCTTCGTGCACAGAGTCAGGATTCAGTAACATAACCTTGATGTTTTACATACTTTATAAATGAGTACTGTTACACCAACAGGCACACAATTGTGAATATAAAAAATTAAGTAATTCTACTTGCAATACAATCAGTGACTTCTCAAGGGACTTCTTCAGGCTAGTGGGAGAAAGCCTGGAGCAGAAATAAGATCAGCATGTTTAGATATGTTTAGATATGCCTACCTGCTCTCTGGCTATCGCAGATATACAGTAGGAGAGCTGCAGGCACAGCAACATGTTCATGTCTCACAAATGGGAAGATGCACTACAAGTACATTGGGCATGAGGAAGCTCAGGTAATACCCAGTCCTGTACCTGCGCTGGGTATTATCTCAGGAATTAACATATACAGCACATGCATATTCATTTAAACCAAACTACTGTACACACATTTAAAAAAAGAAAACAGATTGCACAGTTAAGCAGCAGGGTCATTCATTCCACACTGTTGGGTTGTCCTTGGCATTTTGTACAAAGCAGTGCGCTGACGTGTCTTTTTAAAATAAAGTGTATTAAAAGGTTACAGATTTCGAGTGTCTGTTTCAGGTCTGTTCATTTTCTTTGTCCCGCCACTCTTGTCGAATATATAGCCCAACATATGCAGGGCAAGTTCTTTTCATCAGGGGCAGTGTTGATGACCAACCCAATGTTTGTGCATTACTGCAGCGAGTCTTACATTCGTCAAAAGTACCCTAAAAGCCATTTATATGTCAGCAGGATTAACAGGACAGTAACATTGTGGTAAGAGACTTGTCATTTTTTACTGCCACACTCCATTAAGCTGAATCAATTCTTAATCTCAGTTCCAGCAACCCCTTCACAACCTTTACGGTGAGATTGTTGTTCTTTATCAAAACTCTCATCACACCATCTGCTCAGGCCTGAAATAGCACTGAAATGATTAGCCGGGGTAAAGGGAGTTGTGCTTGAATATGGATTTAGTGCAGCAGGGATTCTTCCAGGGAAATTGCTGCTTTTTACATAGCTATAATTACAACTGCTATCAGCTCATGAACCATTTCAGGCCCTATGCATAAAGTTCTAATGTGTAATTTGTTTTAAAAGTCTAACAAAGTTATACAAAATAAAAGTCCCACATTTTCCAAACAGCTTCCTAGATCAAAGCTTTGTGAATAGGGATATAATTGGCAAAGTATTGTTTTTCAAGAACCTGCCGTGTTCACAGATTGCTGTACCCACACGATAGTGCTGAGGTCAAAAAGGTTAATCTCTCGTTTATTATTAATTGCTGGAACAGCAAACATAAACATATGCTAATTAGTATTGCATGCTGAGCAAAGTATAATCCTGCTGTTGGATAAAGTATCTCTCTCTCTCTCTCTCTCTCTCTCTCTCTCTCTCTCTCACTCATATATATATATATATATATATATATATATATATATATATATATATATATATATATATATATATATATAAATAAAAATAATTTCTTCACAGAATTCTTTTTTCATGAGAAAAACAATTAAAACAATTATAAATAAATGTCCATTGAAATGGCTGTATGCAAATGCTTCCTATAGCTGTGTTTTTGCTTAGAAGCCAGTAAAGACACTAACCTGGAAAACATTCTTGACCCAAACCTGCTGTTTGAAACTGTGTTTCATTGCATTCTACAGTAAGTGTGTTCTGTAATAAAATAGTTTAAGTCTTGAGGACAATTCTACTTCCTCAGTTCCTCCACTTGCCTCCTCAGCTATATTAAAAGCAATTACAAGCCGATTTGGGAAATGCCAAATGCGATTTTCAGGCATGTCCAAAATGTCAACGTGCCAAAATATTGGGGGTGCCTGAATAGTTTCCAGGTCTACAATTCATCAGTAGCTAAATCCCTGTTATTTCAGTCCCCAGTAGCATTCGCTGCACCAGAGGAGTCTGAATACACAGCTGAAACAGCAAATAGTAATTCTGTTATCTCTTGTTTGCTTGTTTAATCCATATCAATAAGTGTGCTACTTTATTGTTTAATTAACTTGAAAATGAAGTGACAGAATAACAAATTCATTGCCTTGCAATAGGATTAGGGAGAAATCGAGGGCACAGTGCTTATTGATGTATGACTGTATTAACCAAAGTAATAGCAATAGGAACATGAAACACCCCTCACTGCGTCCCTGCAAATACCTAGTCGTGAAACGAGGTGAGAATCTGGCAGGGTATGGATGTGTATGATTAAAGATAAATCATTGTTATTCTAGATTACATAAAGCAATTCCATTAATTGCCTTGCTTTTTCAGTGGCACAGGGATTTCAGTGCCAGCACAGAGGCTGTTTTCACAGCAAGGGCTCTGTGGTGCTTTATACCCAGACACTGATACATTGTACCTAGCAGGCAGCTTTTCTCTAGATTTCCATGTTTTCAGATCTGCTTCTATTGGTAAAGACAACAACTATTCGTCAGTATAGTTACCTACATTAACCCTACACTGTAGGAATAAACAATCCTTAACAGAATGTAATAAATGTGTGCTAAGTGTTGCAGGGGTAGAAAGTTCTGATGGGGCGGCACATTGCGACATCTAGCTGTCGAATTCTGCTACCGTTAGCTAATTCTGATGGGGAGGCATATTGTGACAGTACACTGTTGTTGTTTTTTTTGTTTGTTTTTTAATAAGTTGGGTTTCATGGCAATAACCAATAGATTTTCACAACTGTTGTTTTATTTTAGAGATCTGCCCATTTTAAAAAAGCTGCTATAAGGATAGCATCGCCACAATAAAAAAAAGAGAAAAACTGCCTTGGTTAAATTTCTATTTTCATGTTGTGTCATCCTACAAGTGTTCAGTAATACAAAGTTTGTGTAAAAATCTGAACACCGCATCAATTCCAGTTGCTGTTGCTGTTTCCTTTTGGTTTTAAGACTTGGATTAAAGTGTCATGATTGCGTTGTTAGAGAAAGGTCTCATTTTATATTCGCTGACATCACCTTGGTTATGCATCTCACTGACTTGCTTGTGGGTTGTCAAGCGTTACAGTGCAAGAATCCCATTAGAAGGACCAGTAATCTCCATTCCCTGGTCGTTATTGAACTCTTCTTGTGAGCAAGTCATTTATAATAGGACTGTTCATTTATAATTAGGAGATTGCTCTATGCAATTTATTTATTTTTTTTAACTTTAAATTATGGCTATAGGAGGGAGTGGCGTGTTGCAAAGCACACAAACCTGAACCACAGTAACCTGTCTTTGTGACCCACCACTGAATCCAAAGCATAAGATGTTATTCTTGGAGTGAAGACCATAAAACAGCCTTGTCGAGGAAGAGACAGTAGAACAGATTAAGGGTTTTAAACTATCAAGTTTAATATTCAGGTCTAACTGGGGTTAGTATTGCACAGACAAGTACATAAAGCGATTAAATAAATTAGCATCTGTTCCTTGGTAGCCGCAGCTCATGTAATTGAACATCGGCTTGTTTGCATAATTTAAAGCCTAAGCGAACCAACGGTAAAATATACTGCATCATGTACATAGATAAAAATCAATCCTGTTTTCACTGATAATCGGGCCATTATATGTTTTTTGTTACTTTATGGAGTTTTTTTTTTATTTTACTGTTACAATGTCCATGCAGTCAGGTAGCAAGATATACTGTACTCAATATATTTATCTTTGCCTTTTAGCTTTCATCACAGAGTGAGTCATAGTTTTTAATTACTTAAGCTAATTAGCAGTTAAAATTAAGAAAACTATATATATATATATATATATATATATATATATATATATATATATATATATATATATATATATATATACAAAATACTGTATATATATATGTATGTGTATATATATATATATATATATATATATATATATATATATATATATATATATATATATATAAAATATATATATAATTGCAGACTTTGTGCCTTTGTACTGACATGGCTCGCTGTATTTATTATTATTTGTTTTAATAAATTTAGTAGTTGCCAAATTTAGTTTTTTTTTTTGTTTGTTTGTTTTTGTTATTTTCTCCGCAATTTAGTAGTGTCCAATTCTTTTGTTTAGCTCAGCTCACCGCTACCACCCGTGCACTGACTCGGGAGGGGGCCTCGCTGTATTTTGAGTTAGTCTTTCTTGACCGCTGCGCCTTCAGGTCATGGTTCATTGATTCTGTTCTAAATGAAACCTATGTTCTTTTTTTTAATTGAAGTTAATTAAAGCTTGTAATGATCATAGTCTAAATTTACTCCGGATAAGTTTGGTCATTTTATAACACCAACCATCTTCACACTTCGTTTGATCAGCCGTGCTGTAGGCCTACCCTTCACTTTGAAATCCCAGTTGAATTCCGTTCCCCAGAAGATTTGACTTCTCATTATAGTGTCACATCTTTTGCAGTTTAATGTTGTCCTTGGTGCACTTGGGAGCAGGAACAGAAGTACTACAGAACCGATGAAACGGGAAGGGCAAAAATGTTAAGAACTGTTAAATCTCCAGGAAGGGAGGGGAGACAGAATATCTGCAAGGACCCCTTATAAACAGCATACTCAATACTAGCATTAGCTGTACATGTAAACTTTACAGGACACAATGTTGCAAGAGGTTCCAGTGATATCCAGGTGACGCAATAACTCAGCTTTTGCTTCTTGAATAAAAGACTTCTCATGTCTGGGCACTTCAAGTGTTTTGAATTGGACAGATACAAGGCCTATTCAATTGGTCTAAATACCGGCACCATATTAAATAATAAATCTGGACCAAACCTTCCATTTTTTAATGTACTTTTACAGACAAAAATACACTACAGAGACCCACACAATGTGTTAACCTTCAGGCTAGGGAACAATTGATGGGGGAGTTCACCTAATCCCTGAATGATCTAATCCAACCCCCAGAGGTAGTTTCAATACTGAATGAATTAAAACTGTAATAGTGTGTATAAAGTACTTAACCAATATCTGCATTGAACATGCTTGTTCCTTGCTTTGCCACAGGCAGTCAGGTATTTCAATGGATTGAATGCACTGTATGTAAGCAAATAATTGTTTTTCTGAGTCCTGGACCAATTCCCCACAGTGTAATGAAATTGAATGCATTTGCATATTAATAAGTTTAGCGATTAAATACTGAAGTATTGAGATCAGATGGCTTGAGTTGTGGTGCCGTCAGACCAGGAAATGAAACAATAACGATGGTTGTACAACGGCGCAATTGTTTCTCTATTAATTTAGACTCACGTCTCGCCTCTGACACTGTGTCCTGGAGAGCAGAAAGCTGCAGGTTTTTATACAGATAACCATCTCCCGATTAGCTACAATTAATCAATGAATTAACTCGGGAGATGGTCACCTTCTGCACAAGGTTTTTAAATAAATAACAAAACACAAACGCACAACTTTCCCTCGTCATCTTAAATAATAAATAATCATGTCGGACGGACACAATATAAACACAATATATGTATATAATAATAATAATAATAATAATAATAATAATAATAATAATAATACATACATACATACATACAATAATAAAATACACACGGGGTGGGCACCCCATCACAACTATACATTTGGGTTTAGTGTTTGTTTTTTTTTTGCTGTGAGAGCTTAGGGCATAAGTTGGTCGCTGATGTAAATTCATTGTGTCATCTTCATTGTACAGTACGCTCTTTACCTGTCCAGGTAGAGTTATTTCAAACCTTTTGGATGGTTGAGTCTGGATTTATTCTAAACTTGGCTTTTGTGCCATCTGTTTTGAAAGGAGGAGACACAGCTGCTGATCTGTTACATAACATTCACTTAAAATGTATTGAGTATTCATGCACACAGAGGGGTGCTTAGGGAAGTGGGGTGAAATTGTACAATGAGCATAATGGTGTAGCCGGATCATGTTATTTAAAAACAAGTTATGTTTTTAAAGCAGGCTGTTTCTACTGTTGAACCGATTACAAATCAAGTTTTTATCATTTCCAAAATAGTAAAAGACCTATTAGCTCAAACTATTACAAAGAAAATTGCTCTTTCAATCAACTCAAGGCTACAGGCTATATTACCATTGTTTTTTTATCGTCTTGTGTTGTGAGATCTGGTAGACATTCTAGAAGCCACAATACACCAGTTTTAATTATTAAAGGATGTTAAGGAATATTATTGTCTTTCCTTTTCGAAACAGCATGATAATTTTATCAGTAAGCTCCCAGGTAAAGAAGAATTTAACCCCCAAGAACAAAGCACATTTTTGACTTCTTATTCGTTTCAGTGGTATGTCTACGTCTGTCAATATTGGATTGTCTTGCCTACTCTACCAGTCTCAAAGCAGCGAAAGTGCACAAGCTGACAGTGGTGATTGTCATGTGAATAGTAAACTACTTAGTTTCAAGATCCATAAGAACCTGTAGTGTAACGTGATTAGAAAGATACAGTAACTCCATAAAGATACGGCAACATTTCAAAGAGATTTTCATACCTTATAACCTGATATGGTAACATTGTAGCACTGGACAGGACATATATGCAAAAACCAATTCTTAAGAAGAATGTATGGTGGGTCTGCAAAAGTATTTACTGGATTCCACAGACCCTGAACTGTGTGATTTCACACATCTATATTCTTCTTAGCACTCTAAACCACTGCTTTTTAAGAAAAAAAAAAAACTGTGACCAAAGTGTGTAAATTTAGCGAGCTCAAGGGCGAGATGGAAGCACATGAAAACCTCGCACTTTGAAGAGACACTTTTCAATATATTTGTATGCTGTCATTTAGCCTTGCTGTTCTGTGCCATGAGACCAGTGTTTAATCAGGAAAAGTGCTTCAGCACAGTGGGTGCTTATTATCGGTAAAGGGCCATATTTACACGGCCCTTTACTGCTGCTCAGCTAACACACATCTGCAGCTTACTGGCAAATCGTTTTGGCTCACGTTGCTGCTTCTGTTTGGAAACACTTTGCATGTCTACTTTCGCACGGGAATGTGGGTGTTCTGGGCTGTGCCAAGCTAACATTCCTGGCAATATCGTTGCGTGTTTGCAGCTGTTGCCACAAACATTGCCAAGTTTGTAACCCTGTCTGGGTTTACGAAAGGGTGAGTGTAGATCTGAAGCCTCTTAGTGTGGCATTATGATGCTGTATTGGAAAAAAAAAGGCAAAGGCATATACAGTAATTCTCTCTATAATGCAAACCCCATGCATCACATGCATGACTGATCTACCTTGAGTTCAATCCCTTGAGTTTCTTTAAAACTACTGAAAGAAACTTAACAAATTCAATGACGAATGTATTTTTCAGTGTCGAAACGAGTGAGAGATCTTGCAGAGGTGTGAATGGTAGAAGTCACAACAGGTCACGTAGGCAAGGATAAGTCACATGTATTCCTTTAAAATTTGTAAAGGGTGCTCCATATATACAGATAATTACGGTACGTATGGGAGGCAAAAAGAACCAAGTCTGTCACAGACATGCATGGCAGTTTGATGGAATGTTAAATCTTAGTTTTATTAAGCTATGGTGAAGAAAGTGTTAAACATGCTGTAGTCCTACATAGGATGAGCTTAATCTATTGGAGCTACAGACAGGGGAAACAGTGGCTTATATCAGCAATTCGTCCCTTATGCTACAGGACCTTCACGACTGTCTTAGATCTGCATATATGTTATTACTAATCAAACTGCATGATCTTTATTATAATAAACACAGTATTTACTATCATGTGAACTGACTTTGAATAAGAAATAGTTTGCTTTTTTTAGGGTGCAATTGGATCAGGTGAACCCGTGTTGCTTGGATGTGGTGTTAGCAACCTTGTATTGGACATTGCCTGGGGAAATCAATATTGTTGTACATTGAATTTAGCTTTATGCACAGGCAGCCTGCTCTTTGAGATCCATCACCATCCATTAACTAATGTCTTGTTTTTATGTCCCTGGTACGACCTTGTAAAGAGTGATAATCACCTTTTTAAATGCAGTAAAACTACAATGCGTAGAATTGTTAAATCTAGCAAATTACTGCTTAGGTAATATATATATATATATATATATATATATATATATATATATATATATATATATATATATATATATATATATATATATATATATATAATATAATATAAAATTTCAGTTTCATATTGACCTGTACAGCTGTCTATGTACAGTGTAATCCCAATTTCACAGTGTTTTTAAGACAAGAAAAACCAACAGTGACAACAGGAGCATGCTCTGAATGCAAGGCTGTGTCTCCAGCTGGCTGCTGCCTGTCTGCCTTTTTTGTTTTTTCCTGTACATGATGTTTCCTCCATGATTGAAATTCTGTTCCTAGCCTGTTTCTTAAATTGCAGTGTTTATCGCAGCACAGCAGATCAATGTATAGTACATGTAAGTGTGTGTGTACATTTATATTAGATTAGTAGACGATTACCCAATTCGAAGATACAGTACCCAACTAAACAGGACAGCTAATGGTATTCTTGTCGGTGTATGATTTCTTTATTCAGATTGATTTTAAAGAACAAGTGATGTCACATCCGTTCAGTATTTAGTTTACCAAGCCACAGTCGTAATTCTAATTTTGCGAGCGAAGGCATAGATTATGTCAGACATTCTGAATTTTCTTTCCAAACCGTATACAGTAGATAGATAACCTGCTGAAAATATCCACACACAATAACCAAAAAAAACCAAAAACTGAACAGATAAATGCTGGAGAAAAAAACTAGAGGCAATTTGATAAGAGGAAACAAATCAATGCTTGTGTAAAGTGAAAAGAAAGATTTTGGTGTGTTGCTAATTATATAATGAAATATAGAAACCTCTTTTTAAAAACAGAAAACACTACAGTTTAGAACATTCAATCTGTGCTTTGTATTATAAAGACTTCATTTAATTTCTAAGGAGCAATATGTGTTTGAATGGTTTACTATTACTGTGAACAAGTAAACAGGTATTTCTGAGTAGGAATGCACATATATTTGTGTACATTCTGGTTTCTATATTAGGGTGCAGTGGCTTCTATGTTGTTGTTGTTATTATTTTATTGTTATGATAATGTATTTTTCTCTAGATATTTTTTACATATTTGTGGTAATATAAAGTACACAAAAGACTCAGCTATGAAAGCATATAGTTAACATTCCTCCAAAAGTCATGGTTGAATTGTCCATAAATGTGGGACACATTACTGTATTTAATTATTTATTAAAACCATGTTTGCTAATTTAAATAAGGGCACTTAACACACATTATACAGTCTCATCATGGGGGAAAAGTACTGTATGCAGCTAAAATGATGCATTTTAATTAATGCATCAACATGATACATTTTAATAAGCCATCACTGTTAATCATTTACATCAGAGTAACCAGAAGAGAGAAAAAAAAACAAAACAAAAAAAAAACTAATTTACATTTTCACTTTAAAATCCATTACAGACATAACTGATAGGGCAGGACATCACTTTAGGAATATTTCAATATTTAGCCTTGGTTTCCCAGTACCGAGCACCTACTGATCACAACTGAATGACTAAATGACTCCTTAAAGTTCAACTTCAAGTTGTTATTTTAACCAGAACATTCCACTGAACTGTTATTTACTCTGTTTGCAGAGCATACCGTATGTATTGTTAGATTTTACTAACTCTTGTTATATATTACCTGTTATACCACACATAATTTATTTAGATAATGCTTGTGAGAAATCGAAGTATTTTGTGTTAACACCTCAACGGCAAACCCATCTTGAATTTGCTTGGGTGTTCTTTGAACATCTGTTGTACTGATTTACCACTTTTGCAGATTATAAATACAGTATATATGAAACGTTTTGTTTTGCATCTACACAAGGTTTAAATGATAAAAAAAAAATCATTTATTTCAGGATGTTTCAGACAGAAGCCCTTCAGCTGTGTAGAAAGAAAAATAAACACAGTGCAGTAAACTTGTTATTTTTCAAAAAATCCTGTGGATGATGTCCTGAAATAAATCATTTGTATATCATTGAAACCCTTTATGTACATGCAAAAAAAAGTTTTTAATTTTTGTACCTATATATATATATATATATATATATATATATATATATATATATATGTTTATGTGTATGTGTGTGTGTGTGTATATGTATATATATATATATATATATATATTTTTTTTTTGTTTATTTTTAGCAAGGCGACTTACAGAGACTAAGGTGTGTGAACTATGCATCAGCTGCAGAGTCACTTACAACAACATCTCACTCGAAAGACAGAGCACAAGGAGGTTATGTGACTTGCTGAGGGTCACACAATGAGTCAGTGGCTGAGGTGTGATTTGAACCGGGGACCACCTGGTTACAAGCCCTTTTCTTTAACCACTGGACCACACAGCCTCCTTATAATATATAATAATAATATATAAGAGCAGTTATAAAATACAATAAAATCAGTAGTAAGTAAGAGCAAATTCAAATGAGAGAAAATAACAAATATATAGTAAATAATTACATTTGAGAGCGATTTCGACCGAGAGCAGTTAAACTTACAAATATTTGGTTATAAGAGTAAATCCCATAAAGAACAAGTAGTAAGTACAGTAAATGGATAACGATTTCAAATAAGAGCAATTACAAAAAATATATCTGACCCCCCACAGTGCACCACTAATTACATTGTCTCTTTATTATTGTGTCATATTTTGCACTGGATGAAATAAATATAAGGAGGAGGTTTGAGTTTTATTCTGTAATGGTTCCTATCATCTGCCAGATGGTTTGTCCAGAAGTCTGCATGTCCAGCATGCATGCTGTATTGTAAGCATGGATCTCCCTCGTGAATGCCATTGCTTTATGCTTCATGCTTTCATGAAGTCTGAAATTTCATAATCATGCTGAAGCCCAAGAGGGTAGATCACATTGAGAAAAAGACACAATTATGCAAAGCGCCTGAACTCAAAGAGGATGCAAAGCTGCAGTGTTTGCTTCTGTACAAACTTTGCACATTTACTTTCCAACTTTCTATGAGCAGTTGTTTGTGCACATTTTGCAACAGATCAAGAGCTCAAAATATCATGGTAGTCTATGCATGAAAATTTACCGGTTAGACCTACTGATTTATTGAATTGTAATTGTAAGTTACAGATTACCATTTTTTTATTGAATCAGTTTCTGTAGCAAAGAAATTAGCTGAATATTTGAACAGGTAATTTATTTTTAGTAAACCATTTCCTTTCACAGTGTTGCAGATTGTCTGGGATGTTATTGATTTCCCCAGTGCTGCACTAAAGCTGTCTGTCAAGGTGATAATAAGCATTCATTAAATAGCATCCTTCTGGCTCTGCTCTTTGAATGGTCTTGCAGCATAGCCAAAGTCGCAGTGTTATTTATGCAAATATCAATCTGGAAGTATATTGAGAATACATTTTTCCTGTCATCTCTTTGTGTGTGGGTCAGAGAGCTGCCCTGGTCGAGGTCCTATCCAAAGCATGCCTTATTTGACAGGATTACAATGAAGTAGTTTTCTCTTAGAGGTTTGCAGCCTTTAGCGTTACTCAGCAAATAAGACCGTATCCCTCTTCTCGTGTGCTTTCCCATGTCTACACTTTACTGACAGCGTACACTGGATATTATTTAATCTTTTTGGTGATGAATTTGACACGAGAGAGAGCCAGGGGATTAGTAAACAGTCAATCTTACACATCTGTCCGCAGGTCAGGTGTCTGTGTTATCATGCTCTTTGGTAGAACAGGCTTACCAACAATAGTACTGTATGCCATAACCATGGCTTGGGACATTCTGCTTGTTCAGCTGTGATGACCTATGCATTGACCTATGCGTTGTTTGACTGTTTCCTGTAGAATTGACAATCTCTATTTGAATTCCTATACTGTAGCACCTCTGCACTCTGACCTTGGGTGATTTTTGAAGTTGTTTAATTAAACCCAGTTTATCAATTTAATGAAGTTAATGTTCGTCGGCACATTTCATAGAAGAAAAGCCTTTCGTATTTAAAAAAAAACAAACAAAACAAAAACAATAACAATATCTAATAAGGTGTTCTAAATGAAAGCTCCACACATTAGTAGTGCATCCCAGTCTTAACCGACACACTCAATGCATTCCATCTCTGTATCTTCAATTTTCTTCATAATGGAAATCAATCTAAATAGAGAATTATGTCACATGATCTAGACATGATCTAGACTACAAAGATCCTGAAAATCACCCAATGCAAGCATATCTCTATGCAATAGAAATGCCTCTAACATGATATATATATTTTAAGTTTGAATACAACTCTGTCATATTTATTTCCACATTCTCTAAAACTGTACAGATTTGTGGGAATGTATTGTGTTTTGCTTTAAAAGGATGTAATATAGTTTAAAAATGACTTGAGCAGATCTTCAAAACATAGTTACTTGCTGAGAATACTGAGGACTGTATTTTCATGCTGATTTTTTGTGGAAACAAATATCCCCAGAAGCTGTGCAAATCAATCCCCGAATGTGGGATTTTCAAGGTAAGAAGCTAAACAAGCGTCTTCTGTAAGCAACTTAAACAAACATTATTCGTTTGCTAACCTGGTAGGAAAACAGTAGTAGACTGTTCCCTGTCATAAACAATACATGTTATTTGTTTAATCAGTGGAGCTCTTTGTTAACATCTTCAAAGGATAAGCTGCATTTGGTAACATGTTACTCCTTTACTACAGGAGGAAAAATGCAAGTTCAAAGTTAACGAGGCTTTTAAAGTCACATAAGGTATATTATCAAAGTTATGCAACATATGCTTTTGTTATAGATATTGCTGACCCCTGCAGGTTAGATGCTGTAATGGGATACAAGCTTGTCCAAAAACGGGATTGATCCTTTTTTCCCCCGGGGTTATTTTGCTCATTAATATGAGTAAAAGGGGAAATTGTCATTGTGTTTTGCATTTTGGCTGAAATATTTTAGCAACCTACATGCAGTGGGCTCAGTGAAGAAATGTTCAGCTGTTCTGTAAATGCTGTATTAGGTGTGTTTCTGAATGATAACAAAATACTGTCTGCATTGCAATCATAATAATAAGTCTTTGTAGGAACCTTGGAACACAATTTATGGTTGTGGGGTATCATCAGTCCATCCTGTCTAGGTTCTTTGTGTTTTTTTTAAGCATGAACCATAAATAAATTCCAAACTTTTGGTTCTCAGCAGCAGCACTAAGGGTACCAAACTACTTCACCTTCAATGGCAGCACTTTCACTGCTAAACACTGAATAACTAGGGTAATCAGCTGCGATTTAATTGAACTGATACATTGCATGTCGTTTCTGTAATTGATGGCTTTATTGGTGCATTGCGTGGTTTGCAGGAATGATAAAGAACCAGCATATCAGACTTAACCTTCATTATCAAAACTAATGAAGGTTACCTGCTCTTAAGTAAGTCAGAAAATCTTTTTGAAGTGCAGCAAACGGAAGGAAAGCTACAGAATTCCATTATCTTAAACCCTTAATGAGGCTTGTGAGACAGCAGTGGGGTTTGGAAAACCACTGATTGACTGATCAAGTAGAAGCATTACTTGAGGTTAACAAGTGTGAGCGATCCTCCCAAAACTCTGTCAGTTCTCATGAAAGGCTGTTTTTTTTTATGTTCTGTTTTGAGAAAGTATTTTGGTTTTCTGACAACAGCGAACCTTAAATTATTGTTTGTGCATTTGGCTAGCTTGCACTATCGTCCCGTTTTGAAAACTTGGACTGCTTCATGGAAATCTCACATGCATGCCCACATTTTAATTACACACTTCATACTGTGTAAGTTTACATTGACTTGGCCAGTCAAAAAAAATGAGAGGAAATACAATTGTGTAAACCTGAGCCTTAAAATGATACTTTTCTTTACAGGGTCAGTTTGTTTAAATGTTTATAGTGTACTGTAGTTGTGTGTGTATGTTATGTATGTATATAATAATACAATATAATGCAACAGGCAAAATTTAAACGGAAAATGTGAGAGTCGCCTGGGACTTCAGCATCATTTTCATCATGATTTTTAAAAATGTATTTTGTGTATAGAAAGTAGAACTTGTTTCAATACAGTCTCTGAATCTTACTACTGAAAAATAACAGTATAGCAGGCAATAATGGCAAGAAACTAGCTTAATCCAGTAGAGGGGGGCACGTTGATGCCATCTGCTGTGAGCCAAGGGAAGTACATGTGTCAGATTTGTGAACAGCAGGTATGACTTGCATTACATAGCAATTGTGTTCAACAGGTGGCCACTAACAAGTATTATGAGATTGAAGTCCAAAGGCGAGTACAAGCAATGACTGAAACTGATGTTAGAGATGTTTCTGATATTGTGCTCTTCTTTTTTGTTCTCAGTATGAATATTTCAATGCTGTGTTGATAAACGAAGTGGACCAGGAAGGCAACAGTGTGGAACTTGGACAGGAGTTTATTTTGCAGCCAAATGACCATTTTAATGATTTGTCGGTCAACATCAGCCTCAGCGTTGTTCAAGTCCCAACCAACATGTACAATAAAGGTATGTGAGACACCAGACCGGCATGCTTTGTTTCACCCCTCTCTCTGCTTTTGCAATTGGGAAATTACCAAATCAGCTGTGAACTATAAGAAGAACAAGCACTGTGACAACACTGGATACTGAAGCTGTTCCATTGTTATCTGCAAATATTTTTGTAAACATTGTTACCAATAAAACTGTACTGATACTTTTATCATTGGGATGTTTTTGACTAAAGTCAAGCATCATTTATATATAGTTGTATCATTTCAGTTTTGAAATGGAGTAAGCATAATTATATAGCTGTCAACTTGAGGTTTCTATGCTATATAAAAGCACGCGAAAACAGCAATGTATTGTCTTTGAATGGACTGATACATCTGTCTTTCCTTTTGTAAATGAAACTTGATGGTGACCTTTTAAGTCATGTGTGTGTGTCCTGTGGAAGTATGGCTTGATAAATCCAATTACAGGAAATGTAGTAAATGCAGAGTGATAAAAGGCACTGAGAGTGAGAAGTTGAGGTAATTTCTTTGAACAAACTGAGCCTTTGTAAGTGTTTATTTGCGTGATGTCAGCTTGCTTGGAGCTGTTTTTTGTTCCCTTTTTGTTCAGCTGTAATGAAGATTTCATGGCATTATTAGCCGGGAGTTGTTTTGAGTGAGAAATGTAGTGAGCACACAGAAAAGTAAATTAACTTCTGGTCATTAATCCCATCTCTATTGTGTGGCACGCCAATTCACTAGGTAGCATTGTTTGTTTGAGTGGCTTTTGCAGCGCAATAAATGTTAAATTGACCCCTTTTTAAAATCGCTCTGCAGAATCAATAGTAAGGGCTGTCTTTGTACTTAAAGGACCTGCCTTCCTTTTCAATTTCTTTAACATAAGTAACCTTATTCATAAAAGATGACAGTGTGCTTCTTAGTTTCTTAAAAAGGGTTGTTTTTATTTTTCTGGTTTTACCCTCAATAGGTTTAAATAGAGTCAACATTAAAACATTCATTGGCAAGCAGACATGCCCTGGTTTTATTCTGTCTGAACAAGGGGATTTGTTATCCAGTTAGTGAATCTCATTATATTAGGTTATCTGAGCCTGAATGGATTCTTGATTTAATCACTTAAGAGGTAATTCAAAGTTAATTTAAGCTTGAACCAGAATAAGTTCAATTTTGACTAATCTGATTAAACAGGGCAAACTATGATCAGATCTAAGTTTTAATTGCAAGTAGGAGGTCAGCAAAGTTTACTACCTCTTGGATTTATCAGGTCAACAAATGTTTTTTTTGCAAATTAAACTTCACAGACACTGTTCAAGATGAAGGTTTTCACAAATACCTGCTGTTTAGATCAGCCACTGTTTAGAGCAATTAAATAGATCCTACACTCTTAAAACCCTGCTTATATACTGTATATTTTTCAAAAATAAAAAGAAACAAAACAAAAACAAACACCTAGCCCACAGGATGGCTAAGCCGTTTACCTGACAAATAACAAAAACACACAGCTTACAAAAATCAACACAGCACAGTACTCACAAAATGACTGCTCGGACACAGAGTACCACTTTCTGTCTCTTTCTACTCAGCAGCCTCGACGCACTCAAACTGTGCGGCTTATATGCCCCATCAGTACAGTTTGAGGGAGGGTGGGGTTCAGGGTTCGGATCCGTGCACACACCTCACAGGAAGGTAAAACAGCCACTCCCAAAAAAGGTCTTCAGATTTGATGATTGCATGCTTGTCTGCTGAATTTATATGATGTTCTTTGAGAGCCAGTCATCTTGTCTCATTCAGTATACACTGTATACTGCAGTAAAAACTGTTTTAAACACTGTATGCCTTTAATTGCCATCTCTATATAGGATGATTATACCAGAAGAGAGTATGCTACAACGTACACTTATCTATCCAATCTAAGACGTGTAATATATCCTGGGACACATTTACTCTAAACATGAAAAAGAAAGGTGCATACACCCCTGCAAAAAAAGAAAAAGCATGATTATTGTATTGGATTGGTGCCCAGTATGTAAAGTCTGTTCATATTGGTGCCATGCCATGCACATGGTGCTGAATGTCATTTTTGAAATATTATATGTGAGATGAGAACACATGAGAACAGGAAGAACACTACCAGGCTATCGCTGACTTTGATGAACGAGTGGAGAAATTCAGTATCTCGTGACTCCAGTTTTCAATATACTGTAAACCCTGTTTTCATGAGAATTCATTTCTAAAGCTATCACATTCCAGAAATTCAAAACCCTTTTATTTATTTATTTTAAAATATCGAAGAGGAAAAAAAAGAGTTTCATCATTGTGAAAACAAGCAAAGAACCGGGTAATCACGCTATAAATCAAATTACATTTTTTTGCCTTTTTGTAATTATCAGTTTCCGATAACACTTTCACTGTATCTCCCGTGGAGAAAGAGTTCTACAACTAATATTGCTGAGAATAGATAATCTTGGCTTGACAGTCACTGGAAAGGAGCTGATAGCCTGCTTTGACCGAATGATATTCATATCTCCTTTAACTGGGAAATTGGAAAAACATACCTAATCAAAACTGGATGTGGTTGATCACATTTCAATATCTTTTCAGGCAGGCTCCAGATACTCTGAAGATATTTGTGTGTGTGTGTGTATATACATATATATATATATATATATATATATATATATATACACACACACACACACACACACATACAGTTGTACATAAAGTTTACATATACCCCAATGGAGATGTATTTCTAGAAATTTTTCGAAAACAAATAATTATAGGAAAAATCTTTTATAGCAAAAGTTTTGCTTTTGTGGATGAGGAAAAAACTCCAGAAATGCTAATTCAAAAGTATTCATACACTAACAAGGAAAATGTAATTAATAGCTAGCTGAAGCACCTTTAGCAATAATAACCTATTTTAAATGATTAGGATATTTGACAATGAGCTTTTGCCATGATTCTTTAGTGATTTTTTGACCATTATTCAACACAGAATTGTTCCAGTTCAGACAAATTCCGAGGACTTCTTGTCCACAGCCTTCTTCAACTTATACCAAAGAGTCTCAATCAGATTTAGAGCGGGACTTTGACTCTGCCAGAACCTTGATTTTATTGTTTTTAGTCATTCTGAAGTAGATTTTGATCTGTGCTTTGTATCGTTGTCGTGTTGGAAGGTCCAGTTGCTCTTTAACCCAAGGTTTGTAGCGGAGGGTTCTCTGTCACTGTTTATGAACCTGCACAGTTGTCTTGTTTAGACCATTATTGAAATTTTGCATCACCTTCTCCCACTAAAACAGAATTATTTTTTGTCTAGAAAATGCATTTCTTTAGCAGGACAATGAGGCAGGGAATTGTTGCGCACGTTCAGCTGAAATATTAAAGTGTGCTTTCTGCTCGCAATTTACTCAGCATGGCAGCAACACTCACTAGCACTCAGGGACAGCGGGAAAATAACACAGTGTTGTTTGGAACCTTTTCCCATTGTATTCTATCCCATATACAAGGTTACAAAAACCTGTAGAACAACTGCCTACCATAGGAAAAGAAAGAATACAGTAAAGCAGGGTGCCAGCTGGGTCAGTGGCTCATTGTGCCACTTTCATTCCTTTTGCAGGATCTCCAGGTTTCGAAAGGAACTAAAGCACATTAGGTCCTGAACACAATGCAAATGTTTTAATGCTATTAACATGTAACAAAGCCGGCATCTTTCTCTGAACTATGTACAATTCATTTCATTTGATTGCGCTGTGTTACATTTCCATGTTTTTCAGTCTCTTTAAGTGTAAGACAAATCTTGTATCTGTTTACTCTGTTATATCTGTGCATTTGAAAACTAGAGTACAGAGAATTAAAAAACAGCAAACAGCTGTACATCCAAGGAGAATCAGGATCCAACAGGATACTCATCAATCACTAGAAATAATGAAGAAGAAAAGTAACTGATAAACTGAAACTCACTATTTTAATAATTAGCTTCATATATATATGTGTATATTCTGAAAACTATAATTAATATTAATTAGCTACATATATAAACGTACATTTGAAAACCTATTATAAAATGTATATATTTACTTCTTGTTTTTTAGATTCTGCAATAATGAATGGGGTTTACTGGTCGGAAGCCTTAAATAAAGTATTTGTCGATAATTTTGAACGCGACCCTTCTTTGATATGGCAGTACTTTGGGAGTGCAAAAGGTTTCTTCAGACAGTATCCAGGTATGAATCAGCTGTTTCAGGAATTATCTTGTCAACCTGAATGGCAAAGTGGTGCAGTGGAATACAGCTTGGCTATAATTAGCCTGAGGCCTGTCTCTTGATGGCTTCATGTGTTTGATTGACAAGCAGACCCTGTAGGAAGTGTGAAGACACTCATTGAAGAATGAGGCTTGCTCTGTACTCACCAGCTGTATAGAAAGCCCAGGGAAAGCTAATCGTATAAAAGATGTTGTCCTGAAGTTTACAAAAAAAAAAACATTTTCCTAATCTGTATTAACTTTTAGTAGTAGCATGTTTACTTCTCCCCTTATCTTTTAATTTGTAATTCACTTCCTCATCACAGTATACAGCAGCCTTCTCTTACATATCAGTCTGTACCTGTGTGAACAGGACAGCGTCACTGGCAAGGATGTTACTACCAGGAAGAGAGGCTCTGACCCAGAAGCTGCAAGTTAAAGCGCTAATGTGCATGTTTAATGACAAGCACAGTACCAAACAGCACATACAAAACCACATTAACAAAACAAAAACACACACAGACACACACATTACCCCGGCAGGGCTTTCACCCTGCCACAACCTATCGGAGAGTAGAGCCCCCCCCCCCCCCATGCTTCCTTTGCAAGACAGAACAAGTCTTTTCCCATTCAGTGCCGCACTGCTGTTAAATGACACATAGGTTCAAAATGTCAGTACAAAGAGCATGGAGGGACTGTTATAGCTACAGAGTGCTGCTCTATAGTGCTGTTCCTTTTGACATATATTAGTCCAATTAAACCATGGAGGGAAGGAAGGACATTGAAAAGAAAACAGAAGCTAAAGTGAACAAGTGGATTTAGAACCTCAGCTGCTACACAGTTTTAATATCCCCTCTTGACACTATAGTTACATTGTGTCTCTGTAGAGACTCTGTAGTCATGCACTGTATGCTTCTTTAGAGCCACCAGGTGTTAAATTAAGCTTTTCCTTTTATTTCATTGTTTTCAAATATGTAGGTATAAAATGGAAGCCAGATGAACACGGAGTCATTGCTTTTGACTGCAGGAACAGAAAATGGTAAGAAAATACGCTTAACTTTTTTTTTTTAAATACAATTATTTTACAAAACCTACTGAGTTTTCTTTCTTTTGTTAAGGTACATTCAGGCAGCCACTTCCCCAAAAGATGTGATAATTTTGGTTGACGTCAGTGGAAGTATGAAAGGACTGCGTTTAACAATAGCTAGGCAGACAGTTTCCTCAATCTTGGACACACTTGGAGATGATGACTTCTTCAATATAATTGCGGTGAGTATTATGTTATTTCATACCTTCGGGTTTAAAGGATCCCTTTTCCTCAGAGTTCACAGCCTCCAATTTTCCAACCCAATAAATTCAATCTAACTTGTGTGGTAACTCCTGCTGGAATTTGCTGGGCTTGGTTAATAAAAATGGGAGGTTAGGAAACTTCACTTCAATTTATTTATTTATTTATTTATTTATTTATTTCACAGGGACAACGTACAATTTTTAACAGTATTGCACCCATATTTAGCTATGAGCTCATTTTCATTGGCAGTACCTGGACAGGTGTATAGAAAGGAAGAAAATAAATAAACAAAAACGGGAAAAGAAAATAATACAAAATAGAGTAACATTTACAGAACAGAGCAATTTGCAATTGACAAATCTCCTCAAACATAATGCAATTATTCACTCCAAACAGATACATAGTTATAATAACGAAAAGAAAACAGCTAAAATTCATAATACCAAAATAATTACCCTCCCACCACAGATTAATTACCCTCCCACCACAGATTTTAATAATCACAGTGCAACAATTTGCTAAAATCTACTAATATACCACAGTTAATAACATAAAGCACCAATCCAATAAAATAGTATATTTACAATTAGGGATCACAGATTTGATTTTAACCATGCTTTTAATTTATAAGTGAAATCTTTAAATTCATGAGTACATTTAATGTTGTCTGGTAAAGAATTCCACCTTTAAGTGAAAATGCAGTTTGTGCAAATGTTGTACGTCACCTTGCCTCCATGCAGTTACCTTTAACAGCTGCCCTGTTAATTCTGTTTTTAATCATCTGAATAGAGTTTTATAAATTCCATTAATAGGGGAGGGGCAAGATCACGTTTATACAGACAGTACATTGGCTGAATGACAGATTCCCCTGCTTGTGACCAAGTGGTTATACAGTATGATAATTGGAATAAAATCATAGAATGCAAATATAATTTAGCAGCATTAGTGGATAGATTATTTCTAATATACCTAGAATTTGACAGATTCAATCTCACAGTTTTTATCACCTTTTTAATGTGTTTTTTGAATGTTAATTGAGAATCCATTATTATTCCTAAGTATTTAAAATCTGAAACTATAGCAATATTATTCCCTTGAATTTAAAATATCTAAATTATATTTAACTTACTGTGGTTTACTGTTAAATTTGGGTTTGGGGGTGACTGGGCATTTCACAGAGCGGTACAGTATTTCAGATAGATGCAAAATATTCTGGGCTGGTCCACTGTGAATAGCTTTATGACTGGCTTCTTGAGTAAACTGAAGTCTGCACAGAAATAATGATGAAGTAGGCATATGAGTTAATGCACTATTTTTATTTGATTTATTTTTTTCCTCTGGAGACCCGAGTTCAAATCCGGCACTGCCAGTTCATAATTGAAATTAGATTGGTCCCCTCAGTGTAACTCTCAGTGGATGGCATGCAGTCCATCACAAAAACACCACATGAATCTGCACTTTGGCAAAACTGTCAGTCTCTGCAAGGAAAAGGCCTGGGGCTGACTGGCAAGGGGCAGGGTTGTGGCTCATTGACAAAGCTTTGTAAGGAAGTGCAGCTTTGGGTTCTTCATCAGCAACTTCAAAATGCTCAATCCAAACTAGTATAAAACATATTAGAAACTTAGTCAAGCAAACAAGCGTTCTTCAGCATGGAGTACACCGAAGAAGACACAAGCTGAAATGTTTGTCTACTGCATTAATACTGGGCCTTGTCCAGTACATCTATCAAGGAGCATGGATGGAATGGATTTACTGCTTAACTTTCAGAGCGTATTCGAAATTCTTTAAATCTTTTTTGAATTACAACCCAGTTTCTATAAAATGATCCCAGGGCATGTATGTCATTGTTATCAGATCTCAATGTAATAATGAACTGAAATCTAAAGCTGTTTAGCTGTTTATAAATGTCCAGCATATTCCTGTATTTATAACACTATGTAACACAATTTTTGTTCCTGGGTAGTAAGTGTTATTTCCTAATTGCTTATGCCTCAAAAGTATAGAAAAGGTGGCATCAGCACCTTCCGGGGGTCCACCACTGGCTCCCACTTGACGTTGTTCCTCCCCACAGAAAACTCTGTCCACTGTGTCCAGTCCCACCTGTGGTAGTGCGCCTTGGTGTCCCTGCTGTCCCAAAGGCAAAGATAGCAGGGAAACTTGGTAAAACCGCCTTGGAGACCCATCAGGAATGCCACCATTGCAGCCTCTTGATGCCATCTCAGAAAAATGCAGATATGTATCCACTTAGGCAGCTGGAACTAAACTGAACTGGTGGGCTTAAGGCCCCTGTATTTATACTACTATTTATATTACTGGAAAGTTCTAGAAAATTCTAGAAGTTACTCCAAGTTTACTCAGCACTGAATCTATCTGGAATGTTCTGAAAAATAGGTCAATTTCAAAATATCACTGTCCTGGTCACAAAAGCAAAGTTTGTGGGGAATAATAGCCATTTTCTATACTTTTGAGGCATAAGCAATTAGG
Organism: Acipenser ruthenus; assembly: GCF_902713425.1. Classification (NCBI taxonomy): domain Eukaryota; kingdom Metazoa; phylum Chordata; class Actinopteri; order Acipenseriformes; family Acipenseridae; genus Acipenser; species Acipenser ruthenus. Next base: position 26,487,369 of record NC_081213.1, read on the forward strand.
AAATAACACTTACTACCCAGGAACCAAAAAAAAAAAAACATTTGTTACACGGTGTAATCAATCTAAATGAATCATTTTAATTGTATATAAAAAAACTGTGGTATCGAGATCCGAACTTAAGTTGTATCACTGATAGCAATCAGCAGCCTATAATGCAGTAATTCAATGTTTTTTACTGAAACTAAAATATTTGATTATATAAAATGACGGTACGTAGTACTCAATACTATATCATAGTACCAATACTATATTTTAGTGGTGCGATTGTAGTGCTGTTTGTGGCAAATGGAGGCAATGCAATACATTTTCATACCAGTATTTTGAATAAATATTTAAATTGCATTGATGATATGTCCACAGCTGTCCAGGAATGTCAAATATATATATATATATATATATATATATATATATATATATATATATATATATATATATATATATATATATATAATTACACACACATGCATGCATATGTAATATATATAATATATATATTAAGACAGAATACAAAGCTTGTGAAAATAGGCATCATTTCCTAATTTACTTTAAAGTATAATTCCTAGTCATGCATTAAATTAACAATATTATCTGAAAAAAGCAGACCACTGATTCTATTTAACTCTCAAATCTGAAATCTGCTCCAGCACAGTGGTGTGGCCATGCAGAAAATGAACAAAATGATTATCGAAGTTAGAATTGTACAATTCATTTAATGCATTAACCAAATAGATTCTTACTTTTATTACGGCAGACAACACTGTGTGGTGGTATGCGTTGAACTGGCTGGTGAAATGCAATAATGCTGTGAAAACTGGAGATGATAACTTTAGATCCTTTTTTATTTCCAAATGACCAAAAAAAAAAAAAAGTAGGAAATTACTGCATTACAACCATGAAACATATGGCCACCTCGTTGGTTTATTCTTCATATTCCTGTCATTTTTTTAATTATCCTTGCTAATTCATGCTCCCCAATTCCACAGCAGAAATTATTTCATTTGGATCAAAATGATATGTCACTTTCAGTTTGTTCGAGACAAAAGCTCTTTTCATTTCGGGAGCAATAATTTGTTTTCCTCTTATCAGACGCATTACATATTCCAGTTCATTGCCACGGTCACAAACCCGGGCAGCACACCGTAGTTTAATTTTTCCCTATTTGTCAAAACCCCAAACATCCTCTGCTCATATTGTGTTATCAGAGTCATCCATGCTATCTCATGTTTTCTCTGTAATAAGAGGAACTCTGTCTCACTCTGTTTATATTACAGAGCTTGTCGGCTCTCTGGTTGAACTCTGCCCTTTCACATTTAATATCCTTTTAACTGTGCTCTGCCTCGGTCGTTGTTTTGTCTTGCAAGTTGGATCTCTCCAGCAAGCAGAAAGCTGTCAGAAAGTAAATTAGGAAACTTCATTGTTACTTCATTGTTAATTGGTCACGCCCACTCTCCGCCCTGAAACTGCCTGTGTCTGTAACTGCCTGCTGTTTTCAGAAAACCGATGTGTAAAACATGGTAAAAATGTAATTGATTGAGGAGCAATCTACTGAGTTTCCAACCTGGGAATTATGAAGACGCTAGCTTCAGGCAATAGACTGTTTTAAGATCACAGTGCATGGGCTGTCACTTGACCATACCTTCAGTTCATATTTGTGTTGTTTCCACCTCTGTTTTGAGATCTAAACTAGATCTAAATCTTTTTACTCATCTTTTTGAATTGTATTGATATTCACACAGTGTTGTCTTATGTTCTATTCAGACTAAGCTAGTACACTTATATTCATCATTATCGTAAACTTCTGTCTTTTGATTTCATCCACAGTACAATGAAGAACTTCATTACGTTGAGCCGTGCTTAAATGGAACATTGGTACAAGCTGACAGAACCAACAAACATGTGAGTTCCAACCCAATCATTTCTCATTAGTAAAGTGCCATCATGGCTACAAAGAAAGCGATGTGGTTCCACACATTGGCTAGTAGAAGTGCCCCTTTACACCTGGTAATATTCAGCATTATAAGTTATGGGCTGTGGCTTTCAAAGGCAGTATAAGAAGAATCATTACATCAAAACACACTTTACGAAACTCAGCTTAACAATAGTAAGAGGTTCAGCTGCCATTAGTGTTATCAATAATGTTATATAACTAGTAAACGTGGGAGCAAGCAGATGTAACATTTTACTCTGTTGTGTGTCTCTAACCCATTTCCTACTCATTCAATTTCAATATCTTATCATTCCTTCTGAATTAATCTTGTGTTGCAGACATGCATAAATCTTTCAAAACGTTACTATAAGTACTACGGTACGTACACAACCAATATATTTATTCGAAGCAAGCACGTTTAGAGTCATCAAAGGCATGTTCATATATGCAGTGGAGCAGTGATGTTACAGCCAGACCTACATTACCAAGATCACAAAAAACCTGGACTTGACAAACTTCAAAAGGGGACGCACTACCCTTCCTTGTATTTCGGAATCCATGCTTGTGTGACGTCTTTAATTTAATCAGAAAGAACCTGTTCATACATTGTAGCATACAGTTTGCAATGTTACCCGTCCGTGATTTTCCATCTCCATCAACTGCAATACAGATGCTCAAAGCCATTTTAAAAGCCTAAACTATTGTAAAAGTAGCACTAATAGAGGTATTGCTTCTTAATGAATGGGAACACATTCTAGGAGTACCACACAGGGAGTTGCATAAAGGAAGGCTTCATTCTTTAGGCTAAAAATGGCAGAATGCAGCATTTCTGCAGCGATTCCTTAGTGAACATAATATTGTCCTGAGGGAGACATTAATAATGACAAATGGTGTCCAAACCGCCAAAGAAAGGCCGCTTTTGTTGAGTAGCCACCCTCTATTAATCAGCTGTACAAGCACTGCATTTATCTTTAAGTACTGCATGTTATTGCCTTTTTTGTTGTTTGTTGATAAAGAACCTGGCATCTTACCAAACTGGTTTTCATTACCCGCTAACAGTTATCAAGATGAAATGTCCAATGCATTTCTAATTAACAAAGAAAAAAACAAACATAGTGTAATGGAATACCTCTTTGTGGGTCTGAAAAAACTTACTAAAATGTGAACCACACTGAAAACCTATCTATTTTCCCAGCATGCATCACTGTGAGGTCAAGGCTTCTCCAGCAGGCAGGCGAGCAATCAGTGTTCAGCAGGAGCTTTCATTAAGATCGTCTTGCTGATAAACCAAGAGAACAGCTTCTCCTTGAAGACCCATCTTTGAATCCAGATTACGCTTTCACGAAAGTACAAATGTAAAACTGGAACCTGGTTATTGAAGTCAAAACTTGTTTAATTCCATCCGTATATACAGCAAACGCTTACTGTATGTACCAATGTCACACTTACATTTTTGCACAATCGTAATGAAACTCCGTTAGGTCATTCTTTAGCAGTTACTGAGAGCATCAGAATCAGAAGATATAAGGAGATGCGGTAACACTTTGCATTGTGTCTCTAATTACTGTGCATTTACATAGTAGTTACTTAGTAAAAACATGTGTACTGCAATGTGGGTATGCATAGTAGCAGTGTACTTAATGTGTACATTTTTTTGCACGATATAACCCTAACTCTAACTCAAACCTAACCCTTACCCTTTTCTGATACAATTGTGAAGTTACATATACCATGCAAAAAGATTTACACATTAAGTACATTGTAACTATGCATAATAAAGTTGTGATTATGTGTAAGTACACATGTATTTACTAAGTAACTACCATGTAAATAAACAGAAATTAGAGATACTTAATGTTAAAACACTATTGCGTTCTAAGCAGTTAAAGGAACAATGTGTTGAATTAAACTGATTCACACTTTCACTTCATTAGGGTTGAGAAATGCTGGTGAGCTGGCTTGGAAACTCTGGAAGTGTTATCTGCTTGCACACAGTGTGTTTAGAGAAATTGTTTTAGCCTGTAGCGCTGACAGGCTCTAATATTTTACATGCACTTACTAAAATAACAACGCTGCAAAAAAGATTACGCTACATTTTTAAATGAACCAAATGTTATGGGAATTTTTAGAACCCCAATTTAAAGAAGAAAACCACAACTGTGTTTTATGGAGATATTGCTAAATATAACAGGCAAGGAAATGAGATTCATAATTCAGATAGTTATGTTAATAGGGACTGTCGGCTGGGTTTGTAACTGTATACGGTGGAACGTCGCATATCCCACCGTCACATAACCGCCCTGATCAATGAACCAAACTGCTTATCGGCTGTGGGCAATCTCAAGAAATAGCGCAAAGTAGAGTGAAAATACAGAAGCCATCAGTTGCAGGTCACTGTACATTTACTGTTTGTTTTGTGTTTTATTTTATTTTTTAAAAGCTTTGCGTGGAGCTGGCTTATAGCAAACCGCATAGCAACACTGTGTATTTGTAGCCTAATTAATCTCGTTTACGTTTGCTTACTTTTAAACAAAAAATGTCCCCATGTTTAAAGCAGTTTGCGTGTTGTTTTTGTTCACTAACCTATTTATGGATGTATAAATGCTTTTTCTATAGATGTTCGCAAATCTGACTTTTTCACATATCCGCCTCTACCCCAGTCCACAGGGGGTCGGATATGCTATGTTGTACTGTACTACAAGAAAGGAATAAAATATTAATGATATAAAACAACAATGAGTTGACACTTCAGCCAGAAGTTCATTTTTCCCAGAAGTCAGAGCATCATCAGATAATAGAATCAGCAGTGCGGCACACAGGCGTACTGAAACATTATTACTTTGATCAGACGTGACAGCTCCTATCAGAAGGAATAGATACAAGGTAAAGAGCACGAGGCACACAGGGAAATGTATCATTAATTCAGCCATTTCTTCGGAACAACATCTGCTTATGGTAAAGCCTGGAGGCAGAAAAACATGTCATTTCAACTGATAGCACTCCTCAGATCTTCTTATTGTTAAACAGAGGGAGAGCTATGCTGGATGCATTCCCACACAAAGTTCTAGCACCTTCTATTGAGTGTACTGAGTATTGGCACCCTTATTATAACAAAACAAACTTGTATGTTTTATTTTCTTTCCTAAAATCTTATTGTAAAGGATTAAGCTACCATACTCCCATGAAATGACACCAGCTCCCTAGAGAAAGTCATCAGTACAGATTGGTAGTGGCTTGCCCATGCAGCCAGTACGATTCAGCCATCAGGATCCTTTCTTACAGAAATGTAAACCGAGTGTGTAAAAGCCTGTGCTGTAGGCGGTTGTTTCTGGTTTGCATCATTATCAGGAAGAGATAGCGAGCTGTTCGTCGATTTGTCCTTTTGTGTCTTGCATTTGCTTTGTTTCAGCTTATCTGTGTGTCTTAATGTAACACGCATTAGAGCTTGCAGCTAGCCCCCTCAAGGTTGGCTTTGTAGCATGCTGGCATGTGTCTGGGTAACGTCCTTCCTTCGATTTTTAAAAATGTTTTAATATTGCGGAGGCCAATGACGGGAACTGTATTCTCATTTAAATCAGTGGCTCTCCCCCCTGTCAGCTTATTTATATATTTTTCAACAAAGAGCCCTGAACAGTTAAACTCTACATACAATACAAAAGGATTTCATACAAACGTCCACCCAATGATCAGCTCGGTGTGGCACAACATAGACCTGGTTCCACAGGCATGAACACTATTCTATTCATTGCGCAAATTTGGATCTAAATTCAGGATCCGTCTTTTGGAAATGGTCAGATTGGGAATGAGAGGAGTGGAGAAGCAGGGTCACATGGCACTGCCCTCCAGAGCTCAGTGCAGTCTTCTGTCCCAGGAGCAGCCATTGACACATGTGGGATGTTCCTGCCAGCCTGTACCACCAGGAGTGGCTCCAGGCGTTGGCTCAAGCATTGTAGAAATCAAACCATTAACCTCTTACCTACTGGTACAATAAAAAAGTGGTCCTCTCTTATTAATATAACAAGAGGTGCACATTAAACAGTACAAGGGGATGCAACCCAAGGCTGCTTATACGCTATATGCACAGGATACACTTTATATTCTAAATATTAGAGTGGTTTCAAAATAGATTGGATAACTGATGATTTGATGTAGTTCAAATCAGCCTGGTTGTTTTTAATTGATTTTGCAGTTATAGGGTATTTATTTAAAAGTACAAGGGTTGAAATTGACTGAAACATAAATTGATGCGGGTACCTGAAGTCTGAATTTTTTTACGTTCCTATTAACAAAGAAATGAATAAATAGCAATAATAATAATAATACTTTCAGGTTTATTTAGATAAGCACTTTCTTTTTTTGCCTCTTGCCATTTTTTAATTATGAGCAGCATAAACCAGACCTACTGAGTCACTATGAACATTAAACCACATTAATTGTTTTAGAAAGCTTGTGTCAAACAAATAAAGCATGTGTCTGTAACTTCCTGAAGGGTTGTCCTTTGTCCACTTTTACTTGTAAAATTGAAATGAAAAACAAACAGGACTGTGAAATCTGTTGTTCAGATTCCACTGTTTCAGGATGTGGGTTTTAATGTATTGATTTTGTTTTATATTGAATATTTAATGGGGTTGTTTACTCAGATGGTAATGTAATTATCTCATTTTACATACTAACCTTTAATTTCCTCTTTCTGTTGATCTGAATACAATGGGATTGTTCATTTAGATTTTCAGGCAATTACCGGTTACCGGTACATTTCAGTTCCATCCTTTGTCAATTTATAATGCACAATATAATTTCTGATTTTTTTAATGCACCTTTTGTATCTTTTTTTTCTGTGCAGCATTTTAGAGAACATCTTGACAAGCTTTTTGCCAAAGGAATCGGAATGCTCAACATTGCTTTGACTGAGGCTTTCACTCTTCTTAACGATGTAAGTAAACTTCAGCCACTATTGGAAAGCTAAGCCCAATGGGTTTTCACTCTTCCCCGTTGATTCGAAGTGCCCAAAGGATAAGTTATGTGAAATGATTGGAAGACCAAGAGGGTCATCATAAGCTCTGCTGTGGCCTCCTCAATCTTGGTGACATACTCTTTTTAATCACTGAGCTTCATGCAGCACCTTTCAATGGCGTGCCAGTGTATTGCCAGAATCTTTACACAGGCAAAGAAATCCAAAACATTTACTCATTTGTCGGATCTACAGTAAAGTAAGTAAGATGACAAATATTGGTATTCTGCGGAGACAACACTGCAAAATAAAAACTGTTTTCATGCTCCCTGTCCTTTTCAGCCCAGGGTCTTTCGCCTGGTTTTCTGTGTGCCAGAGCCAACTTCTGTCTTCCTCCAGGGCTTGTGCAGATGGTGTGTGCTGGGGAATCTGTTTGCTTCTGACTCCAGACATCATAATGTTTTTTAAGGACAAAAAATAAGTACTGTGAAAATCGCATATAAATTAAACTAATATGTTTTGTATTAATACATTTTAAGATTTCCACCGAACGTGATGATAATATGCTTAATGATACAAATATGTCTGTAATTTTACCTTACACAGTAAGATACTGTATTTTTCAGTCATATTTTGCATTTTATGTATTTACAGTGTCTTTTTGACAGCTATAAGTATTCATGTTTTTAAAGGAAGTAAGAAAAAGGAAAATCCCAAACATGTTAAATCTCTTCCTAAGGCTGTGAATGACATGCTGCACAGGAATCTCATTGCCACGAGACGACTCATTTTATTATAGTTCATTATAAGATCCTTGTCATTGGTATTACCATTTCATTGCCCTCGCTACTTCATAGAGAGACGGAGAATTTCAGATGGTTATTAGATATTAAGAATTCTTATGTTCTAATGATTTATTTGCAAATGCAACAGATCATACTGTCCACCGGGAGCTTAATCCCAGTTGCCAAGGTTTATCAGATATTATTTGGGCTGAAAATGTTTTCAGAATATTATTTTGGATGCTGAAGATTTTTAATGTTGATATTTCATGTTAATAATGCCAATGCATGTCTTTTATTAGTTTAATGGTTATGCACAATTTTAATGGGATTACCCCCCCCCCTTGCATTATTAACTGTAGAAATGCTAATACTTCCATAACTGTTTTGAATAAGCAGGACCCCTCAGTCTGATATTAGAAATTAACATCCTGTTGACAAACATGTGCCTGAGAATGAGTCTCGGCACTTCAACTCTATATACGTTTTAGTCATTAAGATCTACATCAGATAATGTGATGCAAGTGTATTTAATTTTATAAAGGGGTGGGGTGGGGGACCCTTGTGTAATGGACAGCAGCCGTTACAGATTCTGTCATGTCCCCTGTCGTGATAGAAGATGAGGTTAAAAGCTTTAACACCAATACTGCAGGCGAACCTGGCTCTTTTGCACTGTGGTTAAGACTCTCTCTTCCGGGTGCGCAGGGTCTCCGTTTTGCGCCCGGCCTCTGCCCTGTTACACTTGGATTTGAGGAATATTTATTTGGAGATGGAGATTTGCGAGCGCTTCTGATTTTTTAATTGACCCTCACTGCTGCAGGAAGACTCTCAGGGTTCGTGTGGCACATCTACTGCAGTCCAGAATTATTTCACTTTGGGCCATTGTTAACCTGTCTGCTTCAAAAGAGAGATACTGTACTGCAACAAAGACATACTCGTGCTTTTAAAACAACCTCGGACATGCTTCTTATTCTAGTATGCTTAAATCTGCCAGCTGTTTGGGCAGGTAGAAAGTAGAATGAAGATTTTTTTTTTTCATGGGTTCATGTTGAGGTTTACCCAGGAGTTAAAACATCTTTCATAATAGAGACCTGGCAAAGATAGCAATAATACAAATCCTAACAAACACATTATCCCAGGAAAGTGTCAGACACATCAACCATCAACCATCAACAATGTACATGCAGACATATACACATAACAATCTCAACATGTGCTAAAACTGCAAGCTCAATGAAAGCGACTCTGCGTTGTGCTACCTGTGACCTGTGAGGTGTCCTCTGCATTCACACAAGGGTTATGGAAGTCAAGGTTATAGGCTTACTGAAAGTCAGTTTGGTTCTGCATGATATCCACTTTATGTTAAAGTTATAGTCCCAGCCTTCTCCATTTAAAGTCCCTCCCTCGAGTTATCCTCAAAGAATTTGCTTGTACTCCCATTGTCTATTAACACAGGCTTATATCAGTATTTATAATGTCTTTACATTGTCTTTTTAATTATGTTTGCTAAGGTCAATACATCTGGGAAGAAACCTAGAATAATATAGAGTTGAAGGCTGGTGTTATTTTGTTATTTGCTTCAACCATTGTTTAATTATCAGTTTCTATTCAGTGTTATAAATGGAAGGAGGGCTGTTTTCATTATGCACACATTTCATTACAGAGAACTTGATGGGAAAAGTTCTCATTTCTTTTTAAACAGAACTGCAACAGTATATATGAAGCTTATCTCCTAAGAGGCATTATAGTAATTAACTGATTCATTAACCTGTGACAAACTGAATGTTGGACGCAGACTGTTTCCAAACATTATCACCTAAAAGTCTGTTGCATATTTCATTGCTCACAAAGGGGAACAGTACAGAGCCGTTTTCTTCAGCACATCAGTGTGATTATTCAGATTTGTGCTGATCACCAGTGAATGCATATGCTTTTTTTGTTTGTGGTCCAAGACAAAGACAAATTGATATGAGTCGTCTGATTTTTCTAGCATAGGATATTATGAGCTAGCTGAGTTATCAACATAAATGTGTCTATATAAGAATGAATGCATTGATTAATGCTCTACATAATAATTAATTAAATGGTTGATTGATTGAATGATTGGCTGGTTAATTACATTTATATTGTCACCTCTGGGATGTTACTTATTAGAATATTCATTAATGTATTAACTACAGAACAACTATTAATTATGTAAACCGTTTAAAATGACAAAACAGAGCACATAGGAGTGTTCTTTTAAAAATAGCTGCCTCATTTGCCTCATTGTCACTTTTCAGAGTGTACAGTACTTTGGTAGGTTTTTTTTTTCTTGCTCATGTGACTCGTGGTGTGGAAGGTCTCTGGATTCTTGTTTTCCTCTTGTATTGTAGCATTGCAGTAAACTTGAACAGTATCCCACGGCAACTGATGAAAGGTTCATAGCTAAGACATTCTGTGTTTCTCCTCCTTTCCTGTTCCTGTCTGTAGTATAATCGAACCGGTCAAGGCAGTATCTGCAGCCAGGCCATCATGCTGATCACAGACGGAGCAGTGGACACCTACGATGCAGTGTTTGCAAAATACAATTGGCCAGACAGAAAGGTACGTTTACTGTCTTCTAGTAAATTGTTTTAAACATTAATAAAAAAAGAGAAAACGTCAATATAGATTAAACCGCTTAAATACCCAATGGGGTTGATTTATTTTTAACTCCTTTTCCATTTAAATACTTTTCCTCAGGGCCTCTGTAGCCCAGAAGCATGTTTCTGAATTCCCCTTGGGGTGGGGGACGGCCTTACCTGCATGACAACGTATTAAAGAGAAGGTCTAATAAACGTTGACAGCATCCTGAATAAGAAAAGGCACCAGAACCCTGACTTTCACCCTTCTCCTTCAGTTCCTCTGTCTTTCAGGATGCCGTGAAATAGCATTATAAAAGTGCTGAGGCTGTATGGAGCAAATTGAATGCCTCAGCTAAACTAATGCCTGGTTGGAATTCAATTGGAGGGTTGTTGAGTATCTTTAGCATGTATGCTATTGTTGTTGCAGCTATTGTGTGCGCCAGCGTTATCTATGGAAAATGTTTTTTTCTGACTTTGTGTGGAGCAGCATACTTTAAGAGCTGATGTACCACTTGCGGCTGGCTTCAGTAGCATACTAAAAGATTATTTGGCGAGGCTGAACAAAAGACTTGCTTGATTGTGCCACAAGAAGATATAACAGTGTCCATGGAACTGTTTATTTTTGTCATTGTTGATTTATGTATTTATTTATTTTTACAATTTGCTAGAATACTGCAGTGGACTGGCAAAGAAACCCAGAGTGCATTAGTTGTTTACGTTATGTCTAGTAAACCTCCTATCAGCTAGGGACCTTGCCCTAAAATCTAATCAAGCTTGTGAAAGCTAAAGATAATATGTATAAAGGAAAATAGACGAATAAACATACTGTAAATAAAGAAAAAAACTTAAAATTGTGAGATTATCAGAACCTTTTTATTTAAACCGCTTTGTGTCCCATTTATCCCTCATTTCAACACCCTCTGGGAGTGTTAACAAAATGAATATCTCTCCTTTGGAATTTAATTTAATAAACCTGTCGAAACATTTGACTGAGCAGCTACAGCTGATGATAGATCTCCTCCTGGAGACAGTGTGTATTCCTTTCAGAGTTCATAGGCCTTATAGAACGCTTATGTCTCATTATGGTCTCAACAGCAGTTTATGCCCTAATAAATCAGGGGCGCCTTGCAGAGAAGCTCCTGACAGTAATGAATCCTTCTGTTGGCGTTTCCACTTCACAGACATGAATAATGAAGCAAAACTGCCCCATCTGGCCACTCCGAGAGAGTGGAGACGCAGTGGGGAAGCTTGTTTTCTCAAGCATGACAAAGGTCATTGCAAGTAGCCATCCTGAGCGATAGCAGCAAGCACTGTGAATGACAATGTCGAATGAAGCCGTTTACGAGCTTTTATCATTGTAATTACCTTTATTAGTCCTGCCGTCAGTCCCTTGTTGTTTTTTTTTCTTTTCTTGAACTGTTTGCTGGCAATGTTTTTCTGCAGCAGTGAGTTTGTGACAGTGTTTTTCTGATTAGCTTTGAAAATTTTAAAATTATATCCGGGATTATTTATAAAAAAAAAAAAAAAAACATTTTACAAAAAAATCACCATGTTTCTTTCACGTGTTCAATGCTATGACATACATCATATTTCAAATAAATTATGAAAGCCCTTCATGTTTTCTACCATAAAGTGAATCCACATTACCTTAATAGTGAATCGAAGGTTTTTAGCATAGCATTTAGCAAATGCCTTTATATTATTCTGTCATATCAAAATCGTTTAAGAATTTGCAAAATCCCCAGCACGTCCTTCAGTAGTCTGCTGAACTATGGTTTATTTCAAAATTATATATATATATATATATATATATATATATATATATATATATATATATATATATATATATATATATAATGTTTAAATCAGGCTTGTAATGCTTGAAATTATTGTTAAATAAACATGAGCATTTAACCCCATGTAAAGTCTGTGAAACTAAACACTGATAGACCTGCTTTTAGAGTGGTGTGTGTTCCTGTTGCTCCAGTCTGTTCTCCCCTTTGTGCTTTCCCCTGAGCTCTGATGCACACCCCTGTGCTGGTCGTGTCCTCTCCCTGTCAGCATCTATTCATTCAGGCTCCCTGTCATTTGCTGTTCTTCCTTCCCACTCGGGGGGAACCCGCCAGCTCTTTCACTGAGGCAATATACCAAGCCATTGTGCTGTGCAACCGCCTTTGCTATCAACAACTGAGCAGAATTATGCTCATTTTGGTTGATTATAGAAGGGTGTTTAATACTAGAGTTTGCAGGCCTTGTTTATTGTAATTGTTGTTGTTGTTGTTGTTGGTTTTTTTCTGTTTATTCATTCTTTCATTCAATACAACATAAACACCCTTTCCTTTCCATTTAAATTACAGTGCTATCCAAACAGTAAGCAAAGGCCATTTTTTTTTGTAAATTAGCGAAATGAATGTGTTTGAAGGGAAGAATGATACAATCCCTTACCCCTGCTTTGTTCAAGAAAACATACAAAATCAAGTGGGGAGATACATAACGCTTGTCCATGTTGATAATGTGGACATTAACATTGTTCTCCTTGTTTAAAACTACATAGTGTGCACTAAAGTATAAGGCAGTGTTTTAGAGAGAGACAAAAAAAAGATCTCAAGGATAAAAACAGTTCAACTTCTTGTCTTGAGGAGATTTTGGAGAATATTGAAATGTAAATGGGCATCTCGGCAGCTGTGCTCCTCCAAGCACATTCCCAGCAACAGCTGGGTTACTCAGCACTGTGTTTGGCAGCTTTGGTTTCCCCTGTGCCAGGAGGGGCAGCTGGAACAGCTCAAGCTCTCATTCATTTGGCAGAATCATTACCATTGATTCGGACAACAGGAGTGTTCTGGATGGTGTTTTACAAAGGGATGCAAAACTGGGGCAGAAGCAATTGTCCCCTTTCCCAAGGGGGGCGGCGCTTCTAATAAGCTAGTTACGGAAATTCTAGAATTTGCAATTTGAAGAGTCTAATTAGAACCCCTGATTCCTCTCTTAGAAACAGAATATTGATGCAGGTTAATATTAAGCCTCCAGAGTCTCTTTTTTTTCTAATTAATTTGCCGGCAGTTTGGAGCTAATTAGCATTGTCTATGAAGTATTTATCCATTCTTTATTTAACTGAAGGAATATATACATATTGTGAGGATGTTAACAAAGAAAGATTTAAAAGCATGTTTGGTTATAGAAAGAGATTGCAATGTATGTACTCGATTCTCAGTTAATATGCTGCAGAGCATAATGTGGTAGCTGTTAGCAACAGCTGTTTAATTCTGTAGTTATATTTTAATAATATTATTTAGTATCATGGAATTTAATACTGATATCTCCAAGGGATACAGCTATACAAACAAATGCATCACTTCTATTTTCACAAACTGTATGTGTTATATTCCACAGTATCAGAAATGGGATGTTTTTCCACACACGCCTAAAAAAATAAAGGACGTTTATCCCTCTACCTGTACTATGGTGCTTTTGGATACGTCCACCCCATCTAAACGTATAGACGTACTGTGGTATTTCTGCACCGAAGGTTTGAGAAATGAAATCATATCTGAATCACACTATAATCACCAGAACATTAGTTTTCATTTGCAGAGCCTTTTAATTAAAGCTGCTTTAGTTTACAGCATCATTTTCCACATTTCAAATTCAATTAATTTTCCATTTGCATTACACAGTAGTTACATAGGAGCATTTGCGATAAAATGCAAAATTGGACTGTTCCAACCCTGACTGTTGATTTAAAGGAGTTATAACCAGTTTTAAAATCTTATTAGCACTAGCAATATTATCACTGGTCCTTTGGTTATTTTCGTGTACTTATTTGCAAAACATACTCGGCACAATAAAAGTGTTACCAGTAATACTGTTCATAAAACAAAGAGGTTTAGTCAAACTTGCGTGAGTGTACTCTGAAGAAATATAAGCTGTTCCATTTACAGTTTCTGTTTTTGTTTTGGCATAGTGGCATGCCGGCTGTCTTTTGACGGATGGTTTTTAAAAAACAAAAAATTTCCAGCTTTCCAGCTATTATTATTTTACAGGGTAGAATATGCAACATGAAATAATTTCTCATTTATCAGCACACACAGGCAAGGGTAAATCCATGGCCTTATCCAACATCTCCAAAGCCATAATACTGCAGATTCAAGAAGTTTTAAAACTTCAGGACAAGATATTACCCCTAACACACTCATGATTATTGTACAATGAGAAATAAATACAGGGTGCTTTGAGTGTATGAGGAGAATAAATCCAACACAAATGTTTTTATATACCAGCATGGAAGGCGATTATCTTCAAGTACACCTTATAGCCAATTATACACACAGTGACTGAAGGGAATATACTAGTAAATACATGTAAGCCAGTTGTCTCCACTTTCTCCTTTTTGTTGGGGCATGTTCTCCATCACTAAGCAATAGCACTGAGACTAGAGCATCCTGAGGCCTGGGTTTACAATTATCATGCACAATCAATTCTGAAAATGAATTTCTGCTTCATTTAAGTTAGGGGTGTTTCTTCAAGTATAGAAGCTTTGCAAAAAAAAATGCAGGTGATGGATACAGAAATGAATGAAATAACATGTCTGGCATGGAAATCGGAGGTACTGCATGCAATATTGACCTTCTTGCTGACGCGTGCAAAACCATTGCTTAAATAACCCCAAAATAGCTATTTTTCTTACAGGCAAAAAAAAAAAAAACAACAACTTTGGAACCTTTTAAGAAATAAATCTGTCAGACCGTGTCTAATTCTGATGCATTAGATCCATGTGTTTGAATTCCATTACTTAAAGCTGTAATGTGTTCTTTTCTGTGTGTTCTGTGTTCCTTTTTTGTCATTCTCTTTTCATGTTTCTTTTTAAAACGAGGTATTTTAGCTGATTATTTACATACTTCACATAAAATTGACTAAAAGCCACTGGCTGACCCCCTTGTTGACTGTGTATTATTAAGGTAGTCGGAAAAGGGTAAAAATGTATTTCTATCAGTTCTCTCCCCTCATCTAATGCAGAAATCTGTTTTTAACTCCTTTTTTTCTGTAGTGGTTTGTCCTTCCCAATTATTGGATTTCTCCCTTCCACATTCACTAATATAGGAAGTAAATTGTCCTTCAATTTAAAACTTAATTGTGGGCAATTTAATTTCTTATGTCAGTGATGGTGCAAGTGTGATAATTGAGAAACCGTTGTAAAAAAAATAGAGCAGATTTTTTTGTTTTTTTAAAAAGGAAGAATTCTGGGTCCACTGCATATAGAGGTGTTGTTACACAAAACAGCTGTTTTTTTTAGTGCATTGCTCTTTTCTACAGAACATAAAAGGTTATTGTACAGCACACATTTTACAATGAACCTCATTCTGCACAATGATTATGCTCTGAGGTTTGTGGGTTCTGGGAGTTTAATGCATGGTTAGACGAGGTCTAAAAGACATGTTGTGCATTGCTATAAAAAACAAACATGCTATTGTTTCTAAACCATTAGTACAGAGTATTAAAAACATTTACAGTAACAGTAAATCATACTCTGTACTAGCAACAGTTCATATTAAAATACAAGCAAATAAAGAAAAGGATCATTGCTGTTTCTAATAATAATAAATAATAATAATTGTACTCGTCAGGACAATAGTAATAAATTACGAGTCTGTCAAGACACATTAAATAAGATTAATTTAAGTCTTGTTTTTGTTTTTCTTCTCTTCAGGTTCGCATATTTGCCTATTTAATTGGACGTGAGACTGCCTTTGCTGATAACCTGAAATGGATGGCCTGTGCTAATAAAGGTCTGTATTTTAAATGACTAATTCATGAATATAACTGGTGGACGAAAGACAAAGAGGTGGTGCAGCTGACATTTCTGTCATCTCTGTAACAATGATTATTGTGTAGAGATTCTGTTAACACGTTACATTGTGTCTCTAAGTACTGTGTCTTTACATAGCAGTTACTTTGTAACTAAATGTGTGCTTACACATCATTGCAATTTTATTATGCATCGCTACAATGCACGTAATGTGTCTTCTTTTTTGCAAGATGTAACTCTAAACCTGACTCTTCTGATACAATTGTGTACTTACATTTGTGGTGCAAAAAAATGTACACATTAAGTGCATTGTAACTATTTCTAATAATTATGTCTAAGTATTTGCTAAGTAATTACAATGTAAATAAACGGAAATTGCCCCCCTTGGTTGATAAAGGACATTAAGCCTTCTAAACAGTAACTTTGCAGAAACAGCAATAGACAGGTATACAAAGCACACAGTACAGTATTATAGAGGTATTAGATATTCTAATGCAGATGGTATAAATATTCTAATGTTTGGTGGTATTGATAATGCACAGTGCCATGCCTACACCAAAGGTCTTGCAGTACCCCAATCATTGCTTGCGGTAGAGCCTGTTAGCACTTCAGTGTCATCACCGAGGCAAACCGGCACCAACTATTCTAGCTTGCTCTTAAATGGGCAATAAAACGTACAGCCTGAGATTTGAAAATGTTTCAGTGTTGTTTAATGTTGTTGTACTCCTAAGATACAGTTTGAATGGGGGCAAAATATATCTTATTTGGTCCAATAATAAGAAACATAAGGTGTTTATTATTATTATTATTATTATTATTATTATTATTATTATTATTATTATTATTATTATGGGTTGAAGATTGGAGCTCAGTAGCATACCAGCAATTTTTTTTATTTTTTTTTACTTTGGTATAAATGGCTCTTTATTTTCGTCGCACATCCCACCTCGGCTCAGCCCAGATCTGTGCTGGAGAAATTAACAGCAACACTCCGGGAGAACAGTAAAGGGCGAGCAAGGCTGATCTGGGGATTGGCTGAATAAGTGTGCCACAGTTTAAGCTGTGCATGGGTGGGCCGAAGCATAGTGCTGTCACTGAGGTCAGTAGCCCTAAAATCAATTTTCCTTGCTGTGATTTTCCCCATGGATGCACAGTACTGATGGAGGCAGTTTGCAGTGTTTCCAGCTGACTGCATTCTGGACAGCAAAGTCCTTGCCTGGAAAATGGATCACAGGGGAATTTCAGCTGCCTTTTTCAGAGCCTTTAAATTGCAGATAATATATATATATATATATATATATATATATATATATATATATATATATATATATATATATATACATAAACTTGCTGGGACATAGCCTGAGGGAGGGTTATTTTAAACTAACAGTATCCTGGATGTCAGGGAAAGCCAAAACAAAATGTATACCTCAGCACAACTCTTTGAAACTCATTCTTGATAAGCTTGCAGAGATGGATACTCGCGCTCGACTTACACTCTGGTTTAGGTATATTACTGAAGTGACCAGATGCCAGAGGTTGAACAATCAGGCCTCTGGTAAATCTGCTCTGAACTGATCACATGTATTGCAGCTTGAATAAATCACACTGGAGCATGTAGGTTTACTAATAGGAGTGGTTCACACAGTACAAAGGAGGCGCAGTACATCCAGTTCCTGACTCCTGATCATTTTAATAATATACTTTAATTGAGGGCAGTTCTGAAACCCAGGACTGGTTACAAGGCCTTCAAGACATGAGCGTGTTCTCTTTGAAATGGCTGTGGCAGTTATACATGCAGTAGATGTACAATACATTTTCTGTTCATTTTTCCATTTCAGGATATTTCACACAGATCTCCACGTTAGCGGACGTGCAAGAAAATGTGATGGAGTACCTCCATGTCCTCAGCAGGCCCAAAGTCATCGACCAGGAACATGACACTATATGGACAGAGGCATACATTGACAGTACAGTAAGTGTTTAAATTTCTGCTCTCTGAAACAAAACTTGCGGGTGCAACATATGGAAGCAGTATAATTTTGTTTTTAGTGTGGGTTTATGGGATGCAAAAACTGAACCTCACTAATATGGGATCTGTTGGCATTTGTAGATGTAGCTGCAGTTTCTAACTTGCTCTCTAACTCATTTTTCTATAAAATGTGAATCAAGTATGTATAAAGTATACCTTGTGGGGTGGAGGTGAAGTTGTGTGGTTTGTTATTCAACAAAGCTGGTAACCGCGCTGTTCTGATTATGAAAAATATTCTAAGGGAAATTGATATACCCAACCACCTTGTTTAGAAAAATGTTGTAACATGTACCCCGAAATGGAGATGGAGCATTCCACAATAATATCCTTTTGAATCTTAACAGTGGAACATCTTTGTCATCTAAAAAAAAAAAAAAATATATATATATATATATATATATATATATATATATATATATATATATATATATATATATATACACATTTCTTTTAACGGTGTAGTTTTCTCATAGACTTACCTTAATAGGACAGCAGTTTCATTTTGTGATTGGTGTCCAGACTTGACAGCCTGGTTTATAAATATCACTGGGAATCCAAAATAAAAAATAAAAATGAACACTTGTTATCTTTAAAAAAAACAAACAAAAACATTTCAAATACATAAAATAAATACAACAAAACTACCCTCTGAGCCACTTGTTTTGCTTCTGGTATCAGGAATATGTGCAGCGGCTCCAGTCTGAACATGTGAAGGTCAGGTCATCATTGAAAGGAGAACTGGTTCTCAACTGACTTGGCTGCTTAAATAAAGGATTGATGAAGCATGAAACCAGTTATAGGCATGTGCTGTAGAGAGTGACGTTACTGGGGTGAAAATCATTTACTATTAATATGCTGTATAGAGATTGGACAGAAGTTTAGCACAGTATTTTTGCACTTTTCCCATGCTTTTCCCATGGTTATACCGTGCATTTACCATAGTTTAACCGGGTTTGCCTTGTTTTTTAATATGCCTTACTGTACCGCTCTGTGCTTAACAATGCTTACCTATGCTTTAACATGCTTTATTACACATTGCTATGCTTTTACTATGGGACACTTTTATAAGGGTATAGGTGGGGAAGAGAATAGTGGAAAGGAAAGTCATAAGCCATGAGAAATAGTTGAGGATTGCCTTTAGGTTACCCATTATGTATTTTTAGTCACCTTGTACACACTCAGTAACATCTGCATTCCCACACAAGTGCAATGCATGGTAAACTGTTACATAATAACAGCGCAATTGAAGCCACAGTAACCAAACCATTGTGTTGAGGATGCTTTTAAGCAAGGAAGTGCACTTGGCTGTCAGGGATGTGGAACGGAGGATGCCATCTGCATTGTATGGCACTGATAAAACCCATTGTTTGGACCCCTCTCTCAGCAGATGGGTTCATTACATTTAATAGCCCCCTGAGCATTTAGTAGCAGTGTTAGACGCATGTGAAACATACTGTGACACAGCACGTGTCTCCCCACAGTCATTACCACTCTGCCGTGGATAACACACAGTGCCGCAGTTTCCACACAGTATTTTAAGCCGAGTTTATTTGAAATGAGACATTTTTAAAGGGGTGAAATGGATGTTCGGTTTCAATAGAATTTAAATAAAAAGGATTGAGCTGATTTAAAGAAATACAAATATCTGGTTAGTGTTTCAACTGCTTCACATGTGGTATTGCATTATCGAAATACATTTTTAATTTATATTACTAATTCATATCAACTTTGCTTTTATATTTATGTCATTTTGGGTGTGAGTGTGTGTTATTACAGGCACAGAACTAGTAAGAAGGCTTTGGGCTGAATTTAAAGATAACGAGTTATCTATTTAGAGTTGTCTTTTTTCTTAGTTTAAGGTACTGTATCTATATTTCATTAAAGGCTTGAAGATAAATATCTAGATAAGAAATATTTGTATATTTTTTCCGTGACTTACATATTTTTATTTGTGTGTGAATATGGCCCCTATATTAAAGCGTTCATTCATCTGCATCATTAAAAAAAAAAAAAAAAAAAAAAAATGCTTTTATGGAGTAATGTCATAACATGATTGATGATAATCCACATGGTTAAACTCATGCCTTATACTTATACAGTATTTGGCACTGCAGTTTGAATTTAATTTTTCATTCCATGTTGTTCTGGCTAACCTGTTAGAATGTGACGATGACTCAGCTGCTCCTGGCTTATCTAAAACACTGATGCAGGTCGTTGTTGTTGTTGTGGTTTGTTTTATGTAAGTGTTGCTAACTGCTTTTACTGCTGTTTCCGTTGCATAACAATTTAGTAAAAGTATTATTTTGCATAGCTGCTAATGAGCTCTCATTTTAAGAATGTGGCACAAAAATCACAAGCAGCCTGTATGAGGCAGTATCAGTCATGCTTCTTGTGCCATCTGATCAACTCCTCCCTCTTTCGCAGTATTTTAAATATTTAGAAAATGACGCACCTGCATTGCCTTGTCATTCATTCTCTCGTAGAGCATCGCTATTAGGAACCTGCAAGGAATTCCCACTGAACGCTAGTTGTGCCCTCTGACCTTGCTATGTCTTACTGTATTGTTGAACTTGTTCAGTGCTGTCTCTTCTCTGTTAGAAGCTGTACCAATGATGTTGTAGTGTGCTGCCTTCCCACTATTGGAAAGGTCTTCCCTTGATAAGTCCCACTTTTTATTGTAATGGTTAATTAAAGAATCTGAAGGCCTGGGATGATAAAAGGGGCTGACTGTGCTGTAGTCAGTGCATCATAAATGCTGCTCTGCGGTACAGTATTTGACACTTTGACACATTTAAACATCAATTCTGTGCCTAATGTTCACCCTCTTACATACAATACAAGAAAAAGAACATATGCAAGATTTCAGTTTTGTTTGACCGTCGTTGCCATTGAAAAGATTTTAATTGGCAGGAAGTGCGCTATTCTACAGGTTTTACATTTGGTTTTGTATAACGGCACCTTACGCTTGTATAGTCTTGGTGCCAATAAAATAAATATGGCATTCTAAGCTGGTTCTTAAAAAGCATTGAAACCTCATAACAGATTACTTTTAATACAATATTTAGCTAGCCCTACTGAGAAATTAATTGAAGCTAATGCTGCTGTAAAACTGCTGCATCACTTATAATGTGATCTTTTTGGTAGTTTTAAAATGCAGATTTGTGAAGTGCATGAGAGTGTAAATGTAAAATGATATAGCATTTAAGGAGCAGCAGAATTTGGTGATGCATGCAGACTAAACATGTGAAATACCAATGTGATTACTGTATTACAAAAACCTTGTTTTTATTTGAGACGTGTATTTACAGTACTCGCTAGCTCAACTGCCATGTTGGAAGTAATTCTGTCATTTCCAGTTTGTGTATATTTAACAGCAACAGGGTGGGTTCTATTAATGGATCTACCATAAATGACAGCGGATCTAAATATGGATGTTATTCAACATTGTTTTACATACAAACGCACACCAAAGGGATTTCCCATGCAGATTCAGAGGGCCCTGATTTAATCATCTAAATAATTTCTGAATTTAGATCCATCGCTGTTTGGATCAACTGACTAGACCCCATTGTTTCAAGACAGCTGTTGATTCCAAAAGATAATGGTTTTGACACACAGTCTGTGGCAGCCAATGCCCCAGGCCTTATTTCTACTAGTTTAAGAGTGAAGAAAACAGTTAATTCCTGTACCGTAAAGGTACTGCAGTTATCAGCCATCAGACGTCCCTTTGCTTGTCTTAATGTTAGAAGTACCCTGGTGTTACTGTCTTGTAAGATGTCAGGATTTCATTGATATTAGTATGTTATAAGAGCTAACTGTTTAAAGATGTACTTCATACATTTTTAAACTTGTGGAAAAGGCTCTCCTTTTCTCCTAGCACAGTAATGCAGGATACCAAACAACGTAACCGAGTAAGTTGGCATTTTATCCGGGTATGTAAATGTTAGAGTGCTGAGTTCAAGTTTCTTTAGTGCTGAATGTATAAATATTGAATTGTTTTTGCTACTCTGCCTGGCATTCGCATATCCCTTCTGCATCTAAGTAGATCATTTCTGTGTTAATGTGTTTCAAGACATTATAGAAACCTTGTTATTTTTTTTTTTTTAACCAGGTTTGTTTATGGTGCATGCTGATTTTTTTTTTTTAATTGAGTCTTTTATCCCCACTCTGAAATTATTACATTATTCTGCACAATTGAATGCCACAATGGAGGACGTTTTAAAGGTAATTGTGAGATTTGTCATCTTGTAATGGAAAATGCCATGCGAGTAATAATGACTCAGCAAAACCAATCACATCTCACAAGTCAACAAGTTATATTTCTGGATATAACACCAAGCAATCAGAAAAAATGCAATTAAGAAAGCGTTCTGTTCATACAATAGTGTGCATTATTGCTAACTGTTTGGGTTAATGGTGGCATCTCAGATACCTGTAATGCTTTGTAAACTTAAAATGGAATGCTTTGTTTCTCCAAATCTTTATCAAAATACTGTAAACGTGTTGCAAAGACATGTATTGAAAACCTCTATTTAAATACATTTAAAAACAGAATTGGTATGCGACTTTCAATTCCCCTTTTTTATTTTTGACTTGAGATATTTATAGCATATTTCATTGCACTAAATTTAACTAATACATTTTTTCCCCCAATAATTTCCTACCGCATACTTAACTTTAACCTTACAGGATTAGATTTAGTAGGTCTCAAAAATGTGTGAAGAAAATACATAGCGTTACTATAGCTTTAAGTCTACTTGTACCAAATCCTTATTTAACGTGCAAATAAATGACATAGTGATTGAGCTATGGCTTTGCCCTCGTTTCTTTAAGTGCACATTTAAAGAATTGATTTTTTTGGAGCAGGGATGTGGAAGCTGAGCTCATGAGACCAGTTACTAAAAGACAACCACACGCTGGGCTCTGAAGAAAAATAAAATCCAAAAACATGACTTGACTGATGAAGGTGAGGGAACACCAGGAGCAGTGCTGTGTTGGTGCTGTTTGTGACTGGACTTTTTGAGACCACAGGGAGGTCGTAACAGTCTCTCTCGTGCTGTGGCTCCATTGATTTCCTGTCATTTTTGTTTACTCGTTTCCAAGTTAACTTCCTCTGAAAAGCATTAGCCAATAACAAAAACCTTGTTTTCTGAGAGCGGTCGAACCACCACTTGTTCTGAAGGCACCCCAAGGAGACTCGAGATACTATATAACCTTAAAGGAGCCGCCCTTGTTTTTGAAGAATAACATTTTTTTACATTATCTTTAGTACAATTTGTCACTCCTGCTCCCTCCCATTGTGAAGTCATGCTGACTTTATTTGAAGTCTGCATATATAATGTGCTGCAACACAGGAGAGTTTAAGAGCTTTCATTGTTTGCCACAGGCCAAGAGGCACCTGCTATTCTGTAATGGGTTTATAAACAAAATAGGCTTCCAGAAATGTGGCATGTTACTTGAGATAAATATATGTAGATAAGAAACTTTCTGATTGCTTACTTCTTTATTGTCTTTCATAAAAAAAAAAGTTATCTATAGTTTCCTTGGGTACAGTAAGCATACACTTATGTTCAATAATACATTTGCAAATTTGTTAATGCTGCACTTGTTTTTTTTTTTTTTTTTTACAAAAGTGAGTACACATTATGTTTTGGTTTGTAATACTTTATTATTATTATTATTATTATTATTATTATTATTATTATTATTATTATTATTAGTAGTAGTAGTAGTAGTAGTAGTAGTAGTAGTAGTAGTAGTAGTAGTAGTAGTAGTAGTATTCATGGATTTAAGCATTTTCATATCAGCATAATCTTTGGATGGTTGTACAATGTGTATCCCACACAATGCCTTGAGGCCAAAGGGTACCTTAGTGGTTGCCATGGTTTCACTAAATGGTGCAATTTTGTAATGTCAGGTATTGGCCTACTTTTACATTGTATTTTTAATTCAGTTAAAGGGATACACTGCACCAAAATGATAAAATAAATAATGCAATGCTGTACAAGGCCAATAGAATAGATTTGTATGAGTTGTTTCATACCATTATAAATCTAGGCTAACACGTTTGCTATATCAATTGGCATTTTTCAAGTTAATGTTATTTTTTTTGGACAAATTTATAACATAATTGGTCCCACTTTAGTTTGGGTGTTTCATGTTAAAGTTGATTAATTCTACATGGATGTTGTTCTATTGTTCATTAAAACTATAATTAAGCATTAATATATGGAGCTTTTATTAATTACTAGTAATGCAAATGTTCATTGTTTATGTATATGCTGTATAGTATATATAGTCCCTGTATTAATTGGCATTAGCTAATTCTTATTTGGTGTAACTCGTCTGCAATCATTTGAAACTCCTAAACTAAATGGGTTTTTTTGTTATAACATACAGTACCGGAACGAATTATGGCAACAACAAATGATTTACAGCGAGACTAGGGGTGGCAATTGCATTGCCCATTTTTCCTCAGTCAGACCCTTTATTTACTAAATACCCTGGTATCTCTGAGTAGATAATCGTCTCCTCTTTAAAAATATGGTAAATATTTTAATAAGCAAGGCATCTCACAAGTAGAATGATACCCCAAAATGTTCTCCTTTTGCTAGGGAAGCAGTACAACTGGGGATGGGGAGTTTGTTGCCAGATAACTTTACTCAAATCACTTGCTCACTAAATATCTATTTATCCCTGAATAGATAATTGTCTCCTCTTTTAAAATATGCTAAGGATTTTAATAATTAGTTGTTGCCATAATTTGTGCCGGTACTGTATATATCTGCTTGAAACATTTTCCTTTGGTTTCATGTATACTTTTAAAATACAAAAAAAATAAAAACCCTTCAACAGCAGTTTACCATAAGACAGTAGAACATCAATCGCTTCCAGATTTTCAATATGGTTTGAAATTTGGTTGATAATTCTTCTCCTTCTTGTTTGTAATCCTTTTCTTTAGCTCCCTCAGGCCCAACAGGTAAACTTTTGATTCAAATCTTACTCCATCGTGTATTCATGTTCATGTATGTCACAAAGTGGTTTGAAAATGTGGAGTGTATAGCCAGGGAATATTATCAAACATCAGCTGCACTTCCACTTTTCATTCTGTGATTAGTTGTTTCTCTGTTTGCTTTGAATGGCAGTGAAGCTTTGTAAAAACAGTTCACATTGTACATTGTTAATGGAGTATGGTTTGCATCAAACAGTGGCATCCCCATTCATCACAGCTTTACACGCAGTGTGATCCTTCTGTTTTGTTGCCATGCTTATCTGGATCATCGCTGGCTACTGGTCTTTTTCTCATGCTTCAGCTCAGTATTGTCATTGTGTCAAGGTTTAAAAGCCAGTTTAAGAGAACTTCAACCAACTGAAACATTATTTATGCTGAAGTTAAATGAGTGTTAACTAATAAAAGAAAATATATATATATATTTTCTTACCTCTTGTTTTACACGAGCAATATTAGCACTGGTCCCTGCTGGTTGCCTTTTAAGAAGTATTTATCAGCAGGTATTAAATAAATCAGTTCATTAATGTGTTGATTTCAAAACAAGAATAGCTGTCCTTCCCTCACCTTTGCGATTTAAGTACCAGTCAATGGCAGTTCACTTCCACAGTGTTTTAAAAGCCGAATGGAAGTGGATTTTCCTCTCATCCGGCTGACCATTTTAGTGCCGTACCGAGGCTGTAAAAAGGAAAATTAGTTTGCTGCAATATGAAAACAGCTGATTTGTTACGTTGTAATATTTTAGCTAAAATAATTCAAATGAGCAAAATACAAATACTGTAGTTAACACAAATTATGACATCCACGAAATAAGAAAAATGTAATGTCTTATGGAAATTATTTCTGCAAGTTAAGGGAAACAGAAAGACAAAATGTCGTTGTGTACAGACTGGATATTTCTCTTAGTCCAGTTGCGATTTGCATTGTATTTATTTTGAAGCAATGTAATGGGGTTTTTTTTAAGCTTTTTTTTCAGCTTTTTTCGTAATGGAAAATACTTCAAAAGGAAATTGCCTCCTACAGGGCCTAAATGTCAAATACTACGTTCCCATCTGCCACTGGGAATGACATGACAGTGATTTCAAATAATTTCCATAATCAGCTGATCGAGGTGACATCGATTTCAATTGGGACTCTGTCAGCCCAGAACACAAAGGGTGTGTTCACGGAGATCACTCTGCGCAGAATCTGACCAAATCATACAGTCAGGGAAGCATTGCAGAGCCTGAATTCATTTATAAATGGCAATTATAAAAACAAAACGTGACACTGTACATCTAAGTGATCTTTGACTTGTGTGCAATGTCCGGTTGCAGATTGGATTGCTGTTGTAGTTTGCAGATGGAACGGGCTGCAGCCTCGGTTTTATACTGGAACAAGTTGAGGTTGAGTTTTACCGTCTGGTTTCATGGTGGAGATGTGGCTTCAGTGACTGCTCTGTGTTGGTGTCTGTAATCCTCATATGTTCCGACCCATTTACTTGTTCCTTCTGTTATCCTTGAATCTCAGTAAGTAGAGTTTTGTCCTTTTTAAACCGTGTGCTGAGAACCATCATTCATCATTCTCTGCCTCATTTACTTTTTGTCTTTTGATGTGCTGAATTAATTGTCATTGGGGGGAGAGGGGGATGGGGGTGAAAACATTGCAAGGTTGCCATGACGTTCTCAGTTCTAAATGAGGATTCTGCAAGTCTACCCAATGAAATATTACTAAACAGGTCCACGGTTTGATCGTTCTGCTTCCTTTCATTTTCTTTACATTTTCTAACCACCACAGGATTATTGAACGGTGTAGTTCAGAGGGCTTGATGATGCAGTGGGTTAATACACCAGTCACTTTTATCTGTGGAATGCCTGCATTCAAATCCAGTTACTCATTACGAGTGAAAAGCGTTTGGATTGGTGAACAACACATACTGTTTATTCTTACCTGACACTCCCCCGTTTGTCATCTATTTTGGTTTCTCCCCCCCCCCCCCCCCCCCCCCCATTCACCTCGCTGCAGGTTTGCCCCGAGCGGTTTCTCTTATCATGAGCTCCCAGCTGCCTGGTCTTGGCTGTGCCGAAGGCTGTGAAAGGCTATTGGGCCAATGTATTGCGATGGTCACATGGATGCAGTATAACAGAGGAAACAGTGAAATCATTGAGCCCGGTTTTGTTTTGTTTTCTGACTGAAAGACACAGGACTGGTTTGCAGAGGTAGCTGTTCAGGACATTAATGGGGTTCAGTGGTTTTTCAAGGTCACATAGTTCTTGCCTACTTAATTTTAGTAATTTCTGACACATAATAAATACATTTTTAATTGAAAATGTAAAAAAAAGAAAATCCCCTTGCTTTATATGGAGGGAAGAAATGACATCCTCATATGAGGTCATCAAGCATTTGCATCTTCCACATGTCCCCATTTAAAGACTTGCAGAGAGTTTTATATATATTTTTTTCATCCGTCCCAATATGAGGTCTCCATGCATGAAAAGGTTAATACCTGGCTGTCGCTGATGTGATTGCCCTCCATAAGTACAGAAGACCTGAGATTTCTTATCCGATCTTAACCTTAATGTTATAAGGAGACACATTTTGAGTGCTGACAATGCTTTCAGCAAACCTATTAGATATTCTTTGTAAGCAACTGAATGTCATAGGACCACTAGTATCTTAGTGTATTCTCTTTAGTTACTCTGCAGGAATTAAACAAGTCATGTTAATGGATTTAGAAGCAGTGAAAATGCCTTTAAACAAAACAGGAGTTACTTTAATTAAAGACTGAAGAAATAATTTAAAATGTGCCTGTGGCAGGGCAGAAGCCTGCTGTGTAAATAGTGTGTGGTTTTGGTGTTGGGTTTTTATGAAGTTTGATTATTTTGAGTATCCATGTGCGGAATGTGGCTGGGTCTTGATTGAATAATTGATGGGCAGTCAAGACCCAGCCACATTCCGCTCAGGGTCAAAAAAGTGAAAAGAGAAGACAAAAGAACAACTGCATTCATTTTGGATTAACCTTCCCCTTTCTGAACTTGAACATGCCTTTTATAATCTAATATCCACCCCCTGCAGAATAAGACACCTTTTAACAATGACTGATAACTTTATACAGAAACACAGCAGAGTCTCTGCTGAAGAGTCATGAAATAGCAAACAGACTATAAAATATTTAATTAGCCACAGAGAAGGAATTATTGAATTGGGTAACAAATTAAGAATTGTCAACACTGAATTACTATATTAACAGCTAATGATGTGGCCGATGTGACAGTAGAAAACTGCCCTGACAGCAGAATTAGGTCTAACCTGTTGTGTGCCTGCAAACTTCAGATAGAAAGCTGGCTGTATCTAGTACACGGTTTGAATTCAGTAGTGAACATTAAAAGCTTAAATTTGTATCAATCGTTTCACATTCGGTTATTGCTATTGAAGGCTAGAATAAAATGGCACATCAAGAAAACATCCATTAAAGTTTTTATTTTTTATTTTCTAGTCGTTAGAATAAAAAAATCCACATGCCTGGCCTGCTATGAACGACTGTTTGAGCAGAAAGATGAATGCCTCATTTTAAACAGCGCTAATGATATCATTAGCAGCAGATACGAAGCACAGAGGAAAGTGATGGCTGATAGCTCAAGTAGCCTGAGTTCATTTAAGCCTCTTCCCTTTTTTCTACCCAGAGAATAAACCAGTTAATAGACTCATTTATTTTGCTTCCAAATTGTAAAGATGCATTGCAATTCAATTGCAGTGGACGTGTTTAAATTTCCATACATACGTTTCCATGGAGTTATTTAATCCAAGTGTCTGGTGCATTTTTAATTATTGCTAGTTTAGACACAGGAGGTTACAGAATGTGCTTAAATTACATTTTAAGGATTAAGACAAATGACAACACTTCAGAATAATGACAGCACATCTGAATTTCAATTGGAATATAACAAATATACCATCTGAATACTATTAGCCTATGATTATTGTATTTAAACATTTGAAATAATTGCAACAATAAATGAATAACACATATTTCACTGGCATTCTGAAAAAAAAACTGATGTGAAGAAGGGTGGTTTAGTTAACATCTATAATGATAATTTACTTGCATTTAATAATTCACTTTTTATGTTATACATTTGTTGAGGGAGCCCTATTCACAAAGCTTAGCAGTTTTTTTTTCTCCCCAAAAAGTCTTGGCATTCATGAAACTGTTTTTAACTGATGCTGTCTTCTTTAACAACAGTTTCAGGAATATGTATTTTTTCAAAATATACATTCTTCAATAACTCCCAGTTTCCCAGGCCTTCATGGCATGAGCTAAAGGCAGGGAAAAAATTCAGCACAGACATTAGAACGAGGGGGCAGACATGGAAGCTGAGTAAATGTATGTTTGTACGAAATTGTGATGCTGGCAAATGAGAGACGTTTCAATGTTTAATGATGATATATAACTGATTTCATACAGTTTTATGTTGTTGCCTTTTGTAAGGGTTTTGTTTCAGACAGTGTTAAGAACATAAGAACCAAAGAAAGTTCACAAACGAGAGGAGGCCATTTGGCCCATCTTGCTCGTTTGGTTGTTAGTAGCTTAGTTTAAGAAGCATATCATAAATTAACCAAAAACACCTTGGACAGGCTTTTAATTAATTACTCTCTTCGAATGGTTGCCATAACACTACCACTAATAGTAGTGGCTCCTGACTAAGTGGGGAGGCTATATATATATATATATATATATATATATATATATATATATATATATATATATATATATATATATATATCAAAAAGCATTACACAATAGGAACATTGTAACTATGCATAACACTAATTATGTGTACATACACATGTGTTTACTAAGTAACTACTGTGTAATTACACAGTAATATTAGAGATGCTTTATGTAAAGTGTTATCCAATGGTGTAGGAGTTGAACATGAAAATAAAGTTGGCTGAGACTTCATCAGTGGATCTGTTACTTCAAACAGAAAACAATGTTTTTGGTCCCACTTGTTTACCACAGCATGCTTGCAGTATTAAGAAAAACGAAAGCTGGGAAGCGTATTTCCTGGAGTTGCTCCAGACCTCATGACCTCATTATTTCTGCTGTAGTAAAACACATGGATGAGTTTGTGAATTGAGCTTCACACCTACAACAACCCTGGCAAACATGGATATGTCTTGTGCTTACTGTGAAATCAGCCAGCCAGGGTGTGGCTTAGGCTGAAGCATCTACAGTAAGTAGGGATTTTACCTACCTGGTGAACCAAGGATTTCATTTCCATTGCTGCAGTTTATTAAAATGTATCAACACTATCTCCTTTTAACACGCCTATTTCTTTCTTTTTTTTATTTTTTATGATTTAGTTTGGTAATATGGGACCGGTGCTGATGACTACTGTTGCTATGCCTGTATTTAGCACAAAAAACGAGACTGTAAGTATATTTAATTGCATATATTTGTATTAGTTTAATGGGATTGTCACACTGTTAAATAATTCTGTACCAGAATGGCATGTTTAATTGGAACAGTTTAAAGGAGTGCTAACCAATGCTTTTAAAACCAAAGTGTTGCCTTCACATTTATTACTGGCGAAAATATTTTAAATAGAACATTGAACATAACAGAAAGTCACTTAATCTGCATGCATGAGAAAAACTGCTTGAAAATGCCACTTGCTGGTTGTTTGAAAAGTTTCCTGAAATTCATTTTTAGACTTTAAAACTGTAGTGTGTATTGTTCTTTTGACTTCAGTGTTTGTTTGCAGCTTAGGCCATTGCTATTGTTAGATCAAAAGCTGCAGATGAAAATTTTCATGTCCAAACTAACAGTGAACTACCCTGTACTTGAATCTAAGCAACCCCTTTGGTTAACAGCAGAATGGGGAGATGGTAGAAGGCTTTTTTTTTTTCATTTGCAAAAGTTACAATAGTGGTTTCACAATAATGTCTGCAAAAACTTCTGCTAAAGACGAATTGTGTCTTTCTTTACAGCGCAATAAAGGTATTCTTCTGGGTGTAGTGGGGACGGATGTTCCAGTTCAAGAACTTCTGAAAACGATCCCAAAGTACAAGGTAAGCTAGCATGTAGGAGGACAGCTGTCTATCAATAGTTTAATAATTATATTGCACGAATAAGATGCATTGCTGTTAGTGGCCTCGGAGTGAACAATGCAATTAGAGGCTCATACTCTTCTGTTTTTGGTCTAGATTGTTTTTTTGTTCTATTCAGAGGCTAATCCTCATACAAGTGATCAATTATTTCCTAAATATCATTTTTAATAAACAAATAGAACCAGAATTGTGAAATGCGCACTTGACATTTGAGAATGTGTGTTATTTGCAGTACTGAACTTCTAGAAATGACAGGGTTTCGTTTGAAAGAAATGTCACAGGCCACAGGTTTGCATTCATTTAAATGAACCGTTGTGTGTTGATGATGGCTATGAATGGCAACACTGAAGCTGTAAATTACGAAGAGTTTGATTGCACACGGTTTTATTTAAAATGCACTAAATTAATCCTATCTATGCTGTTGTTTTTTTTTTTTTCTTTCCATAATTACAGCTAGGCATTCACGGGTATGCCTTTGCAATCACAAACAACGGATATATTCTGACTCATCCAGACCTCCGCCCTCTGGTAATCAGAATGTTATTTTTTAATATACGTATACCGATGATAGTGGATCATGTAATCACACCTTACAACACTCAATCACAACATCCAGGACAGCACTGAACCTTTACCAAACGTTCACAGTGGGCTCCACATGAATTAATTACATGGTGTGCATAGAAGCATGGCTCACGCTGTAGTATCATCCTATACAGTAGTGTGCACATGTATTAGAACACCTCAAGATTTCTTATTGATATCCTTTATATACCTACCTGCATGAAAACCCCTGGGTGTGAGAATTTCATAATCGGCAATAGTCACCCCCCCTTGCAGTATCCTCAGTTCCATCAGCTCTGCAGCTGTGTTGGGAGGGGGAGGGGGGGATTCAAATGAACTGAACATTCTGAACTTTGGTGGTTAATTTGAATAAATGAAGATTTCAGTCTCTTGAATGCCAATGATTAAACCTATTGTAGTTTTTTTTTTTTTTCTTTAAGTATAAAGAGCAACCACATTCTTCTGAGTGGGAGCATTGAATTGCTATCTAATTAGGGCTCCTAAATTACATATATTTAAAAGATAATGAAAGGTTTGAGGGTAGCTAGGCTAACCGCTTTCACATTTAAATGAGTCATTAAAAAATGTATGTGTTAGTTTATAACATAAGCCTTTTGGGTCTTTGTGTTGCTAGTATACATGGTTGCGGGCTGAAGCATTTCAAGATTAATATAAAAACGTATATTATTATTATTATTATTATTATTATTATTATTATTATTATTATTATTATTATTATTATTATTATTATTAGTTGTAGTAGTAGACATTTCTAAACTGTTTAATGCATGACCTCTGCACCTATAACTGCAGTGTACGCCTGTTTGTTGATCATATGGAAAGAATGATTTTACATTTTACCTTCCCTTGAGGGGGTCTGCTTTATGCACTGAATATTCGTTAGGATATTAATAATGTTGATGAAATATGTATATGTGTGTGTGATCTGTGTAGTACAGTATTTTGCTCAAAGAGCCAGCTACCCATAAAATAATGTATACAGTACATTCATAAATAAATACTGTGTAAATTCAAAGTGTATTTTTGCAGTTGAATATTTCTATATAGTACCAGTATATATAGATATAATAGTTTTATGCTTGAAGATCTCTGGAAGTCACTGGAAATGCAAGCTTGTTCGCTGAGAGTAATTATTCCTGCCGTTCATTCTAAATAAATAATTGCATTTTGTAAGATTTGTTGTTTTTTCCGTTATCTTAATTACTTGGATAGAGGCAAATAGCTGGCAGACACAATAGTCTATAATGTGTACCAGTATTAGTTAATGGAAAAAACAAGGTAAAGAGTGCAGCCTCAGCATTAGGAGAACATAGCACAGTTTAAGGGAAGAATGGTTTTCAGCAATTCAAGATGTAAAATCTTATCACGGGTAAATATAGCTGACATTTCTGCTTGCTGGTATTATTGTACAATCAATATAATACGGGGGAGGTTTAACAGTTCAGCGTTTTACTTCTTCAATGCCAAAAACCAAATCAAGCAGCTGTTTAAAGGATGACAATAGGCCCCCAGCCTCCGCTCGGTTAGTGCATCAGGAGATCAAAAATGAAGACGGGATTGCAGAGCTAGGAGCACCAGCAGCAGTCTGGTTTCCATAGCTGTGAAAGACACATCTCCCTGCCAGTTTGTATCCCTGAAAGCAAGCTGATGGAGTTGGGTGAGACCCGCAGGTGTGATAGAGTCTGTGAATACTGCTGAGGCGCATTGATTACCTGCTCTTGGCTTGCCTGGTAACAGTGCACAGTGAAGCGCAAGATCTGGGGTTCTCAGCTCAAGACCTTTCCAGTTCACTTTTAATAAGCCACCTGTTGCAGAGCAATATTACATAGGGTGCTTTTTTGTCATTGTTGAATACATTAAAATGATTGTAAAGGAGTATTGTATTATTAAATAAATATATACATTTTAAAGAGTACAGGAAGACTAAAGTGCATTCGACTGTATTGGAGATTATCACAATGCCTCTTGCCATATTGAAAAGGAACACATTCCCTAAAGGTGTACATTCACCCACTGTAAGTTTTAAAACTGGTGTAAAGGAAATACTTGTATATTGTGGGAAATGTTTTTCTAATGTTGGAAGCTGTGTTAAGAGATCCAACATAAGATTATACAATGATACTTATAAAATTGCAGTAACCCACTCTTAGGGACAAGTCTTTTTGGGTTTGCATTTCTATTTGGGAACCGCACTAGTTTTGACTATTCTACAGCATTTGCTTAATTTGAACCAAATTATATTTATTTGTGATTTGTATTCCATTTTTTAAAACTGGCCTTTGCAATGAAATGCTTTGCTTGCGGAAAGGTCTGATCTGAATAGATAGGACTGGCACACGGTATTTAACAAGTTCAGTGTCTCCTGGGTTCATTACCCACATGGAAATGGAACTGGTGCTGCTTTAATGTATTTTTAATAGAAAATGTCAAGTCGCTATGACAGTCAGCTACAACCCACACAGCTGATTCATTAGGCAGGGTATGGGGCTACATATTAAACAGCAAAATAGCCAGAAAAGTGGGTTTATTTTTTAGCGTTATGGAATGTAAAAAAAAAATCCATTCCATTAAAATTGAATATAAGCTGTATTTTAACCCCGTTTGGAACAGGTGTGTGTAAAATTCAACTTTGTTTAATTTGGTTTTAAATGATTTTAAATTGATTGATTTAAGATCTTGGCTCTGCTGATAACATTTGGTGTGTGCCTTTCCTGTAGTTTCCACTAGAGGGCAGACTTTGATAATTCTGTAGAATTGAAGTACAGCACTGCAACTGTGATCCATCTATTGCTCCACATAGAATACATCAAGTATTATGAAGGAGTATTATAAAATACACTGCAGAGCCATTATTGCCCAATGTGTATGCTTGTCTTGTAACTTATTTTCTGATTTACAGTATGAAACAGGGAAAAAGAGGAGAAAACCCAACTATAGCAGTGTTGACCTCTCGGAAGTTGAATGGGAAGATAAAGATGACTTTGTAAGTTAGATTATTATTATTATTATTATTATTATTATTATTATTATTATTATTATTATTATTACTGTTGTTGCTGCTCCTGTTTTAATTATGATTAATGTATACAGTATAATTTTGTACAGGCTTTTTGATATCACATACAGTACACTGACATCCTGGCAATTAAAACCTTTACGAATACAATATACCATTTAAATGTTTGCAATATTTCGTTTGTTCCCTGTTTTAATATCCTAGCATGTGTGTTCTCTATCAGTCTCTTTTGTGTTATTAAAAATAGAATATTAAACGGGCAATGCAGATAACTACCGCAGTGTCTGCCATGATACAGACACATGCTCTGACAGGTGAGGCTCTGTTTGTAGAACGTGGATTCAAGCTGTAGAAAACAAGTCTACTGAGGCAGTTCCAGAGATGCTTTGTAAACATTATTCCTTGCTTTTTTACCAGTGACTGTTTGGGCGGACAGGGCGCACTCATCATACAAAACTCACTACACCCACTCAAGGCACTAATATTAATACTATACCATTAATATATAGAGCCAGCAGCTGACAAATTGCTTACCCATTTCCAATGAAATAACGTTTCCATTCTGTTGTAGCTCCGCAATGCAATGGTGAACAGGGTAACAGGCACGTTTGACATGGAGGTTAAGAAGACCGTGGACAAAGGGGTAAGGTGACGTGTTAGGAAGCGGTTAGAAATATGCACAAAACAGTTTCATTTTGGAAGAACGCGAAATGGAACTAAAATAGAGGTGACAAGATCATTCAGGGAAATACATTGTTAGTGGTTCTGGGATGCAGAAGGAGGAAATAATAATTAAGGAATACATTATTAAGCATTTCAAAGACAAAACGTGCATGGTTATCAACATCTGCCTTGATTCATACGCTTTTTAATAAATTGAGCAAAATATGCTAATGTATTGGATGTTGCAATTAAAGTGGAAAAACACAAGCACTGGCAGACCCTATATAACAGCAGGGAGGTGCAGTAAAGAGAGCCGAGAGAGAGGGGGGCCATCCTTATCTCACTCAAACACATTGAAGGAACGGCACTGAAAATCAACCACAGAAGCAAGTTTGAATTGACAAGCTGACACGAAGGCCAGGGCTGTGAGCAGATATCATTAATTATAAAAAAAGCAAAACTCTACTCTAAATCAAATATTATTTGATTTAGAGTAGAAATGGTCTGTTTAAAATAAATAAATAAATAAATACATAAATAAATAAATAAATAAATAAATAAACATGCAAATATGATCTGATTTCCACGAAAGAGTTTTGAATGCCTTTCTGCTTTGTTGTAGAATGGCCTCATTTCGATTGCAGCTCTGGTTCATACATCATATGCTAAGGTGTTGAATAAATGCATGAGGCTGTGGGGGCTGTTTCAGTGTAAGAAGTGGATCCAGTTCTGAATGAAAGCTCTGTTTCCCTAATGTTGGATGATGAGCGTATTGATAACAGCAGTAGAGTGATAGTGTAGGCAGGGTTTGAAAAGGATCAAGCGCCTGCACAAAGGTCCATGGAAATGCACATTTCAGAAAGGCAGAAGAGTCCCAAAAATGCAAGCACTGAAGAACGCAAACAAGCATGTATGAGAGATGAGAGGCGGAGCTCACAATTATGTACATTAGTAATGAGAAATACTATAGATTTGTAAACTAGCAATAGGCGCCATTCATAATCTTAGCTCAAACTATCCATTTCTATTGTGTCTCAATGACAGATCAGTTTTTTTTACTCATTTTAAAAAGAAAGGCAACACAATGCAGCCTTTCGTATATGCATCTATCGAAGTATTCCTTGTAATATTGTTACTGCATTATTAAGGAAGGTACACATGTCATGTTTCCTTTGTCTGGTTTAGAAACGAGTCCTGGTAATGACCAATGATTACTACTATACAGATATCAAGGGCACTCCATTCAGGTATGAGGACATCTGTTATTGTCTAGTTCTGTACTTTGTCCTTTTCACTTTTTGTTAGTTCTAGTCTTATAGCCCTCCTGGGGGTTACTGTCTTAAAGTGTTTTTTATATTTTATTTATTTTTTTAATTTAATTTGTTATTGTTATTTTGTTTTTACTCAGTCCTTATCCACTGTCAGTTAGCATTACACAACTTGACCTTTTCTTATCTGAGTGAAAATTGATTTAAAATAAATTCAGTGCTATGCATGGATGCAAGACAACCAGAAGCCATTTACTGTATATTCCAAAAAAAAAAAAAAAAAAAAAAAAAACCCAGAGCAAATGAAGCATTTAGAAGATAAGAGGGGATATATAAATGTAAATTTGGCTTCAGTTTTCAAATAAGTTGTTGTCCTTTAGTTTCAAAGGGTATGTGTATATATCTTATATTTTAAACAAAAATATAATGTATCAGTCTATGAGCTACAGTAGGTACCATGTGCCTTTTGATGTGTAACAGTGAAAATACCATTTGGAATGAGTGAGGAGCACTATGTGGGAGGTAACAGTGAACTATGTACATGTACAGTAAATAAGTGCATCCTTGCTATGTGTGTGTATTACATGAGGCAGTATGGGCATGTGAAGATTGTTTGATAGCATTGCATGTTGTTTGATGGTGCGTCTGGTACAGGAGTGATTTTTATTTGCACAGCATTAGAGTAGAGATATGAAGAAAATGAAGAAATAAGGAATACTAAACTGCTCTTTAACAATAATAGCGCAATTAAAATATCCTGCCATGTGCTGTATAAAACTCCCATTCACAGGTGAACAATAACAAGTTTGATCTTTTCTGTGTTGCACAGTCTAGGAGTGGCTTTATCTCGGGGTCATGGGCAGTACTCATTCAGAGGAAATGTCACCGTGGAAGAAGGTGAGAAGGCTGGACAATAGACAAACGAGGGTATTATATGGACAGGTATTGAGCCAAAAACAATATATATGCAAGGTATTGCATATATATTGTTAAAAAAATAAAATAATGCCAATTCTAAAATGAAAAGATCAATGCAGCATACATATAGGCAGAGGAAATGCCATGGCCTAGGAGCACATGAGGGTTTAACGTCTGACAAGCAGTTCCAGACCCCATTGTCTAATGGCAATGTGAATTCCTGTTGCAGGGCTGCATGACCTGGAGCATCCAGAAGTGGCCTTGGCAGACGAATGGTAATAATAACATGCTAGGTGGCATTTCATTCTGTTTAAATCATAATACTTTGTGGTTGTTTTCCTGCCCTCTAATTAAGCTTTACAGGTTGTACATATGAAGTATGCAATAAAAAAAAATTAAAAAAATGTCAGCGCTTGCGTTCTATTCAAAATCCTAACATGTACTGTCCTATCGACAGGACTTACTGCAACACTGATCTTCACCCGGAGCATCGGTACCTCACCCAGATTGAAGCTATTAAACGCTACCTCACTGGGAAAGAACCATTGCTACAATGTAAGCACGCTGCAGTTCTGGTACTGGCTGTCATGTAGCCTGGACTAGTGCTTTTTATCTGCATTCAGCACTTTAGCAAGTTTCACACTTGTACTAGTTCTACTCGTAAAAGTAACAAGTCTCTGTTTTCTTAATTAAGCATTAACATGCAGTTTAAAAGCAGATACAAAATGGATAGCAACCCTGGGAAGCAGCAGTGTTGGTGTCCGCTAGAGGGCAGACTAGACAATTACAGAATGTGTTCTGGAACTTCCAAGGCTTACACAGTGTGAGGCATTGAAAAGGCAAAACGTCTTTATAGCTGTTTTTATTTGAGGCTCAGAAATAGACATTACATTTAAGTGTACTCACAATTATACGCTTTTCCGGTCTTGAGAAAATAATAATAAAAACATGACACTCAGATTGTTCTGTTTTACTTTATAACTAATCCACTGTTAAAAAAAAAAAAAAAAAAATCAGGAAAGAATGCTGAATTTTTTATTTAGGATTCTTCTGAAATATATAACCAGTGCCGTGTTTTTACTCTGGTTTCCCAGGTGACAAAGAGTTAATCCAGGAAGTGCTGTTTGATGCTGTGGTGACTGCACCCCTGGAAGCTTACTGGACCAGCCTTGCTTTAAACAAATCAGAGTAAGAGGGGTTATCTTAAACTGTTTGTTTTCTTTATCCTCCTCCTTATTTTCTATCTAGAACTAGTACCATGAATGAGATATACTGGTACACTAAATTCAGCTAGTACTAAAATGGAGCGGTCATAATTATTTAAGCTACATATAGACAAGAGATATTTCCAAACAAACACACAAACATAAAATATTCTAAACTGCATATGATGTTAGGAAATAATATTTAAAAAAAAATATATATATATATTTTTCCAAAAAGTGTAATGGTTATATTTTCTGATATGTTGTATGTAGTATGGTTTTGTGTTCTGTGTCCATTTCTGTTATGTTTCTGGTTTTCTTTTAAAAGGTTATATTTCAGATGCTCACTCAGTCATTTTATTCTTCTCTTGTTTTTTTTTTTTATTATTATTATTAATAAACAGCATTGTATATATTACTACTGCTGACCGGAATGCATTCTGTATATTTTCTTTTAGAAATTCGGATAAGGGTGTCGAGATAGCATTCTTAGGAACACGCACTGGCCTCTCCCGAATAAACCTCTTTGTGGTCCCTGAGCAGCTCACAAACCAGTAAGTACAATACTGTAACTCCAGTATGGATTGTTCTACCTGTATCGTCAGTTACCAAGAGCGCATGTTATACAACTATTACATTTAAATGACTTGACCAAACCTACGAAACCACAGAACTTGAAAGTTTTCTTGCATTGGAACATAAACTCCAAAAGGTATGGGGACGATAGTGGGGTGACTGTCCCAATACTTCTTTGAGGGTAGTTTACTGTAGATCTCCCTGAAGTGAAATAGCAGGTGGGTTTGTCTTCAGG
This sequence comes from Acipenser ruthenus, assembly GCF_902713425.1. Lineage (NCBI taxonomy): Eukaryota > Metazoa > Chordata > Actinopteri > Acipenseriformes > Acipenseridae > Acipenser > Acipenser ruthenus. The sequence continues at coordinate 26,527,038 of NC_081213.1, forward strand.
CACAGCAGCGTATCTGTTTGCATCACTCTGGATTTTTGTGTGTTTCAAGAGACTTCCTGACAGCTGAAGATAAGGAGGGTGTATTCAATGCGGATCACTTTCCACTGTGGTACAAGAGAGCTGCAGAACAGATCCCAGGGACCTTCATCTATTCCCTCCCATTCAGCTCAGGTAATTTTGAAATGAATGTAATGTCTGAAATTCCCCACTGGTGTCACAATGATTCACCCTGCTACTTGCTGGGGATATCACCTGCATTCTGTATTATTTGTAGTCTTCTGTTGTACACGCAACATGTGCAATCGCTCCACTCACCCAGGTTACCACTCCTGCTGACAGGAGGATTGTGGGTTTAGTGCTTACTCCTGCTAGGTATTTGACAGTGGCCCTAACAATATATTGTATGCATCGAAAGGTAGAAAAATATATATACCTATTTATCTGGACCTTAAGATGCATGCCTGTCTACTTCTTAAGATTCATTCATAAATCCACTTAATTGTGAGGAGTGAAACCCAATCCTTTTTCTGGCACAGTAGACAGAGAAATGTATCAGTCACAGTCTGGCTGGCAAGTTTGTTTCAGACCTTCTCCCTTGGGTACCAGTTGGTGGAGAACTCCGTAAAGAGAAATGAGCAACTGGTTCCTACATGTGTTTATTTGCTGAAGCAAAATGAGTATTTTTGCCTTTTCATTTCATGGTTGCTAGAGGGAGTTGGCAAGATAATGTTGCTAACAGCGCAAGCTCTGCTGTCTTGTAAGTGAACCACGTTCTAGAACAGCTCAGCCACGGTATTATTTATTACAAACCGTGAGGTCCTTTAGTAATGTTTTTGGCTCAACATTTACTCTACATCTGTATATATACAGATGTCATATAATGTATCATAAGGCAACTAGCAGTAAAGCTGTTAAGCGATGCTTGTATTTTCCTGTGCCACGGTTTGATCCAGCAGAATAAATGATGCACGGTAGCTCTTTCTTGTAAATCAGTGCTCGTAAACTTGATAGGATTGCTTGTGAGATCTGCCTCCCACTCACACCTTACTTATTCATAATAACAGACACCTTTTTAAATCTGATCAAAATTCATTCCTCAAAAGTTTTCTCGTATGCGTACTGTGAACTGACAGCAGTAGCATTCAAAGCGCTACAGGGAAAGGGTTTTGTTTGGGAAGTTCAGATGAGAACAAACTCATTTTGCTGGACCATTTACTGTGGTGTAATAGTAGACTATATTACATTTCTCGGATATTTCTTACTCGTACAACTTTGTTCATAAAGATTATAATTCGTTATGTGAATTATATCAATGGCCATCATTAAGTCATAAAACAGTGTTTGTGAAATTCAGACATTGCACACAGAAGAAAGAAAGCAGAACCAAGTCGAAATATAATTAAAAATGACATAATAGCTTCAGTCTATCTGCTCATAAGAGCAGTAGCCTGATGATGTTTGAACATAAAAAGTATACAGCATTTATCAACACTGTAGATGGTATTTGGGGCACTTCATCCATGCTGTACTGTGTGGAAGACAACCGTGACATCTCATAGAAGTTAGGAGAAATGTATTCGTTTCAGATAAAGTTTTATATATGATTTACCTTGTCTAACATATCAGACAGATGTCTCTAATAGCAATGGACACTCTCTCACTGCAAGCAATTCATAGCTATTGCACACACATACAGTAGTTGCATGTTATATACTGTTTGTTAACACTATCCTCTAAGATTAATACATTTTTAAAATGGAGAGATTAAATAAAAAGTAAAACAGACCTTCTGTAATGTTTAGCACACACCACTCCACTTGTTTGGATATGTATAGCCCCTTTGCAATGACATGCATGTGCACTTATTAAACAGGTATTGGTGTCTGTTTCTGCTCTTCAGCATTCACCCTGTCCCCAAAGACACAGCAAGAGTACAGCCTTAGCTGTTCATTGTACAAGAAACTAATCAACTGAATTGATACTAAATAATACAAAAATAATAATAATAATAATAAAAACACCTGTTTATTGAGCAAGTCGTTATTTTGGGTGTTTTTAGCTTACTATTAACCTGTAGAATATATTTTATATTTAAAAGAGAACACTTTAAAAAAAAAAAAAAAAAATGATTTGAATAACATTTTTTTTGTTATATAGTACCATTTGTGAGGTTTTTTTTTCTTCTTCTAGGAACAGAAAATAAAAGTGTGGTGTTAGCCAGTACTGCCATACAGCTTTCAGATGACAGGAAGTCTCCCATTGTTGCAGGTAAGACTTGCAGGTGTTTGTAGTATATACTGTGTCATGCTTGCAGGTTAGTAAGTTCAGTGTATAGAACCTATATTTAAGACTGGAAAGTCTTCCATGCTCTCTGTTTTTTGCCTCCTTAAACACAAACAGTGTTTACAGTGGGGTGGGGTGGGAGAATTCTGCTTGGAACTTTGTGAGGTGGGAGAATTCTGCTTGGAACTTTGTGGGGTGGGAGAATTCTAGACGATTTCACCCTTGCAGATAATCCCGAATAAGATTTAGTATGTTATGCAAATTCAATTCTGGTGCATAGATTTGCCAGCTAATGAATCTAATAAAGAATAAGGCAGTCTGTCTGGGATATCAATGACTCTTACCGTTCATCCAGTATTCACATCGATGCGAAAAGCTCAAACAGACAGCAGTGAACATTATTTTAAAGGGGTTTTTATGTTTTATGTGTTCCAATTCGATTTTTGGAAAATTCTGCATTAAAAAAGCACTGTTGACTGCACCTCTGTACTGAAGCGATCGCAGCCAGTGGTCTTGGGGTTAATTTACTGACTAGTAGGATGAATCCATTGAACCGAAGCACACACGACAACAAGCTGCAGTCCTGGAAAGAACAAATAACCCTCCCATTAGGTCATTATTGTTTCCAGTACTGCATTCAAGCAATTTACTTCTAACCAAACTGATGTTCTGCCATAAAAGAGGAGACAGCGTCCCACACAATGCAAGTGAAGAGCACTGATTTCTATTACATTAATGCCACGCTAAATAATTTCCTGTATGACTAAAGGGTATTCAGTGCTTCAAGCAACATACTGAGTGGTCACATGTGGATGTGTTCAGCTCCATAGATTAGAAAGAAGAGCACAGAGAGTCAGGCTTCACATTGTTTCTGGCAACAGCAACACAAATAGATTTGAGTTTATGTAAGGCGATATGCCAAGGCTTAGCTCAGTATAAAAGCATGTCTGCTGTGAATCCTGTTTTAATTGTTCTATCATTTGAATTCCAGAGGGCTTTTGTTTGTGACAGAATAGATGTAATGGAAAGGCATTACAATACGTCAAATGTCACCTTTAACAAGATTCGTTATAAAGTTTCTTAAATTAGCTTAACAGATGCTTAGTGCTCGTTTCGTCGACCGTGGTTAATGTGGATTGTTTCTGAAGGACAAAACATGACGCTCTCGGTAGCATATTGTGGACTGTACTTTATCTTGCATATAGTGTAAAAGCTACATTTGGGAGATTTATATTCAAGATATTGTGGAAAATACTGTATTTCATACCCTTTTGTGCAACTGAGTCATCTAATGAATTATATTGAGGTAATTTATTTAGATACTGCAGGGATGGAAATCAGACTCCTATTGCATAGCAGTTTCACCCATTTCCATGTCTTAATATGTGCTTGATTAGCCACAGTGAACAGGTAAACAGATCAAACTGCTACACATAATAGCTTCAGTCTAGCCGCTATCAATGTTACTACCATTCCTTATGTTAGTATGTAAACAAAAGCAAAGGTACATTTTATTTAGTAACTTTTAATCTTTCTCTTAATATATATTTTACATCATATTTACATGCAGTTGGTACGAACAGTTTGTAAAATAGTGCTACAATGCTACCAGGTGAAGTTATTGACAGTCTGTAAATGCTGTCGTTTGTTTTTTTTATATACATAATAAAAAGCAATAGTTATGCAAGAGACCGATCCAATGGTTCCTTTTCCTCTGGGCACCCCTGCTCAGTAGTTGGTGCCAAATGGTCCATTTTCTTGCGCTCTCTGTGATATTTTGCCATAACGGCTGCGTAAGCACAGCCATAAACAGCAGCAGCCAGCATCATCAGGCATACGATTCCACAGACCACGGCGGTTATCACGACCGTAGCGATGGCATGGCGGAGATTGACTGGTCGCGGACGCTGTTTCGGTTCACACTCCGGAACACTGTCTCCGGCGGGCTGGTCTTGAGCGTGAGAGCGGGAACTCTTGGGCTCAGGGTCACGGTGGTGGATGTTGGAGAACGGGTAGTTGTAGTTTGTGGAGGGGCAGGTCTGGAACATTTCATAGGGGACTTTACGAAGGTCTGTCCCCTCCAGATCTTCAGGCTGCAAGCAACGGATTTCGTCAATTGTTCCCCCTGTGAAAAAAACAAAAGGCAAACGCTAAATAACATGTAGGGTTACCTTACGACTCCTTGTACAGGACCGTTTGGGGCAGTTCAGGCTTTTGACATCGCAATGCATTCTGGTACGTTTTACCTGTCCTCAGGTACCTTTCACAGAGAAACTACACTTTACGAGAATTCATTAGGGTGTGAGTTGAAAAGCCTGAACTGTCCTTCTGCACATGGAGTCACATGGTAACCCTAAATAAATGTATGTATCTGTTAACAAAATATCACACAGGCATTTCACAGAAATCACAGTAAATCTGAAGTAAATAATGCCCTTTATGGGCAGCAATATTTTGTGTGATTATTTTTTTTTATGTTAGTCATATATAATTTATGTTGCTTACAGCAAGCTAATATGGTAGAATTATAAAAAGCATTTTCACTCCTCCAACACCAACCATTACAAAGGCAGCACAACTGAAAGCTTTGTTACTTTTTATTTTTTAACATTGAAATGCGTGCTAAGATTTTAGGAGCAGTCCCTAATGGCAAACAGTATTTAAAGTATAAATTAAACTTTTATTGCAAAGTTAAATAAGCTTCTCAGGACGTAGCGCTTTGCCAAGTTTCTCAGTGGGAAGGCTGGCAGCTGAAACTGGTACAGTTACTGGTAATGAGTGCAGAGAGAACAGAATCTCAATATCAGGTCAGCAGGTGCTCCCTGTAAATTATCAGTATAACAAAAACACCATTTAGAGATACTGCAGAGCTGAAGGAAGCCATTACTACCCTGCTACTGATAGAGGGAGTCGCAGGGGGGTGTCCTGGCTGTGCTATACGACAACTGACAAGGTGAGCAAGACTCAAAAGTGCCTCTTTTCGTTGGCTGAGACTTTGCTATTCCAAGTTTTTAACTCTGGCATCTGGTTTATTTCAGTCACACACAGAAATGCAATATAGCAGTAAAAAAATACTGTATAAAAAAGGCACAAAGTAAATGAGGTCACTACATACATTAAGGAGATGATATATTTAACCTGCGTGGAGATTCTGGCTGAATTTGTTAAATGTTGTTAAAAATAAAGAAGTGAAGAAACCAGATTTACTAAGTTTGTATGTCTACCATTTACAACTTCTGGTTCTTGAAGAGCACATCTAGTGTGTCTGCCGATCTTATTTCTTCGCTCCTGGATTATAGCAGCTATGATCAGTTGACAATTAACTCAAGCTTTGGTAGTGTACTTGATTACAATGGCTTCTGTGCATCCTGGTTTGGCATACAGTACTGCAGCTCCCAATATTTTAGGCAGAGAAAGCATCTGCCCCCATACAGAGGACACTGCTGTACATGAAAATATTACGTGAAAGAATCTTTATGACATCTTTAAGCCAATTGGCAATTAGTATGTTTTTTGACATAAATAGCCCATTTCTTGGAAAGTAGCCATATTTTTGGAATCGATTGCCTCCTTTTTTTTTTTTTTTTTTTTTGAAAGTAGCCCCATTTTTAGAATCGATAGTCCCCTTTTTGGTAGCCCTTTATACTATTGTACATGGAAATATTACTTCTTGAAAAAAACTTAATGTGTTGATGCTACCACTGCCCTCTTAATAACATGCTAGTGTCTGTATCTGTTTTTAAGATCTGTCTGTGATATTGCAATAATTGGCCCAGCAGAACACAGTGTCCCCAAGTTATTAATTGCGTAATTACAGCTATTCCAGTGTAGTTAATACGACTTTTAATCATGTCAGCACTAAAGACAATACAAACCTTTGAACAGGAACCTCTCCAGCCAGAGCTTGAGTCCAATGACCTGACAGTCACATGTCCAGGGGTTGTTGTGTAAAAACAAGGCCTGCAGTTTGGAGAGGGGCTCCAGTAGCGTTCTGTCCAGCCTCTGCAGCTCGTTGTGACGGACTGAAAGCCTTGTGAGGTTTCTAAAGTCGTCTGCCAGGTTCCCAGGCAGGCTTGCTATACTGTTAAAGGATAAATTCAGTTCGGAGAGACTGTTTGTGGGGCTGAACAGTTTGCTATCGATATCCCTGATAGAGTTGTTTGCAAGGTTCAGAACCAGCAGGCTGTGCAGTCCTTGAAAAGAGCTTGCGGATAATATGGAAATACTGTTGTTTGACAAGTCCAACACCTGCAGAGAGGATGCTTCCCTGAAGGCCCAGGGGTGGACAGCATGGATCTGGTTGTTCTGCAGGTACAGTTCCTGAGTGTCAGGCTGCAGCCTGGTTGGGATATCAGTAAGTCCTCGTCCCCTGCAGTCTACAGTTTTAGTTTTTAGGTTGCATGTGCACTCTTTCGGGCATCCACAGGCCTGGTTTATCAACAGTATGCCAATCAGGGCCAAAATGAGTTCACCTGTGCAGAAAGAGGAGACAGGTTAGGTTGTATATTTTAAATAGCCATTTAATGTACACAGTTGCTTTCTTTAAAAAATAATAAAAAAATTAAATAAAATCTGGTCCCTAACACAAGCCTTAAAAAAATAAATTTAAAAAACAGTACCTGTAGAAAGACCTTAAGACATTAAAAGCACATGTATTGCTACTTCAAGAGAGAAGGAGATTATAATAATAATAATAATAATAATAATAATAATAATAATAATGTGCTACTTTAATGCTGATGTATTTCTATGCCACTTTTTAGCCAATTAGTAATTAGTATGTTTAAGGAATCGATAGCCTGTTTTTGGAAATTAGCCCTTTTTTAAACTAGCCCTGTTTTTGTTACTGTTATCAATACATTACAACATTTGTAAGCAGAGCTGTATTTGTTTTTCTTTTCTGAATTAGTGAGCTTTTCTAGAGGCTACCTGATAGCAGACTTCTATTTTAAATTTGTGCCACTAAAGCAGAGGGATACCCAAGTGTAACATTTCAGGTCGACCTCCAAAGGGGTCTGCTGACATTTTCAAACCTGGGTTCACCTTATTATTATCGAAACAAAAGCAAGTTTCTCCTCTGCATGTTGTGTTTCTTTCATCGACCTTCATGCAATCTTCGTGCAGACTTCCTGTGCATTTCATGGCAGCACAGTCAGTGACAGGCTGAATCATAGGACAGTGTGGAGTAATTAAGCCTCTTTGCTTTGTTTTTATCCTGGCTCTCAGCAAGACTCCAGATGAGATCACGACGTTATCTTTAGTTAAACCTTTATGGTGTGTCAAAATGTATACCCTATGATTAAGTAATATGGAGAATATAGGAGTGTAAAAATCACCTGAGTCATTAATATCAGATAATCCTTGCGTATAAGAACTCTACCAATCACAGTTAGGGATTGTCAACATTCCGGTGCATAGAACAAACGGCACAATTCTAGATTTAAAAGAACACCACCACTAGATATGTGGCATTCCTGAGTACCATCTTCATTTTGTGATTTTAAAATTGTAATTTCAGGTTAGTACGTCATGTGTACCTGCGTAGCCTCCCTTCACATTCAAACAGCACCAGGTGAAATGTATTACAGTATATCATAAAATACACCCTGTGCAGAATTCTTCACTTACATCAGAAACAACGTAGCTTGACATTAAAAGGTCTAAGTATCATGTGCCCAGACTCAGTAATGGGTTCTTGGACGCTGTTTTTTTAATTTTGGAACAGTCTTCCAAGCATTGTTTAAGAACATGATCTTGCCGCCTCTTGTGAAAACATCTGTGCAGTGTAATTATTAAAATGATGAATGGGGTGAGCAGGGCGCGGGCTGATATTTAATACTCATTTAACCTTGAAAGAATTGTCAGCTGTCCAGTATTTCTGTTCACAGTGCTGGCGGAAGACTGGAGTTAGTTTAATAAATTGCTGATTCCTTCCTTTAAAAAACATCTCAGAGCTGTTTTGATAATCAGCACATTTATTAATGGAATGTTTCTACAAATCTATACATACAATACTTTAATACTTATTAACTCTTAATATCCATATAATATTGTTCCACTGACTATAGTACATGCTCTAATTTAATACTGGAATTCCATCTTCATGTTCAAACAGGTGAGAAGCCAATATATCAGTAATTAAATTGTGTTGCGATCCATTTCACTCCAGGCTTTAATACAGTATGTCATGAGTCTTCCTGCAAAGTAGTTTCTAAATATTTTCAAGAGCATTATATACCAAGTGCCTGCTTTTAAAAGCTAGGTAACTTTTGTTGACTAAATCTGTGATAAGGAATTCTGATAACTAACTGGGCTAGTAATGTTTGCATATTTAAGTAGCATGACTTCACTGAGCACAACAGAATATTTCATTTCAGTTGAAATGCACACATTCGGCTGTAAATCAAGCAGGTGTCTGCATCACAGTATACTAAAAGAACACAATATCTATCAGTCCTACCTGTCATTGCTGGCAGCTGGTGTTCTCCTTCGTGTGAAGCTACACAAATCTGATCTGCTACTGTTTCATGTGAAACATTCAAACCTGCAGGTAGCAAAACAATGTTTTCCAGAGCAGTTTCAAAAATTAGACGCAGTCTTCCAGCTTTATCCACCAGAACAATTAGGAGTGCACTGTAGTCGTCACAAGTGACCCCATTGGGGCTGGTAACTTTAGCGTTCAACTGTGTTGTACCGACCTTTTTGTGAAATGAATCACACTCTCTCTCTCTCCCCTCTCTCTCGCACCATTCAACAGACCATGCAGCGACTCTTTGTCAGCTTGCACTGACAGCAGTGCCTTGCAAATCAAAACCTAATAGCTTTAAAAATCTGCCTGAAGTTCATGGGACAAAAATAAAGCTACCTCCTGAAATCTGCCATAGTTGTGCTGTGTCAAACCTCGTAAGGTCAGATGACACGGGACATGGATCCCAGAGAACCCAGGCTGTGATTGGAGGCAGTGGGCTGTGTGATATTACTAAAAGTAGAGCGGCTTTTTGATGGCATGGTTTTGACATTGCACTTGTTTGCTCTTCTTGGGGGCTTTCGGTCTTCACATCCAAACGCATTCATTTTACTGCACGGGTGAGAATGGCTGCTGCCTTCTTTGGCGTAATGTCATCTTGATGTAAACGCTTAAATGGCATTACTTTTAATTAGCTACTAATTGTATAACTCTCCCAGTAACACAGGGGTCTGTGAATGTGTTACGCATCCTCACCGCTCTTATTTACCTGCCCACAGATCTAAGATATGTCAAGAAGTTTATTCATCGTAGTGGGAACATGTAGATGTAACTAACTATTTGAGTTCTTTTTTTTTTTTTGGGGGGGGGGGGGTAACATCATTGTGTTGATATATCAACATAAAGATGAGAATAGCGTACCAACAAGCTTTTACAATGTGAACAAAAATCCCCACCCCTTGGGACCTCGAGGGAACATATTTACATTTTAATTTATTTTACGACGGCTTTACACAAATAACAAAAATGGGAAAGTCACCAGTACCAGATATTTTGGATTAGACGTCAAGGGTAAAATTAATGAATGGATTAGGAAACAGAAAACTAGATCTTACTCCTTTTTCTCCAGTGGCTACAGTATTATGTAACTCTAGTAAGACAGAGCAAGTCATCACAAATGTTATCTTTTCTATGTCTGTTCACCTGCTTAAATTATGTATTGTTGTTTTACAGTACTTTTGTTGTTTACCAATACTTTATTAATTCCAAAACAAGAACGGGTATACATGGACGTATAACCTTTCCACCTGCAAAGTGATTCAACAGTTATATGTAGAAGCCAGTATTGAAACATTCAATTTTCATCTAGAAAGCATTTGTCATTTCAGATGAGCCTTTCAAAAGTAATTCCCAAGATACCAATCTGTTTTTCTAAGACTGAAACAGTGTGGTGTTTTTCTGCCTTGGTCTCCTATAACCCCAAGATCCACCTCACTGTATTAGTTTCAGCTATCAGTACCTTAATGTGAATGTGGTATACCCTCAAATAACATCATACTAACCCTTAAAGGCTTTGAATAACCTTGCACGGATGAGGTATTATAACATCGCCTTACCTCATGCTTAAAATATACAGGATTGTACATTTCAACATTTTGTATGTTTCAATGACCCCATTTCCAATTTGTTTCTTTTTTCTTAATTAATTAGAAAGTTACACTCGCATTTGCTGTAGCAATTATGCCATCGGTGCTTTAAATCTATTGTAAATTCCATCATATTAAAATCAAGCATGCAGTGAATAACCCAGTTACATAACCGTTTGCGTGAAGTCATCTGTGGGGTGTACAAATTAAAAGGAAAAAGGAATTTCATAGGTCTGCTGCTTTATTTCCACAGCAGAGTCTTGGGCGAGTGTGAAACTTTTCTTTATTCTTTACAGTTCAAGTACTGTTCACCCCAGTGACTTTGAAATGGCGTAGCTACTGGATATTGAAAGAATTGTATCTGTAAAATTGAAGTAGACCTCAGATTCAATGCTACTTCCCCCTAAATGTTTTTTACTTGAAAGTAATTTAATAATTTTCAATAAAGATACCTCAGGAAATAAATGAAACATCTATTGTGTAAATACCTTAGTATGTGTAGAGAAATACACAAACACACACACACATAATCCCTTCCTGTTGTTATTATTACATTATAATCACACAGAACAAAACTGTCATCCACACGCTAGGATTATCATTTTGAATCCATCTTCCATCTAATGAAAAGTATGTCAAAAAGAGCGGGTCACTGAGTGTTTTTTTTTTAATACATTTAATTATTATTTGTTTATTTAGCAGACGCCTTTATCCAAGGCGACTTACAGAGACTAGGGTGTGTTAACTATGCATCAGCTGCAGAGTCACTTACAATTACATCTCACCCGAAAGACGGAGCACAAGGAGGTTATGTGACTTGCTGAGGGTCACACAATGAGTCAGTGGCTGAGGTGTGATTTGAACCGGGGACTTCCTGGTTACAAGCCCTTTTCTTTAACCACTGGACCACATAGCCTCCTATTTAATCATCAATTATGATTAATATATCTTGCACGGTTTTTTTAAAGGAATACAGACCAGGAGAATAAGTGCATCAATGCAAGTTATTATTTGCAATCCTGTTCCTATTTCTCTTTTGTGTATGGAGTTTATTTACAGCTTCAGTTAGAATGTTTCTGCTGCTGTCTAACTCATTGAATGCCATAGCTTCGAGTGTCTGGACTCTCGATTGACAAGCCATTCCAATGGGGCTGCACCTGTCCTGTCCTGTGGCTAAAACTGGACACCACAACCCCACTTCAGTGAATGCCAGAGATAGTGGCCTGCCAACATATTTCTCATATAATGCATTTACATCAAACAGAAATGAAATACAGTAAACCTATTTTGGTTTCAGCTCTGAATCTCAGTACAAAGTCCTTTACACTTTTATGCAGGTAATAAAAGTAATATGGTAGAATTAAAAGTCTTCACTCAAATCTGATTTGTCTTCATTTGTTCAGATTAAAACAAAACAAAAGCTTTGTACCAAGCTGATAGACTTCAGATTGAAATAACAAGTCTTTTGCAGCAAGGCGTTGATTTACTATAATGTTGTGAGCATTATTACTGACCAAAGTGCAGCATCATTGATGCAAGAAATTCTGTTTGGCCAATAAAAATCTAAAAAAGGCCAGGTTTGATCATTATCACAAGAAACGTGTTTCTGAGGAACATCGCTGTATTTTTGCATTATTGTTCTGAGTTGGAATACTCCACTGAGCTCCAGGATGAATTTTCTCTGCAGTGCAAGTTAATCCTTGGGGATTATCCTAGTTTTCTATGTGTACACTCAGGCATTAAATTGCAGCCACATTTGTAAGCCATGGGTTGTCTTATTGTGCTGTGACCTCAGTATGATAATGTCAAGGCTGGCAGTAAAGTAAGTATGTGTTCCATGGCGTTGTTTACAGTGGCAAACTGGGGATAAGGCTGGAATTCAAACCAGATTTGTTGACATCATTTGTAGTGTTGGGAAGGCTTCTTCAAATAACACATGTTTGCTATTTATAATAATAATAAGAAGAATAATGGCAAATGTCTATGTGATGGAACTTAATGCATAGAAGTGCCTATCAAATATTACAATTAGGTGAAGAGACTCATTGGTTCCTACATCATATTTATGTTCCTGAAATCAGATGGCACACACCTTCGATGCAGCATCGATTCCACTTTCTCTCGTCAATAATCTTGTGCATTTCCTACACAACTGTGTTTACAGGGAAAATAAATATACTGAGATGAATGGTATACAGCGAAACTTAAAATATATACTTTGGTATACAGCAAAACTTTCCTCCACCCCTGAAAAAGGTACTTGGAGGGAAAGGATTGTATCCTTGTCGATCTAATTGGGTCCGTATGATAAATTGTAATACCGTGGATAAGATGTCTAATTGTGTGCCATTTGTAACAGCTGTAGGTATCCAGATGAAACTGGATTTTTTCCAAAGGAAGTTTTGGACTGCCAGCAGACAGGTGAGTTTCAATGCTTCAGTTCTAGATTAATATTACCGTAAACCCTTAGCCATACCTTTAACCTGTGTTGGTAGCACTTCATTAAAATGAAGAACTACACGGTTTTCTATTCGTTCTTTTTGTTTTTTTCTTTAGCCAGAACTCATCTATGAAAACATTTTTTTAAATGTGTTTTTAATTTATATACTGTATGCACTGGATCACGTATGCCTGCTTGAAAGTCACTGTTTAAAACTAGTTTCATGATTGCAAAGTAAATTCCCATTATCTTGGGTGGACATCTACCACAGGACGGCTCGTCTCAGAATCTGATCAGCTGAGACAATCCATCAGGTTTATACTGTAATTGTGATAACTAAGTTGTTTCAAAAGCAATTAAGTTGTTTTCAATGGAACTTGACAAAGAGGTCCTTGATGTCATTCTATACAGTAACTAGTCAAGCAAACCTCCAGTACTGTACTCCCCTGGTAACTGCATTATTGCTGTATTACAGTGTGCAGCACTTGACGGAAAGTGCCCTACAAGCTGTGATGATGATGTAAGTACAACACTTTAGGTACCATATGTACTTCCTTATTGTTTAAAGAAGTGATCTTGCTTACAGGATACACTTTTGCAATAAATGGTTAAACAGTAACACTGTAAACTATGTGTGTGTGTGTTTTATTTAGAATATCAGCTGTTACCTCATAGACAACAATGGGTTCATTTTGGTTTCTGAAGACTTCTCTCAGGTAAGGGTCAGACAATTTTATTAATAATAGAAATCCTCAGCATTATTTTTGATAATATAATCAACTTCTGATAAGAGATAGATATATAGATAGATAGGTATCTCCTCTCTCTCTCTCTCTCTCTCTCTCTAGAGAGAGAGAGAGAGAGAGAGAGAGAGAGAGAGAGAGAGAGACATAGAGAGCAAACCCCAAATACAGACTTCATAAATGTCAAGCTATTTTAAGGCTTTGAACAGCTCATAATGTGCTGTGCAGTATTCTTTATTGTGGATCATGGGTTCTGTCATCACTTGAAGCAATATTATTTAAAGCCATAAGTGTCATCATGCATCTGTCATTCCTGCAGAAAGGTGATGTGTATGATGAATATTGAACCTTTAATTAATATTTAGAAAGATACATTATAAAGGACATTGTTTGGGGACTCACCGCTACAATACAATAGATCCCCATTTCTTTTGTTATTAAAACCTTGAAAATTGCAATCCCATGCTGTGGCTGGGTGTGAACAGCAACAAGCTGTCTTAGCAAACCCGGGGTCGCTGGTTTGATTCCAGTCTCTCCAACCTGGATAATAGCTTACGAATGAGAAGGGTATTGTTCCTCTGATCACTTCATTACCCTTCCATATTGCACCCAAAGCTTACATAATATATCACTACAGCATGACATAAAGAGTAGTCTTTACTATTTACAATTAGTACTTTGATTTCAAAATGTATTTGCTGTGATTCATTTGTATTCAAAGCTAGGCAGCCCTTTTTTTTCTTTTTGTACTATTATCATTTGACAGAGTAAGCTCATGGTTGGGTGAGCTTTTGCTTTGTTATTCATGTTCATCCTAACTACAACCTCGTTTGATTTTGTTTCAATGATGGGATTCATTGATACATCATTTCAAGTCAGTTTTGTAAGACTCCCGTCTGCTCAATTCCTCAGATTATTATTCCCCTAACTTGTCCTGACTCTTAGGTCCTCTCTGATTTTTGTACTCAAGACACCTCTAAACCCTATCTGTGTAAGTGTCAAAGCTGCTCTCGTCAAACCTTAGGCTTTGTCACTTTTTATTCATTGCACAACATTGACATGCTTGCCTACACTTCTGCTTGAATCTCTGTATGTTCTACCCTAGACTGGGATATTCTTTGGTGAGGTGGAAGGAGCTGTAATGAACAAATTGTTACAAATGGGCTCATTTAAACGGTAAGTAAAACAGTAAATCATATCAAAGCACTAACAGAAAGTATGGTTTAGTACTTTTCAGTAATTTTCAGACACAATTGACCTCCAACATCAATGACATTCTAAGTTTAAGGTTGAATTTTACTTTTAGCTACAGACAAAGGTTTTGCATCACCCTATAGAATTAACTAATTTTACATTAACATATTGAATTACATACCGCTTTGTAGCTTTCCATATACTTTACCAAAAACTGACCAAAATTGAAAAATGTGACACTTCCTAGTTTTAGGCTGCTGTTTCGATGTGGCCCAGGGCCTGCAATCTGGGACCAGGGCCGGCTTTTCCATTTGTATGAACGCAAAGCAGACTTAGGCCGCCTTTTCGTATCACATTACCAGTTTGATTTTCAATGTTTTGTTTGTTTTGAGAATAACCAAATCAATACACGTACCATAAATAAACATTAACACAGGCAACTTTGCTTTAAATTTAGGTAAACATACCTGTCTAATAAAACTGCTTCCGGTATTCAAGTTCAGTGTTGAATGAGGCTTCGGTTTACTTCAGTCAGTATCCAGAGCTGTTCAAAATTGCCGAAAACAATAACAATCACTCCTAAAGATCGGATCAACGAGTTTGGCAAGGACGAATTTCACGTCGATGGTAATGTGCTGTTTTGCACTTCATGCAGCAAGGCTGTAGATTACACTTGCAGGCAGACGATTGTATAATGGGAAGCGCTAAACATAAATTGAATGAAACGAAGCGTAAAGAGCAGCAAACTTGGGATTCTTTTTTGTGCTCAATGCCAGCGTCTCGACAATCTGGCTTGAGAATGCTGCAGGATGTGAGTTGAACTAACATGAATATATATATATATATTACAACAGGGAACTATTTATAATATTTTAAATAATAATAATAAAAAACTTTATTGATTTAATAGTACTGGTAAACTTGTAATTTGCTTAGAATTTGAAAGTGTAGAAAGTGTATTTTCACTAATATTTCAATGCCTGTTATTGTGATTATTATTGTTATTCTACTGGCGATACAGCATGTTGTTGAGCAAAGTGTATTTGATATAAGATGACGTTGTATTGCTGTATTTAGATTAGGGCACTTCCCTTGATGAAGTTGCCAAAGCTATGTGGAACAAGGGTTTTGTTATAGCCATATGTTTGGTAATCTTCCAAGAGAAGGGGTAATGCTAATGTTCAGTCTATACTTGTAATGGTTAGGGACAAGAGAATAATAATGACAGTGATAATAATAACAAGTAAACAATATAATAGTTTAACGATTGTGTTTGTAAACAATGACGGTATTCATGCAGGTTAAACAAATATGTATAACTGAGGAGAAACATGTGATATGTAAATTATATGAATGTTTATTGTAAATGGAATGAATGTTAAATATGAGGATTTTTGTATAAAATCATTCCAGGTGTAACTGGTTATTGAATAATGAATTAATTATTATTCAATGCCGTGTCTTTCCTTAGGAGGGAGCAGTACTATTAGGTGGGTTGTCTTGTGAATGTCAGTCATTGTGTACAACCTGATAGTCATTTACAATCTGAGTGACGTATCCATTATGAAAATAAATATTTATACCTGTCGACACTAGCAAGCTGCTGTTTCCTGCATTCTAAATACCTCTTATGAGAATAATGTGATTGTGGGTGGGGGTAAGCTCGGACCGTCACCCTGTTACACACCATAACGCTAAGTGAAAATAGTCGATATGTTTTTTTTAATATATACCATAAAATTGCTACTGTGCTGCATTGAAAAAAAAATATCAATAAGAAACATCTGCGAAAAAAGGATTACTGTATATCCCGGTAGCTCTTCCTTTCTGAGTTCCATAAAACAAAACAAGCAGTTTGCCACATTTTAGGCCTGCTTTTCAGTCACATATGTGAAAGTGCAAAGGTGCCTTAAAAACGCAAATGTGAATGGGGTTGCAGACTTTAACATGGGGCGGCCCTGGGCCGGCCCAGTAGTGTGAACGGGGTCTAAGTCTCGAGTCTAAAATTCAAGGTGATACAAATCTTTTGGCTGCTGCTGTAAGTGGATCACTCGGCCCCTCCCTTCACCTGCATTTCTCTGGGTTTGTGTGCTGTGTTTGGCTGTGAGACTGGTGTCCCGTCTGCTCACAACAAGATAATCTGAAGCCTGTCTTGTTTCCATGGGTTCGCTCGGGTGATTTGTGGTGGAAACAGTTGTACATGGGTTATTCTGGGGTGTGGAAACAAGACACATGAGCCAAAAGAGCTTCTGTTAGTCATTATAATGTATCTTGTTCCCTTGAATCACAAGCTATTTATTAGGCACTTATACTTACAATGAAGAACTTAAATACATAATCATAATACTTTAGAGATCATACAAGTGTTAAAGGTATATGTAGTTAATTTGTAGAGCTTTAGCATACTTGTCCCTACATTGTATATAGAGTATCAGGGGCTCCAGTACAGTATTTACTAAATGTTTCTTTTTTTTCGTTTTTTTACCCAGAGTAACCCTTTACGATTACCAAGCCATCTGTAAAATATATGCTGAAAGTAGTGACAGTGCACACAGTTTATTGGATGTAAGTATTCTTTTACAACAATAAATACATTTAATCCATGGTTTATATAGTGGAGATTAAACCTACGTGTGGTATGTCCTTGGGATCCCAGTCTGTCTTTAAGTACACAATCCTATTTTCTAATCTTTACAAGTGTAAAGCATTGATATAAACACTTGTTTTTTATGCTTTCACTTACATCCCAATTACATAAAGTTCTGTAAGTTATTATTAAATTCAGTAGCGTTGTTTTTATTGTATAGGGCAGTCATCACGCAGTGCATGTGTTCTAATGCGATTTTACTTTTCTTTAGCCCTATTTTGCCTTCTTTGCTGCAGTTAAGTGGATATTGACTGAGCTTGTCATGTAAGTAAATTGGATGGGAATTATCAGATACTATTTCTTCTGTGCTTTGTTTCCTCGTTGGTGTTGTATGTTTTTGTTTAGAAGAAGATCTCTTGTTTTTTTTTTTTTTAAGCGTTGAAGTTTCTGGCTTTGCAAGACTAATAGTAACCTTATGAGTCGACTTAGCAGTGCTCTAGCAGGCTGTGACACAAACTGAGCCTATTAGTGTGGTTACAGTACCATTTAAAGAGCTTTTCCTTAGGGGTGGCCCGATGTCAAGATGTATATTCATCCCAAAGCTTTTCTATATTCTGTGTAGATCGCCAATAATTGTAAGTCGCCCTGGATAAGGGCGTCTGCTAAGAAATAAATAATAATAATAATATTCCAAATGTATCCCAAACTAGCCCAGTACTGAAACGTGTGGTTTTACAGTCATGTATTATTTAAAACAATAAATACAATTAAAGACAAGTGACACATGCATGTTCAGACGATTTCACACCAGCGCCCAAAGGCTTTTCATTTGAAAGTAAATTAAATATGCACATTAAGTTTTTTTTTTTTTTTTTCTACGCTAATGCTAATTCATGTAGATTGTACTTTATTTTTCCAGATGAAGTTCTGGAATCACACACAGCATGTTGTATCAGTTTGTGCCTGTGCTATACGTCAAATCAGCAGCACAGTAACCGGACACACTTAGGAAAGAGAACAAAAAGGGTCTATTATTGATGCATTCCTTCAGAAACATGAACAAAGTTTAAATGAGGCAGCCACACCTAGCTGACTATCTGCACCGCACATCAAACTGATCTGAATTTGTTCCTCTTTGCTTAAAGACGTTTCACATCTGTAGAAATAGAGGGGCAAACAATATTAAAATATATGCCTATGATGCAGAATCAAGGGACACCCTGCATATTAGATGTGATTCTGTGTCTTTCTTCCACGACACAGTGTCTATCTTTAATTACAGTGGTCTCAGTCCATGACAAGGGCTGCTCCAGCCAGTTCCTTATTTAATTGCTGCTTGGAAAATACAGTATCAAAGAAATGGTTTGAACATGGTCCTGGGTTGAAATGGACTGGGACAGATCCAGAAAACTTGTTTTTGACTTGCAAAAGCAGATCTATATATAGATGTGTCCTTTAAACAGAATGTTATAGGTAATTGAAGACTGCCGATTTTAAGGGATATCATGTCAATAGGGCTTTCCCTATTCAACTTAGTGGGTTTTTTTTTTGTAAATCTGGTGCAGACACATTTAATTGTCTTGCTGGAAGGGACTGGTTAGAATTAGCAGAAATGACTGACGTGTGCTTGTTTTACATAAATTCTTCTGTGGCTTTAAGGAAGGACCACCAGAGATTCCCATTAAAAGAAATAAACTCATAAAAAACTTTTTTTTTTTTTTTTTCTTCCAAGCTTGGCTATACTGCAATGAAAGTCTTTTTAATGGATTTGTTTTTCAGATTTTTGGTGGAATTCAATCTGTACAGTTGGTGGTATTCTGACCTTACTGTAAAAGGTGAGTTTATTTTACTTTAAATGAACACTATTAGTAACAGAGTTGCATGTTTGTGTGCTGGGGATATTTTCTTTTCAATGGTGCGGCACAAACAGTAAGGTGGATCCACTAACGGATAGTGAATCTGTTCTTCTGCAGAATTTACAGAATTGTAAATCTTTATCTTATCTGAGTTAGATAAAGTAGTGCCAGTTATTAATGTGATATTATAATGTGACAGTTGTTTTTTACTTAGAATGATCTACGAGAAATAACTTTCTGATTTAATCTGTAAAGTAAGTGATCATTGAAGAAAGTCATTCAAGAATGGATATTTGTGTTCCTACAAGTCATGTGCGTCAGTGATCAGGTTATGAGAAGTGCAAATTATAATTTGATTATATACAATGTTAATAAATTACTTAATCTCTATGTTCCTAATAGGCTTAAAGTACTCAGAGCTGGCAGGATAATCCCAGTAACCCGTATCCCATATGTATTGCCATCACTTTGAAGATCTCACATTTTTCAATATGAAAGATGCACACGTTATGTTAAACGTGTATTTGATTTTAAATGCCTTCTTTTTTCTGTGCTGCACTTCCTGTTAAAGGAACACAGACACAGTGCACATTTAGCTTCTGGGAGAATTAGTTTTTCATATAGGAAAATGTGAGACCTAAGAAATTCTGTAAATGCAATTGAGATGTTTTGATTCTGGGTTTATATTGCGGAACTTGGAAGAGTGTACATCAGGCTACTCATAAAGAACACCATAAGATATATATACGAACAACATTAAGAAACAACAGGCTTGAACAAAAGCTGAGAAGTACTAGAACATAGTAAGCTTATAACAAATCGAATTCAATACTAGTTTTGCATATTCAAACTGTCTGATGTAAGGACATGGTAGGGTTTTAAACAGAAAGCAGAAATCAATAGCGAGGGATCAATCAGGTTGTGAATGACATTCTGCACAATATGAGCAGCTGTGTTTTAAGAATATTATTCAAAGGATTACTGAATTCTCATCAACAAATGTCTAAATAATATTCTAACCGAGCATCCTGTAATAAATAATACATCCAGATTTTGGAAGTATTACATGAATAAATGGTTGAATCCATCTGTGTTTTTTTTTGTGTTTACCATGTACTGTATACAAGTACACATTTAAAAATGATTCACAATCCAATGGGAGAGAGGATTATTTTCCTTGAAAAGACAGCTGTACTGTTGTCTATGACACCAGGATACAGTTTCAGGTTGCACTCACAAATTCTATTTAGCCTAGTTTCATAATAATGGAAATACTATACGGTGACAATAATCCAATTGTGAAACGGAATTTAAAATGTATATAAGTTAAGACATTTGATTACCAGACACAGCTGGCAGTGCTGTCCGAGTCAGACTGAACACATCAGTTAGCCCCTGGACATCTTTGAATACCACTGAACAGAAGAATTATTTCATCAGACTTTACGACACACATTGATGTAGTCGTGGAAGTCCTACATTTCTTCTTTACTTCATTAAAATACTTTCCATGAGGGTCCCGAGGTTGGGTTTCAGGAATAATCTATTTTTTCTAGTCTGCCTTATGTCAGAAGTCAAGTACTTTGTTAAATCTGGATGGGGAAGCGTGCCAGTTATTTAATCGTAAATAGTAAAACGCAATCTGCTCTTAATATGTACTGTATGGCCTGTTTTATATATTGCACTAAAACTATAAACCTACCAATCTACTTTGACCAAAGCTCTCCGGATGTGAATTCAACATTGCACGCTACAAAAAAATAAATAAATAAAGTACAGTAATCAAAACCATTGTTTGGAATAGACTTTAACTTACTCAACTTTATGTAGCGTAACATTTTACTATTGAAACAACACGGATGGAAATGAGACTCCCATTGCACAGCAGTTTGATCCTTTCCTGGTTTTCCTATGAGTTTTAATAAGACTCACCTGAACTTGTTACCTGCACACTGTGGCTATCAAGCTCATATTAAAACCCAGACCCGGTGACACTGCAGTAGGATTATTCCCATTCCTGCACAAGAACAAAAAATGAACTTCACATTGCAAAAACAGGAAATATGTGATGCACATTTACCATGGTCTGGGATGGGCAGAATAGACTAAAGAAACAGAAACAGTATTTAACCATTATTTTAAAAACAAACCTCTCTTCACTAATGTATCCAATAAACATGGGATTGAAATACAGCCGACTTCATTAGATCATTTAAATAAGATCCTCTGTGTAGCAAGTTTCTGAAAACCAAAAAGCACGTGTCTCTCTTAATAGACTCATTATAAGTGTTTTGAGCAACTGCAATCTCGATCAATCAAACGAGATGACTTTGTGTTATATTTGTAAAAATAAATATGTACAATGTGCTTTGAGAGAGTGTTTCAA
This sequence comes from Acipenser ruthenus, assembly GCF_902713425.1. NCBI lineage: Eukaryota > Metazoa > Chordata > Actinopteri > Acipenseriformes > Acipenseridae > Acipenser > Acipenser ruthenus. The sequence continues at coordinate 26,548,639 of NC_081213.1, forward strand.
TTCCTCTTCATTTCTTTAAAGATATAATTGAAATGTATAAACTGATAGATTACCACATTAAACTCTACCCCCCTTGCTTCCATACAGGTCATGTTTGACATTTTAAAACAAACGTAGATGGAAATAATCAATATAAAATATTAATAAAATAAATAAATATATTGTGTTAATTTTAGAATTGTTCATCCAGGTACAGGAACCTGTATTATCTGCTATAACCACAAAACAAATGTAAAAATAAAAATGAAAGTATTTCACAGGAATGACCACCGAATGAGCGACACCCTCTGAGTAATCTCCTGTTTTTAATTATTTTACATTACATATCATAAACAGGTTAAAAAGTATACACTCTACAAAACGAATAGCCAACAGGTCTCTATTAATTTAAAGTGCATTGTGATTTAATTTACGAAATAGCCTACATTTAAACCTGCATGAGCTGTAGAGAAAAATAACTTTATGAAAGAAGAATCTGAGAAGGAATGAATGCATGTAATAACATTGACTCAGCACTAGATGGCAGCAGCTGTAAAGCAATAACATTATTTGTGGTCTAAAAAAAAATCTCTGTGACTGCTAATGTTTCCATCCACAACTATGCTTTGTTAAAAACGTATTTTAAGATTATTTCCTTTATGCAAAATAAATGGTGTGACCTAATTTGAGGGCTGCAACCAGTTTTACAATTCTGTCTTTCCTTTAAGGTGTTTGTTTGTTATGTAATATAGGCCACTATTCACATCGCTTATTTAAAGAATGCTTTTAAAGTTGGAGATTCATAAGACTGTTCCAGACTGTCGTGTGCTTTGTGAACGGATCCCGTATTTATGTATACCCCACTGTAATCAGGCTCATTGTAACTAACACACACTCAACAGCAATGACATCAATGTGTTACAGTTTCCTTTCCTGAACAAAAAGACCCGAGTGTGTGGTACTGGGTGGACATATATATTTTTTTCTGGTTTAAGTCTTTTGTAAGCCTGCTTTATTATATTAGGCTGTTTCAAAGCATAGATATGTGCCATTTATTTGTATTTTGTAGACATAATTAGTGGTCTCTTTCTATGTAGCAAAACTGGTGTAACGTCCAAAAAGTTGTCTAGGTCACAGATAGCACTTAGTTTCTGTTGTCTCTCCTCAGTAATTATAACAGCTGCACAGTGTCCTAGCCGCGGTGAAGTCATTTTTTTGTTGCGTATGTCAAGCTTATCATCTTTCAATTTTGAATAAGAAAATATGATTACCTGGAACTCTGAATCTTTCAATTTAAACTATCTATCCTTAAGTAAATACTGAAATTGCAGCCGTGAGTGTGCAACTGTATTAACTGTCAATGCATTCTGTGTCCACACAGCACAGAGAGCCATGCTTGTGCCCTGCGATACAGAATACCCTGCCTTTGTGTCGGAACGGACTATAAAGGAGACCACAGGGAGTTTACACTGCGGGGACTGCACAAAGTACGTAAATATTTACTTTACGCATGACTGTGCCTGCTTGGAAAGTTCAAAAGAGATATCTCTGATGGTGAGCAGCACCTGACCACAGCGCTCTGCAGCTGAAGGGACAGAGAGGAAGCTATGAAGCACTCAGCCTTGTTCAGTTCCCCACACAGGCCCCTGCATTGTGTCTTTTACACGGAAGGAACACCTCAGTGCTTTTGTGAAAAAAAAGGTATTTCATTCAACAAACAGAAAATCGTAGCGCTCATTATTTTCCCAAGCAAATAGTAAGTCTGTCACAAATACGCTTCAGTAGTGTTAATAAGACGTGAGTTTGCAATAACTTAGGTCTGAGTACAATACTGTCCAAGTATTAGGGCTGAAGAAGTGATTACAGTCCACTGGTATACTCTGCTACCTTTCATTCAGAACCTTTTTCTTTTTTCTTTCATAAAATTAAAACACGTTTGTCTTCATTTCTTACAATTTCATTGAACTCTTTTTCACATAGATGGACACAGTTTTGTTGTAATGGATTCTCATTCTACTGTATCGCATTTATCATTTTTTTATTATTATTATTATTAATAATAATTATTATTATTATTATTTAAGCAGTCTGTTTTCCTCTTAGAAAATTAGGAAAATATTGATTCATAACATCTTTAAAAAAAAATAGCATACAGTTCACTTTATACTTTTTTCATCAAAACTTATTTATTTACTTTTAATTATATTTTTCAATACATTTACATAGTTTTTTTTTACTGTTCATGGGGAAATACAAGATTGGATTATACAGGTTAACAAAAGTTAACAAAAACTAAAACCAAATAAACTAGACTCTTTTTGAGTCTTATTATCTTGTGGTTTTTAATGATATTTCGGACCACAGTCTAAACAGTGTTGTGCTGCTTTTTCAGTAATTGGGTAAGAATGTAAAGTTACTAAGAGCGTGCCGATGGTGTATTCACAGAATTACTTTGTCTGGATCATCTCTTCAGCCCCAGATCTTATTAAAGCCTAAGTGTTTCGCTTGCAGCAATATTATCCCAAATCAATCATTCACACTGGAAACAAAAGGAGTTGAGAGACACAGCTGTTTGGCTCTGTCAGTGCAAGTGCAAGGAAATTGTCTCCCCCTTTTGTAAGAGGTGCTGTTCCGTTATCCTTTAAGGAAATCCAGGCTGTATTCAGTGAAACTGATTGATTGATTAGTCTATACACCGAGATCAAACGAGTAACAAATGTTATTGCTAAAGGTGCCTCACAAGTTCCACACACATGCCCAGCAGAGACAAGTGGAATCATAATATAACAATGTGGAATTAATCTCATATTAAAAGTGCCATTTAAGATTTACAAAACTTTGAAGGCATTGTGAGCGACATTCTGAATGATTATAAAAAATGTAGGATTTGGTTTACCGGTAGGTTTATTTTTTTTTAAAACATTTGAATTCTACCATTACCATTTTAGTGCTTGTTTTCAATTTATTTATTTATGATTTAAAGCAACTGCAATGTGTTAAATACAACGTGAGCACACCGAATAACATGAATGTAGACACTGCTTTTTCTATCCAGCTGAAGAAGGGCTTGTAGTCCAAAATGTCCTGATAAAATTGTGTTTCTTTGATCAATTATTCACATTTGTGTGTACCTACATTACCTTTTTCTTTTTGATTTTGCACCTTATGGTACAAAGTAGTTTTCCAGAGAGAGAGAGAGAGAGAGAGAGAGAGAGAGAGAGAGAAAACACAGTTTGGTTTAACAACCATAAGACAAAAACACAGTGTTCCACTAAGGACAGAGTCTGAATCATACTGTCTGTATAATACATACTTTGATTGCAGTACAAAGCAAAGTAAATGAGGGCTGGGGATTCTGCAGTAGACAAGAAGATGGATTGTGCAGGTGCTGGGAGTCGCAGAAATAGTTGGAGGATTTAATGGAAATAATACAAATACGAACAATGGAGATACAACACAGTACAGGAACAGATTTGAACAATCAGTAATTGGCAATGTATCTGCTCAAAGATTGCCAAGAATCGGCTTCCAAATGTATTTAGGAATACCCCAAGGCGTCAATCAAGGCAGCCTTAATCTTCTGTTACTATAAACTCAGATAAGTATAATCAGCCCTATCTGGAAGGCTGTCACATTTTGGTGGAAAGAAGCCGCCCAAAACAAGCACTTTAAATGTGAGGTGCTCATTAGGAGTGTCCTCAAGGTCCTCCCGAAAAAAAGGCAAGTGTCTGTTAGATTTAATCCCATATCCCACCTTGATTACATCCTTTTAGTATAAACGGAAAACACTGAAATACCTTAACATGCACCAGCAAGGCTAATAGGAGGCTACCATGTTAATTACACCGGGGGGCCCACAGATAAATCAGATCTATATATATATATTTTTTGATGACTTATTTAAAACACCGGGGAAGTTGGCTTTTAAACAGTCATTATTTGAAGAGTTACTGCGGTTCACTAAAAAGCCTGGTTAATCAGTATTTTGGTTTGACTGGTGTATAAAAGGAATAATAATAATGAGTGGGTAAAGGGGTATCACCATCATTTAGACAGGCTGCCCCTGCATCATCGTTGGCCTTTTCACTCTGAATTGCTTGCAAGGTCTGCTCACTTAACCACAGGTCAATGAGGTAGAAATGTTAAGCAGCATCCACACTGTGTGCAGCAGTCTAGGATTGCAGCAGTTTTATTTTAAAAAGCAGACTAAGCAGCCATGATGCATGGAGAAAAGATGAGGAAATGGACTGGGATCACAGCTTCTATGAATGTGACCATGGTAAAATTGAAAAACAGGAGGGACCACATTGGAAAAGTATTGTTACATTTCAACTGGGGATAGTTTCCAAACAAATACTGCAGAGTTCAAATAGTTAACCTTACAATAGCCTTATCTATATTTATATATTTGTTATTATCATTAAAGTAAAATAAGGCATATATATATATATATATATATATATATATATATATATATATATATATATATATATATATATATATAATATATATATTTTTTTAAGTTGTCAGCTTTAAAGTCAAATTAATGGTTGGCTGGTTATACACAATTGCATAATTTTACTTTTAATGAATATAATACCTTGTTCGCTTATGACGAAATCGGGTCTATTTTGAATGATATAAACAGTTGCGGTCTTAATACAGACTCCTTCATTTTAACACTCTGATTTCACATAAATCCTGGAGGAGAAACTCCTGCTGGATTAAAATAGAGTTAAAGATCGGCGGTACTTAGATCAGACCCTAATTAAGTCTGATTGAAATCTGTATGCTCTGTTTGCTCCTATAGCTGAACAATTTGACGTATTAAGACTTGCCCTGCTCTGACTGCTCATGCTGCCGGGTTTGTGTCCGGTAGAAGGTTCCTGTTCCATTGGAATGACAGGATGCAAAGCAAAGTTGGAATCATGGATTCCCAGCAAGAACGGGTTTCAGTTGACTTCAGCTAATTTGGACCATGTGGACTAACTCTCTAATACTGCATTATAAACAGAGGATTCATTATAGGCAACCTGACAAGTTGATGATTACTGAGTAGATACCTGGAGGAGAACAGGAAGTTAAGTTTAGATACATCACTCAGGCCATAGTAAGTTAATCCTAAGGTTTTGAAGCTATAACCCACCACCATGCACAAATTGCTTTCCGCCATCTTTGTTAAACCAAACCCACAGCCATAAATTTGGTGTAATGATGCACAAAGACATTTGTGTCTTTGTACAGATTGCATGCATTTTCTGTGCCTAATTTATGCATTTGCATTATGGGACGTTTTACTTTGATTTAGCGTGTTTCATGCTAAAAGAATGTATTCTTTAATTTATAAGGCTGTTGCAGAGAATGGCAAATCTAATATATACAGTTTAAAACATGTACTTTATTGCCTGATAGAAGAAGGGATAAACAGTATATCTCCATTGGCACATGTTCCCTATGCTGTTGGTTGCTTTACTTCAAAAGACATTTATAGTCTATTTTTTTATACCCAAAATTGATTACGATTTATGAGTAGAGTGGGCCCTTGTAACTTAATATGTACAGTATCATGCTCTTAGCCAAGTTTCAACATGTTTAACTTGAAAACAACAGGAAAGCGCTCCAAGTTACAGAATTTATTTTTTTATTAAAAAATGAATACTTTGCAAATGCATTATTTTTATGTCTGTAACAGGAAGCCTGGATCTGGCCATGTTAGGAAAAATAACTGCAAAGTCATCTGAACTTGAAAAATAAAAATAAAAAAACGAGCAAGATATAGAACTACCAAAAAAAAAAAAAAAAATCACAGTAATGTTAAATGTAATAATATTTATACCACTAATGCAAAATACAAATAATATAGTGTAAGACAAAAGATACAATGTTTAAATGAAGTTTGCATAAATCACAAGCACATCGGCAAGTTTATGGCAAATTTCAGTCCTGGACTGTAGTATTACATAGATTACATAGATTCCATATTGGTCTCAGGACCTTTGGAAGTTTGTGAATACATTTTCCTTAGATCTAACTGATCTCGTTACATGTACTAAACAGAGATTCAGATGAAATAAACCTTGTTTGCATTAGGAGAATGGATTGGGATGGGGAAATGCCCTTGTTTTGAATTAAAGGCACTCTGAATTGAGTAACCACACTTTGGAGTTAAAAGGAATGCACTTTGGATTTTAATAAATCTCTGAAATGGATTAATAGGGCATGGCTGGCTAAATAAAATCAGAGATTTATTAACCTTTATCTGAAACTATATTGTTTATATACATTAGAGGGTACAGGTCTAGAATAAACATCTGCTTCAAGTTTCTGTTTGGAAATGTAACTCTTAGTTTTCAACATTGCCAGAAAGTGTTTTTTTTATTATTTTAATTTCTTTTTATTTTTTTTTAAATGTAAGGTACTTCACATTTGTATAGTACATATAGTTTTGTATATGCACTGCGTTTTCTTATCTTCATTGTTAACTTCCACTTGCAGTCAGAAGCCATAAATGATAAACAGAAAATGTAAAGCACCCAAATATATCCATAAACACTAGCCCACTTACTGTCTAAGTTTCAGTGATGACAACAAATTCACATCAGCCTATTTCTAGGAATCGAAATCCAAGTATTCCTAAAATTCAATCAGAATCTAAATTTCTTAAAATATGTTGTACCCCTTATAGCTTTAAAAAAAATAAATAAAAAAAATACCTTATAAGCCCAATGTATATCAATATAAAAAACCCTATTATCTTCTGATGCCTGAGCTGTAACAGTCTAGAGATAATATAATAATATCATTATTTTTATATAGCGCCTTTCATAGTGGACCACCATCACAAAGCGCTTTACAGAGGTAGGCTGTGCGCTGTGCATTATATTCAGAGTCACTTACAATAGGACATTGATTTTACATCTCATCCGCAGGATGGAGCACAAGGAGGTTCAGTGACTTGCTCAGGGTCACACAGTGAGTCAGTCAGTGGCAGAGGTGGGATTTGAACCGGTAACCTTCTGGTTACAGCCCTGGACTTTAACCACTGGACCACACTGCCTCCTAAAGATGAAACCTATCACTACTACGTGCTGTCTGTCTCACAGACATTGCATCTGCCTTGCAGTGCACATCAAAACAGCATTCACAGCCTCTGGCTCTGTAGCCTCTGCATCAGACTACCAAGCACATTTTAAAATCAAAAACCTGAACCGTGGTCACCTGGATTAGGAAATACTGACCTACTGACTTTGCAGTATGCAATTGCATCTGTCGGATCCCGAGATTAAACGTGGCATCTCAGGACTTTCCTGGTGAAATAACATGCATAAATATCACCTGGATGTTTTATTCCATGTAATCTAGGCACTGATCACACATAAAACAATGTGCATCTGTAAAATGTATACAAACTGGGTGATCTCAGTACGTGACTGCTTTAGCAAGGTCTGTGCTGCTTTTAACTTTAAGTATACAGCTGTGCTTCTTGATTACTGTGATCTAAAGTGCTTGGCAAATCTGGAGTCCATTAATTTAAATAGAAACTGCCAGTTCTGAGGAGTTTGTTTCATATCAGTTAGCCTTGACCTACATACACAGATCCCAAATGAAAGCTGCAATCATAGCTACTCAGGAATTTCAAAAACTGATAAGATTTTAAGCTTTTCAGAGAAATAAAATGCTTTTAAAGTGTGTAATTGGAACATATTAATTAAATGTTTTTTTTTGTTTTGTTTTTTTCTAAGCACACATGATATTCGCAATACTTTTCTTAATGTTTTTTGGAGGGTTGTGGTGCAATCTCTTGTTTAAAATCCTTACAGAAATAAAGCATGGGCTGTAGTATCCCATACTGTTTTAGAAATAACTGACATTGCCTTTTGATGAGACACTGTCCCTGCATTGCAAGGGATATAATCAGCAATAATACTATTAGATTTTGCACATTGTGAATTACTGGTATCAGCAGCGATTTTACTTTATAATTTAACATTTTTTGATAAATCACAGCACTAACGCCTCATAGTTATTATGATGTATAGCAGATTTGTTGCTCGGTTGTGTGACATAACCAGAACTCGGCACTTTAACCTCCATTCATATACCTTTTCTATATTATTCCTATCCCTGGTGTTGTATAGTCTGGTACCCTCTGTTTAGGACATGTAAGTGATGACTAGAGTCAACGTATAAAATTACATTTATGTTCTCACTTTCTAGTGAATAGATATTCGAAGATTACAATAACGTAAACCAATCATTCCAGAACATTTCTAAATATCTGTCGTAATGTGTGCTTGAGGTATTCAAATATTAAAAGACTATAGATAAACAAAAGACGGGTATTAGCTTTGGTGTTTACGTACTGCAGTCTGTCTCAAGATATCTCATTTCAAGAAGGTCCGGTGAAAAGTAGGGTGTAGCTGCATAATTTGAGTGTTTCTTGAGTACTCCATTTGCCATACCGAGTCAACTTTTAAAATATATCTAAATTGTTTACTATAACCCAGTTAAGACTGGACTATTAAATAAACATGGCTCAGTAATACAGACCTGTGTACAGTATCTCCAATAAATAACTCATTTTAAATGGGAGGGGTAGTCATATCCACGCTGTTTGTTTTTCAGTTTTAACGGTTGAAGTTTGTTGTTTCTGTACAAAATCTATATAAAAAAAAATGTAAAAACAGAAAAGCAAACCTCTGCCAATCCATCTTTTGAAGCTGTTGAAATGATAAGCTGTGTTTTAAGAGAGAACACAAGAAAGCTGTTGTCTCTACAAAAACTGTGGTTTACTGTTAATGGTGGTTAAAGGAAACAAAACATCTATCAATACATTATTAAGAAAACACTGACTATTAATCTAAAATGAGCATTTGGCTGTTATTCATATACAGTTATTAGTACTCTGTTGGAAATCTCTCAGAAGCTGACTTGGGTAACTCAAAGCCAAAAGAGTATAAAAAAAGCCTGTTTTAAAACCATGATGAAAAGTTGATGTTTCAATTATTTAAAAAACAAAAAATGTACAGCAGTAGAATGAGACCTCCAGTCTATGAGCAATATAAGTCCTATGCTACGTTGTTTTGTAGAGTACATACACTAGGCTCCCGGGTCACAGGAAAAGTTAGCAGCAATGCAATACATTATTACTAAGGCATGCTTAGTGGAGTTTATCTCCCTCTCCTCAACCCACCTCTTTAATGTGTTCTGCTTTAGATTGTTGGATTGGCTTTTAATCCTTAGATATGAGTGCATTTCAAGGAAAGAAGATTAGAATTTCACAAAACCTTTCCGTCTGCCATGATAAAAGCCTACTGAGACAATAACTCTTGCATGCAGTAACAACCGTGATACAAACAGACCACTGCAGAGACAGCATACTTTTTGGCCCCACTTAAAGCCTCTGAATCAGGTGCCAGCATGAAACTACAATGAAAATGCGGTTACATTTCTTCATTTACAGCTTTGGAATTTAGTTCAAGCATACTGTAACCCATTATTCTGAAACTGAACATTTTCAACTATGGAAAGTCTAAGGAAGGAAAATATTAAGAATCATCATCATTATCCAGGATCTCAGTGGCTAAATGCTTGTCTTTTAATCCTTAGTAACCCATGAAATCTCATTGCCAGAAGCTAAAAGCACAAGAAATTGAGAAATGTATTGTGTTTTTTTTTTTCTGCATTACTGTTTTAGTCCTTATTACTTAAATATGTTTCTTTATGTAAGGGCACATATGGTTTTTATATTGTGTCCTTATGAGAAATGCTTCTGTGTTTAATACCCAGATACAGTTTTATTCCCTCTAGTAATTCCAAATGTGGCATTATTGTGGGATTATTGCTATTGTTGTCATGTCAATGAAGATATGGAATGTTTTATTTATTTATTGATTGATTGATTGATTTATTGATTGATGTATCCAGTGGTGGTCAATACACCAAACACTGCGATCCATTTTGGTGGATCTCAACGGGCTCCGTGATCCACCAGTAAGTAAGCTATGACCAACAATTATTAGCGGGATTTAATATTGTCCAATAAGTTAAACAGCAAAACTAAAACAAAAACGTAACAAACGCGCAATCGAAGAATTTTTAGTATTAAGCATAGGTAGTTATAAAACAGAAACTTACCAGCATTTTTCACCTGAGTCTTGAAACCTGGTGTAGGCAGGGCTCTACAGTACACTATTTTTTTAGGCACATGTGCGCCTAAGTTAACAATTGTAATCGTGCACTGAAAAATTTAGAGGCACACAAAAAATATATATACGATTTTGCTCAAATTTATTGTTGAATATCTGCAAATCTTGTTTCCTTCCTTTCTTACGTAACACTTATGCAGTTCAATACTTTTGCATCAACAAAAATATAATGGACAACTTTTTTCCCCCCAACTTAAATTATTTTTAACTGCCTGGTAGCATCTTCCTCTGAATGTGCTATTTGCCTGTTTATGGACCGGGATGGTCTGGCTGCAGTTTCTGGATGTATGCCTCTCGGCACATTGCATGCCGTTTTGAAGCACTATACAAATAATATTTTCACGTTTGAACTTCTGGCTCCCTGTTAAAAATACAGTCTTGCCTGCCATCAGTTCCCCTGCATCCTGACAAAACTTACAAAACATGGATTTTTTTTTTTAAACAGGGAAAATCTTTTAGCCACTGTTGTTTGAACTTGTATGTTCTTTTCCTAGTGTGAACACGCATAACTAGCATAGCCCTTCCCGAAGTTCCCTGTTCATTTTCATCTTCTAACATAACTTCATTGCTTATTTCTTGTTAAGATGCCGACATATCTGAATTTTGTTCACTGCGGTTTTGTTTTGTTTGAAACTTCTCCAATCATATGCAAATAATTTGTTATTTCCTCATTTTGGTTTGACAAGTTTTCAAACTGTCTGGAAATGAGTAGCCGTCGCACAGATAAGGCAGTAAAATTTGCGGGGTATGGGATTTGTAGTTTTTTAATGTGTGATTAACTTTGGGCAGTGGACACCAATAAACTACGTTCCCAGCATACATTACGATTGAGCGATGAGAGTTTTGATCCGACTGAGATGTGTTTTTTTTTTTTTTTTTTTTTTTAATTATACTTTTTTGTTTTTGTTTTAGTTGAAAAAAAATATCATGTTTATTTGTTATAGTTAACCTTTAGGAATGTGTAGTCGCATACGTGCAGCAAAACTAAAATGTACGTTCGCACAAGCATTTTTTTTTAGTCTAATAACATATGCAGAAACTGTCAGGATATTTTCATCTGTGCTGCTGAACGACACATAAGGCTCTCCCCATGAGCCATAACAAAAACTGTTGTATGTTTATATGTTAGTGATTGTTCTGATTTGTCCCGAGATCCACCAAAAATCTTGTGTGATCCACCCGTGGACCGCGGTCCCCGTATTGGCCACCACTGATATAATCTGTTGTGTAATTGAAATCTGAATTGTGGTGGATGTTTTATTGCATGAATACAAATCTGTGATTGATTGTTTGTTTTCTTCTTTCACAGATCATTTGTGATCCAGCAGATCCCCAGCAGCAATTTGTTTATGGTGGTGGTTGATCAAGAGTGTGATTGCACATCAGCCACGCCCATCACAATGGAACCCATAGAAATCATGTATATCCTTTTTCTGTTACTGCAGCTGTTACACACTCAAACAGAACATCTATATCTCTTAACGCAAGCTTATGGTGTTTATTGAACAGCTAACTGGACACCAGCTTTATTTGAATAATACAGTATTAATAATGTTATCCAAATATCGCATCCTGCCAAGTGCTAATAACAAACCGAGAGGTTTTCATTAAGATTTTATTAATTCAGTATGATCAGCTCTTGGGCATGTTGTCTTTGTTTTCCTCTTGTTTTTTGATGTGGGGAAATTATAAAAAATATATTTTGAACCCTGGATACAGTTAATGTGTAAAAAGCACGTTATTTATTGTAGTTTATAAATTCAATATGGGTTGGGCTCTCAGGCCTGCATATTTAGTTTTATTTACTTTTGGGGTTTTTGCATGTGGGGGAAAACATAGACATGTTATTTTTTGTTGACTCTGGGAAATGTTTTTCAGTATTCAACAAAACACTTGCTACCATGACTAGAGCTAAAGTTGTCACCATTACATAACTTTCTCTCTTTTTTTTACATGGAGAGAAAAGTGGTGCATCTCTGTGCATGTAGGTAACGTAAGTGCTACACGATATATTCCTTAACTCCAGTGAACATAACGAATCCCTCAAGTGTGAGCGTTTGAAATTACAAAAGGATAGAAGACGCCCAGATTCCTGTCATCCCTTTCACCCCGAGGTAAGGGCTCCTCAGCTGCAGTAACATGCTGATAAGAACGCAGCAGCATTCAGTGCACCTACCTGAGCAAGGTCATCTTACATTGATTTCATTCCTGGCATTGTTCCTGAACCATTGCAATCTGTTGCCTTTGCTGCACTGTTCCTTTTCCTTTTGATAAAATAAAGTAAAGGAAACCCAGCAACTCACATGACAAAAAAATACTTTATCCGTTAAAAAAAAAAAAAAAAAAAAAAACAGTTTTGTTTCGGCTTAGCATTGCTTTCATTACCCCCAATGAAGGCAATGCTGAGCCAAAACATTTTTTTGCTATGGGAGTTGTGGGGTTACTGTATTTTGATATCGTTTTTAACCCTACGCACCACAGTTGACTTGTGCGATGTAGTGGCAGTTCTTACCTGTTTTGATCCATCTCTCTTCTTTTTGACCCCAGGAAAACTCAAGAGAATGTGGAGGAGCTCTTGGGCTTCACCCCCGACTTCCCGTTGTCCTTCTGCTGTCTCTGCTCCTCACTCTGTTCCCAAGGTGACAGGGAGACTGGACTGTTTCATAAATGGCATGCTAAATTACATGGAGAAAATCACGAAACAGGATTCTGATGTGGCATAGAAGAATTTCACTTTAGTTGAAAACATCAGCATTTCATGGACATTCATGAATTTAAACTGTGGCTGGAGTAATGCTATGTTTGTGAAGAAGGGTTTCCAACAACCAAAAAAAAAAAAAAAAAAGTAAGTATCTTTATAATTTGCAAGTGGTAACCATAAACTGTGACACGGGGACATGAGTTTGCAGACATGAGTGGTAATTATGTTGAGCTTTGCCCTATCTGAAACGATCGGATCCTGTTTGTGTACTTTTTAAATAAAGTATCTTTAAAATAACAAGGTATTTGGTAACTGTTTTTTTTTTAAAATATAATTTTTAAAACCCGTATACATTGGGAAAATTAAGAATTTATTTTTAAAAGAAAAAAAAGGGTAATGTTGGCTTAATAATGTGCTTCCATCTACTGAACATTAACACTTTAGGTAAAAGCTGGCAAACTCCACCAAGATAAATATTACGAGACAGATCATTTTCAGATCATTTTCAGCAGTTTAAGAAATGGTTGTTGCACACAACCATACTATAACAACCTTTAAAAAAATCGGAGGTAGTTTATTTATTTCTTAGCAGACCCCACAAAACCACCACCGGACCCTGTGAAAATGGTGTGTTGTTATTTTGTTTCTACCATTAGTAATCTTAGTTTTATGTAAATCCTTAGCTTGTACAGTCTTATACAGAAGTATGATTGGATTCTGACAATCTTTGGTAAAGGCTACCATTAGAAGGCTATAACAACACAGGAAAGGAAAAGAAGTTAAGGGAACACTTTAAATTATGGGGCATACATAATCAGGTAATAACATGATAATAACTGTGTAACTATCAATGGTTCCTGCTATTTACATGATAACTACTGTTTAATTGCATGGGAATTGTCTGTGCCATGGAGTTAATACATAATTATATCAGGTAACAACATGTGGTTTTGAAGGCTATGTCCGTCTAATTACACAGTAGTTACTGTGCAGAACCAAGAACGCAATTACATGGATATTCATAATCTAAACGAATTATCACAAGGTATGTACAATCCTTGAATCAGCCATTTTATCTAATGTTAATTATTTGTTTTAAGACTGGAGCTATCTACGAAGGATGTTAGTATTCCGCTAAAATGAACTAGGATTCCTAAACGTTTACCATTTTATAAGCCTTTCCTTGTCATCTAAAGACACAGAATTCATGCTGACGTTTCTGTAACTATAATGAATGATCAAGTGGATGTCGACAATCTACAAAGCACATTTATAGTTGCATTCCGACGATAATTATCTTAAAATCTGATCCACATGGATTTTAAGGCTTTGGGTCGTATTCTTCTATTCCTACGGTCTGCAATTAATCATTTAATAATGGTTTCCGAGCTGTTTTGGGTCAGAAAAGTTTGATCCTTTTGCAATTTGTTTTGCAAGTGAGCTATGGGAAGGCTGTACAATAATGGTGAGAAACCCCATTAACTCCCAATTCTTCTGTTTGGAATTTTTAAATGACATCCTAACACTCGCTGAAATCCGATACCCATCTCAGGAACAGATTCCTTTTTGTTCACATTTTAGATAGGGAGGCGTAGGAATAAACACACGGATCCCAAGTGTAAACAGCCATAAGTGTGCACTGTTCTTTCAATCAATCAATCATTACCAGCCATTGAATTGTGTTTACAAAACACATCTGCGCCAAGTAGTCTTCTCTGTGTTTTTAATCCTTTATTTTACAGCTTTCAAATTCTATTATGCTTTAGGATGGCTGCAATATTTTTCTCCACTACTTTATAAAAAAAAAAAAAAAAGTAATATAATTAATTATCTTTCTAAAACGCTTCCATGAGTTCTCTTGAATTAATATCTTTATCTAAATTACCAGCTCCCATCAGGAGAACTTTAATAGCCCACTTAGGATTATGGCTGAGATAGTTTGTATGGTCTTTGCCGTACAGAGTTGTTTATCAGTTCCTAAGTGATTTATATACAGTATAGCATGCCTCTAAAGTGTAGACTTCAACCTCTTTGTGTCTATGTCCATGTGTTACGCTGCATTCTGACTCATGAGTGTGCTGTCTGTACAATATACTGCTTTTGACGGGGTTCAGCGTTAATAGGGGTAAATGCATACAGCATGTATTAAATGTGGATTTGAGTTGCCATATTCATTCCCAGGTCATTACTACTCTTCAGCGTCCTGGGTTTGTACCAAGATTTACTTGTCTGATCTGTATATAACCAATCACAGCTGCATCTTTAGTTTGGAAACATCATAAAAACAATGACATTGTGGAGCTAATAAATAATGTATGTTATTATGAAAATGTACAGGTTATACAGAAATGTAATCTTTCATTCTTTGGCAGTATGTAGATTTGTTTTGCTTTAAAGAAAAAGTGCTTCATTTTTTCAGTTGCTTACAGTAGGCTGCAGTTGATATATTGTTTTCAATGTACTGCTAGTACTAAGTGCTTTCATTACATTAAGCCAAAAACTTTAAGGGTTCACAAGATCTAAAAATATATATGCATATATGAAAAAACTGTACTCGCTGGCATAAGAAATGAAATTAAGTGATAACTGCTAACAAATTATTTAGTATTACATTTCGGAAATAAGTAATTTATCAATTTAAGCTGTGTGGCAGTTGAGCAAATCTCACTAAATAGTTGTTAGTGTAACTACCGAATATTCAGACTGGATAATAACAACGATTAGACCTTAATGTTTAAAACAAGAAAGTTTCTGCCATGTGGGATTTGTTACCATCCAAAAACATTTGAACTTTCGTACCACTGCATCGGCTCATTCAAGTACGTAATGGACCCTCTTATTAATAACAGACAATCAAAGAGGCATTAAGCTAAAGGCAAGTGTAATATGTACTGTTGATAACAGGGTCAATGAACACAAAGTAGACAATTGTATGCAATTTGAAAATATTTCTGCTCTGATTTAATTTCGACCCGATTTTAAAACCATTCAACGAATCAAACCTGACAGTTCCCTTTCCTCGTAAGGGCTACTTTTGAACGGCAATCATACGTTCTGTTATGACCAAGTAAATACTTAAAGAACAATGTATTCTATTACAGTAATATAAGTACTGCAGTAAATTGCAAAACAGTGTATATGTTTTGTAGTTTTTTTTTTTTTTTAATGTATAGGAATGTCATGTTATCTAGGGGGGGTAGCTTTGTTAATATCACAGGAATAACAATTATATGGACATGAAGAGTAATACCATGCATGGATTTGGTTGTTATAGCCTTAATATAGTGCCCTATTGTGTTATGACAGTTCTTGCTCCATGCAGACATTGTTCAAGAGAAGGATTTGAATGCACACAATAAAAGCACATGCAGAGGCAGACACAGAGCTACAAGAAGCAGGTGACAGTGTTTTTTCCTGAGCTCCACTCAGACACACTTTTGTATTTCCAGCAGGGTCCACTGCTTTGAAGTTGGAGGCCCATGCCTCTTCTCCATTGTGAGTGGTTTGTATTGGGAGCCACTCTGGTTGGCTTGTGAACCTCAATCTAGAGCGACTTCACTCGTCACAACAAAGCCTGGCAGCAGAAGTGTGCATTGCACCACAAAGGTCAAAAGAGTCAATGAAATTAAAAAAAAAGGTAACTTGTCCTTGAGCTGATACAGATGCGCTGGACCTCAGCTTGCAAGTGCAGTGGGGAACATGAAGGTGTGCAAACAAATGCTGTTACAATGTAAGGCTTTAGCCTTTCAGTGAAGGGATTCAATTGAAGAAGCTGCACAAAGAAATGAAAGACTTATCTTATGCCAATTGCTGTGGGACCACAATTTCTGCTGTTTAATGGAAAATGAATAGCGGGCAGCACATTTTCCTGACCAATCTTGTCCTAAAGCAAGCTGCACCATAAAGTCAGGACATCTAAAAAACATATATCATGGCATACTAGTGTTTTATTTTTCAGACCAGACCAAGACATTTTTGCACTCTGTGCAAAAATAACACAGATAAAAGCCCCATTATCCAAACTGCCTTGGACTACGTTTGTAAGCCAGGCTTGGCTTGGCATAAGAATTATATGGAAGACTATAAGTCATTCTTGATCATGTCATTGTAAAAGGAGCAACAGTGAGTATAATTTGTGAGCCACTTGGAGCATTTAATGATTAATTCATTAAATAGTGGTCTCAAGGCGGTATGGTGTGTTGCTCATTCAAAATTAAGTTCTACTTTTTTGAAACTAAGAAAAACATGTTTGACAGCTTTTTAGGTCTTCCAGTCCTGGGTCTGTCTATTATAGATGACTGACGTTTCTCTGTACTTGTTGATTATGCATACCACACCTTGAAAATCGAGTGAAGCGAGCTAATTCACTCAATGTTTTTCCTTCTTTTATGCAAATTAAGGTTGTTATAATAGTAGAAAACACTAGTGGAGGCTTTGAGTAAATTGTTGATGCTCATAATGCATCAATGTAGAATAATGCAACATGTCTAAGACTTTTGCACAGCAGTGTATACTTGACACTAAAGTGTTAACCAAAAAAATATTTTAATTTTTTTTGTGGTAAGCAGTCCCACTATGATGTTCAAGCTGGGTTGTGAAATCCCAGAAAGGGTTTACAGTGCAGATACTGATGATACTGTTTAAAACACTGCAGATCCAGCAGGGATCCATCAGAAGTGGACCTCCCAAGATTAAACTGTTGAAAAAAGCAAAGAGATTGCGAAGAGGGTCCTGGTTAGTATTTAATAACGGTGCCCTGCCAGAGAAGATGCATGACCTGCATCATCAGTCACAAAACACAAAACCTGCCTTCCAGCAACTACTGGTTTGGGCCTGACAACTGTGGTGATAACGAGCCAAATTATCTTACACCACAGAAAAATATAATCAAAATATAAGTTACAAATTCAGCCGAGGGGTGCCAGGAGAAACACAGACCCCCGTTCTGAGGTTGGAAAGAGGGTCTGAAAAACAGAGGCTTTTAACCAAATTGGAAGATCTGGTAACCAGCTGTACTAACACTGTTAGGAGCGATCCCAGTCAACTCTGTGCTGTTCCATTTCTAAACCAAAGTGCCTACTTACATCTGTCTACAGCCACAGTGTTTAGATTGTGTTCAGGTCATTACATAAATGGTAGCACTTCATTTTAAGTGTCTGTAATTCAAATGTTATTAAATATTAAGTGACACAGGATTTTCTATCAAATTCATATGAAGAAATTGACTTCTCATAGAAAAGTGTGTCCTTGAATTAACTGACTTTCGTTTAGCATTGCTACTATTTTATATTAATTAGTTCATAATGTGTTTTGCACTTAACATTAAAAACTTTTTATATATATATATATATAAAAAAAGTGATAGCAACATGTTATAATAATAATAATAGTTTATAATCTTAGCCTGCTAGTTATATATATATATAAAGTCTAATATAATTTGACAAGCTATATTGCTATATAAGCTTATACATACTATAATAGGGGCTGGCAAAACAATAATACATTTCAAATGAAAACATTAGAACATTATATATATATATATATATATATATATATATATATATATATATATATAATCAGGATCATTTACATGGTTTTTCGGGTTTTCCACGTAACACCTGCTTGTCAGTTTAAAATGTAATGTCGTTTCTAAACATGAAATAAAGTAGTCTACCACCTGTAACCACAACAATGAAAAATGCAACCCTTTAAGAACACCTACATGTTTATGAATTTAATTTACTCTAGCATATAATTGTCTGCTTTTTAATTTAGTTTTGTTTTGATGTGCATTTTATTACATTATCTTATTTATTTATTTATTTTGTTTTGTTTGCTTTAGCCCACCTGTTAAACAAAAACATTCTGTTACAAGACTTGTCATATGTGGGCTGCGTTTCCATTAAAATTGTAGTTTAAAAATAAATTAACCACACAAAGGCAATATTTTAAATTACAAAATGGTTATATGTATTTCTTATTTTTCTTTAATAATACTGAGCTCTGATTGCTGTTCTTTTTCCTGATCTCCCTTCTTTGCTTGACATATTGGTGCTATAATAAAAGTAAACACAGAAAACTGCATGGTTTTCTATTTAAATACTTATTGATGGAGACACTCCAGAGAACCCTCTGGGAATAATGCTATTCGCCCTTAAAATATGGTTCCAAATATTTCCTTGCTGCTTTCTGGAGTTTTGAAACGGCAGTATTTCATAGGGGTTGTTTGTGGAATAGCTTTAGGGAGAACGCTTTTCACTATCTGTCTTTTAAAGGAGGACATCATTTTCACAGTTTATCTTTTGCATTTGACAGGACCGGTTTGAAAGGTTTGGTTTCTGTGGACTGTCCGTGTCCGTGTAGGATTTGTCGGTGTCAACCTTTTGGGTGCCGCTATGTCCAGCTTCCCTGTACTACGTACAGCACAGCTGACAACTTAAATCTGTTGGCATTCCTTTAAGTGTGTTCGGTATTACAGTCAGCACTCACATATCCAACCCTATAACATTTTTTACTTAAGTGACGCATATCTGATTATTTCATTTTGGCCCGTTTCTCAGGGAACACAAAAAAGATATCATGTCAAAAATACATAGATGAAAGGTACAGTACTGTATTATCAACAGAAGTATTTTAATTTAGAACAATATGATTCTGAAATGATCACTTTTCAAAAGAGATGACTCTAGACACGTGAATTGTAATACAGTACATACTTTTAAATCCGGTACGTATTGTAGCAGTATGTAAAATTCCCCATTAACGATCCAACAGCAAAATTCAATCAAAATGTTACCCATGCACAGAACAGCAAAAGATTAAAAAAAACACCATCACCAGTTTCCAGAATTAAAACAGTATCCAAAATCAGTATTCAAAATTGCAGAATATAGTGCTCGACAAGGCCCTAATGTCACAGTTCACTTGCAAATGAAAATGCACAAAAGCAACTAAAGATCACAGATTAAAAACAAATGCATCACAGCATCTAAAACTGTTTAATGATTAACTTTGACATTACTGTGGCTTGTCTTGTTCACTTTATTTTTGCTGCATTTTCGTCACGTGAAATTAGAGGAAGCGCGGTGTAACTGCACAATTAAGACAGACTAATTTGGCATGCGAGAAAAAAAAAAGAAATACAAGCTTTGACGGATAAACAAGTACATTGTAACACTGAAGAGATGGTCTTTGTATCAGAAAACTGGTGACGGAGTCGGAAATCGCGAGCGACGGGTAAGTGTATTAATTTGTTACATATATATAATGGGGATTGATTTTATTCTTAATAGAAGGGCAGTAAAAAGCGACTGACGTGTATCTGGATAACGGATATGCGAGTGCTGACTGTGTACAGTGAAAACAAAGACAAATATTTACCAAACATTTTATATATATATATATATATATATATATATATATATATATATATATATATATATATATATATTTATATATATATATATATATATATATATATTGCAGATTATTGGGGGAAATGTGCATATTGAGACAATAAATATGGGGCAAGACAAATTCATATGTCAGGAAGATCTAAGCTCTTCTCAAATTATACTTAATGAAAGAACACATTTTTAGAGTATTATTAATGCCTTTTATGTGCTGTAGTATTTATTATGCTGTGAATTAATAATAATAAACACTGTTTTTCATGTATGTAGAAACGAAACAAGAATCCAGAAATCAAAACATGACTGCCTTCAATATGTTAAGATTGTATGTCTGGTAGTGATACAACAACTTTGCCAAAATCCTTACAATCGAGATTGACAGAATTATGGCTTCTGTTTTCTAGCTAGCATTTCACAAGTTGAGAAAAAGAACAGTTCCTTCTTGGAGGACTGGGTTCGAATCCAGTGGTGTGCCTCCCTTTATTTTTAGGCTTTGTTCATTTATCCTATACTCTACGAAAAAGCAAATGCTTTGAGGATAGATGGCACAGTGGGTTAATTCATGAGCATGCTGTGTGGTTCTCTTTGGGGTACTGGGTTCAAATCTAGGTGAGTTCTATTCTTTATTTTCAAAGAATTGGTTAAATCCCTATATATTTAATGAAAAAACGCTTCCACTGAAGTGAGATGGTACAGTGGACTAATTCATGAGTATGGTTCAAATCCAGCCAAGACTTTATTTTCAAAGACTTGGTTAAGTCCCTATATATTCAATGAAAAAGCAAGCTCTTCCACTCAAGTGAGGTGGCACAGTGGACTAATTCGCCAGCACGCTGTGCAGTTCTTTTTGGGGTACTGGGTTCGAATCCAGCCGATTCCTTCCTTTGGTTTCAAAAAATTGGTTCATTGACCTTATGTTCAGTGTGAAACCAAGATTTCCTGTGGGAGCTGGTGGCGCAGTGGTTAAGGCCACTGCCTCCTCTCCCCGAAGACGGCGGTTCGAATCCAGCTCCCGGTAAGTTCCAGAGGTAAGTAATGATGTCGGTTGTAAGTAATGATGTCGGTTGTGTTTCCACAGATGGTGGTGGGAGGAGGCAGCAGTAGTGGTGGAGGCAGGAGAGGACAGAAAGGGGGGGGTCTGGCCCCCCCGCCTGGGAGGAGAGTGCCAGGCTGGGGTGTTACTACCTGAGTGAAGAGAAACGTGACCAAGTGTTGTTTTAGTTTGAGTCCCCTTGAGCATTCTACAACTGTCTTAATTAATAGGTGGTCTCTTTTACTATCATAATTAATAAACCAACATATTACTGTGTATTATGATAGTAAAAGAGACCACCTATTAAGACAGTTGTAGAATGCTCAAGGGGACTCAAACTAAACACCACTTGGTCACGTTTCTCTTCACTCAGGTAGCAACACCCCAACCTGCCGCTCTCCTCCCAGGCGGGGGGGCCAGACCCCCCCCTTTCTGTCCTCTCCTGCTACTGCTGCCTCCGCCTCCTCCTCCTCCTCCCACCACCATCTGTGGAAACACAACCGACATCATTACTTACAACCGACATCATTACTTACCTCTGGAACTTACCGGGAGCTGGATTCGAACCGCCGTCTTCGGGGAGAGGAGGCAGTGGCCTTAACCACTGCGCCACCAGCTCCCACAGGAAATCTGGGTTTCACACTGAACATAAGGTCAATGAACCAATTTTTTGAAACCAAAGGAAGGAATCGGCTGGATTCGAACCCAGTACCCCAAAAAGAACTGCACAGCGTGCTGGCGAATTAGTCCACTGTGCCACCACACTTGAGTGGAAGAGCTTGCTTTTTCACTGAATATATAGGGACTTAACCAAGTCTTTGAAAATAAAGTCTTGGCTGGATTTGAACCATACTCATGAATTAGTCCACTGTACCATCTCACTTCAGTGGAAGAGTTTGTTTTTTCATTAAATATATAGGGACTTAACCAATTCTTTGAAAATAAAGAACAGAACTCACCTGGATTTGAACCCAGTACCCCAAAGAGAACCACACAGCATGCTGGCAAACTAGTCCACTGAGCCATCTCACTTCAGCAGAAGTGCCTGCTTTTTAACTGAATATATAGGGACTTAACCAATTGTTGTAAATAAAGGAAGGAACTCGCCTGGATTCGAACCCATTCCCCCCAAAATGAACAACACAGCATGCTAGTGACGTAGCTCCCTGTGCCATCTCACTGCCTTGGCAGCACATGCATTTTCATTGACTTTAAGGTTAATGAACAAAGTACTTGAAACTAAAGGAATCAACTCGATTTGAACTCAGTACTCCGAGGAGAACAGCATAGTACGCAAGTGAATTATTGTCTACATAGGAAAAGAGCAAATTATTTTAAAATAAAGGAATGACAATTGGATTTGAACACAGTCCTCCAAGAAAACTACCACAACAAACTGGTGGATTAATCCACTGTGCCACCTCACTCCAGTGGCAGAGCCTGCTTTTTCATGAAATATATAGGGACTTAACCAATTCTTTGAAACTAAATAAAATAACTCACCTGGATTTGAACCCAGTACCCCAAAAAGAACTGCACAGCATGCTGGCAAATTAGTCCACTGTGCTATCTCACTTCAGCAGAAAAAACTGCTTTTTCATTGAATATATAGGGACTTGACCAGTTCTTTGAAAAAAAAAAAATCACTCACCTGGATTTGAACCCAGTAACCCAAGAACAGCACAGCATGCTGGGGAATTAGTCCACCCTGCTATCTCACTGCAGTGGAGCAACCTGCTTTTTCATTGAATATATAGGGGCAATTAATTCTTTGACCGTACAGGAAGGAACTCATTGGATTTGCAAGTGAATTATCACACTGCACCACTTGGCTCCATGTGAGATATAAAATCTTATACCAACCTCATTATATTATTATTTTTATGCTTAAGACCACTGACACCTTGTCCTTTTTTATCAGTCTCTCAAAAAAAGAGCAGTCTGAATATGAAAGGAAAACATATGGCCCTAACATGGGGTTAGAACCCACTAACCTGGGAATCAGAGTCCACACTCTGACCAACAGAACTAGCTCATCTCTGCATGAAAACATCATTACATTTTGTGATGTGAACATGGGGATAAGTTATGATTCTCAACGTGTGTGACAAACTGGATTCAAAGCCAAACCTTATAGGTTTGGCGCTAAGAACCTCGGAGTCACCCTGGACCCCTGCCTCTCTTATTCCCAGCACATCTCCACTCTTGCCGATTCTTCTTGAGCAACATCCGAAGAATCCGACCCTTCCTCACCAACTACGCTACCTAGCTCCTGGTCCAGGCCCTGGTACTCTCCCGCCTAGACTACTGCAACTCCCTCCTGGCTGGCCTCCCTGCGTCATCCACCCGTCCGTTCCAGCTCATCCAGAACTCTGCTGCCCGCCTGGTGTTCTCTCTGCCTCGCTTCGCCCACGCTACTCCACTACTCCGCTCGCTCCACTGGCTCCCGATCACCGCTCGCATCCAGTTCAAGACTCTTGTACTAGCCTACAGATGCCTTGACCAGACTGCACCCAGCTACCTCCAGACCCTCATCTCTCCCTACACCCCCACTCGACCTCTCCGCTCCGCCTGCACTAGAAGACTGGCTCTACCTCCGCTATGCTCCCCTGCCTCCAGAGCCCGCTCCTTCTCCTCCCTTGCTCCGCAGTGGTGGAATGACCTTCCTACAGATGTCAGGACTGCCCAGTCCCTGACCACATTCCGGCACCTCCTTAAGACTCACCTCTTCAAACAGCACCTGTAGAACTCCTCTGTTTGTATCCTGGGACACTATCACCCTTCATTTAAATGTGCTTTATTTTGAGCTTATCTGCCCCCTATTTTACTGCATTTAATCCTGAACTTCAGAATACTGTAATCTGCCAAGTGTTTAACCTGTAGTATTTTGTATTTAATCATATCCTGATGTAACTATCACTATTATCTGCTGTATTATTGAATTGTGTTTTGCTTGAAAAAAAATTATTGTATTTCTTGCTCTTATTGTATTACTTGTATTGTAACACTTGAAATGTATTTGCTTACGATTGTAAGTCGCCCTGGATAAGGGCGTCTGCTAAGAAATAAATAAATAATAATAATTTATATTTTTTAAAATGAGGGATTACCACTTACTTGTGCCTCGTGCAGCACTAAAATCTTCAGTGGCATGAGACTTGCAATTGTGCAATAAGAGCTACGATTCTCAACTCCAGAAGTGTGCTCTCTGAAGAGAAGTTAATCTCAAATACAGGGTTAGACTATTTATTTATTTATTACAAGAAGCCAGGTAGTGCAGTGGGTTTGTTCACTAGCATGCTGTGCTGTTCTTTCCTATGGGACTGGGTTCACATCCAGGTAAATTCCTTCCTTTATTTTCAGACTGTTCATTTACTTCAATGAAAAAGTAAGCTCTTCCCTGGAACAGTGGGTCAATTTACTAGTATGCTGTGTTGTCCTTGGAGGACTAGGTTCCAAACCAGATAATTCCAAAGAATTGCTTAATTGACCTTATACTCCGTGTGAAACAAAATGTTTGTGTGGTGCAGTGAACTAATCCCATGGCCTCTCCCT